>NC_133950.1:12303357-12950500 GCF_031877795.1 Strix aluco
GGGGCTCAGGGTGCCAGAGCCAGCGGGTGTTTGCCATTATCTCTGCAAGCTGGGAAATACTTTTGCAGCTGAAGCTCCTGCCAATAGCTGGGAGAAGTCTTTCTACTTGCATCTAAATGCAGCCCTCCTGAAGCCATCCCCAGCTTGGCTCACTGAGTGAAATATCCAGAGCAGAGAAACCTCACGTGTTTGTGCATTTGCCATCCTTCACCCCAGTGCATTTGAAAGTGGATTAAATAAAAGGTGAGAGAAGTGGGGAGAAGGGGAGGGAGAGCGAGGGAGTGAGCGTGAGAAGGAGCTCATCCATTATTATGCTGTGCACAAGGTAGGAAGTCTTGGCCTTCTGGTTTGAGTGCTTATTCCCCATAAAATACATCTGAGAGAAATCAATACAAGAAGCATGCAAGAACTTAAATCAAAGCACAAGGAAGCAGCACTTGGCGAATGGAGCGACCTTGCAGAGAGCTGTCAAAACTGGGGCCCCAGCCCTACGAATGCAAAACCTGCCAGAAAAAAGCCCTGCAAGGCTGGCGTGCAGACTTCAGACTGGTGTGTGCTTCCTTGGCATGGGGTCCGCACTGGGAAGCGCTCTGATCTCTGCAGCAGAAAGAAAATGTGGACAGGGTAGGTTGGTCATGGGCTGGGTTAATGGCACAAGGGCAAGCTGCCAGGTTGCTCCTGGGACAGCAAGGAGAGCTGATGTACTCTCTGTTGCCTATTTAGGCTCCTCAAGTACGTCGGAGATAACGAGGCAAGGATGGCACCCAGCTTTGAGATACAGGACGTTCTCCCTCCAGCCTTGGCCGTGCAGGACCTTGGCCCCTGGGAACGTGTACACAGACCTAGAGCAGAGGTTCACCTTCACCAGGTCCGTGTCCTCCTGAGCCTCCCCGCTTGCCCACCACCGCAGCCGAGGGTGGAGGGCTGTCTCCAGCAGCCAGGTCCCCTCCTGTAGAATGCCTGCCTCCCGTCGGGAAGGGCCACCTTCGCACGCAGGTGCCGGCCGCCCGACCTCAGCGGCAGGTCACAGCGCTGTGCCGCAGACATCATAAATCTGCAAAGGTTTTCTCCAGTCAAGCTCCGCCTCTGCAGACCGCGGGGCACATGTTCCCATGCTGGGAAATCTGACCCCTCGGTAGCCTGAGAGACAGGCGAAGCCTGGGTTTGGTGTTTTGAATAAGTGGCTTTTTATCTGAAATCCCTTTGGGAGCATGAGCTCAGTAACCAATGAAATTATATCTGTTGTTTCAAGCAGTGAAGAAAACTTGGCCTGATGTTTATTGAGATTTATGGCTTCCCTTGAGCTTAATTGTCTTTGGGAGCCCTGGATCTTTTTAACAGTTCAGCTAAGTGGTACTAAGAAGGATGGTAATGGTTTGAGCAGTCTGCCCCCTTAGCATATCTCTTTCCCTCACACAATTTGCTGATATTTGGGAAATATAGCTGATACACTCCCCTCCTGAGGTCACAGTTATTCATTGGTGTGAAACTCCAAGAGACAAAACCAGGTGTGAAAAGCTCCCACTGAGTGTTTCCTTGGCGAGGTGCTGACTCCCATCTGTCAGGGCTGTGCTTCAGGGAAGAAGGGAGGAGGGCTTGTCCCTGCTCCTGCTGGAGAGGGTCACCCAGACCAGAAGCACTGCGGTCCCCCTGCTTTGTGACCCACTCCTGGATGCTTCATCTTCCTTGGTCTTCCTTGTCACCATCAGCCCAGTGGCCTGGTGTAGACTCCTCCCTTGTCCTCAGCCATGGTGGCTTTTCCACAGTCTTTGCTGTGGGCTCTTGGTTGTGTGTAGCTTCAGCTGCTCACACCCGAGCACAGCCCAGCATCGCTTCCCAAGTGGCCCAGAGCTTGTCTGGGGGTAACCGGTGGGGTGGGCATTGGGACCAACCCATGGCAATGCCATGGGAATGCTCTGGGAGGAGTGCACCCCTTCTTTCTGCTCCTCGCACTGGTCTGAACTGGGAAAGGATGATCTGGGCTGTGGGGAAGGAGCTTCCCACCCAGTGATCACCCTGTAGAGACACAGCTTACTGCCACCTGGCTGCGGCCGGTCCCCTCAGCAGAGCATCCTCTGTGCTGGAGGGCTCTGACAAAGAGCTTGTCATTGGGAGGAAAAGATCGCCCTTCACACGTAATTATTCCTTGCCCCTGGAGCCTTTTCATCTCTTATCGGTGGTGACCCTTGTTGGTTTGTTATCTCTCCCCAGCCATTCAATGGAGCCGTAGACCTGTCATCGTAGGGAATGACCTTAACCTATTTACCCACCTCCACACGATGTCGTGTCCACTCAGCCGGGCGCTTGCAGCAGGACCGCAGCAGCATCGCCCGGCCGCTCTATGCCAGGAGCAGGGGATGCTGCGGTGGAGGTAATTACAACAGCCTGTTATGGTTCAGCAGGCACCTTCATTAATAAACCTCAGGTTTCAGAGGTGCCTAACTCGGCCATTCGAAACCACATCTGGCTGTAACTCCGCAGCTTGTCTAAGCTTTCAGCTCATCTCTGACTGCCTAAGCGGTTTACAGGACGAGCAGTAAACAAAGTCTGTTTTGTTGGGCTTTTGCGTGCTTTAAGGCAAAGAAAGCAAACACGCTCACTGGGCTAATCTTCTCAGTGTGGAGCTGGAGGCTGACAGCTCCTTCCTAGGTCATGCCAATGGGATATTTACCTCTGATATGGCTCAAACAATGAGCGTGGAGAAGTTCTCCCGTGCACGTGCAGTCCTGGCTAGTGGCACTTGTCAGGGTGTCATTACTCTTTTGTGGCACCTCCAAATTAAATGAAGTTGAGATGATCATGCTGAGTGTGTGGATGTCTAAGACCGTGTTCTCCCTGCTAATAACTTTCAGAGCCACGGGCCGGTTCCAGCCTCATTAGAATAAAGAAGTTATACTCTGACCTTTTCCATGGCCGTAGGCAGCCAGGAGCAGAAGAGCTGTGGTGAGTGTCTTGCTGGGGTGATGGTGGCAGTGTGGCCCTTGCAGAGATGCAGGAGATGCACAAGGAGCCCTCGTGCCTCTGCTGCCCATGTACTGGTCTGCCCATATATCTTTAAAACTTGACTCAGCAGTGGGGTCCATATTGGGATTGGCTCATCAGGGTTGCTGCTGGGTTGTAGCTCCTTCCTTGCAGCTGGGTAGATAAATTAACCTACAGCCCACATCACCTCTAAGCTTTTAAACATTTTCCCTAGCATAAGCCCCGTGTACAGGAGGATGAAATGCCATGTTGGAGGGAAGGATGGAGTCAAATTCCACAGGGGTGTAAGGAGAGGAGATGGGGTAAGGAGACAAGTCGGGGGATCAAAGGGAGTGGGTAGACAAACCTGCAACTAAAACCAGCCCCACCCGTCAATAAAACATCCCCTCTAATAACCTGCATCCCACCAGAGCTGAAAGGCAAGTGAATACAAGCCCAGGGCTCCTCTGTGGGGAAGCTCTGGGGCGGACAGCCTGAAGAGAAGGTCTGGCTGCCCAGAGATTTGGGGGGGCCTGAGCTGCTGGTCTGTGATGCCTGGCCAGCCCCTGGGCAATCTGGACTCTGCTCAGCAGCCTCAGACCACGCAGAGCCCTCCCAGAGCTCTGAGGCACCGGGGCTCGTGGTGGTGAGGGGAGCCCGGCCAGCTCCAGCCCTGCCTAGGGAGATGCCAGCAGCGGGGCCTGAAGCCAGGTCCTTGTGCTGAGGGCTTCCAGGTCCAGCTGAAGAGAGAAGATGCCCAGCCCTTGGCCCTGCAGAGCAGCCACTCCTGCTGCAGCAACCTCGGCTTCTCAGTAAGCCTCCGGGAAGGTGATGGACTTGACACAGAGCTGCTACTCAGCCATCCGAGGGGACAGCTTTGTGCTCAGCCAACCTGCTGAGAATGATCCCAGTGCTGTGGGTGAGGAAGAACCCCCTCCTGAACATCCCCAACCGCTGCAGCCCCAGCACGCAGTGAGCAGAGGCCACCTATGCGTTTCTCAGGCAGGGAGGGTGCTTTCCCACCCTGGGGAGCTGGAGAGGAGGTGGCAGCTTTGGCTGTGGGTTGCTGCCGAACTCGCTGGTGGATTGCTAATGATGTTTGTGAAAACCCTGAACTAAGACCACACACAGGAGGCTCAGGTGAACGATGTATCTTAAACCTTGAGGGTACGAGGCAAAAATGCTTTTGCGCCTGACTCACCCACTCTGTGCTAACACTGACTCATAATTACTGATTTTGATTCAGACAAAAGATTTATCTGCATTCAAACAGAAAACGTTAATATAACCTGGTATTGAAAAGAGGAGGCAGTGCTGCTAAGTTGCCCACAGCCCTGTGTAAGGCCTGGGGAGGGTATGATGGACTGGAATCAGCTTCCTCATCCCAATCTGCATGTTGTCTGTGCGACTGGGATGAGCCCCCGAGGCCAGGGAGGGTCTGGTCACCATCATTCCAGCACAGAACTGGCTATACTGGAGGGAAATTTGCTTGCAAAACGTGACTTTTGCAACAATAGCCATTTTTCTGCAGAGCTGCCCAGACTAGTTGGGTCCCAGCTCTTTCTGTTTCCCTCAGCTCTGGAGACACCCCACTGTCCTTGGGGTCGTGTCTGGCCCCTTCTGCCATGGTTCCCATGCAGGAAGGCAGCTCTGGAGATGAAGATGTCTCGTGAGCAGCACATTGGACCTGAAAGCGTGTTTGCATGGCTCCTCCGCTCCAGCACAATAGGTGCTGCACAGCGGGCCGGTCACGCAGAGCAAGCAAGAAAAGCCAGCTGAAGAAAGGCACAAGTGACTACAATCCCTGTTAGCGAGGTAGATTAAACCCAGAGCAGTGCCTGGGCTTTGTACCGGGGGCAGCCCTGGGCTGTAAGCTCCCAGTGTGATGGCAGAGGCTACGAAATCCTCCGCTCCTGCACGATGCTGTTCCCAGCAGCGCTAACCGAGGCCGTTCACGGCTCAACCCCCAGCCGTCCCTGGGACTGTGCCACCTCCTGCCCTGCCTGTGCCCTCTCTGAATGCCCTGCCTGTGCCACCTTTCCCCCCTGCTGCTCAGCACTGCTGGATGCTAAGTGAAAATTTCCCCCTTGTGCCAAGTGTTAAATACTTATCAAGCTAATACAGCGTCTTCGCGGAGGTGCGTACATGAGGCAACATGTTACCGTAATTAACAAGCAGCTGGAGTTGGCACCAGTTTCTGCTGCAGCTGCTCCTGGCGGCTTCCAGCGCCTTTCCCAGGGCTGCGGCTCTGCCTCCTCCATGCAATAGCGGGGGGAGAAGCTGGAGTGGAGGGGGTTGATGCCTTGGAGGGTCCTTTCTCACTTCAAGGGGGATGGTTGTGGTTTTCAACCCATGGTTTGCACACCCCTGGAAGTCTGGGGGCTATTTCTGATCTGTATGAGGTGACTTGGATGAGTGGGTCTGTTCTCAGCAGGCAAACGCTTATACATGGGGATGAGGAGCCGCTCTGAGAAGTTTTGGGGTGCACCGATTTGAAGAGGTTTAGGGAAACCCGCTGCTGGAGGAAAATGAGTCATTGGGACTCCATGGTTTGAGTGCCTGCAGCAGATCTCTTGGTTGTTTTGCTGCTGGAATTGCACTTGTGCAGGGTCCCTTCCTCGGGCAGAGGTGGCCGAGTGCCACTGAGGTCTGCAGGATGGCTGCCAGTGACCGGGACACTTCTGGTGGTATCAAACCTGGAGAGAGATTGGGAGAGAAAGAGAAAGGGGCTGGGATGGGTTTGCAAGTCCAGCCTTTGGGAGGAAGGCTGCAGAGCGGGCTCTGGATGGTGGGAACCATCTGTAGAGTTTATCATCTGGTTGAATGTATCTTCACAGCACCCAACCCCTTTTATCTGGGCCGGTATGGATTAGTTCGCTCATCCATCTACCCACTCAGCCCTACACAGAGCTGCTGCACAAAACCTCCCCATCCTTTTAAATTGCCTTGAGCTCCCTAACTTTCCAACCCCAGAGAAGTCATCTCAGCAGTAGATGTTTGTATCATGACCTACATTGCTATTGGGCTTTAAATATATTTTTTTTTACTGTGCTATATACTAGCTTCCCACATGCAAATTGCTCTGAGTGAACCATTTATCTGGAAAATAAAGGTTATGTTCTCAAAAGGCATTTAGTTCCCTTTCTGAATGATTGAGTGAGTTTTCCTCTGAGAAAACAAAGGTCTTTAACACAGTCCAAGCCAATGACAGGGAAAAAGGTTCAGGTAAAACCCCTCCATTTATTTAACAGCTCCCCCTTCCTCATTCATATTTACAAGATAAAAGGGGCTCCATCAACCCATTAAAGTTGAAATACGTGTCCTGTCTTCAAGGAAAGCAAATCCCATCTGGCATCCCTGGAGGAATATAACCTTAACTTCAGCTTAATGCCACATTAGGGTATCTTACAGATTCTGTCTGAGATTTACCTGCCTTAAAGGGAGATTTATTTCGGAAGTAAACAGGCTCATGTGACAGATCTCCTTCCACGAGCAACTTTGGCGAGGAGGTGCACGGCATTTGTGACTCACTGGTTCCTCCATGTCTGCCCAGCCGCCACAGGCAGGCAGAGGGGACGGTCACCCCGGGGGACCGCTGGTCCCTGCCAGGGGCTCCATCGCGTGTCTTGGGACCTGTGGGATAGACCCAGCCCAGACAGGTTTGGGTCCCACCTGCAAACCCAGCTCCCTGCCATGACACCCCAGCCATGGATCTGAGTAGCTGCAGGCTGGGGTGGGAAAATCAGAGCCTGTATCAGGCTCACTTTCCCTATCTTGCAGCCCATCCTGGGGGAGCCAGTGCGGCTCCCAGAGCGAAGGCGTTCCCGTCCACCCCTGCGGCCACAGGCCCCCACCTGGGCTCCAGACCTGCAGGGCATCACATCAAGGGAGATGTGTTTAAGGAAAGGCAGGTCCAGCAGCTGCCGACATCATCGAGGTGCTTTCACTTGCCTGGGAAATCAGGGAGTTTTCCACGGCTAAGATTAGGGCTGCTGCTGCCTTTCTACAGCCCCATCCCAACGCTGCCCCTTGTCCTCATCCTCCTGCCTTAATGCTGACAATGACTACAAGCATCTCTCTTGCATGTAATGTAACTTTGGGGTTATGACAAAGATTGTTCTAAAAACACAGCCAGCAGTGGAGGACCAGAGGTGTGTGTGGTGCCCCAGACTCTGCAGTGGCAGATGGGGCTTGTCCGGCAGCACATGGTGAGCTCCTGCCCAGTGGTCTAGCCCCTGCCCGGCCAGCAGTGGGGTGAGAAGCCAGCCTGGGGATTTCATCTGTGGCTCCAGGAATGTGCAGATTTAATTACTGTACAGTCTGTACCTCGTGTCGGACATACTAGGCGACTTCCTCCCAAATAATACCCTTTCCATGTGGTTCTCTGGGGCAGCAAAAAGAAAGATGGTTTGGGGTAGAAGTCACAGCCTCCCCATGTCTATTAAAAGGCTTTTGAGGCTGTGGGGACATGGGGACCAAAGCGTTGTGCTGCTCATCTGAATGGAAAATGTTCAGAGCTACCTGGAGGTACTCTTTGGTAGCCATCAGTTTATTATTATTATTATTGCTGGTTTTACTAATATTCATAAAAATAATGAAGGTTTTCTAATTACCGAATGGACCCCAAATCCTTTCAAACGTACAAGATTATTTTTAAAAGTCACGGGGCTAGAATATAAGAAGTCTGTGTGGGGTTTCCCCATTGCCTGTGCCTCGGGTTGTAGGTGTAGCCCTTCCTTCAGACCTTGCTTCTACAAGTAAACCTGTGAGGGGGACCCCGATAAAAAGCCTCTGGTGGATGTTGAGTAGATGCTGCTCATGCGCAGGGGCTCTGGGGCCAGGGAAGGGCACGGCCAGCCTGCTGTCCTCTGTTACCAACCCGCAGATCATCAGGCTGTTGATGTACATGCTGTTCAGCCTGAGAACGAGAGGGCAAGTCAGCTGCAGGTGGGTGAAACCTATCTCCTCTCTACTTAACTGGCCTGCCTGACTGGTTTTTTTATGATTATTTTTTATTCTGTCTCCAGTTAGGCAATACACTTGCCTGTTAGAAATATCGCCCTGGGCTGCCAGCTCAGCGAAGGAGAAAAACGGGTGTGTGTTACCGAGGGAGGATGGGGCATCACCTCCTTCCCTGGGTTGGGCACCTCTCCCCTTCCCCTCCCTGGGCTGCATCTGCTGACCCTCCCCTCCTCGCGCTGGTGAATCTCTGCCATTCGAGAGGAGCATCCTTATGGGGGGATTTTCTTAGGGGTTACCCCTGACCGCCCACTCTGCAGCTCTCTCACACCCTGAGGATCACTGGAGCGGGTTGCTGGACTGGAGTGGGTGAATTTAAGCCCAGCCGGTAGTTTGGGATCATTAAACATCAAGGTGCCCCTGGGAAGAAGCAAAAGGTATTTGGGAAAATTTGCTAACAGACTCTAATGACTTAATAATCCCTGCCGGAGAGAGCACGGCAGGTTATGTGAATGTCAAGTTTGTTTGCTTTGCCGAGAGCTGGCTGCTGGTTATGTAATCGGAGGGTGTGACCTCCTTCAAGGGGGTAAAAAGGGAAGAAAAAGGAAAGCTCCTGCCTGCTTCCACACCGGGATGCAAGTAAGCGGGAACACAGGGATAGGTGTTAGCTAGGAGCCCCAGCAGCTCTGGCAGCACTGGCTGGGTGCTGAGCTCTCCCCACTCAGCCCTTTGGGGAGGGTTGGGGGCTCGCAGCGTGCCCAAGGATGGGGTAGGGTCCACCCAGAGCAGTGGGTACCGGAGCAGGGTCACTGGAAATGCCACTGCCAGCAGAAGCAGCCGAGATCCCAAGTAGCAGGAGGGACGGATGCTAGGACATGCCTGCTGTGCTGGCACGTGCTGCAGAGGAAAGGGGGGACACAGGGTGGACGCTTGTCCCTGAGCAAGCTGTGACACAGCACAAGCCCTTATCCCTCTGCCAGATGAGGTCTCTTGTTGCTCCGGCTCACCAGGTCGTTATTCCTGATGTAATTTCTGATTTGGGGAGGCAGGACCGAGAGCTGCTCAGGGGTCTGCTTGGTGGTCCTCAGAGGTGATGGCTGAGGTAGCTCCAAGCTCCTGGGCTGATGAGAGGGAGTGTCCAGCCTCGGCTCACAGCAAGGGTTGGGAGGGGGACAGGTGTCCTCAAAACTTTGGCCCTTCTCAGCCAAGGCTGCCCAGAGAGGGAAAGCTGTCCTGTTTCGGGGAGGTTGTCGGGAGTGCCTCTACTTCACCTGGCTAAAGGTGTTCAGGTCTGAGCGAGGTTCATGGTTTGTTGAATATTGGGGACTTTCCTTGAAGATGAAGGGAAGTCAGGGCTGTTAAGCTGTGACACGGTTTTAAACATGCTTTGCATTAGCTGGCACAACCCATGGCACTGGTATAGCCTGACCCACTCCCCATTGGGGTCTGACATCTTGCTTGGAAGCTGAAACAAGGCAGGTGTGTTCTGGACCCCACTCCCCATGGCTGAGCCAGGGTGTACGGGGAACGCCGACTCTTTCCCCATGAAAACAAGCGCCCGGGCTCCTGGGGTGCAGGCTGCTGCCTTGCAGCCCCAGCGCCACTCCTCAAGCTCCGACTTGCCTGCCATCAATACTGTTTAAACAAGCACATTTGCAGACGTAGCTCTAGGCCAAGTTGTGGGGCAGCCGGGAAGGAGCAGCCGCAGCCTGGCTCCAGACCCTTCTGCGGGAGGTCTGGGCGGCGGGCGCGTGGGTGCCAACGGCATCGCGTGCCAGCCGTGGCTCTGCCCCAGGGCTTTCCTCCGCACCTGTGGCCACTTTGAACCCAAGCCACGGCCAAAAGATGCCAGCGGTGCGGGCAGAAAATATGGGAGCGCTGGGGCTTAGCAGGCATACGCCTGTTTATACGACCACCACTCAGTCCTTGCTGTTGGGGCAGGTTGCACATCCCAGCAGAGATGCACATCCTTGCGATAGGGGAGTCGTGGGGTGCTCCAACTGAAGCACATGCCAGACCAGCTCTTCTACCGTCTTCCTCCCTCCTGCTTTATGTCTGGTTTCCCAGGCTGACTGACTGCAAGAAATTTGGGGAGGATGCAGAGGGGGATGGCCCTGGGCAGGGTGCTCCCTGGAGTGCAACTCCTCTGGAGGCACCCATGCACAGCACCCAGTTTTCCTGCTGGGAAACCAGTGCCACTGTGAGGGAGAGTGCAGGCAGCTCCGGGAGTGTGAAAAGCACTCCTCCAAAAAAAAAGAAAAAAAAAAAAGACAGGCAGAAAAAAAAGAAAAAAGGAAAAGGCTTCTGAAGCTTAGAGCTGGATATTTATACACTTGACATAAAGGATATTTCTGCATTGAAGTAATAAGCGTGACTCAGTAAACCAATGGGGAAAGGGTGTTCCCTTTGCAGCAAAACCTCAAAAGATCAAAGAACTTCTTGAGCGGTTTAACATTTCGAATGTTAAATGAATCGGGTTCCCCTCCCTCTCCCTTTCACCCCTGCCTTCAAGTTTTGTAAAATAAAAGGTTTGATTTTAGCTCAGAAGGGAGTGTTTTGGCACCTCTGGGGAAGCGTGGTGCTGGCCTGTTGGGAGCATGAAGGTCATGGGCACGTGTGTGCTCGGGTGTGCAGGATCCGGCCGCCTGCTCGGTGGACATCAGCCCTGCTCGGGACAGAGACATGCCACAGCCTTGGGGCCTCTCGTTTGCCAGCTGACCTCGTGCTGGTTTATGAAAACTGGCTTTTCCCTTGCTGTCACCTTCCAGACCTGCTCCTGCACCAGCCTCTGTCCTACCTGTCCCAGTTGGGGACCTTCCTGAGCCGGTGTAACACTGAACAGGGGGACGGTCCCATTTTGGAACTGCAGCTTGCAGATGCCATGCTCCTGCAATTGGTAGCCCGGCGTGCTCTGGAAGAGCCTGCAGCCCTGCATGGCCATGGGATGGGTCCGGGCAGCCCTGGCTGTAGCGAGGCCACCATGCACTGCCAAGGGTGTCCCAGCCCACCACCACAGACCAGGACGGGCTGGCTCCGGGCTTTGCACAGAGCTGAGCATCACCAGATTCCAGTGAGTTCTTCCCTTGGGAGAAGAAAATCCCGATATTTTTGTGCATATACCCAGCAGTGGGGAAATATGAGGGGCTGGTCCCTGTCCCCAGCCTACACCCAGCAGCAGGCACTTGGGGCTGGCATGCCGGGGGGAATGCAGCAGCGGATATTCGCCAGGGAGGGATCGAGCCTTGTTGGTGGCCCTCGGACACACGTGCATTTCGGGGATCGATAGGCTGGAGTAATATATTGCACCAAGATAACAAATCACGTAGCTTATTGGGTCTTAATTAAGCCTCTTTTATCTCCGTGACAGCCACACACCTGGGCTATCGCCCAGGCAAACTGTAGCCGTGGCCGAGCCGTGGGGACGCCGCGCTGGAGCCGGGGGATTGATGAGCCTCTGCTGGGTGGAATTACCTCATTGTGTTTGCAGCGCTTGGGGCCATCGATCTCCTGGCTCCCCTGTCCCTCCGTCCCAGCACCCTGAGCACCGGCCTCTGCCCTCTCCTCTCAGCACCCTGCGGGCAGGGGCAGGAGATGGGACAGGGGACCCCCCCGGTCGGGTTGGCCTGGTTGCAGGTAGGCGAACCGGGGGAAAGCTGCCCCGTTTGGCCTCCTGGGTAATAGATACAGTTGTTATAGTCCCTGACAGCACGAAATGAAGACCTACATCACCATAATGTATTGTCAGCCTGCAAGCACACTGCGGCCCCCGAGATGAATGAATGCAATATCTCTGCGTACGAGGGGGAAGGAAGGGAAGGGGGTTTTGCCGCTGCCGCCAGCCTCTGGGCTAGAAGGCAGTGCCGCCGCTTTGTGTGGCTGGAGAAGAAAAGGCATTTTTTATTTGTGATGCGGAGGTTGAGGGTGTCCGATCCCCGCGGAGCCTGTGACAGATACACTCCATGAAGGGGAGCGCTTAACAAACGGCTGAAATGCTCCTGTGATGAGTTCATCCAGCAATGAAGTAATCTTGCCCCTGCGTTACTGCCAGCTGAGGCAGCAGGGCAATCTGCTGCTCTGGGGTTAGACAGATCAACACCGATTTCGGCACATGTAACCCAAGAATGGAGGGGAACCATCCAAACCAGGGAGGCCCATTCGACTGGAGACATGTGTACATGACAATAGGAATCTAAAGCACGTATTGCTTTTAGTTATTTGAAAGTAGGACAGTTTTTACTCTGAAGTATGACTGCTGGTGTACTGACTTGGAGTGAAATAATGAGAGCTGGGAGTTGCAAGTGACTTACAGCTGAGCCGCCAAGTCCTGCAGGACCCCTCTGTTTCTGTAGCAGCCACCCTTCTTTAGGTTGATGCTTAAATCCTTTTCCATCTAGGTCTGGTGCTAGGACTCATCCTGCCTGACAGGCACAGCGTGGCAAGAGGCAGCGCTTCATCTCTGCTTCACCTGGTGCAGGCTGGCAGCGGCGCTTCCGACACCAGAACTGTTTGGAAACTAGATAGATATCCCCGAATTCAGGTCCCAGCATGACCATAGGTTTATTCTGTGACCATGGGCAAAAATTGCTTATGATTTCTGCCTTTGCCAGAAATGGCAACAGCCTTATCCAGCCTCCTTTAATGATTTTCGATTCTTGCAAGAGCAGTTGCAAGGTGCTGAGTGGGAAGATATTGCATGTTTGCAAATAGTCATTTAAAACAAGAAAACAAGGTTCTGTGCTGGAAGACAAGGAGCCCATAATTCATCTTAGTGTTAAACAAAGTCCAAAGTACTCACATTACACAAAATCCAACAGAAGGGCAACACCCTTCTACTGTTCCTGAGTTTTCATGACTATTTACAGGTTTTTGGATAAACATGAGAAAGTTGATATAGAAACGGCCAAATCCCATAAGCTGTCGGTAAAACCTTCCTCTGCAGACTAGTTCAGCTGGGGCACATGATGTTGTTAAAGCCATTCACAACGTGGCTTCCACATGATGGACCCGTTCTCGGTCGCTCGTGATCTTTCACATCAGGTAGGACAGGATTCCCCTCCACGCCCGGGCAGTTTGGTTTCGGGGCTGGGCTTGGCCTTTGGTTTCCCCTTCCCAAAACCTTCAGCCGGAGCCTTGGACTGTAAGAGTTGCTTTGGGGGGCGGTGGGGTGGCAACGTGTGGTGGGCAGGGACTGAAGAAGGGCAAAGACCAGCTCGATCAGCTCCAATGGCACGATTAGCCATTGATGCCCGAAGCAATGCCGTTTAGGCCAGGAGGTGCAAAGCCCAACAGCCTTCATGTCACAGCACAGGTGTCTGCTACCTCTTCACGTAAATATTTTCTACCCTTATATCATTAACAGCCAGCCAGCAACGCCTTTTGTTATTGCAGGAGGCACCAGGCACGTGGCCACCGCATCATTTTTGGCATCTCCCTCTTTTTGCTACCAAACTCCCCGGCTCTCCCCAAGCACAAGCAGCTGCCAGAGGGACACAGCTCTGGTTTTTTTTTTTTTTCTTGGCCGTTATTGTTGCTCTGAGATTTTTCGCTGAAAGGTTAGGCCAGCCCTCGCGCTGGTGTTCAGAGCCCGTCTCCATCACTGATATATGATGCCCTTGTAATCTCCAGTGACATAAATTTTGCTCCTGTTTGTCTCCCTGTGTCATATCCTTCTTGTGCCGTGTCTGTTATTGTGTCTAGCGTTGCGGTTGTGTTCCAGCGCTTTCCGTTGTTTGTCTTCTTCACCTGAGGATGTCCATTATGGGATGTAACAGCTTTAATAGCTTATAAATGGGAGACTGGAGTTTTTATGCTTCTGGGAGTACTGCTTATGGCAACCACCATTCAAAAGTGGCATTTGCTAGTTCTTAGTACCTAAACCAGCACCTTCCATCCCAACTTTCTTTTGAGCCCAGGGACAAACAACTCCTGTAAAGCTGTCGGCCCTTACTGGAGGTCAGGTTTGTACCTGCTGGCATTTGGAGCTGATGTGAATGGTCTGGTAGCTGGGACAGAGCCTGGCGTGTCTGGGAGTGAACAGTGGCTCCTCTCCACTCCCAGCGCCCATGTTGGGTTTGTCCCTGTCCCCCCCAGCTGATCAGCAGCCTTGAACCAGAGCTTGAGATGTCCAGTCTCACCGGTCTCCTCCCAAAATACTGCCCTGTGCACATGGGTGCCTGGAGGCAGATAGAGCCAAGGCTTTGCCTCTGGAAGCAATTGTTCAACTTTCCCTCATCAGCACCTCTTCCAGAGCAGAGCGCTGTGCAACCAGGATCTAATTAAGCGGGCTAATCTGAAGGAGGTACTACATCTCCATGGAAAACTGCTTCAGTTTGGCTTCTCTGAATAATAAACAAAGCACTTGGGCAGATGATAGGGCATTTAAGTGTTTACTCTTCAGAGCATTAAGTGCTAAATTTGTTTTTAGCTCCCTTATGAAAAGCCCTTGCAGAGTGAAAGCACACAAGGGTCTCAGTCATCCCTCGCAGCTTTCCTCCAAGCCTGCTGTGTCCAGCGGAGAGCCGGGCTGTGCAGCTGCCCCAGGGGGACAGCCAGAAGCACCGATCATTAATATCACAAGGAACGACTGAGGTTTAATCTGCTGGCAAGGAGCAGGGGATAAACCAGAGCCAAGCCCCAGATCCACCCATGGGGATGCTGCGCATGGAGTCAGCCTGGGCAGGGGGCTGTCTTCAGTTAGTCCAAACTAAGATGGGCCTCCACTTCTTTTTTTTAATCCATTCCGTCAATCACTTAGTGTAATAAACTCCCTAAATGGAAAAGATAGAGACAATAACCTTCAAGCGAGCCGGAGCACAGAGCTCATTTCTCCTGCCTCCTCCCCCTTACTGTGCCATGGCTGTTTTGGCAGCCGGTGCTCAGGCTTGGGATACAGGACCTGAGCAAGATTTGGCCAGGAGAATGTGGAAAGAGAGGGAAAAAAGGGTCCGGGATGGCTGTTTTGCAATCACAGGGGTGTAGAGGTTGTCCCACCCCGCGTGGGGCTGCGATGGGGTGTACTGCTCACATATAGCCACCACCGCCTGCTCAGCCCGAAGACCACGTAGGGAGGGCTTCAGGGCTGAACTCGCCACTGGAGCTATAGAAATGGAGCACAAAAACCAACAAAACAACTTTCCATTTCTAAGGCTTGAAGGAGTTTGCACCCCACCATGCCAGGACAAAGGGAGAATTAGCAGTCAGCAAAGAAAAAAACAACACAAAGCCACATCACAGTGTCAAGAAGCCAAAAAGCTTTTTTCCTTCTTAACACGCGGGTACAGCTTAAATGACTCTTGTTCTCCATGCGGAGCCCGATGCGGTTCAGCTCTGCAGCACTTTGCATTCATCTGCATGTGCCTGAGCTGAGCTCTCCTTACTGCTGCTTCAGCTGTGATTTTTTAAACCAATTTTGACACATCAAAACTGATGCAGAATGACTCAGAAGTTTTCAGACAGAGCTTTCTCCTTGCAGAAGGGAAAGGAGGGGGCGCACGCATATTTAGCAGCAGCAGCCTCCTTTAAATCGACCTTTTTCAAGAAGAATACTATGGTTTAGGCAAATTTGGGATGTGTCTGAACATGCTTCCCGTCCACATCATGGATTCAATTACAACACAACACTTTGCAGATTTCTGTTAAATTTTAACTCGTTTCACATGGGTTGCGTGAACTTTGCCTGACATTTGGAAGCAGGCAACTTGTGTCATCAGGTTACACTCACACTTATCTCTGCAAACATATCCTTGTACCCAGACCAGCACCAGCACAGCCGCCTCTGCCGTGGATGGCATTAATTGAACCTGAAATGTGCTTTCCTCCGGCGTTACGCTCCCGCCTGCTCGCGGAGTGATGCGTGTGACCCTGTCCCCAGCCCGGCAAGCTCCGCAGCCGCGAGCGCGGTGGCTGTGTGCGTGGGCATGTGCGTGGGGCGGCCGGCAGCTGAGCGTGGAGGGGATGGGGACAGGCGAAGCAGAAGGATGAGGGTCAATGAGCGATGGGAGTGTGGTCTTGCTGTGAGTTTTTGGTGAAGGGCAACGGTGGTGCCATGAGAAGGGAAAGACTTTGAGATGGTTCTACTCCCCTCAGACTCTAAATTGCAGGGATGCGGCTGCAGCCAAGACAAGTGGGTGCTGCTGGTGGCCCCAGACCACATCTCCTGGGGAATCCCGCAGGTCCATGGGAGCAGGGGTGGAGAAAAGCCCCTCTCCTGTCCCCAGAGCCTGGCAGGGACAGCGTGGTTGGGTGGCTCTTGCAGGACCAGTCAGCTGTGCTGGCCGTGCCCTGCTCTCCTCCATCGCATCGAGCCATGAAAACCCAGGGCTGAACATCTCCTTTAAGCAGCAGGTCCTTGAGATGGCTAAAAAATCAGGTTTGATCAAAGCCCAGCTTCTCTCCTGGCACTGGGGGTAAGCAGGGGGAAGGGGGAAATATTAAAATCCCAAGATCAGTCAGTTGCTGGTTCTTACTTCAGCTGCAAGAAGTGACCGACTCTGCTGATCAAAGGCCTTGCCACTGTTGTTTTAAAGGTGACATTAACATTTAAGGAGCTTTTGAAAGCCCTGGCTTGCAATAAAAAGCCAGACACCCGGTCACAGAGCCACTCAAACGCAAGTTTAATGATAATGAAACAGCCTTTTGTTCTTAAACTCAAAGAAGAACCACAAACCTATTTATAGTGTTTATAATAAAGACTGTGAAGCCTTTTACACATAATCCAGCAAACCGATACCTGCAAGCCACAGTGTTATCCAATGATCCCCAGAGTGTGCAGAGCAGGCTTTTGTGCATGCTTCTCTCCTTGGCTTGCAGGCGCGACTGCCCTGCTTCCTTCCGAAGATGCCGGGCTTTGACCAGCGCCATGAGCACCGCGCGGATGCTGCTGGGCCGGGACTCGTGAGCGTGTCCCCAGCCAGGGAGGAATGGCACGGCTTGGCAAGGCATGGCATGGCTTGGCATGGCGTGACACGGCTCTACATGGCACGTTTTGGCACAGCATGGCCCGGCCCTGCCGCTCATCCCATTCAGCTTGGAGCCTCCTGCACCAGGACGGACATATTTTAGTGCCCGGCTCATGTATGCCATTAGCACAGCAGGTACCAAACCTCTGTTTTATGGCAGCTGGAATCACCATTTTTCCTCCTTCCTCCCTTGCTGCAGCCCTGATTCGCTCCCTGCACCCACCAAAACTCTCTTTGGACTTATCCCTGCTGCAGACGTGAACCTGAATGGTCGGGGCAGCTGCTCCCCTGTGCTCTCAGAGCTGGATCTCTGGAGAACTGGGTGCATTTTAGCATCACGGTGTGGGAAGGAAACCCTGCACGCCGTGCTGGGGGGCTCGATGCACACAACAACCAGCCTTTGCCCAGCACTTCATTTATAAATAGCCTGGAAATGAGAGCTGGGTAGATAGGAGCCACGGCTGGGTAAGAAAATCCTCCTCTCCCCACACTGGTTTGTGGCTGTATTGTCTCTCACTGTAAAGCTTTTTGCTTTATGGCTCCCAGCCCCGCGCTGTCTGCTGTATTTTACCTTGCAGCTCTGATAAGGGCAATTGCATGCACGTTCCTTATCATATGCAATTGGAAATAGCAAGCAAATTCCCTCATTCTGCAAAGTCCTGGAGAGCCTCTGCTCTACTGTACAAACATGTTTTTATGACAGTGTGTTACATCAAAGATCTTTTTTTACTCCTCCCCCCCCTCCTGGATGTGGTAAATAGCACTGGGGCCTGATCACATGCACTCCCTGAGCACGGAAAGAGCCAGGGAGCAGGAGCAGGAGCAGGAAAGGGATGCTGCTTCATCTGGCTTCTTAAGGGCTTGGGCCTGGCAGGTCAGAGGTCCCAGAAGAAGGCGCAGAGGATCAATATCCTGCGATGTTGCTCCAAACCCCTCCTGCCCACGGCCTTGTCCAAGCGGGAATTCCCTCTCCTTCCTCTTGCAGCGGCGACCCAGGATTATTATTTCTGTTTTCTGGAGGGATGCACAGGCATCCCACTCCAAGACCCTGCTCTGGCCACTGCCCTCTGCCTCCCGCGCCCAGCCAAGAGCCGGGATGCTCTCCGAGCCGGGATGCTCTCAGCATAAAGGTCATTGTCTCGGAGCCTGAGAGGGGAGCTCGGATCTCCCCTTTGATTTCTAATGGCATGGATATCCAAATAAATTAGCAATGGGAATGTGTGGGGGTGGGGGAGGCAGCAAACGGAGAGCTGGCGGGCTGGAAGTGACCCAGACCCAGGGAACAGATGCAACTCATAACGTTAATGAGAGGTTGTTTTTTTATTCCTTCCCCAAAGGCACTGCACTCTTGAGAACGGGGGGCTTTCTATCCCATGGCAACACCAAGCAGGGAAAAAATGGGCCTGGCTTTTATTTCATTTTTTTGTCCTTTACAGGAATCGCAGGCAAACAAAAGCCCTGAACAGATTTATCATTTTTCTTTCTCCCCCACCCCCTCCTTTTCTTTCCTTTTATATTTTTTTAAAATAGGGTTAGAGCAAGATGGATGGTTCCCCAGGCCCAGGGAATGAGCAGATCGAGGCAACCCTGTCGTCTCTGGCATCCCATTAAGCCAAGCTCTGGGAGGAGGCCCCCGTAAGACTTATTAAATTTGCCCCAGCCCAGACCCCAAATGTCGGCCCCGGCACGGGGCTGCCCCAGCTCAGGCTGCCTGAGTCCCACCTCACCCTCCTCCCCGGTGCCACCACCAGCACCTCTCCTGCATCCCCCCTCCCTGGGGCCCGATCCGGCCCCGCTCTCGCCCCCCACATCAGCCCGGGAAGCACCTCCATCCGTTCTTGTCAGCCGAGGCCGATTCGTCACCGGCGGGGTGACAAGTGGTTGTATGGCTCTGTCAGCCCATCACTGGCGTGGGCTGGGCCCCCCACGGCAAAGCCAAGGGTCCCCCCCCAGGAGGGGGCTGGGGGCAGTGAGGAGGGGGCACGGCCAGCCCCGACCTACCCCTGACCTGGGGGCTCCTGGGGCTGGAGAAACGGCAGCGAAGGAGGGGGAACACAAAGGGAAAAGGGGGAAAAAAGAAAAAAAAAAAGGGGATAAAAAATAAATTGAGCCCTACTGGATCTGCTGCTGGGGGGCATGGGGGCAGGCTCAGCCAGCGGGCAGGCAGGGAAGATGCTGTCCCATCCCCACCGCCCGCCAGCACCGTGTTAGCACGGTTATTTCCACTTTAATACTTAACAAGGATTTAAAACCCTTCTGTAGTCAGAGTTTGTTCTCAGCGATAAATTTTGAATAGCTTATAAATTATGGACACAACGCGGTGTCTCTGTCTGGGAGGAAGGGCCGGACCCAGCTTGCTGTTACGGCGGTGTAAAGCCGGCACGGCATCGCTGGCAGCGAGTCTGGCAGGTCGACGTTCCCGGGAGCCGGATCCGGCCCCCTGTGCCTGGATATAACATTACTGTGACGATAGTATCATATCGCATAGCAAAGCACAGTCACGTCTGCTTCACACCTCCCGATAATAATCACCCAGGATGCAAAAATCACAGGACAGAGTTACAGATGAACAGAGAAACGCACATCATCTCTCTCTCCACATATGTGTGTATGTGTATATATAGATATAGATACATAGATATAAATAGCCACGAGCACTTGCACTTGTATGGACGGAGAATATGCTCACGCTCAGGACAGGAGGGGTCAGATTGCCCATCTCCCACGGACAGTCATCCCACCACGCCCCAGCTCCCCACCAAACACATCCCAGCCATCGCGCAGGGGACTGCAAACTTCCAGCTAAAACCCCTGCAAACACGGAGCTCCGGCTCCCGCAGAAACACCTCGCTCCGCTCCTGGCTCTGGGGTCGGGGGGGGATCCACGCCGAGAAAAAGCCTGGCTGGAAGAGATGGTTTCATCCGCCCGGTGAGAGAAATAGTGAGCGTTTCTGAAAGCCACAGGGGTCTATGCAACGAGCCTTCCCTACTTTTTCCCTGGCACACTGAAGCAAGTCGGTAATTAGGTTACAGCATCGCTCCAGCTTTATTTCAGTGCACCGATGTCCAATAAATGTGTATGAAGTTCGTATGTGGGCCTGTAGTATATAAAGGCCATAGGAAAATGGCCAGTTTTCACTACATTAATTCATAAAGCAGGCTATGTTGCTCTGGCCCTTTACCTCACTTGTTATTTCTATTTATTAGTAATATTGATGTTTCAACCAGGGATCAGGACCCTATCGAGCCAGCTTTAACATCAGAAAAGATTTAGCAGGAGAGCACTCTGTAAAGAAGCAACAATCCCAACACCGAGCTCTTATGTAGTGCAGCTCACAAACACTATTATTATTTGTAATAATGTTTTATTTTGCATTTCGCTTCCGCAGCAAACCCAGCATCTCCGATTACCCTGGCTTGGCCACGTAAAACGCCCGGCTGCACGCTCATCGGCAGGTTATTAAAAAGCCTCGTCAGGACTGAAAACTAGAGAGGTTTAAGTGAACAGACGTTCACTTTGTGGAGCCACGGCGTTAACGGGCCAGGTACCCAGCTGGTGTAATTAGGTGCTACTGAGCAATGCCGATTGCCCCCACGGGAGGTCTGGCAGGGCTGCCTGCGCGGGCAGCCGAGCGGGCAGCAGGGCAGGGGCTGCGGCAGCCCATTGCCCACGTTGGGCTTGCTCTGCATGTGGGTGGGTTTTCCCACCCTTTCTCCCTTTTTTTCACCGCAGGCTTTGATGGTTTCTGCCATCTCCCTGCTGAAGCTGAAGTGCGTGATGGAGAAACTTGAACACCAACAAAATGCTGGATAAAACTGAGCGGTAGGTGCAGAGCTGGGTGTTATTTGGGAGCGTAATGTGGCCAGCAGCGCTTACCTCTGGTCAAACACAACATGTCCTCCAGCGTTGGAGGATGGATCTCTGCCCGGAGCGGGGCACACGTGGCACCCCGGGACTGGCACCCCCAGGACTGGTGCCGCGCTGAATCTCGCTTTCCGGGCAGTGAAGGTATTTAGGCTGCTTTAGGGAATGATCCCATATGTGAATGCCAAAACTAAGTTTTTAAATCATACCACTTGGGAGCTATACAAAGCCTAGAACCACATCTAAACCAGCTTCAAATTCATTGCCTGCTGAGACGCTGAGCACGAGCCAGTCCTCAACCTTGAGTGATCCGTTTAAAGCCAAGATATACTTAACCAGGGTTCGTCTGGCAAAAACCCCTGGAACTATTGATCCTTGAGAAAAAGCGGTCAAGGGAAATAAAACTGTCCTGGTTATTGCCTTACCGTGTTCTCTATCACAACTGCACAACTTTAGCAGCAGAAGCAAGGACAGGACAATCACTCCTGCCTCGAGCAGATCTCCCTCAGTGGTTGCCAACTTGGGTCATCTAAGTAAAGGACTCCTGTTTGGCCAGGCAGGCAGGACCCTCCAGGCATGGCGTTACCTCTGGGTTTTTATTTTTGTAATTTCTTTAGGATGATAATATATCCTAGACCACAGTGGACCAGAAGCTGTGTTTCTGTGGCACGCATAACAGCAGGATTGAAAACTGCTTCAAGCAGCATCAAAACCAGATGTTCCCAAAGAGTCAGGGGAAGATGTTACCTGTCTGGTTCATCAGCCCATGGCTGCGACATTTCAGTGCCAAACAGTTTGAGCCTGAGCTTGGATCTATTGCATTTGTGGAGCAGAACTGTGCCAGGGGGGTTACAAACCCCTGGGGGTCTCCTGGGAACTGGGGTCAGCACAGGGGGCTGGGGGAAGAAACGGAGAGATTTCAAGACATTTTGGGAAAAGGCTCTCTTGAAATTCCAACCTTGCTCGTTAAACAAGAGCTCAGGGGTCGGATCCTGCTCTCGGACGCTGCTGCAGAAGATGAGTAAATCTGGGGGAATCAGCCAAGGTCACTTCTGGCTGGGAAGTGACGTCTGATTTCCCATCGTGTAAATGGCAGGAGGATCTGCCCCCCCCCCAATGCTTCTCTTCATCCCCCCTTCTGCCATCTCTTTCAAAATGTTTATGTTGGATTGTCTTACGATTTACACTGGAAATCCGTGCAATGCGTCTCTCTCGCTGAAACGTGCAGTGTCAGCAGTTGGTGATCTGAAACCCTGGCCGCATCCTGGAAACCCCGGTCCTGAGAGAAGGGGGCACGAGTGCTGTGAAGGGCCGGGCACTGCTCTTTCAAAACAAAATGCAGCACCTTCAGGGAGCGTTACAGGACCCGGGCTGTACAGGCAGGATGAGACCGAGCCGTGGCAGCAGGGCTCGTGCTGC
Organism: Strix aluco; assembly: GCF_031877795.1. NCBI lineage: Eukaryota > Metazoa > Chordata > Aves > Strigiformes > Strigidae > Strix > Strix aluco. The sequence continues at coordinate 12,325,519 of NC_133950.1, forward strand.
TGGAGCCACTCGCAGCATCCCTGGCCGTCGCGTGGGCTGTGCAACCACAACCCCCCGTGTCTGCACCTTTTGCATGTGCAGCAGAGCCAAGTGGGAATTTTCTGGTGGATTTTCTTTTCTGCAGGGAAATTCCAGTCAGCTGAAATTGAAGCTTTAGCAGAGGAACCCTCCTGGGCTCTGGAGGAGGAGGAGGAGGAGGAGAAGGGGAATTGCACAGCGCAGTAGTCAGGGCTTGGGGCAGTGGGAATGAGCCAGATTCAATCCCTTGCACTGAGCCAGGCAGGACGCGACCTCCTGCCTCAGGAATTATCCCAGTTTGAGTGTGACTCTGGGTTTTCCCACCTTTTCATGACAAATTCTGGTTTTTCACCAACACAGAAGAGGAAAAAAATCAGCAGTGCCCCCAGACTCTCCCTTTGGCTGACGTGAAGCGCGGCTGGTGCTGCAGTGCTGTCCCCGAGCTGAGACGAGCAGGGCTCATCGCCATCATCAAGGGGTGAATTACTTCTGCCTTGTGGCAGTGACGGTGATTTTCCTGGGGTAATGCAGGGAAGGTTTTGCAAAGGCAGCTCCCTTGCTTCCTTGTGGGAATACGTGAGTGTACTTTGACAGACTCAGCGGGGATGGACCAGAAGAGCCCCCAGAACATCCCTCACCGGCACAGGGAGTACATCAGTATCGGGACAGGAGCTCTGAGGTGTCTCTGCACCATGACTCTGCAGCCCTTTCCGTGGCAGGTCCCCTCCGCCGAGCCTGGCAGGGGGATGGAGCCTTTGTCCCCCAGCCGTGTGCTGTTTACTGCTTGCTCTGCATCCTCACCGCAGGGCACAGAGACTGCAAGGCCATATGAGACCGTGGCGATGAACATCTAGCCTGACCTACTTACAGCCCGGGCCCTGGGACTTTCTGGAATTCATCCTCTTGGAAATACAACGTGTAATTTTAGGGCAGTAGAAATCCGCACTGGATGGGGATGTTGTCCCAGCCTCCACCGGGTCCATGACGCTGGAATTGCTTTGACTGCCTCTGAGCGTGCTTGCCACCACATATCAATGCACAGGCTCCATTAACAACTCAAATTGCCACTGATATGCTTCTCATTATATTTCAGGCCTTACGCATCATTATTTCATTTACAAGACGGTATTTGTTTTCCCTTCCCTGAATTCGCGTCCCCAAAAAATCTCATTAAAACGTTGTCGCTCGTTGCAATTGGGAGCAAATCGCAGCTTAATCCAACCTGCCAGGGAAGCCAATTGCCCCGTAAATATCTCCTTGAAGTCTCCATGCAGGGGCAGGCAAAGAGGGGAGAATAATAAAAAGACATCGAATTAGGAGGTGCCGAGGCTCGTTTGAGGAGAGAGGAAGGGACTGTGGATGCTGACAGGATAGTAATGCAAATCCCCTTTGGAGCACCCAAAGAATCAACTTAAATGGATTAATGTGCGGACAGAGAAGAAATGACTTTAGTTGTTTCCCTAATTCGATTCAATTTATTTTTATATGGCATCTTCATACAGAGCATCTCACAGCTGCTTCAGCCAGAAGAGAAATAATAGAGAAAGGCCGTTCTGGCAGAAGTGCTCACCAGTACAGGCATCTCAGTGGGAGGAAGGAATATGAGTGCTGGCCTTGAGGATTTGATTTTCCAAATCATCAGGAAATCACATGCTATTTTTTTTCCTTTTTTTTCCAATTTCAATATTACTAATTTCCCTAGGCTTTCCTCAAACCATCTCTGTAATATACTGAGGCTGATTCTAATCTCACACTGCTTTTATAGCACTGTAACTCTGATCTCACACTGGTTTTACACTGGTGCAGTTCCACTTATTTCAACTGAGTAAATTCCTGATTTATGTTCGTGTAAACGACAGCAGAAATAGGCCCATGGTTTTCCCTGGAGCAACGCCTGGCTCACTACGGAGTGAGGAAGATCAGGTCCCTTGCAATGCAAATGATGTAGAAAACTGTCATTAAATTGTACCTTGACCCTTATTTTCAAATATACGTCTGCTTTCTTTTATAAAATGTACTGTATTGTCAAAGATACAAGTGCATGGGAGGAGATCAGCCAGGAGGGGAGGCCAGGACACGTGGCTCTGGTGTTGATGGAGAGGACGAGTTTCAGCCCCCATTCCCCTCTACTTTTTTTGGGAAAATCAGTCTGCACCCCCTCCTTGCTCCAGTTTATTTCACCCAGTTGTGCACAAACTGCTTCTCTCTTCTTTGGGCCCAGTTCTGTCCACCAAGTCTGGTACTTTGGCTTAAATTGAAATGTGTGCATGCTGTATGCTTTAAAATCTTAAAATACAATCCTGGGGGATGAAATCCTGCGAAGGCAGCGGTGTGACAGGGCAGCCTGCAGCATGGCCTTTCCCCCTCGTTAGCGTGCAGAGCAAGGAGGGCCCTTATCACAGCCAGAGATGAGAGCACAAGTGCGTTCCTCTGCAAAGATCCACTAACATAACTCTAATTAATTTATTTTTTAAGGCTACACACGAGGGAGCTGATCAATGCTTTGCCCTGCGGTCTGGTTTGTTTGGAGCAGATATCATTTCCTTGATTTATTCTCTGTGATGTGGAAGGATGTAACTAGCATCTTGATACCTGCCTCTGAGGCTGCTCCTCTCCCCTTGACACAAGCAGGCACAGCATCAGGAGATAAGTCCTGAGCTCTTTATGCAACACCTGATCCCTATTAGACATTAGACGGCTGCTGTTAAAAGCAGCTCCCCTGGCTGCAGGCTGGTGATGCTGGATTGACACCAGGCACCAGTGCTGGGGATGATCTGTGCTCCTGAACCCCCCTCCAGACCCTGCTGGGTAAGACCAGGACTGCCCCATCCAAGGGATCCTACTGAGCTCGGCTCTCCACCCAGGCAAGTCTCATCCTTACTTAGTTCTGGTAATGGAGGAAAACCAGGGACTGTTGTGATTAATGATTGTGGCAGCCACTGATTGATCATGGATTGGAGTGTTTTTCCCTTCTCATTCGCTCTTGGAAAAAAGTTGGGACAGAGGCAGGAGAGATGAAGGCAGGCTGGCAGCCAGGAGGGAAGGGCACCTTTGCTTCTCTGGTAGTGATGGAAGGATGTTGTCTTTGCTTGGATGTGGGTCTGGTTTTGTGGCCAGAGGTCCCTCAGCTCTTGCCAACCTCTGTGCTGTGCTCTGAGGAGCCTTTTGCTGCAGTGCAAAGCCACCAGTCTTTTGTGGAGGTGTGTGATGGTCAAATAGCAAATAACTCGGCGTCGGTGGTGTCACCCACAAGTCTCCCAGCTTTTTTTCTGCTTTAGCCCAGGTAGGCTCTTGCTGGTGCACATGGAGGGTCAAAGATGCATTTATCTCCTGCTGCAGTCCTCCTGCAGATCCCTGGCTGGGGCAGGCTTTGGGCACTGAAGGCCAGTGGAGGGAGGATGATTCAGGTGCCCCAACTCCCACTTCTGGGTGCCAGAGCCCCATTTGGGAAGTCTAGTGAGCATAAATCAGTTTAGCTGTATTATTTTTATAGGGCTGTGCTGATTTATGCCTGCTGAGAACCCTTTGCCATTGCAGAGGAGAGCCCATTCTTGCCCAGCCTGCTGGATAAACATCTCCCCTTCACACCCAGTGTGGCACCAGCTTCTCCTTTGAGCCCCTCTCCTGCTGCTCCTTGCCCTCCTGCTCTGTACAGTCAGAGAAAGCACCGACAGCACAACCCTTTGAGCACATGCAACCTCCAAGCAGCCTCGCTGACAGACCTGGGGCTCTACAGAGACCCCTCGCCCTCCCCAGCCTCCCAGACAGACCCAGGAGGAGGAGATGCCACAACCTGACATCAGCAGAGTAAAATATGGCCCTGGCAGTAACCCGATAGAACTTGATGGTAATTTGGGGTGGGGGGAGGAGAGGAGGAGGCATTGAAAAAAGGAGGCATTGAAAGTATGCTTCCTTTCAGTGCATTGCTGGGAAGACCATTAGGAAAACCACTAGATTATTTTTCACATTCTTCAGTGCAAAACTACTGCATTTTATGACCACTATCAATAACAGCTATCATATTACTAATGCTACAGTTGCCACATATATAATATTTAAATCACATTTGCGGCTGACAGAGACCTATGGATATTCTCGATCCCAACAGGCTATTACAGTTCATATCATGTCTGTCATATAAATATTATGAATCATTTCCCACTATCTTTATGGGGGCTACATTGACATCGTCAAAAAGGCTCTGGGTACTGCCGGATACTGCATATTTATATACACCTTATGTATATGTATGTGAATGGAGGGAGATTTATACAACAATCATCAGTAATAAATGCCCATGATAAAGCGTATTATCTTCACACTTCATTTGCAAAGTGTTTTGTATGCAGGGACTAGGAGAAGGCTAGCAGGGAAGGCTCCAAGTGACTGGGCCACATCCTCAAGCCCTGGTGTAAATCAGGTGGCTTCTCTGCCAGCAGCTGATCTCTGATCAGCAGTTGAAGCACGGTCCCCTTACAGCAGTGTAGGATGAGCTTGGTCAGTGTGCTGCTGGCTCACCTCAGGTGAGGATTTGGCTCGGGTCCCACTCGCTGCACGGGTGATGCTCCATGTGCTTTCCGAGCTGTAAATCTCATAGTTCATACCACCGCATTTCATAGTCTATCTATCCCTTAATGCTTTCTTTGCTGGCTTCCTTGGCAGTCGAGCCCTGGTCTGGGTGATGAGATGAAATAAAGAGATCTCCAGGTGTTATAAAAGGCAGGACTAGACTTTCCCTTTACAGAGTCTTTTTGCAAAGCAGTTAATTAAACCACTGTCCCTACAAGCCAGGTGAGACATGTTAAACCCAATCCACCAGGAAAGCACAGGAGAGGAAGAAACCTCCCCTAGGATTATTCAAGCTAGATCCAGACAGGAGCCCAGGTGCCCTGGGACCTCTTCCCCAAACCTGTTTTAACTGCTTGAACACTTTATTAAGACTTGCTCCATATGTGGAGACAGACAAGAACAAATGCAACTTTATGGCTTGGAAGTTAGGAGGTCTTTAATAAGCATTTAATGCCCAGTTCTGAGGCAGCTGAAAGTGCGGCATGGTGCTTCTGACTGTGCAATATGTTATTTTATCTTGAGCAGCCTCCAAAAGAGGGGAGAATGCAGTGTCTCTGCCTGTCCTTGGCGTGGGAATGCGGCGCTCCAGCAGATCAAATAAATCATGTGCATTTCACTTCATAAACAAACATCATCAGCCTGTTAAATGCTGCTGGGAAAAAAACAAAGCAATTCGAATCTCTGGCACTGGGAGAAATGTCTTGTCCTTTGGCGTTTTTGCTGGTTTGCCTGTGTAGTGCCTCCCCGAGCAGTGGGGACCCACCCCCCGTGGCTGTTTGGGTTCGTGAGGATGCTCCTCCAGTGTCTGACGGGTGCTGACATCCCGGCAAAAGTCTGTTAACGGGGCACGTGCTCGGGGACTACCTCCCCTGTCACACTCCTGTGTCACGCCATGGCCTCTGACCCGTTCCCCCAGATCCTTCCATGTCTGTTAGCTGCAAGGGGACCTGGCTGAAACTGCAAAGAAAAGCAACATCTGAGCTTCTCTTGTCCCTGAGAACAAGAGGTAGGTCCTGTCCTGAAGGCTGTAGTCCAGATACCCCAGGCAGAAAGTTCCACTGTGCACGGATGTTTTAGCAGCCTGTAAGTCTCCTGGGGAGGGACGGGTAATACAGATCCTGGTCCTACGGCATCCAAAGAATTCAAAGTCCTGGAACCTGCCATGACTTTGGAGTTGAGGATGAGCCTGGGAAAGTCCCACAAAGCGTGCATGAGTGGAAGGCGTCTTTCCTTGGCTGCATTTGGTTTTCAGCTCGCATATGCAGCTGCATTACTGGAGTTACACGCTTCCTTCTCAGGGAGAGACTCTGTGGCCATAAGCCCAGGGGTTGCCACCACCCTTGCCCTTACATCAGGGTAGCTCTGGCCACCCATTGCAGCTGTGCGGGGAGATGGAGGCCAGACACGGCCCCTGAGCTTCTCTTGTTCTTTCTCACTCAGACTTTGTATTCATTATTTCTTGAATCTGTAATAAAATGCAGCCAGGGAGGGAAATAGGGGGTTTTTTTTGAACTGTACAGGAGGGCATGAAACAGAAGGGGAAGCACAGCAGGTTTTGCTTTTGTCCCATCAGATAATTCTGGGTATAGATAAGATGGAATCGCTTAGAAAAAGTAATAAAAGCTGTGATTTCTAAATCCCCTTACTGGGCCCAAGTGTCCAGGTCTGAATGCAGTCTCAGGTCTCAGCCCCCCCAAAGCAACTCTGTGCTTACCTCCTGCTGATGCCCACCCCCACCTCGATCCCTTTGCCCCAAATGTCTTGAGCACACGTGGCAGCAGCGGAATGGGAGTGCGGGGATGGAGGGGGAAGCCTTTGCCTGACTCTTACATGCGAATGAACAGAGTCTCTGTTAAATTCAGCTAGAATTGAGCGACAGGACTGGAAGCTGCTCAGATGAGGACAGGTGGACCCCAAATTATTCTGTGACATAAAGCTGCCTTCCTTGGGATCCCAGGCTAAAGGGTGTGTGCATTACCCAAGGGCAGAGAGAGCAAGAGCTTCTCAGTTTCACGAGACAGCTCTCCCAGACAGTGTAGGACCTTCAAGCATCCCTGCATCAAGCAGATGTACAAGCCAATGACCTGCAAAAATTATCTTAACATGCCCCCTATCACCCCCCATGATGATTTAAGTCCTTAGCTAGGAAGTGCAAAGCTGAAGTTGAGCGCAGCATTAGGCAGCCTGGTAGAGCTTATTAAATTAATAGTGCACTAAAGAATTGAGGGGAGGTGAGTTGGAGGGGGGGAAAGGGAAAGAGAAGGTTTGTAACATCACTGAGATCTCCTTGCTACCTTCTGGCATCTTCAAGAGGCTGGAAATGTGGGACTGCATCCAGCTGTCTTCTCTGGGGCAAAATTCCTTTGGCTTCTGTGGGAGGTTTTACCCAAATAAGGACTGCAGGATCAGACCTGTTATTGTCACTGCAATTAACATTTAGATCCACATCTAACACGAACTGTTACAGGCTGGTTAGGGAGAAATTTAATTTGCTCTAAACAGCTTGATGGGAGAGGAGCGTGAAATGTCCTAGTTATGGTAATTTCATGTGTTCGAGTCTACAAAGGTGGATTTTCAGCCTGGGGTCTTATAACCCCGATATCTGCTGCAGCCATCAACCTAAGCGTGCTTTGGGACGCGGAGGTTTGGGGCCAGGCCCCGGCTGTGCTCGGTGGTGGGGTAAGCCCTTTACACCGGCTGGCAGGCTGTCGGATCACCACGGACATGCTCAAAGCTATAAAGGCCCACGCTCATCTTGGGCTGTTACGGCACCGATGACTCAAACAGCATTTGTGTGGTACGGGGCGGGCGAGAGCCTGGATCTGCCCCGGCGAGGCACAGAGCAGCATCGCCCCAGATGTGTTTTCCCTTATCAGACACAACCATGAGCTTTAGTTTGTGTATCGGGACACTGGTTTCTGCCTTTTTGCTGTCGGGGTTTGTATGCAGGTATCCATGAGGTCTATGGTTTCTGCCCCGTCGACCTGCTCTTAGAGGCTTTGGACCTGCTTTTTCTAACAACCCCCAACTTTCTTTTCTATCCTTATGTATTTCCTTCTTTCCCTTTTCTCCCAGGAGTTAATGTAACTCAGCCATAAAAACTGACTTGGAGATGAAACTTGGCATTTAAGGTCCCAGCCCGGGAGCAAATGAAGTTACCAGTTATAAACACACACCAAAATCTGTTTGGACATGCTGAAATTACAGGAGCAGAGGATAAAAAGGATCCAAGAGGTTTTATTTTGTTTTAACTTCTGCAGCTCCGTGTGAGTTTGCAGCCGCTTGCCTGGCACAAGATGGGACCTCTTGGTGTTTTTCTTCTCGTTATAATTAAAGCCAATGAACTCCTGCTGTCCTGGGCTGGTCAGCACCAGGATTCCCAGGGAGGTGGTGGAGTCCCCATCCCTGGATGTGTTTAAGGGTTGTTTGGATGAGATGTTGAGGGATGTGGTGTACGGGAGAACTTTGTAGAGTTGGGCTGATGGTTGGACTCGATCATCCCAAGGGTCTTTTCCAACCTGAACGATTCTGTGGGGTTCCCAGCTGTATACCCCTCATCTCATCGCCCATGTGTGGGTCTGCCCAGAAGGAAAGGCAGGGACTATCCCCTGGCAGATGCGCACAGAAGAGCAGGCAAGAGCTGTAAGAAAAATCAAGGATTTGGGCCTTTTCAGGGCCTCTCCTGTGTGTCTTCAGACATTACAGTGACAGGTATGAGATAGACCGGTAAGTGCACGCAGGTGATAGACAGGGATATGGCAATGAGAGATAAGAGGCTTCATTTTTATAGGAGGAGGTGCTGGATTGCTAATATTTATGGCACGGGACGCTTTGCCAATTAAAGAGTAAATCATGGCAGATAAGAGGCTCGGAAGCGCTCACAACACACAGAGACGATGGTTGGCGGCAGCAGCGCACCCGTGTGCTGCGGCAACTTCTGCCCCGTGTGTGTGTGTTGCAAACCGGGATGGCGATGGGTACCCCGATTTCCCCCCACCTGGGCTCTGCGCTCGGGGTTACCTGTGCCAGCGCAACGCCCCAGCCGTTGCCCCTGGTGTCATTCCAGGTTTCCTGCGTGACCGTGTTGCTCCCCACCGTGGGTGAGCAGCTGCAGCCGTGGGCCGAGCCTGTTTGTTATGCGTGTTACGGCCATCAAGAGCGAGGGTCGATATGATGTTTAATATGCTTCATGCATAGCGGAGTCGCTTTGGTCCATCAAGTCACTAATACACATTCTTACAGGGCTGAGTATCATTTATTAAACCTGGAGGCATGCCAGGGAGGGTGGGGGCCAGGGCCCCTGCTGCTGCTGGGGAGGGGGGGAGCAGCCAGCGGTGCTGGCGGGGTGGTACCCGCAGTGCCGGGGAGGTGAGAGTTTGCAGGAGAGCTGCACATGCACAGAGAGTTATTTGTCGTGCCTCATTTATGGGAAATGAAGTAAATCGTGTTTGGAACACCCGCTGCTGTGCAACACGCTCAGGGGCTGGGGGTCTCACTGGCTGAGATTGTGCAGCATCTCTCCAAGAGCCACCCCCCACCTCACTCTTCCCCCCCAGAGGCTGCCACCGCAGCGCTCTGCACTCTCTTCTTTTTAATTTTTAAATATTTTAATTTTTAAATCTTTTAATTTTTATATTTTTTATTTTCAATTTTTTATTTATTTTCAAATTTTTATTTATTTTCATTTTTTATTTTTAATTTTTATTTATTTTTATTTTATTTTTCATTTTTTATTTTTATCTTTTAAATTTTTTTAAAAAATGTTTTCAATTTCTTAATTTTTAATTTTTTTTTTTTTCTTTTTCCCATTTCCCCATCACTTTAAAAAAAATAAATAAATAAATGGCGGTTGTTACTCGCGGCGGGGCCGGGCGCGGGGCGGCGCTGCGCGGCGGCGGGGCGGGCGCGGCGCGGCGGGGCGGTCGCGGCGCTCGCTCCCCCCTGCGCGGGCCCCGGCGCGGAGCCGAGCGCGCCCGGCGGAGCCGAGCGGCGGAGTTACATTGTTGGGAGTTTTGCAACAACTCCGCGGCCTCGTCTGCGCTCCCGGCGCTGCGCGGGGCCGCCGGTGCGGGGCTGCAGCCGCCGCCTCCTCCTCCTCCTCCGCCCCTTGGGCTTTTTTTTCTTTTTTTTTTTTTTCCCTTCCCCCCTCCCTCTCCCCCTTTCGCTTTGATTTCGCTCTCCTCCCCTCTGCGCGCCCTGTGTGTGTGTTTTTCGCCGCCGATCTTCACCAAGCCCCTTGGCATGAGTTAAGCACCAGCTATGGACACCAAACACTTCCTGCCACTGGGTGAGTTTTGTTCCGAAAAAGATTCTCCATTCCTGCGGGTGGGGGGGTTAAAAAAAAAAAGGGGAAAAAAAAAAAAAAAGCTCCTGACCTGCCCCCTCCTCCGCTTCCCCCTCCGGCAGCCCGCACCGGGGAGGCGGCGGGCGGGGGATGCGCGGCAGCCCCGCGGGGAGAGTTGGTGTCAGCGCCGGGGAAAGTGCCGGGCGGGCCTGCCCGTGGCCCCGCTCCGGCCGTCTTATTTTAGTTATTATTTTGGGGTTGTTTTTTTGGTTGTTTTTGTGTTGTTTTTGTTGTGGTGGTTTTTGTTGGGTTTTTTTGGTTTGTGTTTTTTTTGGGTGTTTTTTTTTTTTTTTTTTTTGTCTTCCCGAGGCGCAGCCTGGGGGACGGCGGGCCCCGGGCGGGGAGCCGAGCCCAGCTGAGCCGAGCCCAGCCGGGCCGAGCCCAGCCGGGCCGGGCCGGGCGAGCGGCCGCCGGCGGCGCAAGCGGTATTTTCAAACGGGGCAGCGGGCACCCGGGCCCGGCCGGGAGAACCCCCTCCCTGCCCGGGGCCACTTCTGCAGGAGGGCTTGGCAGCTCGCAGTTCCCCCTCTTGCTTTTCTTTCTCAGTTTCTCTTTTTTTTTTTTAAAATTTTCTTTCCTGCCTTTTCTCCCTCTCCGCCTCTCCCCGCCAGCATCTGGACCCCCAGATGCTGCGCCCGCTGCTCGCATCATCCCTCACTGGCAGCTCCCAGAAGCTTGGGGACCCTCCTGCCTTTTATTTTTTTTTTCCCCTGCCTCTCTTCTTTTAGTTACATTTTAAAACCTATTTCCAGCTGGAGTTTGCCATCCTTTCGGTGACTGAGTCAAGTCCTGGCTTGTAAGGGCGAATGCCTCCTTGCGTCTCGGTTTCAGGAGAAGTGATATTGCAGAGCTCAGTGTTCAGGGTGGGGGGAAGAAAAGTTTTAGCGAAGTAGCCAGGCGCCAAGTCTAGGCGAGGGGGGAGAGGGACCAATCCTGCCATCTCTGTAGCCGCTCAGCGTGGCAGCGCGTGGGCTCCCAGCCTCCGGCCGAGCAAGCCCACGGCCAGTGGGAACATCCACTCCAGCTTCCCTGGGCTTTAAATCTGTGCTTAACCTCTGCTGGCCTGTGGTGGTGTGTTTTGTTTGTTTGTTTCTTTTTCTTATGTTGGGGTTTTTTTTTTGTTTTGTTTAAGAATTGCGATTTTAGTTGTTCCTTTCGAAGAGCGGAATAAATATAAACACCATCACAAGGTCCCCAGCTAGCCCTGCCTCCCGGGAGGGTTTCCAGGACTGCTGTGGTCTGGGGACTTTGGCAGGGAGAGCCTGGCCCCATGGGCTGGCAGGTCTTCAGCTGGCATCTACTTTCCCCCAAAATCATGGTTTTACAGTGCCCCTCGTTGATTCAGCTGTGAGGTGGGAAGCGCTGCTGGGTTGACTTACCCAGAGTTGCTGCTTGGGCTAAAAGCATCTCACCTGCAGTGTCCCCCGGGAGCGGGTCCTGCTTTCCGAGTCAAACCGACTCCTTTTGGGTGGGTCAAACGCAGGTGTCGGGGATTGAAGCAGAAAGCGCCGATTTCTTGCCGCACAAAAGTGGTTTTAGTCTTAGGGGTGGCTGTTGCGAGATTTACATTTCCCTTGATGCTCGCGTGGAAGACAGTCCAAACCTCCGCTGATACGGGCAGGATCAGGCCCCTACAGATATACTTGAATTTTCTTTCTGACCTGAGCTCTCCTGATACTCTACAAATGCTAAATAATATGTTGTGTTATTAGTCATGTTGACTTTGACAGAGATGGGGGGGGGGGGGGGGGGGGGCGTGTGTCACCTTGCTGCTGGCATGGGTAAGGATTTTCACCCTGGTGCAAATCAAAAACAACTGATTTATCTGCTCATTTATAAATGTATGTGTGCGTATGGCGGGTGAGGGTGGGTCTTTGCACTGTGCGGTGCAGCACACCGGGAGCATCCAGAGGAAAAACAAGGCGGCCAGCCCAGGCCAGCGGTGCTGGGTGGGGGTTATAACTTCGCATCGCTGGCTTAGGAGAGAATTCAGCTGCCTGCGGGAGCTGTTTAGGGTGTGTGGTCTGGGTTTGTGTCTGCTGCGTGTTGTGCTGCTGCAGAAGCGACTCCTAAACTTTATCCACCGGCCTTTGGCCACCCATCACTGGAAAAATCAGAAAAAAGGGCGGTGGGTTCTGCAGGTTTTGGAGGGGGAGATCTTGGTCCTGCTCTGAGGATGGGAGGCAGGTAGAGCCTGAAAGCGTGCGAGCACTTTGTAGGAGCCTCGAGGAGTGCGAGCAGAGACCTCACCAGTGAAACCAGAGCAGAACTGGTGGGGCTGTGGGGCGTTTTGGAGGTGGGCTCATCCAAAATACGCTGGGTCCTGGCTTTGCAGAGCACTAGGGTGTTTGCCAGCCCCGTCCCCTAGCACGGTTGGGAGCTGCTGTTTGCAAGCTGGCGCTGGGGGGAAGTAGCCAAGCTGGTGGAGTTTGTTTCCCTGCACACACCAGTATGGGCCTGAGCTGGAGAACTGGAGCAACTGGGGGCCAAAATCAGGTTCTGTTACTGTGTGGCCCCATCAGAATCTCAGCTCAGTTTGGCCTAAACCCGGTGGAGGTTCCTAGCCAAGTCCTGCCTGTGGTTAGACTCAGATAACCCCGCTGATGTCATGGGTGGAAGCGTGGCCAGCGCTGGGCACTTTTAATAGTAGTATCTCATTTTCCTGCTTGTCTCGGGCGCTGCTGGCAGATGCCAGGCAGCGGCTTCCCACAAGGACAGCACGTCCCCAGGCATCTCCCGGGCTGGATGCCCTTGCCCTGCAGCTCTGTCTGCTGTCCCGCTCCCCGGACAACCTGCAGCCTGATGGCGGGGTCTGTGGGCAGCCGGGCTGCCTACGCCTGCCCCGTGTCTGTCTGTCTGCCTGCCTGCAGCTGTCCTGCGTGGCGTGGGTACCACCGCAGCCCTGGTGAGGCTTGGAAACACCTCGGCGTCCAGCGGATGCTGCCTTAGAAGCTGACTGGGGCTATAGATCTCCCTTTACTAGTTTTTAAATGATTGGGGATGTCTTGCTTTTGTTCCTATATGCTGTGCCGAGTCTCCAGGAGGAGGAAAATCAAGAAAAAGCCATCACACGAGTGCTTGCGAGGCTGGGGGAGGATTGTCTCCAGCCTGGTGGGGTGCATGTGCTGAGGTCAGGCTTGCACAGGGCCAGGCTGGGGACTGATGTGCAAACCAAGGAACGTGGTTCTTCGGGTTGCTGCTTGCTCCCAAAGCTCCGACCATTGCAATCCTTTTATTGCTTCGTTTTCTTCGTTGCCCATTCCCCTAAGAAGGTGGTAGCTCCTGGGGAGCAAAAGAGGGATGGTGAGGTTGGGGAGCCCTCCCTCGAGGCTCAGTCTCATGGAGGGAAGAAACAGTTAATGGGTGTCCGAGGCTGGTGCTTCCCTCCCGGAGGTCAGTTCACCGGGTTGTAACCTCTGCGAGTCGCACAGCCGTGCCAGGGACGCTGCAGCTGCTCAGGATGTGGGGTGAGAACTGGCCGTGCACAGCCCTGCCGAGGCTGGAGCAGGAACACCTCCGAGGAAAACAGCAAAACAACCCCCAGTGTCCGGCTTGGTGGGGAACAACCTGGAGCATGGGGGCTGGTTTGGGTGGAAGAGGGAGTGTGAGCGTCCATGAGACATCTTCATCCCACAGCCCATGGCCTTGCCGTCGGGCACGTGGCGGGGATGAGCCTGGATGCTGCGCAGAACCCGAGGCAGATTGGTGGGAGCCTGCGTCTGGGTTGAGACCTCAGTGTGATCCTCAGTTTGGCTTCTTTTACCTTCAGAAATTTACAGCAGAGAGGAAAATCCATAGGGAGGAAAAACTCTGACAGATGCAGAAAGTGTCACGGCTTGTCCAAGCATCCCTGTGAGGAAGGAGAATCCTCTGCCCCACATCTGGAGAATGCTGGCCGGCCCCATGGGGCTGCTGGTGCTGCACCAGAGAGAAGCCTCGTAGGAGCAAGAGAGAAAGTATAGTCATGTCCTGGTCTCTCTTGCTAAGCGTAGTTTAGGGCTCGACCTCTCCCAATTGACATATGCAAAACAAGCTGGGAAGGAATTTTTGCCTTTTTCAGAATCTGGGCTGTGACAGTTAAATAAATCCTCTGAGGGTCCCTGAGTTTACTCCACATTGTCCTGCTGTGTTGGAGAGAGCGTTTGTGTTTCTCATATTTAGGGCATTTTATTTATTTAAAAGAGAGCGGGGGAGAAAGCCACAGAATTTTAGTTATTCATTGCAAATATTATTATTGGCATTTTGCTCCTGTTGAAAAAAAATCAAGGGGGGAATCAAAACATTTCACTGGAAAATACACCCTGGCTTCGTCCCACCCACATCTTGAAAGCGAAAATAAATATTTATTAAGAAACGGGTTAAAAACCTTTTTGTTGAAGTATTGTTTTTTGGGAGCAGGGGTGGATTCCCATATGCCACAGCTCTGCCACCCGGCTGAATTATTATTATTTTTTTGTATTATTTTGCAGGACAGTTAAGAAAGCAAACACCAGCGGAGCTGTGGGTGCCGCGGGGCGGGGGCTTGGGCTTTGGGATGTTCTTTGGTCCTGCCTCTTGCACAGGGCGCACGTTCCTACGAGCATCCCGGCGCCTTTCGGGGGGGGACACCATGTGTGAGCAGGGTATTCCCCTGAGGCTCTCGGCTGCCTGAAATCACCGAATCATTCTTGCTATAAATATCCCACGACCTCACTGCGGGAGGCGGTGAGACAGCAAGAGGCCGCGGCCCTTGGAAAGGGGCTTAACCGAGGGTGGTGGTGATGGAGCGGGGATGGCGAGGGGGTCCCTGTACCCCAGCCGAGCTGGGCTGCTGGTGATAACCGAAGCCGGGGACACCTCAAATCACTGCCAGCCAATTGCTGAGTATTGCAGGGACCTTCCCTGGGAGCTCGGTAACCTAATTGGGCTCTAATTAATCCTGTTCTCTGGCTCGGATCCTCGGCGCGTCTCCCCATCATCACCTCCCTTTGCGGAGGAAGGAACTGGGTCTCTCCTCCCTGCTGCCGGCGGTGTGAAGGGATGCTGGGCAGAGCGAGCACGCTGCCGGTGCAGGATCCAACCCAGCAGTTCCATAATTGCTTCCTAAAAGGCCCAGGTGGGCTCTCAAAGTCAGTATAGCTACAAAGCAATAGGGGAGGCAGCCTGGGTGGTTTTATTTTAATTGATTTTGTCAGGAGTTGCTGTATTTTATTACATTTAAAGACTAGACTCTGGGATAACTTTGAACGTTTGACACACACACAAAAAGCAGCTTTCTGACATTTTCCTCTTTGCTTGTCTTTTATTTTATTTCTCCCCTCTCCTCTTCCTCAAAGGAAAGCGTGTGCCTGGAGGGAGGACAGAGGAGGAGGGAGGAGTGGTTGTGTCTCTCCAAAGGCTGCTCGAACATCAAGGCAGCGCAAAGCAGACGAAATAATATTGCAAATAAGGATTTAAAAAACCCTACAGAAGGATCCCCACACATGCCAGCCAGCTCAAACTGCTAGAAGATTTTCAGACAGAAGCAATTTAGCCTGGGAAAATGCTCTATTGTTGAGATGGAAACTGGCTGGGAGAACTTGCCTTTTCTGACAACGTTTTGCTTAGCCAAAGCAAAGTCAGGGAAACAACCTGAGTTTTTATTTAGAGAAGAGTGAGCATTTCAAAATGGAGGGTGTTTTCTGAGATAAACAGGGAACAATTCCTTTGCAAGAAAGGGAAGAAAGGGTTCAAATTAAGCCCAAATGTAGCTCCCCTTCTTTGAAATTTTGTTTAACGTGGAGTTAAAAAATAATCCTGTTCAAACAGACCACTGGTACGCATAAAATGGTTGGGTTTGTTTTTTTTTATTGTGATCTACAATAAAAAGTTTCAAGGTTGCACCTTGGGGCTGTAATTCTGATCACAGCCCTGTTTGTGCCAGCTCCTGCCTCTGCACATCAGGAGGGGACGGATCTTGCCTTGAAAACTCATAGTCTGCCCAGATGAGACAGATACAGGGTGGGAAACTGAGGCACGCGGGTGCGTCTGAGCGCCAGCGAAGCTGGGAACGGGGCCCGGAGCGAGGGCGTGGGGTGGTTGTGAAACCTCGGCTGGGACGGCGGCTTCCAGCCCCGCAGAGCAGATCCGTCTGGGATCTGAGCTCTGTAGGGCTCCCGTGGGCTTTTGAGGGTCCCAGCTCCTGGTAGCCAAAAAAACCCCAAGCTGCTTTTTGGCCTGGGAGCAAAGAAGAGCTGGCGGTTGGGGTTTCTGTGTAAGCCAGGTGCTCCCAAACCAGAGGGCGAGGATGAAACACCCTGAATATTTGTTTTATTAAGCATCGAGAGCAGGGCTTGCATCCCTGCTCTGCTCCAGTGGAAGGTGGTTCCTCTCACCGTGGGCATTGCTCCTTCTTTCAAACCCTGGGGGATTTTATTTTTTTTTTGAGGTTAATCTCTTGGTTTTGGTGGGCCCTGGGTGGAGGTTGGTGGTGTATTTGGGTCTTGTCTGAGCCATAACCCTTTCCCTGGGTTGCATCGGATGTGAGATCACTGCGGAGCGAAGAGATAAAAGGTGCAATACTGGTATTTGTGACCAATAAAATGGTAATAGGCTTTTCCATCTGGTTGTTACTTTTCATGGTCTCCTCTTTTGTGGAGTTTTGGCTTTCTTCAGCTTTTACGGACTTTAAAAAAAAGAAAAAATAAGGGGAGGGGGAGCTGAGGGCAGCCGTGGAGCCCCCTGAGGTTTACAGCCCCCTCAACTCATGGAGCAAATCCTTTGTGCTGGGGCTGCCAGGAGCGGATTAGGGAGGGATGCCCCGTCTGCTTTCAGCTGTGCGGCGCTGGGCGCGAAGGCAGAATCATTTGATTATTGTTTTTCCATTTTTGGCTGACAAGTAAGTGCTGGAAAGTTTTGGTTTTTTTTGGGGTGTTTTTTTCTTTTTTTTTTTTTTGCTGTGAACTCTGTGGGCTGCTGCGAGACAATTCTGTTGTGGGCAACGCGTCTCCTACGTGCCCATTACAGAGTCGAAATGAGGCAATGGCAGCGGTGAGGCAAGAGCGGAAAGAGAAGCGCGGGAGAGGGGGTGCGAGATCCGCCTGGAGATGTGGAGGTGACGAGACAGGGTTGGCACGGATTGTGATGGAGGAGGCTTGATCCGAGCGGGTGAGCGATGTCAGAGGCATGAAGGGGCGTAGAGAGGAGCAGGGTCAGAGGCAGGAGCAGACCCGGGGGCATTGCATCGAGCTGGGGAAGCTGTTTTGGCTGCTCCCAGAGGAGTGAGGGATGGGTGAGAGCAGTTTGCCAGCGCTGTGGTTTCCCTGCCCGGCACCTCAGGGAGCAGCAGCCTCTCCCCAAGGACCTGTGTGCAGGTGGGGGCTCTTGCAAAAGGGGGGAAAAAAAAGAGAGTCCCCCTTTCCCCACCGGCCATCCTTGCCAGACCGTGCAGGACTCCCCTTCTGCCCCCACCTCCTCCTTTTGCTGCCCCATTTTTGTAAGATGAGTGACTTTATCAGGCCTGGGAAGCTGTGAGCTCTGCCTGGTGTGGAGGAGCTGTGGCCTCTAACGCTGCCGAGCAGGGCCTGGCCGGCGGCAGATAACGGCGTATCGGTGGCAGGTTGTGCCCGAGATGCTCGCTCACACCGTGGTGGGGTGATGCATGGCCCCGTCTTGCTTCGCATCAGTGTTTGGGCTGCTACTGGAACCCCCCTTCGCACCTCACAGCTGCCCTGACCCACACCCGTGGGGCTGCAGCCTGGGGGGAGGCTTTGAGGAGGGGCAGGGGTCCCTGCGAGGGACCAGACGACTTCAGCAAGTGGAAAACCGCTGGCTCAGAGCTCCGCACCTGCCCGGCCGGCCCTCCCTTTTGACCTGCACTTGTTCAAGTGTGACTTTCAATTGATCATAAAAATCCGGCGTGATTCACAGCGCTTCTGCCCTCCAGCCTGCCGGGCTCCGTCTCTCCGCATTCGCTTAGCGTGAGAGAGCGAATTGCCCTCCAGTTCATCCTCCTCATTCCTAATGGGGAGCTGTTGCTTTCTGGGTCTGCTCCCCTCCCATGCACTCCTTGAATTATAATACATTAGAGATGGTGGCTTGGCATTTTAATTTAATTTTCTCTCTTTTTTTTTAATTTATTAAGAAAACCCATTTCAGTGCAAGCTCCCAAATGTCGGGGTGGGGGGGGAGGGAGGGAGGGAGGTGCAGCTCCCTGCTCCATCCCAGCGAAGACCCCGTGTGCATGCGTGTGCGTGTGGCTCACAGACAGTGAAATTGCACCCTAGAGTTATAAAGCAATTGTCTAGCTCAGCAGCAGAATGAGCATGAAATGGTGCAGAAAGCAACTAAATAAAATTGGGTAAGGCAGATGCATGAAAATAATGACATCTCTATACCGTAGTCAGGCACGCTTGCTCTTTCTCGCACACGCAGATAAACTTTTATAACAGACTTTGCATTTATTTTCCCAGGAAACTCTCCTGAAATGGAGATGTGTGTTAGTGTGCTCTGAGCCCTCACACCCCCTCTCTGTGTTCCTGGGGCTGTTGTGCTGTGCATCGCTGCCCCTCTCCTCCCCCGCCGCCTTCCCCGTCCCCCTTTTCCCTTTTTTTGTTTTCAGAGCAAGATTTTTATGCTCAGTCAAACACCAAAACGATAACCTTTGCGACTTCATTTCCCTTTGGCCGTGGTGGCCATGCCGGGCTGGGGGGAGCATTGCGGGCTCTCGGGGGTGACTGGCCATGTCCTGTGCAAACTGGATGAAGAGTTGCTTTCCTGGCTTGCTCTTGCTCTGGAGTTTTCTCTTTTTTTTCCTCCCTGGATGGTGGCGGCTGTAAGGACGGGACCATGTGGGCTGTTGCATAGAGCTTTGGGACGTGAGAGCAGGGATGGAAAACTCGGGTCGGTCCGCTGGCTGCATCCCTGCATCCCTCCTCCCTGGTGATGGCTGGTGGCACCAGGGCCACCCGCTGCCACCCTCCGTATTTATCCGGCTGCACAGGTTAAAAATACCCCAAACTGGGGGTCTGGAGAATTGACCGTAACTGCAGTTCCTTCCCAGACACCCTCCCCGGTGCTTCCTCTGGGCTCTGTGCTGCTGTCCCTGCTCTAATGCTGCCCCGGAGCCTTTGGCCTGGGCAGGGGCACATTCCCCCATCCACTCCTGGGAAGCTGATACGTTTCCCGGACGCAGTCTGGCCTTTCGCTCCTCTTGCCCTGGGATCCCCACGAGGCTGGGAACAAGCTGCTAATCTTCCCACCCAAGAGGTCCTTTAGGTGACATTAAGGCTGTGTCCCTGCTGTCCCCGTGCCCTCCTGTCTCAGAAGGCATCGCTGGGCACTGCTCTGTGTGCTCGTGGTTCTGGGGATGCCCTTTCATGATGGGGCGCTGCCTGCTGCATCCTGCCTGGGCTGGCTTATCGCAGGGATGGGGAGTGGGTGGCAGCAGTTGGGCTCCCCCAGCCTCCCCAGTCTGCTGCTCCCCTGTTCAGAGAGCTCAGGACTGAGCTGGTCGTGGATCCTTTCCCTCTCTGCAAGGAAAATAAAGCTCATCCTTTGCGCTGCTGGGATTGCTGCACCGGAACTTGGGGCTCACCGCCCAGGTTTTTGCAGCAAAACCTCCATCTCTTGATTTTTCTTTGCTGGGACGTGTCCCTGGGGTCCCAGATCAGCTGCTCTGGTGCTCTGCCCGCTGCCTCCCTGTCACATGCAGACCAGCGCGGATCCCGGGGTTGGCTGGGAGCCACATGTGGGCTGCACAGCCCCAAATCGCAGCGTGGGACATGTGCGTGTTCCCCTCCTCACTGCCTGCCAAAACCCAGCTCCTCGGGAGAGAGGCAGAGGAGGAGGCTTCCCTGCAGAGATTGCTCTGCCTCTGGGCAGATGGATGCTGAGGCCCTGCCAGTGTTTTTGCTGGTGTGGAGCCACAGCACCGGAGTGGAGAGCAGGGAAGTGCACACATGCAAAAATCAGTGTGAAGGCATAAATCAGGCCGAGAGTGAAAGGTTAAAGAAATCCAGAGGAAGCGGAGTGTTGTGTGTGATAGAGAGGGGTTTCCTGTACCTACACAGGCCACCCAGGCTCCTTTCCTGTCAGGGTAAACCTGCTAAATCTGAAACTTTCTGCACCCCTAAGCAAATTTGTGGTCTGCTGGATGGGCACATTGTGAGCAAGCCGTGCCAGCCATGGTGTTAATACTTTGTGCCTTACAATATGCTCTCCCCCAGCCTCAGCGGTGGTATTTATAGGATGCCCAGGCAGCTCTGGGGCAGAACTGCAGCTGTTCGACCCTGTAATGGGGAGCAGGAGACCTTGGGGAGGTCAGGATGCCACGACCCATGCTGGAAGCTGTGGTACAGCCCTAAATTCCCTGTCCTCTTCACTGCCTTCCTCCCTGGGCTGGTTTTCTGCAGGTGAGCCATGCCGGCCGGCTGCCCTGTGCTCCTCATCAGAGACCGGACATCAGAGGTGGCTCTGGGAAGAGTTAAGACTCCTGGGACAATTACCTGCAGGCCCCCATTTAAGCACTTAGGGAAGGCTTAGCCCTGATCCCTGCCAGAGATAGCCTGGCCCCAGGCCAGCTGATACCTATTGTTTGCAAATGAGACTTTATCTAACCGCAGTTCAGAGCCGGGGCTGGATGGGAGCAGGAATTCCAGATGTGCTGGGGGGGCTCTGCTGACTTGCTGTGGGGTGGCGGCGGGGACAGTGCTGTGCAGGGACTCGCTCCTGAGATATGTAGCAAGGCAACACCCCAAATTACACCTTGCCAGCGGATTTCTCTGCTGCTCATAGGGTTGGGAGACATGGATTTGGTTCGTTAGGGTTTTTGCCTGTGTTTCTAGTTGTATTTTGGTAGCGGTGCAGCTGTCCCCTGCAGCTCCAGGGCTTTGCCTTGGAGCTCTGGTACTTCTCTGCCTCGGGGTTTCACCCTTCTCTGGGGGGGGAAAAAGCCAGTGGTTGCCTTACAGCAAGTCCTCCCTCTTTGTGCCTCACCTGTGGGGCAGGTTTAGGCTGTGGAAATCAGAGGCCATCAGTCACCGGGGGCTCTGTTTAGCTTGGCCGCTCGGTTTTCTCATCTTTGTTGTTTTTCTGCCTGCGCTGCTCCCCGCGGGCGCTCTGGTTGGCCTGGTGTTATGCCATGGGAGCTGAGGCTAGGTGGGCACAGAAAACCACACCTGGCTTTTCCAGCAAGGTTTCACGACCTCTAGGTGTGTGCGGAGAATGTGGCGGGGAAGGGATTTCTTGCCGCCAGCCCTGGGTGGTGGATAACAGCGCGGTGCCCATCTAAAGCCCCCACCTACGCAAATGGGGAGGCTCCATCTCTCCCTGCACCTTCCAAAAACCCCACAGCAGCGCAGGGGATGTGGAGCTGATCTGAGCATTCTCCCAGGTCTCTTTCTTGGTATTTACCCCTGGGCGCTGCTGCGGCTGCTGTAAGGTGCAGCCCACCCTGGGGCTGCAACCTGGTGTCGCTCAGCAGTAGCTGGTGCTGGGGGAACCCCAAAAACTCTTCTCAGGGATGCACAAGCAGGCGAGCCCCAGGATACAGCTTGGGCAGCAGTGCTGTTGAGGGCAAAGCTCATCCTGGCTCATCCCCAAGAGCAGAGGGATGCTCCCAGTCTTGCCCAAAATGTGGGGACCTCAAATCAGGCCTTTGGAGGGAGGAGAGTGCACGTTGGGATGGAAAAGTGCCTGCGCTGGGTTGGGGTGCGGGTTGGGGTCCCCGCTGCCCACGCTGGGTGGGAAGGGGCGAGCGTGGGGCTGGCTGTACATGCCGGGTGCAGGGAGGTGCCCGTGGGGTGGGAGCAGCTGGTCCTGCCAGTTCTCCCCGGCACAGGGCTGGGTGCTGGGAAGTCCCTTGAGCCGCAGTCGAGGCCGGGGTGAGGGCTGATCCTGGGTTCCTCTCTGCCACCGGTTCCCCGGGCTCTTCCTTAGCTGGTCCTAATGGCTCAGTTGTCAGTTTTTGGGAGCGCAGGCTCTGGCAAAGCACCCAGAGAACCTGGCCCTGGCTGGGAGTAAAAGCTTGCTTTGCATGGGAAAGGAAGGCAAAGCCAGCGTGCTCCCTAACGCACCTTTTCAAATTAATAAAATAGAAACCAAAAAAAAAACATATCCCAGTGCTGCCTGGCCCCGTGCTGGGGCTGGGGGTCACGGGTGACCTGTTGGTAGAGGAGCCTTTGCTGGGGTGGTTTGGCTGGCGCGGGCCCCGCGACTGCCGGCGGGATCAACAGCTCGGCATTGATTTTATTGAATGGGTTCAAGATCGCGTCAGCTTAACTAAGGGCTGAGATTGATCCACAGTGATTTGCTGACTTTATTATTAAGACGACGCTGTGGCTGGGCTGAGGGAGAGGGAGCTTCTCATTCCCATCTCTGCGTGGTGGGGTGGCTTGGTGCAGGACTGACACCTTTTACAAATTTTCACTGTATGTTCTGCTGTGAAGAGGTAAAATCCTGAATGTACCTTGAAGGAGCATTTAGAAGGACTTTCCATCCCAGCTCTTGGCCCTGTCAGTAGCTGCAGAAGAAGAATGTTATAAGGAGCTATTCATCATTGCAATTATTTTATTAAGAGTACACAGTGTGCTTGGGAGCTGGAAGAGATGGAGCTTTGGGATGTTTTCAGCATTATAAATACTGGTTGGTTACATCACCCAGCTTTTAAAAAATGGTATGTGTAGTCCTGGTGAAAGAGGATTTGCAGACAACCTTGGAGAGGAGAGCCGGGTGTCTGTTCCCAGCAGGGAGGGCAGCGCGGCTTCTGCCCTCGCATCTCCCTGAGGACCAGCGGGGACAGAAATCTCTGGGCTCTGCCCTTGCGCAAAATCCCTTGGGGGAAATTTGTGCCTGGTGTGGGCTGGCGATGGGTGAAATGAGCTCTTCGGGGAGCAGCTAAATCATTATCACAGGAGGTGGGTTACCTCCTCCGGCAGAACCGCTGCTCCCTGCTCTGCGAATGCTCCCTATAACCGCATGCTACAAACCCCAAAATGCTGCTCTGGGGCCTGTTTGGCAGTTTTCTGTCCTGTGTGGGGCCCTGCGTGTTCCGCAGGAGTTGCCCACCTCGGTGGCACCCCGTCCTGCCGCGGCAGGAGCTGCCACCTCCGCGTGTGTTATCGCAGCTGCGCTCCCGGGCTAAAGTCCACGATGGGAAAATGCCCGGTGGACTTTTGACTGGAGTCCTCAGGAGAGCCCAGCTTAGAAACCTTTAACTGTTTCGTGGCGATCTCTGCTGGAAAACAGAGAAATCGGGGAGAGGGTGGGCTGCCCGCCCCGGGGTCAGGTCCCTGCAGTGGGGACTGGTGGCTGTGCTGGGGAGGTGATGGGGACGGTGCCAGCTGGTGCTGGGGTTGTCACTACACGTGTCCACCGCTCCACCAGCTTTGCTGTCGCACCCTTGGCTCTCGGCCCAGCGGTGCCATGTAGTATGGCCCCCCCAAAATCCAGCTCTGGGCTTGTTGGGGCTGCACCAGGGTCACCCGACTGTCCTCCATGGGACACATCTCAGCATGTGTCCCTGCCCTCCTCCTTTTCCTCTCCCTCCCACTGTGTGGCCTGAAAAGATGAACCCTGTTCAGTGGGGAGGGGGTGGGCATTGCTCTGCAGCATCCATATCAATGGGGAGCTGCATCTGAAGGTTGAAAGGACATTTGGATGCTGCTTTTTTTCCTGTCCCATACACTGGTTTTGCCTCCTGCTTCAGGCACCTGGGTGTCCAGGGGGGTTTATTTCAGCCTTTTCATCCTTATTCCTCTTGCCCTTTCCCTTGCTTTTGTTTTTCTCTTTTTTTTTTACTTGCAAGTTGTGAGTCTTGTTTGCTCTGGGTGGGTCTGCGGGCCCTGAGCGAGTCCCCGCTGCCAGCCCAGGGCTCGAGCGATGCCCGTGTGGGGGACAAGCGGGGCTTTCCCGTGACTCCAGCAAAACCAAACAGCCGCCCTCTCTGCGTCACAGGGCAATCGATCTGTCTGCAGCAGGGACGGGGACAGGGCGTGCTCCCCCGAAGGGCCAGGGCTTTTCGGGGGGAAATGGGTGCAAGGAGGGACGGGGCAGGATTTGTGCCCGTTGAGACCAGCTGAGCGTGGGACGGCAGCGCTGGCAGTCCCCGGAGGCACAGCTTTGCGGGGGAGCGGGAAAGCTCCTCGTGTGCCACGAGCTGTGCCCTCGGTGGAAGTGATTCCCGGGTGAGAAATTCCCACTGTGGAAGCGTGTATTACCGGGCAGAGCTAGGTTTGTTTTGTTTATCATCCATTTACTTGGCTTTGGAGGCATGCCCAGATTTCTCCGATTTTGTGTGTGTGGATGTGTGATTTATTAGGATTCAGGGTTTTTTTTTTCTGGTTTAATTTGACTTCCTCAAACTGACAGGCCGTTTGAACAAACTTCTTTTGGATGATTTCCTCTATAGTTTTAAAGGGATGCCTAAAAATAAAGAGAAAATGTTGCAAGCGTGGTTGACAATTAAAAAACCACCCGGTCTGCTGCTGTGACAAACCTCAGCCCTGATTTCAGTAATGGAGAGAGCTCAGAGTGTGAAAAACCAACATGATTTCTCACTTTTGGGTACTTAGAGCTTTTGACAGCACTTCAGGGATCACTGGCTTTACTTGTTTCGCTGTAGAGTTGATCGTGCTGCGATCCCGCACACACTTAGGCATGTTCTTAGCTTACTGCATGCAAGTGGTCCATTAAAATAGCTGTGCGTGTCTAAAGCTTTGCCAGCTCCAAGCTTTGGTTTCCTCTCTTTGGCTTGATCTGTTCCGCAGCAGTCAGGAGGAGGGGGGAAAAAAAAATCCATTTAAGAAACACTGGAAAATGTAATTGCAACCTCTGGAGAATGGGGAGCAGGTAGGCAAGGGCAGAGCACCTGTAGCTGCCTTGAGCTGGGTTTGCTGCTTTTGTTCTGCCGGGGTTTTTACAAGCTGGGATTTCACAATGGCAATGTGGCTTTCGAAATAACTAAGACAGGGTTTTGCCTGGGCGTTCTCCGGGGCTCGGCGCCGGGCGCGTTGCTGGCGATGCCGCCCGCGGCGCTGGGAGGTGGTGGGGAGCCCCGGCGGCGTCGGGGCGATGCTCAGGGGCTGCCTGGGTGCAGGCAGGGACCTGGGGAGCTGCTCTGTCCGTCACGCTCGCGGTGCCTGTCAGCAGAGAGATTGAGATGAAGGAAAACTTCCTTTCCCCTTGTCCAAGCTATAAAAGCACGAGAGAGAGAGAGAAAGATTTCCCCTAGGGATCAGCAGTGATAAAAAGCCTCTCTCTTGAAAAGCAATGAGAGAAAAGAAGTGTGTCTAATCCTCCTGGAGAAGAAAAGGAGAACATCCCTCTGCCGCGAGCTGTGCGGGGGCTGGAGGGACCCCGGTGTGGATGCAGCAACCCGGTGCTCCTGCTCGGCCAGATCCTGCCTGGCCCTGGCTGATGCGGAGGAAGGGCTGGATCCTCTGTGCAGGAGCAGAGATGCTTTTTATTGCACAGGACCCAGGCAGGTGGGCTCGGAGGAGCTCCTGGGAGCCAGCCTGTGGGTCCTGGCAGCACTGAGGACTGGCTGTGCTGCGATGCAGGATGCAGGCAGTGGCGTGGGGCTCACGGGGGCTGGGGAGATGCTGCTGTCTCTGTTGCCATCCCCACATTGCTCCATCTTTGCAGAACTGCTGCGCTGGCACCCGCCGGGGGAGAGACATACACAGATTTTCTTTTCCCTTTTACTCTTGGGCCTGGGGCTAGAGAAGGCTGGAAAGGGGAGATGCAGCCCCAAGCGAGGAGGGATGCTTGTCCCCAGGGCGGGTATCCGAGGGACTGCCGCCACCCTTGATTACTTTTTCCTGGTGATACGGGGGTGTGCAGCTGGCCCAGCCGGCTGTGACCGCAGGTGCCTTTACCTTCCTGGTACAACCATGTCACTATTTCCTCGGTGACAATCTGCAGCGTCCAGGCTTGGCACAGGAGTTGCTCCGTCACCCTGTCAGCAATGGGGCGGTGGCGGCTCGGCCGCTGGTCCTGTACTTGCAAAGTCCGAGCTGAGGCCGCCCGGTTGTCTTTATTGCTGTTGTGGTTGATGATTTATTTCGAGCAGCATCTGCCCTGTCTCGTGACTTGATTAAAAAAATAAAGCAAACAGCAATGTGGCTGCTGTGAGCTGGGGGGTCCCTTCCCTGAGCCCCCACGGGGTTCCCAGCCTGTGCCTGAGCCATGCAGGCTGGGGACAGGCTGCTCCCGGGGGGGGGATTTAGCAGAAAAAAACACGCTGGGGATGGTAGGGTAAAGGCAAATGGCAGCATCGCAGTGGAATGACCTGTCTGGCTGGGAGAGCGGCTCGGCTGGCGAGGGAGAGGTGGGCGTTGGGGCGGGAGCCCTCCCCACGCTGGCTCACACGCAGCCGAGCGAGGCAAGGGGCGACTGCCCAGCTCCTGAGGACCCACCGCCTCTCCCGTCAGAGGGGCTGAGGGTCCTTTCATAGACTGTAGAGGTCGTGAACAATTATTTGTGTCTCCTTGAACTGAATAATGGTAATCCGCAGCCAGTAAAGTCCCCGCTATGCTGAAATTAATGAGTTTATGTTTAAAAAAAAAAAACAAGAACAACAAAAGCAACCCCAAACCCACGACCCTGCAAAGGAAACCCCTTCAGGAAGGAATGGCTTGATGGGACAGCGGCGCGATGGAACTCTTTGACACAGCCCTGCTGCTGCTTCAGTGGCTGGGGAGGAAAATAAGTTGCCATCAGGGCGTACCTGCTCGCTGCCCAGCCTGGTAGGCAGTGGCATCCCTGGGATTCGTGCTGGGCTTCCCCGGCAGCCTCACCTCGGGGATGTGCTCGCTTCTGGGTGAGGATTTTGGAGAGACCGTCAGCGTTTTGCTGTTGGAGGCGCGTGCTGCGCTGGCTGGTGGGCGAGCACGGAGCATCCTTGTGTGTGAGGAACCTTTGAGGCACCCGGCGTTAGACACGTCTCAGTGTCACTTGCTGCTCTTCTCAGTGACAGCGGGAAACCGGGGCTGAAATTTTGAATATCATCTTGGGACGTTACAGCTGACAAGTTTGGTGCCAGGAGTTTATGCCCTGGCCCTTGGGGAGGGCTTTGGCAGAGCCCACCGCCCTCCGCTCTTATATGGAGGGAGCGAGTGACTCATGAACCCCTCACAGAGAAAGGGGAGCAGGAAGTTAGCTCACGGCTCTTGTGAAAGAGAGAAGCTGACATGATACCTATAATTAAAGCGGGTGTCAAGGAATGAAGAGCAAATTCCTCAGTGGGCATCTCACGGGGAGGGAAAGCAGCTCCTGCCGACTGACCCGAAAGTGGCAGCTCCTCCCCGGCGAAGGGCTGCGGAGGGGCCGGTGCTGAGTCCACGAGGGCTGGGCGTGAGCCCCCTGCTCCCATCCCTCCCGACCTGATGCGGATGGCAAAGCCACGTGTCTCCTGTCCCAGTCCTGTCCCTGTCCTGCTGCTCCAGCCAGCACGAAGGAACCAGCTGCGGGAGCTGCGGGAATGTTCTCGGTGCTCAGCGGGGACGGTGGGTCTGTCCTGGGGGGCAAGTGGGGCTTGTCGGGGAGGTGAGGGGATGCTGGGCGCAGAGCTGCAGAGAGGTAGCGGTAGAGAGTGAGTCGAGGGGGGATTTGGGGTGCTTGCTTTGGATGTTGCAGGTGAGAGCAGGATGTGGGGACCGTGTCCATGATGGTGTGGTGGGGTGGGATGGCCTCGGGGGGAGACCCAGCTCCTCCCTTGGGGACCCATCCTGCTGAGGTGCCTGTGTCGCCTCCATGGCCTCGTTCCCCTAAAGTGCTTGTGTTGCCCCCCAGCGCACCTCTGCGGGGAAGGGAAACTGAGGCACGGGGCTCATGTTGTGTGTTGTTTTGCGTGAGCACTGAGCACGTGCGCGGTGGCTCCAGGCTCTTGCACCGGTCCCTCCTTTTCCAGCCGCTCCTACCTGCAATCCCTGGGCTGGTGCCAGGAGCATGCGGGGAGCGGTGGGGTCCCTCCGTCCGGCCCCCGGCACAGCACCCTGGCTTGGTCCCCACGGCTGTGAGCGCCTTGCCAGCAAATGTCAAATCTGCTGAGCAGATGGAAAAAAAGAAAGAAAAAAAAAAAACCACCATCAAAAACCCAACCCAATAATACGAGGAAGAAATGCTGGTGTGTCCTGGGTGGATTAGTCGAGACTCCTCACCGGATTCCTCCGAAGGGAGGTGCTCGTGCTGGAAGCCAGCCACCAGCCGGGCCTACTGCATTTTTCCTGGATTCTCTTACCATTTGGGGACTGAACTTTTGTCTGAAAAATACGTATTTTTAACTTGGTTGTGTCTGAAGCTTGTCTCGGCTTTGGGCTGCTTGGCTTTCTCCTGGCCTAGCATGTGCCGAGGTGGATGTGCTGGGAGGTGAGAATTCGATCCTCCATCCCGGATCGGACCAGGAGGAGGAAGTGAGAGAAGGAAAGGTTTGTTCTGACGCAAAAAAATAATTTCAGAAGGCGCCTCCTGCTTGGCCCCATCGCCTGACATACCCAGCAGAGGCATGGAGCAATGGCACTGGTATGTCAGGACAAAAGCAACAGTGATGGAGACATTGGCGAGAAAAGCTGGTGTTAAGATAGTTAGGGGAAAAAAAGGAAAGGGAATAAACATCTCAGACAGGCTTGTAGCCCCCAACACGCAGGACTGATGGACCCAGACACACGATTGCCTTGGAAACAGCCATTGAAGTGTGCGATATTTCTGTCTCTGGTTGCTTGTTTCCCTCCCAGCTGCGGAGCTGTCGTGGGGCACCGGCACCACCTGGGCCAGCTGCCCGCCCGCCGGCACAGTGCTTGAGCTGAGCCTAAGCCTGGCTCAGCCTGGCGGAGCGATAATGTGGCTGCTGAGGACTGCACTGCTCCGCAGGGCGGGGATGAGGCCGGTGAGGTGCGACGGGTCCTTTGTTTATTGTAGGGTTGCCGGACACAGCGTGGCTCTGCGGGACTGCTAGTTCGCTTCCCCTGCTCGGGGACGGAGCCTGCCCAAGCCAGCAGGACAATCCGGGCTATGTTTTCATAATTAAAACAAATAAAACAAACCCGTACGCGGTGTTATTTACAATACACGCTCGGGAAGAGTCGAGCTGAATATTGTTTCCTCGCCGAGTTTTTCCCTTTGTCGCTCACACACGAATTTGTTGTTGTTGGCTGCTCCCGAGGCCGCGGTCTCGCGTGCCGGGCTGCTGCTGGCCCACAGCGGGCTACCCGGGGAGCCGGCGTGGGGTGGCCAAGGCTGGGCTCTGACCACCGCGCTAGTGCAGGTTTTACTCTGTGGTACGTGGGGGTTTATTCCTGGAAAGCTGGTTGAGGAGGGTGGCTGTGCGGCGCGGTGGCTGGGGTGTTTTTGCGAAGCGAAGAGATGCTGCTGCTTGTGGGACTTGGTGCTGGCACAGCAGGGATCTGTTTGGGGTGAAATAAAACGTTGGGATTTCCTGAAGAGGGCTGGCGGGTGATTTTCCAGCAGAGACCAGCAGCGCTCGCTGGTTGTTGCCTGCAGCATCCATCTGGAGGGGCCGCACTGTGCTTCAGCAGCATCGCTCCTGCGCGGGGCCTGAGACCTGGAAGTGCTGCAGTGTCTGGTCGGATGGGCAGGGGTTGGGGTTTTGGGGTGGGGGAGCAGCTCTGGCTCCCAGCCCCCACCCAGTGCTTTGAGAAAATGTTACCCTGAGATGGGAGAGGGGGGATTTGGCCCCGGGTGGTGGCACTGGCTGCAGGGCTGCAGCGGTTGGGTGCTGCATCCTCTGGGCAGAGTTAGTGCGGTCTCAGGTGATGCTGGATGCTGCCCTGGGGAGGGACATCACTCCCTGGGGAGGGGGAGATGGCTGTGGATGTACACATGTAGGGAGGGGGCATGGATGTCCGTGCTCACCATGTTGTTTTTCACCCTGCTCCTTTCTCGCAGGCACTGACACGGCGGGGAGGGATGCAGGGAGGGATGCGTGCCGGGTGTGGGACGTCACGGGGTGCAGGAGGAAGGTCCGTTCCTCCTCTCCCACCGAGCTGCAGGCAGACACGTTCGTATGGGAAGCATATGGCAGGTAATCCGGTGCCAGATGGGTATTTGCTTCCATTTCCCCGGCTGCCGGTGGGCCTGTGCGGCTCCTGCACACGCAGCCGGGCTGAGCGGTGTGGCCGGACCCCCGCCGGGGACAGCCCAGAAGACTCCCCGGGGACACGGCGTGGCAGGGTGCTGGTGGCAGAGCTCGCCGGCCTCACGCAGCCCTGCAGAAACACCCTGCAGAGTGCAGGCAGCACCGCTCGGGCACCAGTGCAGCGAGCTGCGCAAGGGCTCTGCACGCACAGAGCCAGCTGAGCACACCAGCCCCTGCCTAGCAGGGCATGG
Organism: Strix aluco; assembly: GCF_031877795.1. Lineage (NCBI taxonomy): Eukaryota > Metazoa > Chordata > Aves > Strigiformes > Strigidae > Strix > Strix aluco. The sequence continues at coordinate 12,355,751 of NC_133950.1, forward strand.
CTTAAACCTGGGCTTAGGAGGTCAAAATCTAGCTAATGAGTTAATGGCAATTAATTAACTTCAGGGCACTTTACAAACATTGACTAATTGTTTTGCTGGGAGCAAGGTCTGTACGATTACCCCACCTTATAGACTGAGGCACTGAGATGTGGAGGAGCCGTGCTCCCGCAGTCGAGGTGCATTAGGATCAGGGCTGCGACTAAAGCCAGGCGCTAATCCTGCTCCTCTTGACGTGGTGAACAGTCGCCCCAGGGTTTTAGGCATGGCAGGGTCAGATCCCACCGTAGGTTCCTGTCGGCTTTTCTGGGGAAGCAAACTGCACCCTGCGGACTTTGGAGCCGGAGCATCTCTCTGCCTGCTCCGTCCCTGCGTGTGTTTTAGGGGGAGGCAGCCATAATCGTGATGCTCTCGGTAACCACTGCCCACGCAGGCAGTCTTATGTCTGTTGGCTTTTTATTGTGGTCCCCAGAAGCAGCAGCATCTGAGCAGCGTCTGCGGTACGCGCAGCGCTGTGGGGGTTTTGCAGAGGGAGAGGGGCCCTCCGAGGGCTCGGGCTGGGGCTCCTCGCTGGGTGTGAGTAGGTGGGCAGCGAGGTTTGTGCAAGTACAGTTATTTTTAAATCCCTCTGGACAGAACGCTTTGGCCCTCCTGAGCTTACTGTTTGTTTGTTTATTTACTTACTTCTGTGGCCTGAGAAGTTTGTAGAAATGCTGCAAACAGCAACTTATTTTGTCAGCTTTTTGGGCAGGGAAGAGATTAAATCTCAGAGGCCCATTGTGTGAGCAGAGCTAATTTTAGGCCTCTGATCTTAAAATAGAAGAAAGGAAAGGAAAAAAAAAATTAGGCGTTTTCCCCTGGGCCAAGGGAAAACAGACTGCTGGCGTTGGCTTGACCACCTGCGAGGTGGCTCCAAGGAAGAGACGCGGTTGCTGACGGCCAAAGTCAACACGGAGGTGGCCAGGGCTGCTCCTGGCTGGCAGCGGCTGCCGCCGGGAAAGGGCACAGCAGAGAGTGGTGTGGGGATGAGGCAAGGATTAACCCCCTGGCGGAGCTGGGGAGGGGGGGTCGTGGTGCTTGGCCATGCTGGATGTGTGCTGGGGATCCACAGCTGTGCTGGGCAAGCGGCTGGTTGCAGCAACCCACCCCGATGGCTCGAGGCTGGTCTGGCTCCTGCTGGGGAGTGTCTGCAGACCCCCGTGGCCGTGACCCCCTGTGCAGGAGGTGACCCAGGCTCTGTCTCGGCATCCTTCCCTCTTGACATTAAAAAGGCAGCAGAGAAGTGTCCCCGTGATGGGCCAGCTCTGCGGAGGCTGGATCCCATTTCATGGCGGGGCTTGTCATCCTGTGAGCAAATATTCTGGCTATATTAAAATGCTTGGGATTTTCTAGCGAATTGAAGCTCTCCGAGCAGTGCCAAGAACAATTCAGCAGCCTCCAAAAACAGCTTTCCCTGAGGGTTATTTGTTCCTCTTGCCAGAAGGATTGATGAGAACTGGTAGATTCAGGTGACTCAGCCCAGCGTGACCTGACGGTCTCGTCCCGGGCGGGCTGGCTGCTCGCTCCCGCTGCCGTGGGACCGTGGGGTCCCCGCTCTCCGTGCAGCCCCCGGAGGAAGCTCAGCGGAGGCTGACAGCTTTCAGGGCATACCGTGAGCTTGTCAGCGCTTTGTAATCTCCTTTCTCCCTTCTCCCCAGGAAACCTCTTGCAAAGGTGTTGACAAACTCAGGGGGTGCTGCGGCCGAGCCGGTGAGCGAGGTTAGATGAGCCGTGGCACAGGAGCAGTGTGCGGTTGGCTTGGTCCCCCCGAGCGCCCACCAAACCCTCCTGCCACTGCCAGAGCCTCCCCAAACCTGCGGGAGCCTGACTGGCTCCGAGGGGATGGAAACCTGCTCCTAATGACAGAGTGGGAATAATTCTGGCTGTTACCTTAATAACAAAACTGGTGAACGCTGCGAGCTGCCTTTTAAACTGCCAGAAGTAGCAAAAATGCAAGGCATGTGTTCAGGCAGAGCTTCAGTCTCTGGGTGTTTTTGGAGGAAAAAAAATATGCACAAGGCTGTTTTCTTTTGGTTAAAACCTCTTTTGTGATCCCCCTCTTTTGGATAGCGCTCTAACTTTCAGCAGCTCGCGCAGTAGGTGGATGTTTGTGCTTGGAGATGTTTTTCCATATGCTTCCCTTAGCTCTGCTCACAGGTTTTGCACATGGGATGGAAGAGAGAGGTAGGCTGCTTTAATATCATATGATAATATGAAATTAGCTCCACTTTACATAAATTGAGACACCCAAGCGCTTTCAGGCCTGGGTAGGGCACGCTGGGGGTTCCTGTCCTCCTTCCCCTCTGCCCAGGGTGGGAGGCAGAGACCCCGGGGCTGGGTGGGAGCAGGAGCTGATGTCTCTCCATGCACACACTGCTGTTTTCTCGGGTAATCCTTTGCCTGCAGAAGGTGAATTCCAACCCTCGGTGGGAATTTAGGTCAGAGGTGCTTTTAGTTCAGAGGAATATGATCAAATTAGGGCCTTTTGTGTTTGCTTGAGGGTTTTGGTTTTATTTTTTTAAAGGGACTTGTGTAGGCAGGGCAGCAAGAAGAGCTTGGCAGATAGATGGTCAGATTCTGACCATCCCTAAATTCAGGACAGCGCTACCTTTGCCCACTGCAGGGCTGGGATTTCAGCTGGGAAGGCTCAGGAACTTCCCTGGCCTGGGGGTTGGAGGGATTAAAACCTTATCCCTTGGGAAAAGAGACAGCATCCCGCTGGTTGTGAGCTGGGAGGTTTCCACGACATCCCTGTGGTCCTGGGGAGGGCTGGAGTTTGTTCCCACTTCTCCATTGCCCCAGCTCTGCTCTAGTGTCATCCACGCTCCCGGTGGGATCCCGTGGGAGCTTCCTCTGGTCCCGCTCGTGCTGTGGCTGCCCTTTGGGTCAGGGTGGGCTTGGCGGGGTGCTGAGCCCTTTGCAGGATGGATGCGCCAGCCCAAAGGCACGTGCTCCCGGAGCAGGAGACGGCGGCTGGGAAGCAGAGGGAGGGGATGGGTGTGTGATTTGAAAACAAGCCGCTGTCAGCTCCTCCGCGCCTCTCCTGTTTCATGACACCCCCTTGCTTTCACGTTGATCCAGTGAACCAGCCATTACCGTAATTTCCAGCCAGCATGGGCTTCTGGTCCCCTCTGCAGCTGCTCCGTCGCCGCACTTGAGGCAGCATCGTGCCGGCTGCGCTCTCAGCCGACAGAAACAGCCGCAAGCGGAGAGGAGGCGCAGGGAAATCCGGCCTTCCGCTAGTGGCAGGCTTGAGGAGCGGGGAGGAGGACAGTAATTAGGTTTGTGGTTAAGCGCCTCATCCGCTGGGACCTCTTCGCTGAGAGGAGATCGTCGTGCTTGTGCCAAAAATCAGCCATCACGATGCCGGGGCGTTAATCTGCTCTGGGCTGTCTCTGCAGGACCGGAGCATCCCTGCAGCCGTGGGATGTGCCAGGGCTGCATCGATTCTTCTACCTCAAAGCCACCCCTTTGAAAGCACCGGGGCTGAGCTGACAGAGCAGAGAGAAAAAAGTCCCTCTGCTGCTCAGACCTCCGGGCCAGCTAATAATAACCTTCCCCCAGGCTGCTGGGAGCTTCATTCATGAATGTTTGCAAAGTCCCTTTGGGTTTTGGAGGCAGGCGCCACACGTGTGGGCTGGGGAGCCCAGCCATCGCCCGCTCGGGGAGCGTGGCCCGTGGGGATGGCACCCCCTGGGTGGTGGGGGGCTGAGCCTGCCCGCTGCAGGCAGCTCTGCCCGACCCCATCGCCATCCTGCCTGACCCCATCACCATCCTGCCCGAACCACAGGCGAGAGAGCAGGGGGAGAAAGGGCACAGGTGCGTAGCAGGTTCTTGCTGTAAATAGCCTAAAAAAGAAGCTTTTATGAAGAAATACGTTAGTTGTCATCTGCTCTCTTAGCCAAGCTACCGCGGCCTCTTAAAACCTGTTTGTTTACATCCCTGACATTAATGCAAGGTCTAAAATAAGAGCTGCAATTTCCAGACACTTGTGCTATTAGTGATAGGCAGGAGTTAACCATTCAAGCTTAAATTAATTGTGCTGTGGTGTGTTGTTTTTTTTTTTCTTATTGATGCATAATGTATGATGAGAAAAAGTGAAAAAATAATTAAAGTCTGAAGAGCGCTGCATGGATTCATTCATTATGAAATCTGGGTCAGCAGCCGGAGAAGGAAAACAAGGAGGGGGGGGCTGCTGGAGTGGAAAAACAGGACTTCAGAAGCGCTGCAGGCATCGGAGGAATTCGCGAAAGGCCCTTTTCAGGCAGCCTGGGAAATCCAAAGTTGCATCGCAGCTGCCCCCCGAGGAGGAACGTGCCTCATGGGGATGTGGCAGGCGAGCAGGGCTCCGCACCTCGCTGGCGAGGGGATTCCCTCTCCCATCTCTGCTCGTGGCTTCTCTTTCAGACATGGGGTGGGGGCAGGTGCAGCAGTGCTGAGCCAGCAGATCTGCATGGAGGTGACCGAGGGGAGAGCCCGGAGAGGTGGAAAGGGCTGGGCTGGGGGTTTTGCAAAGCTGGGGCTCAACAGCAGGGTGTTTCCAAAAGGTTCTGCTTGTGCCATGAGCATCCCTGTGCCACGAGCATCCCTGTGCCATGCCTGGGAGCTTTCTGCTCCTGGTGCACTGAGCACCTGGCAGGAGGGCTGGTGAGCTTTGTGCTGGGCTTTGTGGATAGGTAGAAATGAGACGGTGGCCGTGCCCAGCTTGAAGCCCGCTTTGCTCACGGGGCTGTGCCGAGGGGCAGGCAGCTCACAGGCACCCTGCCTGCGCTAACCAGCCGTGTACGCATCTAGAGAACCCCAGTTTTTATGCAGCAGTGTGCAAATCTCCAAGCAGTAGAGTTTGGAGAGTTGCAGTGAGGGGGTTTGCAGCCGGGGATCGGAGGCTGGATGCTGTGGAGGTGGCAGGGAGGCACGGGAACTCCGCTCGCCCTCCTGCGCGGCCGTGGTCAAGTTGCTGGGTTTTGTCTAGGACACAGCTAATTGAATTGCAAAGAGTGTGGTTGAAGCTTGGGAGTCTTCCCCGTTGGCAGGAAGCACAGAGGTTTCAAACCGTGCTTTTGTCCTGATTTAGGAGAAAAATACAGTACTTTTGGAATTTAATCGCAAAATGGAAATTCCCCTCCTTCCTCATGCTCCGTCCACAGGAAATACAGTCCAAATTGATCAGGCTTTGCAAACAATCAGCATTCATCCTTGGGAAATACTTCCATCATAGGAGCATTCATCCTTGAGAAATAATTTTCTGACCCAGCCAGATAAAGTGCTCTTCAGAGCAAGGACTCTCCATCCTAGTCCCCAGCAGAATGGAGACATGATCCCAGTGGGAGCTTTTGGGCTTTCCCTTCAAGCAAATATTAATTCTAGCAGTGATAGGAGAACCTTCGTCTTGTTTTACCCCACTAAATAGCCACATAAGCGTAGCGGCGTTCACCACAAGCCTGGATTCACGCACACACAAAGCTACTCCCGGGGAAGCCCTCTGGTCTCGCTCGTGCACACGCACATTTTTATCTTTCTCCGAAGATACATTTCCTGCTCTCTCGCAGATCTGCTTGTATCATGTAGAGGCCATAAATAAATTGATGTTGAATTTAGATGCTTGTGTTGTAGCAGTGAGGATGATATAATCTTGCGTGCAGCAGACATGGCAGAACGGGATGGGGTTAAGGATGGATATAAATGTGTATCGATCGCCCGGCTGCTGCGGCGCATACGGATCTGCCTTTTCCTCCCAGTGAACTTCCCGGGGCAGATCTAGCTTGGTGCGAGGGCTGTGACGGTTGCACGAGTGGGAGGATCTGTCCCTGTGGAGAAAAGCAGCAGGTTGGAGCTGGGGGAGGGTCCCTCCAGGGTCCGGATCAGTGGGGCTGCCTGTGGCACGTGTTGGTGTGTCCAGGGATGCGCCGTGCCAGGGGCTGCCACCGTTTGCCCTCCTGGTCCTCCTTCCCCGGGTAGCGGCATCGCCAGCTGTTGCACTTTCTCTCGAGGTATCCGGTTTCTCTCCTGCTCCCCTCTTGGAAAGGCTGGCCTGATTTATTTCCAGCCTAGCGAAAGCAAAAGGGATGCTTTGGGGTGGGGAGTGCTGGGAAGAAACGGTTAAACCGGAGATGCCGGGATGTTTTCCCACACGGTGAATGGTGGGGGAACACAGAACGCGTATTGAATCGGAGGGAAGTAATAACGCTTCTAATTTTCCTGTGTGATTTAATAAAAATGTAAATTGACTTCGGGTGGATGACTCACTATGGAGGGTGGTGTCGATCAAGATTAATTGGTGGCTGCGTGAAACCAGTTGGGCTTTGTTCCTTCTTCTCAAAGGCGACTAGAATGGCTCTGTGGTGATGGCGAGGCGGTGGCCCGGCCCTGGAGCTGCCAGGTACCCCTGCCAGGTACCTGCTGAGACCCTCGGCCCGTTTGGCCCCAGCATTTTGGGGCAGGACACAGGGGGAGTGTTGGGTGGGCAAAGCCTCGTGGCTTTATCCCGTGTTGGTGGATGTCTCCCACGGGGACCCCAAGCCCCGAGAGCAGGTCCCGGTGCTGCGGGGAGGCTGGTCTCTGCGCAGGACTCGCTGCCAAAGGAGTTTGGGGCAGGATTTGGCCCCGTAGCAGCTGGGGGCTTCCATCTGCCTGCTCCTGCCAGGGCGAGCAAAAGCGTGCCAGGATGCTGCACTCCGACCCGGGTTCAGCTCTGGACACTAATGGATTACAAATAACAATAATAAATTACAGGAGATGGGATAATCTACCTACTGTAATGTTGTATTACCATGACTGTTAGTTATATATTAATGTATAATTGTATTATATTAGCTACATATGCATAAACCTCATGCTTCAGGGCCTCAGCCAGCCTTTAACTCTCTGTGGCTCACGAAGAAACTTCATCTGGGGCTGATTATCCCACGCGCCGCTGCCAGCATTGGTGGCACCCTCTGCCAAGGCATCTCCTGTGTTTTTTCAGCCCGGTGCTGCTGACGAAAGCATTGCTACTGCCTCGTGCTGTTCTGCCCAGCCCTCCTGGGGGTACCTACATCCCCATCTCCCTGAAACGTGGGTGGAGAGATGCAGTCCTCAGAGCAGGAGCAGGGATGTAAAGAGTGCCGGGCGTAAGGGATCTGTACATTTTGCAACGGCAGGTCGGGGAGAAGGGGAGAACAAAGCCCTCTGCACCCCCCTTTCATCCCTGGCCCTGTTTAGCTTCGGCTTCACACCTGAGTGGCACAAGGGAGGGCTGTGGCGTGCGGCGCTGTGATTGCTCCCTAGCAGATACTTGGCGTGACCAAGACCCAGTTCTGTCGAAAGTAATGAAGTGCGAGCCCGTCCCTTCAGTTATTTTTAATGCGCTGAACCTTGCGACGGTTCTGCTCAGGCTCTGGGAAATCCGAGCGAGCTGCCTTTTGTTTGCAGAGCCTCCCCCCGCACCGCTGGATTGCTTGTCTTGGGGTGAATTACTCGTTAGGTTGTGAGGCTGGATGGACTCTGCTGTGTTTGGTTTTGGGCTCTCCCCAGTCTGATTAGCATGGGTGCACGTGCTTCCCCCCATGCCGTGACTGGGATTGAGGGTCTGGGGATCCGGATCGGTGCCTGTGCTGGGAATAATGCACGGGGCAGCTGGGGACAAGGGGTTTCACCCTGCTGGGATGGGTTTCCAGCTGAGGGGGATGGTTTGGGGACTCTGTCCCTGCCTTGCCAGGGGACAGCCTGGCTTTTAACAGCTCCAGCCCCACTTGCTCTGCTTCTCCTGGGGCATTGATGTGCTCTTCACTGGTCCCGTCCTCTGCCGAGTGGTGCCTGAGGGCTGGGCAGGGTGGCATCAGGAGGGATGGAAGATGGGAATTTCAGCCCTGCTTCCCTTCCCATCCTGGCACAGCCCTCCCTGCCATCCCGCCTTTAATTTTTGATCCCTGTCTCCTCTCTTCGCCTGAGAGCGCGAGAAGCAGAGGCAGGAAACGCAGCCTGCTGCCAGATGGCTAGAAATGTAGCATCTGTAATACTTTATCAGAAGAAATTACGGCCGAATCGCTCTCCCTGATTAAACAGCCTGTCCAGATCCTCTGCGAGCCAGCTGGACAGCCTCACCCTCTCGTGACAGGAGGGGAAGCGACGGAAGCTGGGGACACGGGGCGGAGGGGCGCAGAGGGATGCTCAGATGGGGAACAAGTGGGACCGAACCCTCCTGTAGCGAGGTCTGCATCCCTTGGGCACGCTGTCGCCTCCCTGGGCACGTCCTGCAGGGTGCCAGCTCCTGCCCTTTGTGTTCCCATGGGGTGTGGAGGTGGGCATCCCTCCCTTGGAGAGAAATGGAGAAGGAGGAGAGGAGGAGTTGACATTTCCCCTCTCGGGGGGGGAGCGCCTGCAAAAAGGGGACAGGCAGTGGCAAGAAGGGAAACTGAGGCAGGGTGGTGGGCTGTCTCTAAGATCTGAAAGGTCATCTGTAAAGCTAACGAGAGGCAGATCCAGAGTTTAAGCCTCTGAGCAACCTGTCCTCTGGCTCACCCTGCCCTCGTGCTTGTACTGAGCTCAGGGGCCAAAGCACGGTGCTACCGGTTTCAATGGACTTGGCGTACGGACGACTTTTCTATGAGTTCACTCTGTCTGGCTGGTGCAACGCAGGCGTGGACTAATGCCACTAATTTCCACTAATGCTGGTGGAAAAATCTCTTGCTGGCATGAGCGGGGACTGGTTTCCCAGGCTGCTGCGTGCAGGGGGCGAGTGGCCGTGCGGGGCCAGGGAGAGGGGGACACGCTGCCTTTGCAGAGGAATTTGCATCCAGGCATATGAAGCCGTTTTCTTCCCTGATTTTCTGCCCCAGTACTTGAAGTGGTGGCCAGATTTTTTCCTAAATGGAAAACAGGAGGAATCTGTGCTCTTAAATGTGTGGAATTAGCTGTAGGCTGTAGGAGGTTTGTGTATGAAACACCTTAAATAGCGGGAGAGAGGTGTTGAGCGTCTCTGTGTGAGAGGGGGAGATCAGGCATCTGAGCGTGGCCTGACACGGGATGCTTTTGGCCGGTGTCTGAGCTGTTTTGCATCCCCGTGTCACATCCCTGTGCCTCCCCATCCAGCCCACAGGGATCCAGCCAGCCGATGCTGGCACCCGCCGCAGGCACGGACGTGCTCAGCCCTGGTCATGCCTCTGCCCTTGGTAGGGAAGATGTGCTTGGCCCAAGAAAGGCACCAAAAAAGCATGTTTTCCACTCAAATCCAGTGGGGTTTAGCGGAAAGGATGCAGGCGAAGCAGTGATTTGAGTGGGGCTTGGGGTCTTGGTGCAGCTCCTGGGTCTTGGGAAGGTTGCAGCCACGGGGTCCTGCACGGAGGAAGATGGAGAAGCAGCTTCCCTGGGTGGTGAAGCCTTCCTCCCGCAGCAACCTCGTGGGGGACTGGGCCGGAGGAGGGGAACTGTACACCTGGAGAAACATTATCCCTTTCCTTACCCGTAAATATTTAACAAGCAGATTAAAAATTTAAGCCAAAATGAGCCCTGCCATCAGAAGAAACCGGCTTGGTTTCAAGTTCTGTTTAAGTATTTTTCTTTATAATGTAGCTGTGTCAATTAGAAAATGACATTGCTATTTAAAATGCTGTTCCGTAGCCCTCTTTAATTAAGGCAGCGATATAATACCAATCTGCTCTCATTAATGAATTTTTAACAATCAAAATGAGAGCTGAATGACGCACAGTTGGATTTTCAGTGCGGGTGTTTTCTCCCGGAGCTTCCAACGGTGGAGTTAAAGGAGCAGCGGCTGGGGCGGGAGGAAGGCTGCTGCTCTTCCTCGGCGGCCTTGGCACCGGGCTGAGGAGCTGGAGAAGCGTCTCAGCTGCTGTGTGGTGGGTATTGAAGGGCTTCAGCCCTCCATTGGCATCAGAGAGTCATCCTAGAGGGAGAAGGTCCTTCTAAGGCCGATGGGTGGCTTTGTGTGACCTGCGTGGGAGCACCGTGAAAAAGCAAAGACACGTGCCAAAGTCTTGCAGAAGCCTGAGCTTGATCAGAGTTTACTCCTCGTCCCTCCCCGCTGGGCAGTCCTGAGCAGAAACGCAGCTGAAACGAGGGATGCGAATGCGGTTGTGAGCCCAGTGGCCACCTCGAGGGTTGCATCCTGTCCAGTGCAGCGTGTCCTGGCTGTTTGGACTCGCTGGGCATCTTTGGAGCATCCCTTGGCCCAGTTTCCCCTGAGGTTTTGCTGCGGCAGCAAAGCGTACGATGCAGTGTCAGGGTTCACGGCTTTCCGACCCAAAATAAATACCGAATTGCAGCCCTCTTTTCCGCGAAGCGTTTCTTTTTTTGTTTTGTCAAGGCAGGGCAGATTAAAAGATGCTCCCGCACGGTGGCTCGTGCTAATTGTCTCCCATTGTTTGAGCAGGAAGCCTTTTTTCCGCGGCAGTTATTATCTGTGATTGCTGAAGGAGCTCTCTCCCCTCTGGTTCTTCCTTCGAGGAGGCAAAACAAAAACAGGAATTTCTTTGAATAATAAAAAAATTAGCCAGGCGTGAAAAGCTTAAGTGCAATCATTTCCGTGGCCTGTTTTGATTTGAGTTGATATGATTTGTTTGCTCTCTTATCCTTCCTCCCCCTTTCCTCTTCGACACCCACTCTCTGCTCTGTCCTTTCCCTGAGGAACAAATTGGGTATTTTTGGAGAAGCGCGTGCATCGTGCAGCATCCCTGGTGTATCTGCTGTTGGAACAGGGTGGCTGCAGGCTGGAGAGCAGCTTCTGTCCTGTGCTCCAGCCCCGCAGCTGCGTGGATTCAGCCCTGGTTGGGCTGGGATGCAGGTGCAGTGGGGATTTCTGCAAGTCCCTTCCTTCTCCCGGTGTCCCCCTGCTCGCCAGGGCTCTGGTGATGCTTCTGGGCACTGCACAGCCTTGGACCCACATGACCACACGTGTGGCAAAGTTTGCTTTATAATAGTGTCAAAAGTTTTGCTTTAAAATAGTTTTGCGTCGAGCTGAAGCGACCAGCCTGAAGGGGGCTGGGGCTCCCCCCACCTCACTTGCCTGTGAGAGAGTCGGGCGAGTGGGTTGAGGTTTCCTGGCTGGGTTTTTGTTGCCATAGGGAAGAGAATTGAAGCCTGGAAACCATCTTGTGGGTGAAGGGAGGAAGTGTAAATGTCTAGGAAAACAGAGAGAAAATAGCGGCAGCAGCGCGGTGGCATCAAGCCCTGGCGCGAGTCAGTGCAAATCCTCCCAGCAGATGGGAAAGGCCGACGGGGTCGTGTTTGCCCTTCCTGGCATACGTGTGCCACGGCACCGCTGGCACGATGGGCTGCTGGCCAGCGCGGGCAGCGGCCACAGCCCCGGGGAGCAGGGCAGCCGTCCCCAGAGCTCCTGCTCCCATCCCTTCTTACAGGGCTGGGAGGGAGAAGAATGTATTCATAGCGAAAAAAAAAGCGAAAAATAAAAAAAGGGAATATATTCTGTGATGATTTCAAGAGGAGGAGAGAGAAGCAAAGGCGGCTTTGAGCTTTTGCCCAGGAATAGCCAGAGATTTGCTTGGAGGCTTACATCCCACTGTCGATAATTTTGGAGCTGAATCATCTGCATTTTTGCTGCTCCTGAGGCAGCGTCAGGAATAAGCATCCCCAGGGTGTCAGAGGCACATTTTTGAGTGTTGATAATGGGCCTGATTAAGAAAAACATCCCAAATGACATCTAATGCCGACATCCTTGAAGTCTGGACTCTGGTTGCTCATCTCCAATTCAGACACCTCATAGGGATGTGCGTGGCCGTGGTTGGTTGTGTGGAGAGAGTTAGACGAGCGTGTTCCTCCTCGCTCACCTGTGTGCAGACACGCTGTGATCTCCGTGCCCGGCCAGGATGGGCAACGGCATGGATGGGCTCCAGTGTGGGGATGGTCTGTGAGCTCTCCAGAGTTGCAGGTTGGGGTCCCCCCGTTTTGCAGGGTCCCCCCTTTTTCACGGTCCCCTCTGCTGCTCCAGCTCCCCCGGCAGGCACAGCCGAGCCGGTGCTGTGGGGTCAACCGACTGCTCCTGGGGCCACATGTGCCTCGAGCCCAGGGGTTGGCTTGTCCTGTCGAGTGGAGCATCACCCTACATCACCCTAAATGGCAGGATGTTTGGTTTCTGGGTTCCACCTTGCACCGCTTGGGATGCAGCAGCGTTGGGGGGAGACACGCTTCCACTCCTGTTGCCAACTCCGGACTGTGGGATGATTAAAACCGATGTGCAAATTGCCGGGGGGGGGAGATGGAGCAGTGGGGTGGTGCAGCCTGGGGGGGCTCTGATGACACTGGGGCTGTTGGGGCGCCAGGGAGGGCTCTGCTGGGTGCTGACCCGGGTTCAACACAGCACGGGGAGCAGGTGGAGTGTGCGGCCGGCCACGTCGCCAGCCCCTCTGGCCACCACCAGCCCTGCTCAGGTGTTGGGTCACTCTGTCCCCCAGCCAGCACAGGGGGGTCAGGTGGCGGTCACCCGAACCGCGGCCTCGCAGGGCCGGTACCCCCGCGGCCCCCCGTTGCCACCTCCGCCGCGGCGAGGGGCAGGTGTGCCCACCCGGGGCTTTCTTTCCCCGCGGCAGCCGTTTCGAAGCAGCCATCAGAGCTGGTTAACGTAAACTTATGCCCAAGCCAACCCCAGGACTCGGGGCGCTGGGCTCCGACCTGCCCGGCGGCACCTATCGCTGCCCGGCTGAGCACCTGCTGGGAGACGGGGCAGCACGGGGTCGGCTTAACCCGTCCTTCACCGGGCAGCGATGCCGGGCACCGCAGCTGCTGTGTGCGTGCGCCAGGGATGGCGTAGTCCTGCGAGCGCTTCGTGACTCATTGCTTGCATAAAAAGCAAAGAGGGAGGAGAGGGGGGGATAGCCGTGGCGCTCCTTGGGGAGCTGAGCTGATGCAAAGCTGCCCGGCGCTGCAAAAAGCAGAAGCCTGGCGGCTCCCCAACAGGCACAGCAGAACAGATTTCTCCGAGGAGAGAAATGCCTTTTGTCACCCAGCCTGGTATCAGGCGTTTGCTATAGGGCCTCCTCTGTCGCATCGGGTATTTCTGAAGCGGTTCCGCAGTCTGTTATCGCTCCTGACCTGCAGCGAGGGGCTGGCTGCGGCTGCGGGGCTGGGAGAATCTGCACAAGCTGCTCCTGGATGTGGGGAAGGGAGTGAAAATTAAATCAGGGGGACCCCTGAGAGCGCAAGTTGCTTCTTAAGGGGACCCTGGGGGAAAGCTCCCGGGCTCTCCTGCGTCGCTCAGGCTCTGCAGCGCACAGCCTGTCAGCAGGGAAGCAGGACTGGTGTCCCCAAGGTGCCACCACCTCGCTGCTTTGTCACCTGTTTGTAAGCCAGGCTGCCAGGTCATTTCCCGTGTCTCGGGACGTGCCAGCTCATCGCTGGGATTGTCGCTGGGTTTACACCGGGACGTGGGAACTTCCTAGTGCCGGGGATTTCGGGTGGTTGCGGCAGTGCTGTAGGCACCAAGGCAGCGCTGCTTGACTGAACCAGCACAACCCCCGCCCCATTTGTGTGCCCCACACCGATCGGTTTTCTCCTTCCTTGTGATGTGAAGACAACTTTCCTATCTGGAAAGAGCCTTTCTTCCCTCTTACGCTTATTTCTTGTCACTGCAGCTCTCGCCCTGCCAAGTGGCAGCAGCACTTGGGGGTCTCAGAAGGACCTGGCTCGGCTGGAGGAGCCGGGCTCTCCTGCTGCTCTCCATCCTCCTGCCCTGCCTCTGAGCCAGGCGGTCAGGCTGCCGCCGTCCTGTGCCAGCACTCCACCTCCCCCTTCATCCTCTCACACCTGCTCTGTCCCCACCAACGAGTTTCCTTAACGTACTAATCAGGGTGTCTGCGCCATGTCCTTGGGTAGGCGGCTTGGCTCCTTGGTGCTAATGAAGCTGCTGTCACAACAAACGCCACAGCACACGTGTTGCCCGTGCACCAAGCCCGGACCGACGCTGCAGCATCCCCGGCACTCTCCTGCTCACCCTGTGGTACCGGAGCTGCACCCGGCAGCATCCTCATCCTCTGTCCCCATCCCCAGTGGCCCCAGGGGAACAGAACGGGGCCAGCACTGCCTCAGTGCGTGGTCCTGACTGCAACCCCCCCAGCACGACACCACACTCCTGCCTTCACCCCTTGTCTGTGGGGAGAGCCGAGTTAAGGGGTGGATTTCAATATATTTTATATTATTTAATATATTTTAATAGTAAATTTTCTAATAAATGGTCCTTTGGCAGGTCAGACATGGTTTGTGAAGTCTGGCTGGATTCAGTGAATAGTTTGATCTCCCAAAAGGGGACTGCAGTATTTTTAATATTTCTTCCTTTTCTGATCAACCTTCCCCTTCGAAATACCATTTTCCTTGTAAAAATAGACCCACGCTGGCCAAACAGCCCCCAGATGAGACACGGCGCTTGCTTTGAGCTCGGAAGAAGCATTGCAGCTGGACAACAAAAACATTTTTCCTGCTTTTTTGGACTCTTGAAAAACCTGGAGATTTGGGGCTTGGCTTTAACCCTGTTGTTTCCATGGGCTCGCCTTTCCCAGCCCCTCTTTGCTGCCAGTGGAAAGCCGGGAAGCGAGGACCCAGCACTGGGAAGCACCAGGCAGGATTGCTGTTTGCCTGCACGGTGCTTTCTGTGTCTGAGCAGCACGTTCCTGTGTTGTCATGAAACAGAAGACAGGATAATTAAATTGCCCTTTTCCCAGCAAAATGTTACTGTCTCCGAGCCGCGGCGGGCCTGGCTGTGGCCCGTTGCCAGTCGCACATGCCTCGCTGCTGATGGAAGGTGTGAAAAGCACCGGGGAGGAGACTGGGCTGGCGATTAGGGGGGTTTATATGGATATTTGTTGTCCCTCGGAAGGAGAGGCCCAGCAGGCTGCGGGAGATGGAGGCCGGGGATGCTGTGGAGGGATCTGGGCTGCCCCCACCGGTAATTCCCATCCTTTAAGCTTCTCGAGAGCAGCAGGGGCTGCTCGAGGGCTCCTGGCACGGATAATCGAGATATTCTTGTCGTTAAGCCTCTCAAGTGTTGCAGGTCTTAAAAACGGCTCCGGCTGTTGAGTCCATCCGCCGCCGGGTTGAAGGGGGCTGGGGCTGTCGGGACATGGTCAGGGCTGGGGGCAGCGGGGCTGGCTGAGCCCTGGCAGCAAGAAGAGGCTCAGGAAAAGATGCCCATGGGTATGTGGGATGGATGGGTGCAGCTTTGGCGGCTGCTGGCACCCTCTGGCAGCGGAGCGACTGGCAGGGAAGCGCTTCAGCGCTGAGGATCCAGCCCAGCGCTGCGGCTGCGTGGCCCCTCGGGGAGCAGCGGGGCCCGTCGCCTCGTCCCGAGGCTGCCTGGCTCTCCTGCCAGCCCTGGTCCCCTTCTGGGATGGCGTGATGCTCCCTTCCTAGTGCAGGATCAGGCTAATTAATGAAACGGCTGTAACAAGCTCATGGTGACCTCGTGTAAAGGCAGAATGTATTTATGCTGTTTGTCACCCTTCCTCGTCTGCTTTCTTCTCTCCTTTCCTCCTCCTCCTCCAGCCTCTGCCACCCCAGCTCCTCAGATCCATCAGTGTTATTGCTTCGCCTGCAGCTATAACCCTGCTAACTGACTTTCCAGGGGCTGGCTCCCCCCGGCTGTTGTCACCCCCTTCGCTCCCCTCCCCTGAAATATTAACGCCACAAATCACAAGCGACAGCCGCTCGGCTGGAGCCCCTGTCGCTCGTGCGCCGGCCGGGAGGAGGTGTCGGAGGAGGGATGGGACAACGCGGTGGGTTTGTGCTTCTCCTCGGGGGCTGTGTGTTTTGCTCCCAGGTCAGAGGGGAAGAGGGGTGAACCCCCCCATTTAAAGATGGGGAGGTGGAAGGGCAGAGCATCAAGTCTGGGGCTTATGGTGCACAGCCCGCACGGGATGCGTTCGGTAGACAACAGGGTCGCTCACATGAGGACGAGCTGGGAACAGCAGATGTAAAGGAGATTACGGGCGGGTTTTTTGCACGCGTGTGTGCACGCACGCAGCTGGGCGGGCAGGGTGGTGGGACCGCAAAGCGTGCATGGGCGTTGCACCCTCCCTGTAGAGACTGCAGAGAGAAACAAGGCGAGAAGCGGAGGAGAGGTGCGGGCACGGCTCTGCTCGCTGGGCTCTGCTCGCTGGCTCACCGGTGGGTTTTGCACTGGTGGGTTTTGCAGCGGGGGGAAAGGGCAGTGTGGTAACGTGGGTCATTCTCTGGCAGTTGCTCAGCCCTGGTTGGGTCCTTCTGTGCCTCAGTTTCCCCCAGCAGTGAAACAGGAATGGGATGGCTGTGACTGGAAGGGTCACTGCCCGTGCTGGGTGCATCCCCACGCACCAAATCATCCCGAATCACACCCCGCTGTGGCAAACAGCATCCCTGGCCCTCCCACTGCACCGGGAGCTCGCCAGAGCCCGGCGCTTTCCCTGGAGAGAGGTGGGAGAGCAGGAGCTGATCAACCTCTTTGGCTTTCATGCTGGAAATGACAGCAGGGAGGGGGAGCAGTTGGACCCAGAGGTACCAGCAGTGCTGTTCAGGGTAAATACAGACATGGCTTTGCTTTTCCCTCATGTTCCCCCGGCGATGCATTTACAAGGTTGATTTGTGCATGGAGAGAGCTCTGCTCATGCCAACCCCCAGGACAGACTTTGGGAAAGGATGTCCCGGCGGAGCGGGCGCACGGCGGTCGCTGCTGCCCATGGGGCGGCCGGCTCCACCGCCGGAGACGACCTTCCCTCTCCGCTGACCTTCATGCCCATCAGCATCAGCTTTTGCTGCCTTTCGACATCTCGGGATGCCGGCAGCGGCTGGGGTGTGAGGCTGGGCAGTCGTTCCCGCGGGGGGCTTGCCCAGTGTGGGGGGGGTTTTATGGGCAGAGCCAGAGGGAGGTGGGGTGGGTGCACTCGGCTGTATAATTCAAGGACTTCGGCTCACTAACAGAGGTTAAAAGGGGAGTGGTGTGATCTGTTGGGAAAATCATTAATGGTAACCTCTGCCGGTGGTGCTGCTCATTAGCCTCCCCCTCACCCCCACCTGCTTCCCCGAGCAGAGGGAGAAAATCACCGAGGGGGGAGAAGGGGAGAGTGGGAGGTGGAAGTGGGTGGGAGAAACCACTGCTGTGGTGGGGTAGCTGTGCTGGAGCTGCCTGCCAAGGAGGAGCCGTTCCCTGTGGCTGGTCCCTTAAGGAAATAAAGATGTAACTGGTGTGGAAAATACGTACACATTGGGCGTCCCCAGGGAGGTCTCGGAGATGGGTGCTGGTCACCCCGGGGGAGGCTGCCGCTGCGCCTCACCTTGCCGTGGTGGGGAGCAGGGTGCTGGATCCCTGCACGGGGCAGGTTGTGGGTGTCAGTGTGAAGGTCCATGGGGTGGGAAGGGCAGGAGCTGGTCCCGGTTCCCAGGCTGCTCCCCAGGGTCTCCCTGCTGTCTCAGCCCTAGCTCTGCAAAGGGAAGTTTCGGTGTTACTGACTGCGGTGGAAGCTGCAGCCCCTGCACGGTCACCAAGGGGCTGTTCTGAGGGACAATGAGGGAATTTGCCTTCTTTAGCCTATTCCATCTTGACTTTCTGCCACAATGGGGGACAGGCTGGGCACTGCCTGCCGAAATGCCCATCCTCTCAGAGCGCACAGGAGACCCCTCAGCCATCACCCAGCCATCACCAGAGGGGTTTTGGACCCGAGCTTGTCTGGAAGGACCCTGAAGCATCCCTTGAGCTGAAGTGTGCCCCAGCCTCTTCATGGTCCCTCAAGCCATCCCGTTCCTGCAGATGCCTGGGGAATATTAGCAATTGCCGTAAGGAAACAGGTGGCAAAACAGCAACGCCGAGGTCTCCCCAGTGCTGCACGCTGCCTGCGGTGTGACACCTCCTTTTGTTGGAAACATTTCATGCTGCCGGACTGATGAATACCTGAACTCACCATCAGCTGGATTACAAATGAGAATAGCCATCAGCCCATTTGGGGTACCCCAATTCCCACAGGCTGCCAACGTGGAGGTGTTTGTAGGGCTCTCGGTTGAACTCATTGGCGCTTTGCTGCTGCGGTCTCTGCCCCTGCCCCGCATCGCCTGTGCGGTGGCTGTGCCCAGCCGAACCCCTGAGTGATGCTCCAAGACACCCTCCTCATTCCCTGTGGTTGTTCTCCTCTTGGGCCTCCTCCAAAGCCCATCGACGGCCCTGGAGGCTGTTCTCAGATGGCTCCGTCTGAGAAAAGAAAGTGTTGAAATACCACAGGAAACGCTGTTTTTCCGAGATATCTGCTTCAGCCAGAAATGGGAAAAAAACCCGGTTTTGGATGAGAGGCTGGTTTTCTTGTCCTGGGCTTCAGCTCTCTGAAGTTCGTTCTGCCCAGGAACTGGCCAGTTTGGGCACAAAGTGGGTGCACGTGGCCCCAGAGGAGCAGCTCAACACGGCCACGGGTGCCACTGTGCCTGCGCCCTGGCACTGGCACCTCCTGGGCACAGGAGGAAAATGGGCTGAATTTTGTTCTGCCAGCTGAAACCGTGGCTTGGGTGTCTGTGAGCCAGCTGCAGCAACCTTGGCGGGTCCCCAGGAGGCCCAAAGAGGCAGATTTTGGCTACTGGGGACTTGGCACGCTGCGGGGGTGTGCGCGGTGGCTGTCCTGGCGAACATGGCAGCCAGCTCAGGGTGCACTGGGGGCCCCCCGACTTGTTCGCTGCAGCCAGGCCAGAGCTTCGTTTTGCAAAACCAACTGTGATTCTGTTTTGGTTTTTTTTTTTTTTTTTTCACATGAGCGCTGATCTTGTGGGGCATGGCTGACTTGGAGGCAAATTTCCTGACTTTGGCCTTGTCTCTGCTTCGAGTCCTTTTTTTCTCTCATGGCAAACATCCGTTTTAACCCGCTGGAAGTCCATTATCACCAGCTTAACTGGGCTCCCGTCAGGACCGGCTGTGCAAATACACGGGCAGCGGGGGAAGCAGCTCTGTGCTGCAGACCCCCGCCGAGAGCCGCGACTGTGGTGGGGCCAGCTCGGCGTGCTGGGGAGAGTTACCCTCCTTGCACAGGGCACCCCAAATAGCTCCGTGCTTTATTCTGTGGAAGGCAAATGTATGTCATGTTACGCAATGTGTGTGCATAGGTTTAATATAGATATTTATATCCGTTGCGTAATAGATGCACAGTGATAGACTTGATGGTGCCTGGGGAGTTGCTGGGTGGTCTGCACCCCGGCTCGCTGGATGACAGGGTGGTGGAGGACCGTAAAGTCACTTGTTGGTGTGGCCTGGTGGGCTGCCTGGCGCTGTGACCCCCTGCCCAGAGGGTTTTGGGATGGCTGCTGTGCCGGTGGCAGGGCTGGGGCAGCCGGAGCAGTCGGGTGGGGTGGGCTTGCTCGAGGGACTGGGTGTGTTGTCCCGGGTTGCCCAGCGAACACGGGCTGTCTGTCCGGAGGTTGGGGGGTTTGCTGAAGCCACGTGCCCCTTTATCCTCTGCTCCTCACCCGCCGTCTCTGGGTTCCCCCTCTGAGTGATGGTGCTTGGGGATTTCTGCAGCGATCCCCACACTGCTCCCTCCCTCCCTTGTTGAAGCAGCACCCTTGCCAAAACCTGTGTTACAGAGGTACCTGCAGCTCCTCGCTGAGAAATGGGCATGCAAGGGGGTGTCTCCTACAGCACCCTGGCACTGGCGTGGCTCCTATGGCACCCTGCATGGCGTGGCTCTTCTGTAGCACCCTAGAGAGGTTGCGGACGGGTGCCCATCTGCGCCGGTGTGGGGCAGGGACTGCTCCCTGCTGCTTTTGGCCTCGCCTCCTCTGTTAGCCGCCAGCAGCGGGGTTTGCAAACAGGACGACGTCAGCTTCAGCGGTGCTCGGGGAGGACGAGGTCGCAAGGCGAGACGGGCAGGGACTAGCAGCAGCGCCTGCCCTGCCCACCGCCCCGCTCGCCTGCCTGGTGCTGTGCAGAGTACCTGGCGAGGGGACCCAGACCTCCCCCTTCGAGAAGGAGGAAAAAATAATAATCTCCAAGCCAAGAAACTCGGAGCTGCTGGGAGCGTATTTATCACAGTGAAGAAAAAGGCTCTGTTCCCTGCCTCTCCGCAGCGGCTGTTTATCACACACACAAGGGTATGGAGAAAATGTTCCATTTGTTGGGTACAGCCGTCAACCCACACAGCGTATAAATTAAGGGCTTTTACATGCAGAGTTCCCGAAATAAAACACACACACACACACAAAAGAGAGAGGAGTTTTGTATCGGCCCCGGCGCGCTGCCTCTCCCTGGCTGTCCCTGCGCCTCGGCCCCGGCCGGCGCTGGCTCCCGTTCAGGAATTCCACATTATCTCCGACCGTTTCCAGCTTCCTCAGCAGGGAACAGCTCTGCTTCTGTCTTCCTGCAGCCACATCTGGAAAGCGTTACGCCAGGGTGTCAGCCGTCAGAGCCGGGCGGCTGGCATGCGCTCCCCCCAGCATGCTCGCTCCCGCCGCCCTGCCTGCCTGCCGCCCTGCCTGCTCGCTGCCCTGCCTGCCTGCCGCTGCGCTCAGGCTCCTGAGCTGCCTTCCCCGGAGGGCTGCGGGGCTGAGCTTCAGCTGCTTCCCCTTTTTGAAGGAACTTTTGTAGCTGCCATGGGGATGACGGGGAGAGATGGCTCCGGGGAACCCCGAGGGTTGATCTCCGCAGGCAGGAGCTGCTGCGGGCAGGGATGCTCTGCTGCGGTCCTCGGCTCTGCTGCCTGCTGGGAGGCAGCGGGGAGAGATGCAACGTAAATCCTCCTCTTTGCACGCTTTGTGGGGACTCCCTGCCAGCTCAGGGGAGTTTTCAGCTCTTGGCCCTGTTTCTGGGCTGGCAAAACCGGCAGCCCTGGGCTGCAGCGCGGTCGGGATGTGGTGTTGTGTCTGCTAAATGCTGGGGGTTAAAGAAGGGAGCTCGGGGCGGGGGGTGAAACCTGTGTGATTCCCCAGTGCTGCTGAAAGGCGTCTGGGGAGGTGCTCCCTGCGCTGAGAGCAGTGGCTGTGCTTGTTCCTGATGGCTCTGGGTTTATCTCACCAGGATTCCTTCGTACGTAAGGGGGTACCTGGGGCGTAAAGGCATTTGGCTGTCAGCATCTCAGTCCCCGAGGGGAAATCCCTGCTGTGTGTGGGGGCACATGGAGATGCTCGGCTGGATGATTACAGAAGGGAGATGAAAATGAAAGAGCTCCCTGCGGCATCCTGGTATTTTTGGGTTCCCTCCTCAGTGCAGCGTGTTCCTTGTGGCACCCTGGTCCCTCGCTGCAGGGTGACGCTGCGCCGAGGGAAGGAGCTTTGCGCAAAGCAGGTGCTTCAGGGACTGATGTGCCCTTTAGAGCAAAGGACGTGCAGAAAGCTGGTGTCCTGTTTTTAAAACGGGGGTAATGACAGTGACCTGGAAGCAGGCTTTCATGCCTTAACGATCGGCTCGTGCAATACACACGAGGGTCTTTAACAGGTGAAAGTGGTTAAATGTGCCCTAACTTATCATCAGTGGGAACCAGAGGGGGCTCCCTGCAGTTGACTTTTGGCGTTTTTCTCTTTTTTTGCTCTTGTTTTTAAACTGGCAGGCCTGCCATTATGGGATTTTAAAATTAAAGCAAAAGAAAAAAAAAAAGAAAAGAAAAAGAAAACAGGCCTTGGTTTTATAGACCCTACAGATGCATCCGGCACCAAACTGATCCCAGATGCAGCTCCACTGTCAATAGTGTTACACGAGGGATCAATCCCCTTCATTGTTTTATGTGGCCTCTACAGCATCATCAGCTAATTAAAGCTAATGGGTCCCAGAGCAGCACTGACAGCATCTGATCCTATCAGCCCGCGCAGCCGTTTTAGCTTGACGGGCCACTCTGGAGCTGGATCCTGCGCTCCAGACCCTGGTGAAAGCCTGTATTGACTTGGGGGATCAGGCTACAGATCAATGGGAGCTGTTGTTAAACAAACATCGCCAGATTAATGTCAGCTCCGCAGGGGGAGGAGGTTGATGGCTGCTAATTCGAAAGGGGGTGGGAGGGAGGAAGGGGACGCGGTGACAGTGGTGACAGGGGATGGAGGGGGAGAGGCCAGGCTGTGAAAATGCTCCCCGTGTCTGCGGCAGCGTCTGAATGTTTCCCAGTCTCGGATTTATTGTCACCCTGGGCGGGAGGCTGAGCTGGAGAGGAGCCCGGTGGTGTCCCCAAGGGCATTCGAGGTGCCTAAAGCCTGCAGGGACATGAGGTGGCCTTGGGCTGTCCCTGGAGGGGACAGGGACTCCCATGTCCTGTCTGCACACTGGCCTTGGCGTGAGCATCTCCCCAGTTGCAGTGAAGCACTAGATCGTGGGTTCTGGCTTTCCCTTTTCTTGTGGCTCCCGTTGTCCTTTGCTGGGGCTCAGGGATGCCCAGGGATGCGGGTTGGGAAGGTTTCTGTTCCTGCAGTCAAACCTCCCTGCGCTGCAGCTAGTCTGTTTTGGACTCTCTTCTCTTTTTCCCTCTTTTTTCCCCCATTTCTATGTTGCCAGGGAGGGTGAGATGGGATGGGGAGGGTGGCTGGTGCACCCATCACTTAGTCCCGTACCACCACGGAGCAGGCAGGATGAGGAAACTCTCTTTTCAAGAGTATTTTTAAAATCTATCCCACCATTACTCCGGGATGAACTGTCACGGCAGGTGGCTCTTACTCTTGTTGGCTTGCAGGATCGGGCGGCACGTTGCTCGACAGGCACACGGCCCCTTCCCCCGTCCTCCCTGCAGAGGGGATGGAGCTGCTGCCTGCCCACACAGCCACGGGGCTGGCTGGCTCT
This sequence comes from Strix aluco, assembly GCF_031877795.1. NCBI lineage: Eukaryota > Metazoa > Chordata > Aves > Strigiformes > Strigidae > Strix > Strix aluco. The sequence continues at coordinate 12,378,486 of NC_133950.1, forward strand.
GCGCTCCCAGCAATGAGGGTTGCACGGCCCCCACGAAATTGGGCAAGAAACCTGGGTCAGAAGCAGCAAAGGGACCCTGGAGTCTCAGCCCTCCTGCTGAGCAAGGGTCCTGGTACCTACTTGGCAAGTTAATGGGCAAATACAGCCCCATAGGTTTAACCAGGGACCTTGGGCTCTGTCTGGAGACCCGATGAAAATCAAATGCCCTAATACTGACTTTTCTCCTCCTGTTCTGGTGAGATAGAATCCATCTGGGGGAATCCTCAGGTTTTTGGAACCTGTTGGTGTGTCTCTGGCTCCCTTTGCAGCCTGACCCCAGCCTGGTGAAAGGGAGAACCAGGGGAGAGGGACAGGCTCCCAGCACATCCCTTGCCCCATAAAGTGAGTTGATATTTAAATCCTGCAGCTTTTATATGAATTCCAGGGCATTTTCCTTGGGCTGGAGCCATCTGCAGCGTGTACCCCACCCTCCCTCACCTCTCTCCCTTTGGTTCTCTGCAGCTTAATTTTTTTCTTGCTTTGGTGTTGGGTGACTGTGATGCTCCAGGGAGCAAAGAGCCACGGTGGCTCCTTGCAGTGGTGCAGCTCCTTTCCATGCAGCTCTTTCGTGGTCTCAGCACCAGCATCACCCTGCGGCCCCACTCCGGGCTCCTTTCCCATCGCGCAGAGCCTGCACATGCCTTGGCTGGCTTTGCACCACCCTGGCCGCTGCTGGCCCAGGCTCGTCGGCAGAAAATACCAGCCAGCTGTGCCAACCTGTGCGTCCGCTCCGGCGAGGCTCTTCTCTCCTGTGGCAGTGTGGGACGAGGCCATCGGATCCCCCCTCGCCAGGGCTGCAGGCTGGCCTCTTGCCGGTCACTGCTGGGGGAACCAGTGCCATTTGCAGCTATTTCTGGCTTTCCCCATTCTGGCAAATCTGGGGCTGTGTCGAGGCGCAGAGCTCACCCCCATATTTAAACCACAGGTGCTCTTGCAGGTCCTGGGGGGTTTAGGAGGGTGTTGGCTGCACCTCCCCTCATGCCTCCTGCTGCCCCATCTTCCTCCATGTCTTCCTCCCCAAGGTGCACGAGCGTAGCACTGGTCTGCCCTGCCGTGGGTCTCCTGGATGAGCTTCTCTTAGAGATGGGACCCACGAGGGGCTGTGTCCCTTGGGTGTCCCCTCGTCTCCTGAGCAGCTCTGGAGTCTGGGACCTGGGCTTGCATTTCCAAAACTAACAAGTCCAGTGTGTGGGTGGGTTGTAGACATTTCTTTCAGCCCGTGAGCTGGAGGAAGATGCTCCAGTGCTGGTGGTCTTTCCCTCCAAGGAGCTTTGCCCAGAGGATGCAGAGGACACCAAGAATCTCTGGATTTGGCAGATGTTGCCCAGAAAGTCTTTACGCCACACCTGAGGTAGCTGGGCTGAGGAGGGTCTGTCCTTTGGGACAGGCCCTTGGCTTTGGACTTTGCATTTCCCTTTACAGACAGAAAAAGCCCGAGGAAGGCTCCCTCCCACCACCACTTTTTCATCCTTTGCTCTCTGTGCCCGCTTGCTCTGAGCTGTCTCTTAACCAGGCTGTTCCCACTGAGGTTAGTGGGAAGATTTGAGAAGTTATTTGAACGCCAGGCTCAAAGGAGGCGGCAGGAGCGTTCCTGGAGCTGTTACCAGCTGACGTCGGGGCACGCAGCAGAACTCTGGTGTCAGTGCAGATGAAAGCAGAGGAGGTGGGAAGCCCCAGACACCTGCAATTTGGTTAATAAATATTTATTTGGAGGTGACAAATACTCTTCTGGATAGAGCCGAGTTAGCAGAAGAAAGATTGCGAGGGAGTGACAGGGTGTGCTTTTTTGAGGGTTTACCATGGGGATGTTGAAACGAGCAGCTGATGAGCCGAAGGATGTTGAAATCTGCAGTCGTTTCCCGACGCGGGCTGGCTGACGTCAGGGGACGCAAGCAAACGTCCCCCCTTGCCGAGCGAGTGCCCGGCATGAAGCACCCTCATCCTGCAGGGACTGTGGTAATTCGACGGGGGGCTGGGGTCACCCCCCTCTCACGGGTAAGATGCGATGGGAGGGGATGGGAGCAGGGGAGGATGCAGCAACCCCGTGGTTGGGGTCTGGTATGGATGATAAAAAGGCTGAAGTTTAATTGTTGTCTTAAAAAGGAGAAGCAAGGGGAGGGGAGGGCAGCCAGCCTGGGATGGGAGAGTGATGGGTACTGTCACCTCACCGTCTCTCGGGGCTCTAGTGGATGATTTTGTGGGGGACAGGGCAGATGCCCCAGGCACTAACCCCATTCACCCCCAGGAAGCTGGCCCGTTCCTCCTGGGAAAACGGGAAAAGCTGCTTCAGTTTCTCCCCTGGTCCCTCTGTGTGTGATCTGGGGAGGGGAAACTTTCTGTACTGGGACTTTGGGGACTTTTTGGGACTTTCTCTATAACAAGATCGACATCCAACGGGGTTTGTCTGGGCAGTGGGGCTGCTGTGTGCTGTCGGCAGTGCGGATGAGCCGACCTCCTGGGGGTCTGCTAAACCCTCCCAGCTCCATGCTGGGCTCGGCTCGCCCTGGTTCAGCCCCAGTGCTCAGCTCCTCCACCGCTCTCCTTCCCCTTAGCAACTGACACCTAACCACGGTGCCCATGGCTGTGGTTAGAGCCCACTGGAGACGAGGCACAGTGTGGATGGCTGCTGGGCTGTGGGAAACGCTGCCTTTATCCTTGGCGGTAGTGGGGGCCCTGTCATCTGTCCCTGTCCTGAAGCTGATGATGATGATGTTGCTGGGCCCTGTGTTGCAAACGTGCCCGTGGTACCTCCAGCTGCAGAGTGAGAGGACGAGCCGGGCAGCTCTGTGCTGGTGACTCAGTATCTTCTGGCTTCGGAGGAAGCGGCTGCTGGAGATGCTGATGTGTGTGGGCAGCAGGGCAGCGCGTGGCTCTGCCGGGACACATCCTGCACCGGCTCAGCACCACACTGTGCTGGAGCAGGAACCCGGGATCCGGCAGGGTGTGGGAATCAAACCCACTTGGATCCTTCCAGCAGCCAGTCTGCACGGCTCATCAGGATCCTGGGGCTGGCATGCTGCTCCTGAGCAGCGCTAGCTTGGGGTGGACACAAGCACCAACAGTTTTTGGTCTTGGTTTTGCTTGTGTGGGGAGGCTTTTAGCAGAGGAGGAGGAAGGCAGGGCCGTGCTGGGAACAGGAGCTGTTTCCAGGGAATCTTGCCTGGCCGTCCTTAACCCTCTCTGTGTCCCGGGGAGGTCTGTGGCTTGGCTCTCCATCATGTCTTGGTGCTGTGAGATGATTTTCCCACTGTGAGACCTTCCCTGGGGCTGGTAGCCCTCGCTTAGGCACTGGTCTATTTGAGCGTGAGCCCTCCTGGCTGTTCCTGGCTCTATGGATTCTCATGCCCCACGTTGCCGTGGAGGGAGGAACCACGTCTGTCCCACCACCGCTTGCTCACCTTTGCTGTGGCTGCACGTGGAAATGGGTTCAGTGAAATCAAACCTCAGGAAACGCCTGGCCCAGGCGTCGGAGGAGGTTTTACCCACCCAGGAGCAGCATAGCTCAGCCGGGGGCTGAAGCCTCCGGGCCACGTGTGAGCAAGCACAGAGGGGCTGTCGTGCTGCCCCGCTGTCCCCTCTCCTCCCGTGGGGACCGGGGTGGCAATGGCAAAGCTGGCAGCGACGGAGGGGAAGGGAGCCCACAACCTTCGAGATTAATAATAGAAACGCTGGCATCCGTTTTAGATTAGCGAGAGAAAGCTCAGTACCCATCTCGCCCAGCATGTAACTTTAATGCTGAGATAATGAGCAATGATATTTATTTGTAAAAGATCTGGAGATATCGCTGCCCAGGGAGCAGCCAGGAGCTGTTAGAGCCCTCTCTGTCCCTGCGGTGGCTGCTCCGAGCTGTAACCCAAGTGCTCTCCTCCGACCAGCTCACTTTTCACGCTCCAGCTCCGTTAACCGAGCAGGGCACGTGGTCCGATTCGGAGCCCTGGCTTAAGATTTGCTGAAGCCGCTCGTGATTTGGGCCGTTGTGGTGAGAAGACGTCTGTCTTGCAGGATGGGCTACAAACATCCCCTGGCACCTGCAGGGCTGCCAGGATGGGGTTTAAACCCATCTTTGAGCCTTTCCCGCCGCCGTCTCCCCTCCCAGCCGTCCAGGCACCAGGGCTGGAGTGTCAGGGTGTGCCCAGAGAGGGCTGGCAGGAAGGATGTGGGGTGCAGGGAGGAGGTGGCACGGCATCAGCGGAGCTGGCGAGGGGAGGGCGGTCTGGAGAGCCTGCTGACAGGCGCTTCCCTCCGCCGAGCCGCTGTGCTGGCTGAGATTTTGGGGCTGTTTTGGGGAGTTTGGGGGCAGATAGCTTTTCCTGGTGGCAGGGCTTGCTGGGTCCAGGAGGACATTTGGGGCAGAGATGGGCCCTGCTCCAGGGAAGCAGCTGGGTCTGATGGGCATCTGGGCTCACTCAGACCCCCTGGTTTGGTGACGGAGCTGCTCCTGCTCCCCTTCCCCTGCCTGGATTTGTCCAAGAGGGCTGGAGGATGCACACACCAGCATGCCCAACCTTGCGTTGTGTAACTGGACAGGAGACAGGCTTAGGCTGTATTTGGCAGGTGGGTGTCCCTTGCTCATTAAGCCATCCCCTGGGTAATTACTGGGTTAAGGCCTGATGAGATAATGCTTCATTATTTTTGTGCTATTGGGGGATTAGGAGCGGTGGGATTTCTCAAAGGCTTTATCTCTGCTAAGGACCTTGGGCTGTGAGGCACGTTTGCAGGCGGGTAAGAGGCCCTGGGCTCTGCCAGCCCTCTGGCTCTGCTTGCCTTCCTGGGGGGGTCTGTGCCGGAGCCCGGGGAGGTGAATGCGGGTGCAGCGGCTCTGGGTGAGGGGGGCTGCTCCTGCCCCGCTTCTGGCAGGGGTCTGCCGTGAGGGATCTCCTTTTAATGCTGTTGCAGCCCCATTCATCACCGCACTCCCGCGGCGGGCTGCGTGCCAGCGGGAGGGAGGAGGTGACACTTAGGAATAAACAGGGAGGTGGGTGGTGCGCGCCGAGACAGGGAGCGGAGGGCGTCCCGGGGGGCTTCTCCTGTGATTTATGGCTGAGATGACGCGGAGCTATCAGCGCGGCCTCTGGGAGCTGTTTGCTAACAGTGTCATCTCCTGGCTGGTACGCCGGCGTGGGCTGCTGGCGGGCGTTGTGAGGGGAAAACATCAGCCCTGCATCGCTCCTGCGACACGTCCCGCTCCCAGGATCCTCGTGCCCTTCCCAGGAGCCCGGCCAGGGACAGGCTCAGGGTGCTGATGGGACCGGCGTCCAGCCCTCTGAGAGTCCCAGGGATGCTCTTATGAAGGAGTTTGGATGGCAGGAAGCAGGAATAGAGTAAATTGGGCTTAAGGAAACAGGCCTGGCTTGGCAGGGGTTCCCCTCCTCGCTGCCACCCCGGCACAGCCAGCCCTCAAGGCGGAGGGATGGAGCTGGCACCGGAGTGGGGAAGAGGCAGGCTGGACGCGGGCCAGGCTGTGCACTTGATCCAAACACAGCTGGAGCTGATCTGATGAAGTGAGAGGTTAAGAAGAGAGCATCTGTTATCTAAAGGGGACACACAGTGGGAAACTGTAAGCTCTTTATTCCCCCCACCCCACCCCCTCTGTTCAGTGCATCATCCCTGACTTTATTTCTTTGATTTATTAAGGAAGCCTGCGCTTCCGGGGCTGTAATTAAGTGCCACTGTGTGAGCTTTTGATAGCGAGTGAATGATATAATGGCTTGCACATTCGCCGTCTGCTCAAGTGCTTTAGGATCTAGATAACACGAGGAGGGATTTCTGCTGCCCCCCGGGAACCGCAGCGGTGCCGGGGCTGAGTCACGGTGGGGTTTAGCCGAGCGTGGTGGTGCCGGGGGAAGCGGGGAGGAATGCGGGAGCCACTTAGCACTGCCGTGGAAACAGGGTGCAGGAGAGCATCCATGACCCAGGCTACAGTTCAGCTGAGAAGGGAGTTCACATCCTCTTGCAAAAGCCCATCACAGCATCTTTACAGGCTGCTGGAGACTAAATCGGGTGTCAACGCTCCTTGTTGCCTCCCAGCCTCGGGTGGTGCTGGAGGTGGAGAGGGGACCACGGCCCCTCCGCCGAGGCTCCCGGCTGTACCGCGCTGCTGTCCCTGTGCTGGGGTGTTTTTAGGGTAGAGAGGGCTCGAGCATCCGTAGCCTCAAAGAACAGTTGGCGTCAGCATCCTGCCTGACGCGCAGGTTTCCCTCTGCTGCCGGAGGAGTTTGCTGGCACCGTGTTGGTGCAGAGCCAGGGGCTGGGGAGTGCTGGCCGGCAGCATCTCCTGCTGCCTCCGCCAGCTGCTGGGAAGGGGCCAGCGCTCGCAGCCACACGCAGCTGGAGGTGCCATGAGGGTTTTGCTGGAGCTGTGTCACCCCCTGCACCCTCCTGAAATTCCTGGCGTGCCACCTCCGCCCCTGTGAGAAGGTGCTGCCCTGCGTCTCCCTGCACAACAAGCAAAGGCTCCCAGGCAGGGGTGGCATTTCTAGGCAGACATGCAGGGTATTATCGTAATGCCAAGGGAAAGGTCTTCTTCTCTAAAGCAGGAGCCTCAGCAAGTGGTCTGGTTTGCATTCCCACCGGGCATCTCCGCATGCCATGCTCTGAGCTGCCCGGCACTGGCATCTCTGATGCTGCTGGCAGCTCTGTCCCTGTCCCGGTGATGTCCCAGGCCACACTGGGAAACCCACGGTCACTGCTGATGTCTCTGGCTTTCCCCCAGGGCTCAATTCTGCCCTCAGTTCCCAGGACGGCTGCTGAGCCTCCCTCTGTGCCCCAGCAATGCTGCTCCGATACCCCCACGCCTGGGTTTTAGGCACATATAAATTTCTTTTTATTATAAGGACCATTTTTGATAGATAAACAGGGTTATTTTAGTTAGCTTGGCTAACGGCCACAGAAGGAGCGAGCTCAGGGTCCAGAGCAGCATTTCTCAGCAGCGGCCGGTGCTGCAGCTCACGAGCTGGCTGCCTGCAGCTGTGGGGGCAGCAGGAGGAGGAGGAGGAAGGGGCAAAAAGAAAAAAACCCTACATGTAAATAAACTTAAAAATAAAAAGTGACAGAGATTATTTGCTGCTTAATGAACTAAAATGTCCAACCTCCCACCGAGCGGCAACATTGTTTATAAACTACAGAAAGGGCTTTATTTTAATGGGCAGTAAATCTCATTCATCCCCAGCCCTGGCAGTCAGGAGCGTGCGGGATGAATAGGCTGGCGCTGAACGTGGCCGCCTCGCTCCTGCACTCCCTCTGGCCGGCTTCTCCGCTGGGTATTTTTCCCCCCCTTGCCCATAGTTGCTGTTTTCCTCTCCTTCGTAATCCCCTCCGCAGTGCCGATAACGGGGTTATCTGGCCAGGAAGAAAGGAAGAATCCATCCCTGTGCCTCGGCATGTCACATCCGCTCGGTTTTGTTTATTCACTTGAAAAAAATACACCCCCTGCCCCATTCTGTCTCTGGGTGGCAGCTGGAGAGGCGCCTGAGATAATCACAGCCTTATTTTTTATTTATTCCTCTTAAATAAAGCCTCCTGTAGCCTGCAGGCAGATTTTGTCCAGTTGCCCCCATCCTGCTCCTTGCTCTGCAAACGGGGCGTGAGAGCGATGGTAATCGGAGCAGAACCCCGGTGCTTCGGGCAGGTCCCCCTGCAGATCCCCCTCGTAGGGGACACGGTGGCTCTCACGCGGGGACCGGGGTGGGCAGGACTGGCATCCCCTGCCCCACAGATGGCATCTGGCAGTCGAGCGATTGCAGGTGCAAAATACCTATCAATATTCGATCTCGGGTAGAGAATTGTAGAAAATAAATATACGGTCTGAGCGTCCGTGGAAATGAGAACATCTGAGGTGGGGGGCGAGATGCTTGGGAGAGGTTTTGCTGCTTGGGGTTGAAAGGGACGATGACAGGTTGTTCCGAGCTAAAAACAGGTTTGGGAGCTGGTCAGGCCTTGTGTGACACCCGGTTGTTAGCTGGCAAGCACGTTGCTGAGACTTGAGCTGGGGGCTCTTGAGCTGCCGGGAAGAGTTGGGTACCTGCCATGGGAGAGGGGCCACGGTCAGGTCAGGTGGGAATTTCAGACATGCGTGACTTTCCCCCGGGACAAATCAGGCACCTCAAAAACTTCTGACCATAACTCACAGGGTGACGTACTCCTAAGGCAAGAAAGAAAATAGTAAGTTATCTATTCCTGTTTGAGTTTAATATCCATAATCTGCCATTAATCAAACTAGGACTATAAGATCCTTACTTAGGCCTAATCAGTGCATAATGGATTATCTACAGGAACTAATAAAAGGTAATTATCTATGCTTTGCAAGTTCCAATTACTGTACTTATATGATCAATTAATTCTTGTAACAGTTTCACAGGTGCAATTTGTGTGACAACATTACGCTGACTCCAGGCAGAGGCTCAGCGCCTGCCAGGCGACGCGGCTGCCGGCGGCACGGATGCGGGCAGGGATGTGGGGGGCAGCGGGTGCTGGCAGCCTCCTTACAAGGAGCTGCCGGGCAGCAAGGAGCTGGTGTTCGCAGGCTTTCAGCCGTGCACAGTGGTCCTGCCGCCAGCAAAAGCGCTTCTGCCTGTGCTGATTCCCTCCCCGAAGCAGGAGACGGAGCGCGGGTTCGGCAGCCGCTCGGCCCCGTCCCTCGCTGCGCGTCCCAGGGGACATTACCCCATCTCAGCATCACCTCTGGGAGCCCCGCTGCTCCCTTCCCATGCCCCAGCCTGGCCAGGAGGGCGAGCAAAGCCCTGTGCAAAAGGCAGCTGGCTCCAGTCATCTCCTTCTCCCCGCCTGTCCTCGCGTCCCTCTCGCTGGCTTGCAGAGTCGTCTGAGGGTCTTAAAGGAGGTGGAAATATTCCAGCAATGTCTGTGCAGTTTTAGGGATGGCTTAAAATTACAATAAATTTGAGACACTTTACATGTCCACTTGGGGCCCAGCATTGTTATGGTAATTTGAAGCAGATTGAGTCAAGGCTTGTGGCAAATGGCAGATCTAAGGGCTCTAGCAGGAACAGGGGGATGGAGGAGGAGAGGTGGTGGGGAGTGAAGGAAAACACCATTTCTGCCTTGTCAGTTGGAGCTGCAGAGCCAAATCCTCCCAGGCTGACCCCAGACACCTCTTTGCAGTGGTGCAGCCCTGACTCACCACTTAGCCTGGGGTTCTTCCTTCTCTTTGGGGGAATTCTCTTAATCTCCTGGAGCTCAGTAATCCAGTGTCACCTTCTGGTGTCCCCAAGACTGTGCTGTGTCAGAGTATGTTTTGGGTGAAGCTGCTCACTTGGACTCGGGGCCCTAGAGCCAGGTCCTGCCCTGAGGTGGCCTTCTGGGACATGGGGATGTGTCACCTCTTCCCTACCCGCAGGGTTTGGATGGTGAACCAACCCCTCCTTACAAGGGCCAATCCACAGCCCTGGGGAACCCAGGCCCGAGGGTGTGTGGGGAGGGTATTCGATGGGTTGAATTAAGTTCTCTCAAGCTCTTCTTTGACACGGTAAGGTTGGGCAGAGGTTTGATAATGGGAATCACAGTCCTTGCCTGTGCCCTGCCTGCGTGTGAGCGAGCGCTGCGTGTGAACCACCGGCTGCTCGGGTCGGTGGAGGGGAGCAGAGCAGTGCCTCTGGAGAGGCCGGGCGCTCAGCCACCATCCTTGCTCTTAACCTGGCTTTTTCTCAGTGCAGAAAGAGGAAAGCAGAGGATAAAGAGGACCAAGGCAGGGTGGGGGAATGGCTTTCTCCTGGGAGACCCTGGGGCTTTGAAAACGTCTGTGAGTCAGGAGCGTCGTGCTCCCACACAGACCAGAGACCCAGAAAGGACCACTTGGAACAGTTTGGTTTGATTTCAGGCTTTGCAGAGAGTTTCATGTCACTGCAAAGGAGCAGAAACAAGAATTTATTTCAATACAAAATTTGTTTTTTTAAAAAAAAACTGTCAACATGGGATCTTTTGAGAATTTCCATTGTTGTTTCCCCCCAAACATGACATTAATTCATCTGTTTAAGTCCTTTTTCTGGGAACAGTCTTGGCTTCGTTGACATTTTTGGTTAACAAGGGAAAAAGCAAACCCACAAAAAGAAAAAAAAGAAAAAAACAACCCCCCCAAGCCTTTCTACTTAAAAAAGAAACTCCCCTCCCAGCTCTCCCAGTGACCATGATACAACCGCTGCTTTGTTCCCAGCACGGTTGATGTTGTTCCGAGCTGCTCCACCAGCCTGGGACTGTCCTGGATGGGGCCGGAGGGGAAGGGGCTGTTTCCTCCTCTCTGCTCTTGCACGAGCTCTGGGATGTGGTGGCATCCGTGGTGCAAGAGGGGTGTTTGCTGGAGGGCATCTCAGTGAGGCTTTGGTTTCGGTGGGTTCAGGCATGCCCATAGCTTTGCTGAGTCAAGAGACGGGGAGGTGGACGCGGGAAGGCGATGCTTCACCTCTCCATCACCTCCAGGGGAAACTGAGGCACGCCGACAACTGAACTACTGGACCTGAGGGCACAAAATGATGCTAAGGACAGGAGCCAGCTCAAAGTGCAGCCCAGATGCCCCAGCGCAGCCCCCTCCTCTCCCCCTCGCTGCCCGCCAGCCCCCTGGCAGGACCCTCCACGGCCCCGTGCTGTCCTTCTGCGCCGATCCCCAGGGGCATGCGCTTCCTCACGCCCGACGGCCGCTGCTCGGCTCCTGGCCTCGGCCACCCCTTCCTTTGGTTTTGTGTTCCAAGTCTTGGCCACCGCGTCCAGCCCCGCCAGCGCACCGCGGGGAGGACGCCCTCTTCGTGCTGCCGGGAGATGCAGCCACACGCAGCCCTCGCAGTGCCTGCCCGCAGCACCCAGCCGCTTCCAGAACTGCTTTTTCCTTCTTTTTTTCTTTCTTTTGTTTCTGTTGCTTTTTTTTTTTTTTCTTTTCCCAAGCAAGCCACCACAGGCTCCTTTAAACATTCCCCTGAAGATTATTCTCCCACTTGTCTGCAACGTGTTTGCAATGCTGAAACTCCCGTTGCCCCATCCCAACCTTCTGCGCCTGCTTTCTTTTCTTGGCTCAGCTTCTGGATTGTCGGGACCAAGTCTGGGCATGCCAATTCCCATTCAATACGTTTTTTAAACCTCTGATTCCACCTTTTCCCTGACAACCCGGGGTTGGATCCCAGAGGCCGTGCGGACGTGACTCACTGCCCCGTGGATGTGCCGGCGCGGTGCACGGCTGCGAGTTTTGCCGGATAGCGGTGAGTTTCGGAGCTCGATACCCACCCGCTGGCTGCCTCCAGCTGATTTACACCTTTCTGGGACAACTCGTCTTGCGCTAAACTCCAAAAGTAGCTCGATGGCGAGGTGGCAGGGTCAGGCGGGGGATGCTGGCCGGGGTGCTCAGGCTCCTGATGCGGGTGCTGGGCTCACCCGTGGGTTCCTGGGTGCAGGGGGGGCAGGGACGCCGTGCCCCAGCCTGCCTGGCTGACTATGGAGCTATAGGCCCCCCCAAATTCAGTGCTGGGTGGACGGCCACAGTGAATAGAGTTGGGTGCGTTCATGTCATCAGACAGTGGTCAGCGTTAATTAATCTAATACTTCAGATTGCACTAATCGTAGGTCTTGTTTGATAAAAAACCCAATCAACCCTATTTGATAGGATTTGCAAAGTGTGGTCTCGTGGGTTTGATGGAAAGCTCCTGGCTGTGGCGGGTGTAGGACAAGAGTGATACAGAGCACATTTAAAAATGCCACCCTTGGTGACATAGAATCACTGCTAAATAGCTGCTTGGCAGCAGGAAAAGGCCCATAACTGTTTGTCTGGATTATGAAGCGTGCGGTTTGGCAAAGCCCGGTTTAGCAAGGGTCGAATGCAGATAGACACATGTTACGGACCGTCTTCGCATTTGTTTGCTCGCTTTGTTTTAAGTTGAAACTCAAGCCTCTTCCCTGTGGTTAGATCCTCCCAGCTAAGCAAGTTTTAGCAGAGAGAAGTTGCTTAAGGAAGAGAAAGGATGCTGGACGCGGTGTAAAGTGAGAGCAACCGCTGTTACCACAAACACTTCCCGACCTCTGTGAACAAAACCATCGATGCTCTTTGGTCACTTCTCTCCGTTCGGCCCCTTTTCCAGTGCAGTTATTTTCTAAGCCAACACTGCACGTTTTATTACTACTGCTTATTATTTAAATGGTGCCAGAGGTGTACACAGCACTTTACAAACACGGGGGAAGAAAAGGTCCTTACTCAGAGGAGTTTTTATTATAATTTAGATGGTTGTAGTAGAAGTAATTAAGGCTGAGGCGGGTGGGCAGCACTGCAGACCGGTGTCAGAGCAGTAAGGCAAAAGGACCGGCTTTGAGCGAGGTCCTCATGTGATCTTTCATCTGGGACTAGGGATGCTGATCTTTAGCAAGGTGGGTGATAGGAGAAGCATCAGCTCTGCCAGACCAGGTTAAGCCATTACTCCCTCAGATACAGCTTTTCGGACAACGGCGAGATCGCAGGGCTTCAAAAAGGAAGGGGAAAAACAATCAAGGACTTGTGCCATCCGGTGATGCACTGACCCAATTGTGCACTGCTGTGTAAGGGGAGAGAAATTCCTTCCTGACCCTTGTACTCATCAGCCCATGCCCTGAAGCATGAGATTTGATTTTCATTATCTGGCTTCCCATAATTGCAGATGTCGTGTTTGGTACTCCCTGTATCCCACCCCTCGGAAGCAGCATCTGCTGTATTTAACTCAATGGACCTTCTCCTCTGGGAGTTCAATCCTGACTCTTTTCTGGGAAGTGCCTGGAAGGAGGGAAGGAGACCTGGTCCCATCAGCCTCCCCAGCACGTTGGGGGTTTTCCCCTGGTACGTGGTGGTTGCTGGTTGCTCAGCTGGGGAGGGCAAGTGCCCCCCCACATCATGATACATCCTCTCTATTACTATGGACAGGCTTTATTCCAACCTGCCTGAAATATTTGAAGTTTAGTTTGTATGTAGATATTTGTAAGGGTCACTTAGGAGTTATTTCTCCCTCTCTTTGCTGGACCCCAAGGAGCGGAGTTTGCCAAGGCCAGGCCTAAGTCCTGCTGCTGGTTTTTCTTTTGATGAGAAGGCTCTTGAGGATGCATGAGCAGCTCAAAGCTTGGAGGGGAACCCATGGTATGTGAGCAGGAGGTGCTACTCCTGCCCTGCTGAGGGTAACCTCTCTGGGAGCATGGCTGGGGCTGCACAGGCAGCGATTGCAGGCATGGCTTGAGCGGTCTTTGCTGCCTGCTGTGGAGTCAGGGCCCAGGGGCTTGCTTGGAGATGCAGCCGTTGGGTGTTTCCTCTCCTTGGCACTGGTTTTTCTGGGGCTTTGCTGGCCCTGAGGAAGGGCAGAGTGTGCTGGCCGGGAGGGTCTGTGTGACCCCCCGGGGTGGTGGATGGGTGCATGGCTGGCTTCGTTTGCCAACCCTGTGGATCACCTCCAAAACAGGGCGGGAGACGGTTTGTTTTGGCATAAGAGTAATGGGTGGAAAGTCCATTTTTCCCCTGAGCTCTCTACTGCCAGCAGCAAGCGTCACTGAGCCCCGTCTCAGCTACCAGACCATCTGCCTTTCTGCTCCAGCCATTTTGGGTTGAGAAAGGAATGGGAGGGTACTGCAAAACTCCACGCAGCCCTGATTGACCTGCACTGAGCTGCTGCCTGCTCCTCAGCTCCATCCTGCCTGCTCCTCAGCTCCATCCTGCCTGCTCCTCAGCGCCATCCTGCCTGCTCCACCGCTGAACACCCAGGGATTGTCGGTGCCCTGCGAGCGGGGAGCCAGTTGGCAGAGCCCGTCCTGAAAGAGTTAAAGGCTCTAGCCCCTTCCAGCCTGGGGAAGTGGGATTAGTCACGGCCTTCAGTAGAAGTGCTGGCCAGGTTATAAAAATGACAAATGAGCACAAATCAATAATGAAGTTAGTGTTTTCTGGGAATGCCAGACACGAACGGAAAAGTACATCAACACGGGTGGTGGGAGCGGTGATGTATAGGATGAGCTGCCCCACATGCGCATCCCTTGCACGGCTGTGTGCAAGGGGGCAGGGTCCCTTTCACCTGCCCATCGTGTTTGACTCTCCCCTGGCACCATCTCTGCCACGGGAAGCCGGGATGGCTCCGCAAACCAGCACCTCCCTGGGATTTTCGGTGCCTTTTGGAGCAGAGCTTGCACGATGCCGGCTGTCGCTGGATGCTTGTTCAGTGTGAGGCGCCGAGGATGCAGCTCTGGGATACGGGAGATCAGGGATTGCAAATGGTGCCCTGGGGATGTCAAGTGTCTGATTAATCTTCAGGACACACGGTAGCGTTTCCACAGCACCGAGGTAGCGTTGGAGGCCACGTTTCCTTTTCCAAAGGGACTTGGGCATGTCTGGAAAGGAAACGGCCTTCTAATTAGATGGCTTGAAAATCTTTACCATCGCTCGTTACAAATACATTAATCAGCCCATATTGAAAGAACTGCACTGCAAAAATGACATTGTTATTATTATTTATTGTTTAGAGATGAATGAGTTTGTTCCCTCCCTAGCCTGGGCTGTGTTCAGAAATTGACCCCACATCGCAGTGCTGTTTCTTGGCCCCAATGTCACCCGGTTTCTGTACAACCATAAACCTACCTGGGATGTCTCAGGGATTTTCAGCACCGTCACCAGCCTGGCCCTGGCCCTGCACTGTCCCGGCTCCCTCCCAGCCATGGACACCGTGCAGAGCCTGAAGGGGGTGTGTGAAAATGCAGATACCGACCCATCGCGGTTCTTCTTCACCTGTGGTGGTCTGGATGATGCCAGCGGGTCGTGGGAGAGCAGGAGGACCCATTCACGCTGCATCTCAGTGGGACGAGAGATGCAGCCAGTTTTTTCACCACCATTAGTCTTGGCCAGTGTGCCGTCTTTGCACCTATGCAGGCTTCAGGTGCCATCCTCATCTTCAGAAACCTCTTTAGATGCATCAGCCACTTTCTGTCATGGCAAGTAACCCTCTAGACCCGGAGGAGAGGGAGCTTTTGGAGAGCAAGTGCCAGGGGTTAATGGAGGCTGAGGGTGATGGATACCTGGGAAGAGCTTGTCAGGGAGAATCATGTTCCTTTGAGGAAATCGATAATCTGGAATGTTTATGCTGCTTATTTTCAAGGGGTTGTCTTCATCACCACTTTTGAACTGGAAATAGATGGGCCAGTGTGGGCAAGCTCGTTCTTTCTCCTCCCCCTTCAGTTGACTTTACGGTGTAGGTAGGGTCTCACCACGCTCCAGGCCAGCGCTTTACAGTGCTGCAGGATGGTGAATCCGGAGCACAATCCAGAATGGACCCAGCACAGAAGCTCCAACTCCAAACTCCCCAAGAGCTCAGCAAACTTAAAAAACCCCACAGCAAACCAACCCCAACCCTCCACCCTGTGTTTTTGGAAGGAATGAAGAAATACTTGAGTGTGAAGGTTTCCCAGCCCCTCTTTGCCGTTGGCTGAGGTTGCCCTTCGCAGCAGAAAGGCGTGCAGTGCCCTGTTTGAGTGAGATGGACCTCAGGAGTGTGATGGGGGCGATGCCCCTGCTCCCACAGGTAGCTGTGCCTGGGGCACGTCTCGGCGTGCTACGGCACGTCTGTGCGGTAGATTCCGGCAGAGCCGGGCTCTTGCCGTGACCGTGACTCTACCACTGCCTGGAGCCACGCCGGTGCAAGGTGATCTTCCTGCCTTGGGTCCTTGCCAGCACCCAGAGCTCTGCCCCATGTCCCTGAGCATGCGGTGGCACAGATCCAGTCCCCACGCTAATGAGATGGCTTCAAATAAGAGTTAATAATTTGCCAGCCGAGTGCCGATGGGGTGTATCTGAATTCCTCACTCCTATAGACACACTGTCATGTAGTAGATTGTTGTGCTCTCGCCCAAAGCTGCTACACCAAATGTTTTGCAACAAAAACCCCAAACCACATGAAAGTAGTTGAGTTTCATATTTCATTATAACCCCAAATTCAGGTTTGCCAAGAGTTTCAGTAGTTTTATGAACCGTTCCCATGAACCTTCAGCAAAGGCTGTAGTTTAAGTGGTTTTGATGAAAACCCAGGTGCGACTCAGTCGCTTTTGAGCAACTTCTGAGGTTTGTGCAAATGCAAAGTTTGAAGGCTTTTGAGAGGAAGGAAGAAAGGAACCTAAAATCACTTCAGAGCTGGTGCCAGTGTTTGCAGGGAGCTCTGCACACATCTGGGGCCAAGCTGTAAGTCCTTGGGGACCTGGGCCCTGGGACCTGGGCACGGCATTGCCAGGCTGGCACATCTGTGCCCAGGCTTTGTCCCAGGTGATGCTCTCGGTGACGCTTTGAACCCCGTTGGCAGCATCGCCACCAAACCAGCCGCGAGGATTCGGTGAGTGCTGGTGCTCTGAGCGTTGCGGTGCCCAGGGCTGACCTGTGGTCCCTGTGGCAGCATCTCCCGGTGTCTGCTGGGGCTTTGGAGAGGTGGTGGGTGGGCCCGGGCTTTGCTCTTGGTGTTGCTTTAGGAATAACTCTGCGAAAGTCAGCGGTGTGCAAGAAAGCTCCGGAGCCAAAAACTAAAAGGCGGGTGCCATACGGGGTGGGGATGGAGCTCCTGCTGAACCAGCCTGGCACACACTTGAGTCCTGCCTCTGGATTATGTGTATTATTATATCCACACACGGATTGCTTTTTCGGCAGTGCCGTCTTTCCTTTCTCCAGCAATTTCCTGAAATAACGTTAGGGAAATGTGAAAATCTTGAACTTTTGAACCTCCCTGGAGGACGGCGTGCAGGGGGGTGGCGGCAGGAGGAGGGGACGCCCGCCTTCTGCCTGCCGTTTATTTTGGCTACAGGGCCCAGGGATGGGGAGGAAGGGGCTCGCCGGTCCCCCGGCCGGCTGAGGAGCAGGATCAGTGCTGCCCCTTATTAATTAATGGCTTTCTCATCAGTGGGTTGTGGAGGCAAGGAAGCCAGAGGAAGTTTTCTTTTGCTCAGAGATGCCGGGGAGAAGGGGAGTGCCTGGGCTGGGTGGTGAGGGCAGGGGGTGACACGCAGGGGTGATGGATGGGGCCTCGGGTTTTTGGCTGGGCTCTGGACGTGGGCAGCTCGAACCGGTGAGGAAGAGAGAGGGGAAGGGGGATACGCCGCGCCTGGAAAGTACTTTTCCCTCTGATGAACTTCAGAGGCGTATAAATCACTGCCAGGCTGCAGCTGCGAAGCATGTGACGCTGGCAAATTAATGGTCCTTCGGAAAATGCCGGCCATCGCGCTCCCCTCCTCGCCTCTTAAAGGCGCAGCCGGCAGCCGGGCCAGCCCCAGGCGTGGGAATCGGGGGGTCAGGGCTGGGCTGGGGGAGCCTCGTGTGCCCGCTAACCCCTGGGATAGCTGGGGCTGGGTGTGCCCGCGGAGGGGGGCAGACGCGAGAGGCTCCTGCAGCCCTCTCCATCAAAGCTCTCCACGGTGTAAAGCTCCCCATGGTGCAGTGCTCTCCGTGGTTGGCCCCTGCTCTGGTGCCTGCAGTCCTTGTGCAAACAGGACCCAGATGCTCCTGGGTGTGTTATTTTTTCCGAGGTGCCTTGGGCTCAGGGTGGGAGCTCCTGGTCTCTGCGTCGTGGTGCCTCTGCTGGGCTCTCACCCACCTGAGCTTTTTGCAGAGCAGTTACTGGGGAAGGATGGAGACATGGAGGGAGTCCAGCACAAGCCGAAACCTTATAATGACTGGGGTGTGGGACTTGCAGTCAAGACAGACATCACACCAGGGGTGACCACCCGCCTGGTTGCCAAGCACTGTAGCGAAGGACCATGGAGCATCTTTCTCACGGTGACATCGAAAGGCCACCACATGCCAGGGCATTCACACTCGTGAGGCACAGCCATCCTGTGCAAACCTTGCAGGTAAACTGCTGCAGCAAGCTCCCCAGCTCACCCAGGGCCACCTGGGCCACCCCCTGAGTCCCAGCCCGCTGCCTGCCCATCACACCATCTTCGTCCTCGTCCTTGCTCTCGCTCTTAAAAGCAGCGATGGAAGAGGAGGGGAATCCAGCGCTGCAACTTCTGCCCAGTACTGCTGGTATGCAGGAGGGGGAGGGAGCTGAGCCACCAGCAGAACAGTTAAAAATTACTAAATACTTCCCTAATATAATTAGGTTTCCATGCAAGCCATTGCCTTAATTGCCAGAGGGATGTGGGGCAGTGAGGAGGGGAGCCAGCCTGGGCTCTCCCTACACTGCTGCTCTGGATGGTGTTTCACAACCCAGTGCTGATGCTCTGCTCGGTCTGGACCAAAGACCTCACGGGGCAGATGTCCCCAGTGAAGCCTGAGTAAGGATTTGGCCCAGGCTGGGCAAGAAGTAAATAAAAGTGTTTTGCAAACACGGCGGGGCTTGGCAGGACCCATGTTGGCCCCCTTGGATGGGTTTGCCAGGAGATGAGCTCGGAGGTTACACGGATATGCTGCAGTTTAAATTGCTGTTTATTTTCTAACTGCTGTTGGAGCAGGGAAAGTTAGCCAGGCAGGCAGGAAAAAAAAAAAAGACAGAGCCCACTCTGTGATTTACGTGGTAAAGGAGATAAGTGGGGATTTAAAGAGAAGGGAATATATAATTGAGACGAACGTGTAATATGAGCACGGATCCAAACAGAGAGATCGTAATCAGAAGTGTTAGGAGAAGCTGAGGTTTATTAATGAAATGTCTCATCTATTTGTCAGATGAAGAGGAACAGCCTTTCCCGGCAGCCGGAGGTGGAGGGGGCGGACGGGGGGATTGCACTCGGCGTTCCCGCTGCTGTCGCAGGGATCGAGGCTGCTTTCCTGCCCAGGTGGATGATGCTCAGGCCTGAAAGCAAAGGCAGGGTTAGAGGAGAAAAGGAAGTACATGGGTTTTAGGAAGCTGGACGTTGTCATTTTCCTTGCTGTAATCTGCCGTAGAAGGCGGGAGCTGGCAGAGCTCTGGCAGTGGGGCTGATATCTGCCTGAGGAAGGGCTCACTGGAGCCTTCCTCAGGGCCTCTCTCCTCTTCACTCTTCTGCCCAGCTGTCTGCCTTCGGGTGCAGTCACTTGTAGTCTGCCCTGGCAAGGCATGACGGATACTCAGCAGCTGGGAGTAAATGTCCCTGCAGCCTTGGGAGCAGCCTCAGCTGCTGGGTTCAACTGTGCCTCTGGCCATGGGTCTACGCGGGGCTTTTTCACGGCTCCGACCTGCTCGTGGGGCCAAAGCGCTCCCGTCCAGCTCCTTTCTCACCCTGGCACTCGCTACGTCTTCCTCGCTGCTCTCCCTGAGACCAGCCCTTGGCTGCCCTGTAGTTTTCCCCTGTGCTCCTCATCTGACTACAGCCAGGTCACAATGCCCAGGCGTGTCTGGAGCCGCTGCTGACCCTGGGCCGGCTCACGGAGCCGTGGTGGTAGCTTGGACAAACCCTGCTTTGGTAGACTGGAGGCTGCAGTCTGGTGCAGGCACGTCTAAGCCAGCTTTGGAGGAGGTGTTGGTAGCTGTGCGGGGACGTGGAGCACACAGCACACCGCGTTAGTCTCACTGATTTTCAGTAGCCGCGTGGGCTACTGGGAATTTAGCTGTTTTGCTGTATGGCTTGTGGCGTGGCTCACCAAGCGCCTGTTCTTGGGGTGACACTGTGAGAGGTGCACACCAGAGCTTGGTGGGCAGTTGCCCTATTTCATCCTCCACCTCTGTCCCAGCATTGCTGTTGGGGCATCTTCATCCATTGGGGTTCCTCAGGCATGAGGATGACGCTGGCGGCATCCAAGGGGTTAACCTGGCGCCATATGCAGCTTTGGCAGGGAAAGGCTCTGGCTGCATGTGAAGTGAACATTTTTGTAAGGGTCTTTCCCCTTCCCAGGCCCTGGCAGTTATCTGTGGGCTGACAAAACGCCTGGAATGCGGAGACCCGCTGGACATTGACCCATCTGTGCCGAGCTCAATTAGCGAGGCTATCTGATTGGACTTGGCACAGCCTAATTAGCTTTGGACTTGAACCAGGAACTCAAACCCAAAGGCAGCTTGCAGCCAGACCATCCTTTGCTGCAGCCTGCCCGGGGAAGGGGGAAAGGCTTTCCCAAGCCTCTTCTCTGCCCCGGGAAGGGGGAGCAACCCACCGACCCTGCGAGCCCATCCTCCCGGCCACACGGCTCCTGTCGAGGGGGCTTAAACCTTCCCTTCTGCCCAGCGTGTGTTACTGAACCCAGGGGAGTCATGTAAGACTGGAGGCAGCTTCTTTCTCTTGAAAAATGGTGGATGCTGTCTAGTTTCCAGAGGGAACTTGCTTTTATTGAAGGTGACCTGGCTCTGGCAGCTCCTTTCCCTGTCATGTCAGGCACCTTCCTGGGTAGGCACCCAGTTCTCAGACTCCTCCTGGACCTCCAGCTGCGGTGCACAAAGTGGGTGGTTTGTCCCTGAGGCAACTGGCTCACTCCAGTGCGTGCTCCAGTCATTGGTGGAGATGTGGAGGAGCTGAGCTGGAAAGGGATGGCTGTTTTGGGGCGCCAGGATCCTTTGCCCATCTGCGTTTCCAGCTCTGTGTGCTCTGCGAGCATTAAAGCACAAAAATGCTGGTGGGAAGGGACCTCCAGGGTTCTGTTGACCAACCTACCACCAAGCGCGGGCTGGGAAGTGGGCATTTCCCCAAGGAGACTTGGAAAATGGTGTTCCCATGGGCTGCCCTTGCACAGCTGCCAGCAGCGAAGCCCTTGGGGGGGATGGCTCATCCCACTTGGATGCTCATGAGATGTCTCCTGACCAGATGACACCTCATGCCAGGCCTGCTGGGTCTCACCTGGGAGATGGGAAGACCCATGTGGCCTTGCAGTCACCCGCTGTGGTCCAGCATCCCATAAGGAAAACTCCCATAACTGGTTTTCTGGAAAACCAGTTAGCGGTGTTGCCTTTTGCTGGTCATGGTGCGGCTGGTGGCAGCGCAGCTTCGGGCTGTTGGGATGCCAGCTGCACGCTGGCGGCAAGCACCAACGCCAGCCACGTTGGATCAATTAAAGCCCATTATGCCAAGTGAATGACTGTAATTATCTCAAATCTGGATTAATGCGCGCGCACAGCACCGTAATATAATCCGTCTGGCCGGTGGTTTGTAGGCCGTTGGAAGCCAGACGCAGAAGAGGATCTTGCAATACATGGCCGTATCCTCCCCCTCTCACCTCCTGCTGCTGTCTCAGACCCCAAGGATGGAGCTTGTCCCATTGGATGGATCCTGCACATGTAGTGTAGGACCTTTTAAAGCGACGTGGGGTGGTGGTTGCTCTCAACGCTGATGGGAGCAGAAGAGCAACTGGGAAGTGTAGAGGTGCTGTCACTCCTGCCAGTGCCACCGGTCAATCCCCGTAATTAGCAAAACCAGGGTGGATGGAGCACTTCTACTGGTGTCCCGGGGCTCTGTGTCTCTAGGACCCATCGGTGAGGGAGGAAGCACGTATTTTAGCCCACAGATCTCAAAGCTGGAGGCAGGGAGAGCCGCCGGGCTGCTCCTGGTCTTTAGGATTTGTCTCATCCCAGATCTCCTGGAGGGAGAATACGGAGAGCTGCTGGGTCTCGTCCCCAGCTGCAGGCAGGGCAGGGCAGCGGCGCGTCTGAAGGGTTAAGTCTGCGGGAAGCAGAGGGAACATTTATTTCTGAATCCCCTGGGCTGTGTGTGAGCCCCACGGGCCAGCTCTTTCGGCTGCTTCTTTCCCTGCCTGCTTTGGAGAGGAGTATTTTAGGCTTCCCCAGGAGAGGAGCCTGCTTAGCTCCAAGTCTGAGACCCATCTCCTCTCCACGTCCATCCTCCTGCCTGGAGCCCAGCGTGGGACAGGACCCAGGTGCTGAGGGGCAGCGCGTGGTCCAAGTTCACTGGTGGGCCTGGCACATGCCCCCCGTGTGCGGCTCATTACCGCGAGGTCCTGGGGGAGCTTCGACGTGAGACGAAACTTCTCCTCTTTCTGCTAGAGCAAGCCTAATGCTTTTGAGCTCTCCTTGTGTCTTGCCGGATCCTGCTTGGTTTTTCATAGCTCAGAGCGTAGCACCCCCTCAAGGGCAATTAGATCACTTCCAATTTGCCCGTAAGCCCATAAAACTGCAATTGAATGTAATTAAAAGGCCATAATGAGCTTCAGCAACCTGCGGGACCACTGCGCTTTTGCTCTCACCGTGCTCTTTTTGGAGATTGGGATGGAGTCAGGGAGGCTGCGAAGGTCAGTGGTGGCAGGGAGGATGAGGAGCTCCCAGCAGAGCTCCCCGGTTCCCAGGATGGGATGGACAGACACAGGGAAGCACCCGGGTGCCACCAGCACCATGTCCCTGCGCTGTTGGTGCCCATTGGGGAGGGCTAAAGGGAACCCCGGGTGCAGCCCTCCGTCTCTGCAGAGCAGAGGGAGCATCTTCCCCTCTGTTGGCATCTTTTGCTGCTGCTTTGGCTTCACCGATGCTCTTTGGAGGCTGGAAGGGTGCCAGCAGGGACGAGTCCCCTCTCGCCGTGGCCTGGTTTGCTCCTGGTGTGCGTTTGGGGAAGGTTAGTGGCAGGGGACAATTACAGTGATGGGGGCTCAGCCCTTGTGCTTTGGCAGTGAGGTCTGGCTCCCCCAAACCATCCTTTTGGGGGTGCATGGGGACACCCCAGAGGATGGAGAGGTGCAACCCCAAGCAGGGTTCACCTGGGGGGCTCATAAGAGAGCTGGGGGCATCCTACAGGCACGTGCCAGGCAGCGCCTGCGCCCTGAAAGCGCGAGGCTCGGGGGGGGGACAGCGAGCCCCCGCTTCGGGCTGCTTCTGACGGCAATGGCACGAGCTCAAAAGAGCCGCGGCGTTGAGTCCTTCAGCAGACGTCTCCCCGGCCCCACTGCCAGCCCAGGAGCCCTGGCAGCGGCACTACACTGCACCTATTATTGCCTGTTCCTGCAGCGGGTTCCCAGCCAGTAAATTAGGGGCACTCGCTGAGCCACTGACAGCAGAACAGAGCGCATTGTAAGAGCAAGGACAGCGCTGGCCCTTGAGGGATGAAATAGGAGCCTGTAATTTCTCAGGACTGTTGTGACATCTTTGCACAAGCGTGTGATTGAGTCACATTTGCTTTATCAGCAGAATCCTTGTTTGCCTGGGTGCACCCTCCCCCTCCACCCACTCCTGCCAGGCTGGGGGACAGCCGAGCTGGGCTGCCCGCTCCCCTCCCCCTGGGCTTGCCTTTGCTTTTGCCTTTCCCTTCTCTCCAAGGGGCTCCTCACACTTTCCATATGTCACGCTCTCCCGCTTGCTCACGCTTCCTGCTTCTGCCTTCTCCACCCGCCGCCCCGGCTCCTGCCGAGGGGGGCTCAGAGCCTGCCCCGTGGAGATGCAGACCGAAAAAACATGGGGTGGGGGGGTCCTCTGTGGTTGGGGGGGTCCTCCATGGGTATGGGGTGTGGTTAGTGATGGGGGTCTGCCTGGGGCAGGAAGCTGGGAGTGCTGGTGTGCCGGAGGAAGAGGCGTTCGCAAGCATTTCCTCCGGTGACACGGTGGCTCAACGGGGAGAGCAGCTTCTGGAAAATTCCTCTTTGAGTCCTTCCCCCTCGGAGATG
Source organism: Strix aluco (assembly GCF_031877795.1). Lineage (NCBI taxonomy): Eukaryota > Metazoa > Chordata > Aves > Strigiformes > Strigidae > Strix > Strix aluco. The sequence continues at coordinate 12,401,992 of NC_133950.1, forward strand.
GGAATAGCCCCTGCAGGCTTCCGGCTCTGCCAGCGGCTCCAGGAACGGGCTGCGTTTTTACAGGGCTCCTGGGAGGGTGGGATGCGATTTTTAAGGCAAAAAAAGACAAATTGAGCCCCATTGCTGGAGCTGAACATGTTTGATCAGCCCCGGTGAGGGGTCTGTGCCTCTCCTGCACACACACGTCCGCAGTGGGGCTGCTCCCCCCTATCCATGCTAGCTCTGCAGCATCAGGCAGAAGCATCTTATTTTTTGGTGTGGGTCCTGCGGTGGGACATCACCAGACCTCTGGGCATCCAGGCTCTAGCAGGCGATGGGATGGGTTAAGGGTGAGTGTCTCCCAAAGGGGACCCCATGGTGCTTTAAGCCAGGCTGCCAAAAAATGGGAACATTGCTGAGCCCGTGGTCACCTGTGGGGAGAGACCCCCAAATGCCACGCAGCACCTGCCAGCCCGAGTCCATGGCTGAGACCACAGAGTCCTTCTTAGCGCTGGGGAGGTCTAATGTTACCTGCAAAGTTGCATCCAGAGGAGAAAATAAAATAGGAGAGGGAGAATGGGTGTTGGGGCTGCAGGGACAGAAGTGTCCGGGTCTGCCCCATGGGGTAGGGGTGCTCTGCGGAGCGCTGTCACGAGGTTTGGGGTGGGCACCACTTTGGAGAGCCCCCATCCACCCTGTCCCATGGCCCGGGGGTGGGATGCTTTTGCATTTCTTCTTCTCCTTGTCTGGGAGAAGAGCAGAGGTTTCCCTGAGCTGTGGTGGTGGGGAGTTGGGCTGGGGGAAGGAGAGGTTGGTGTGCAGGGTGCAGTGGAAAAGCTGCTCATGGGCCCTCTGATCTCCTGCCATGGCCCATCAACCCCGCAAGGTGAAGTGCTGGCAGGAGGCAGCAGCTAATGCCTGTTGATCGCCTGCAAGGGGCCGGGCTGGCAGTGTGCAGAGGGGTGCTGCTGAATTTCCTCCAGCCAAGGAAACCCCCTGGAAGGGGACCCTGACGCTGGGCTCGAAGCCCCAAAACGTGCCTCTGCTCCTCGCTGGGTTTGGCAGCGGCTGTGCCGAACGGTCTCGGGCAGGAGGAGGGAGCTGGGGGTGAGAAGCCGTGTGGCTTTGAGGTTTTAGTTTGGTCAGAGTGAAACCCGGCGGGAGGAGGAACCCACCAGGAGCAGAGAGCAGCTGAAACTGAGTTTCTCACTCTCCCTGAGCGGCTTGAACCACCCCGGCATCACCCGGCACTTCTCGGGGAAAGCGCCGAGTGTGGCTGAAGAAACTCCCAAACCTCGGAGCAGGTTCCCGAGGAGAAACTGCACGTGGTGATTTTTAAGTGCTTTGGGAGGGTCTGAGAGGGATGTTCTTGGGTTTGTCTTTGTATTCCAAGTCCAGCAATGTAAAAAGAAAAAGCAAAAGTTACTTTTTGGTGAAATCACAGCTACTCAGGACAGGGCTCCTACACCCTTTTGCCTGTAGCTGTGGCAGCAATACTCCGAAGGGATGTATGAATAACGTACAGCTGCATCTTCTGACATCTCGGGCTGTCCGTTCCCAGGGATGCCTCTGCCATGTGCCTGGTGCCCAGGTGGCTTAAGGAGACCGGTTGCCTCTCCTTGCTGGGCAAAGAGTTACAAATGCAGTTTAATGTGCTTGGGCCACAAGATGACGGCTTGTTTCTTCACCTATGGGTGATTTTCTGGCATAACAGCCATGCTGCACCATGCAGGTCATCTCCCTGAGGTTGCCCAAGTCGGGCACTGTCAGGTCCATGGCAGCAGCCAGCATTGGAAGGGGAAGAGGCAGTTCTTGCTGCGTCCTCGCTTCAGTTCTCAGCTGTGCTGGTGTAAATTGAGAGCAAACTTACTCCAGATTGTAGGCCAGGGGCTATTTAAATTCATCTGCTGTAAACATACTCTCTGTTCACTCAAGTTTTTGATCAGGGACAAAAGTGGGGACCTGACCTCTTGTGGTCACTGTATTCCCATGGCCATTTTGACATGAAAACTACGGTCAGACCCCTGTGTCCTGCCCAGATTTGCTGCCTGCCCGTTGCTCTCAGCATCCCGCTTCATAGGTGGGTGCAGGCTGTTCACCACCGGTGCCTTGGTTTGCTGTGCTGGGGGAGGCGAAAGGTGGGGAGGTGGAAGCCTCTCCATCGGTTGAGGTTCCTTGGATGGAAAGCACACGAGGAGATTTCTGTACTACTTTTGAGGAATGAGAGTAAATGGACAGTGATTCTCAGTACCAAGTTTATTTAGGGAAACTCATCACCCGCAGAGACACTGAAAGAAGGAACAGTGCTCTCGGCGCTCGGTGCACTGCATTTACGTGCAGATTCACGTGCATTTGGGTGTCAGTTTTGAACCTGGTCAACACCAAAGTGACACTTGAGAGCAGAGGAGGAGGGCATTTCCCAAAGCCTGATCTCAGCTGCTGGTCCCGATCCCCTCCAGACGAGGCCCCACAGTGCTGCAAAGCCTTAACGCGGAGGGCTGATTTAAGGAAGGGAGTGGCAACCCAAATTTAGAGTTTCCTGCTGTTTAATACCAAGAATTGATCTGCTTTCTGATTAAGGAGGAAGAGGTGCTGAGGGAAAAAAAAAAAAGCGGAAGCGGGGGGGTGCGGGTGGCTTTCCAAATCTCGGCTGGCGTCAGGGCCCGGCGCGTGGGGTGCTTGCCGTGTGACGGCTCCCTGGAGCCACGGGGGCCTGCAGACCCCTCCGAGCCTGCTCGGACGGGCGGTGGGCTTGTGTCCTGGGTCTGCAGCCCTCCTCGGCGGCAGAAGAGCGTGGGTCCAGGAGTCTGTTTGTGCCTTGAGATATGTTTTTTTTTTAACTTCCCCTCTCTCAGAAGCAGACTGCCGAGCCACCGAGCTGCTGAGTAAACTCCCTGGATATGCGAGAAAAGGTTTTCCAGCAGAGCTAGGTCACTGTAGTTTTACTGGCAAAGCCTCTTAAGCATAAATGAAGATTATACTGGTGAAAGCTTATGCTGGTACAGTTTATTCTGGTACAAATGAGCTATGCTGGGAAAAAAACACCTCTGCGCTGTTGTAATTGTTTCTGCTCTGGGACATTTTGTGGTTTAGAAACGTTAAAATCACAGCCCTCCTTGGTATTGCCCTATCAGCAAAAGCTGTTATTAGCTGTCGGGCTGCTGCAGGCATACCCCGGCCAAGCAGCAACACTTGAAGAGTCCCATGCACTGGTTGATAAAATGCAACAGGAAAGTATTGCGAGGACTGGTGGCACGGTCGGATGCTTTCAGCAGCCGCAGCTCCCAGGGGGTCTCACCTGCCTGTCCGGGCCGCAGCCGGGCATGGATGTTTACTGGTCTAAACTGGAGGTTTCTACTGTTGGACCCAAGAATGCCAAGGGGATGGAAAATAGCAGTGAAGCTGCGTTTGGTGCTTGTCTGCGCTGGTCTGAGTGTCTAAAGCAGCTGGATGAGAGTGGTGACAAATGCTTTATAAAGATGTTTTCTTCCCTTATTGGAAATTAGTAGTAAAGAAGTGCTGTGTATCACGAAGCCAGGAGAGGAAAAAAAAAATTACAGAGCAGGTTGATTCAGCAGTCGAGATGCTAGCTGGAGTCTTGCAATAGCCAGGATCTATTCCCAGCTTTGGCTCCAATTTCCTGCATGACCTTGGTGAGGGTCACGTAAGCCTGTGCCCTACTTGTGCCGTCTGTCTGCTAGCAGGGCTGCTGCCTCGTCGGGGCATTGCTGTCCCGTGCCTCGGTTTCCCCGCCTGTGAAGCAGAGATGATGGCATCCAAAGGAGATGTTGCAAAGCCAGGTACCTGCGAAGGGGAAAGGGCGCCCTGCCAGAAAAACAAGACCCAGGCTCCTTATCTCGAGGCCAGATCAAAACCCGCTGGCTCTAGTCTCTGCGATGGTTTCAGCTGAGCAGTGTTCCTCTGCCGCGGAGGAGGAGAGCTGAAAGCACGCACATGGCTCTGTACAGCCACCGCACTCCATCGCTTGAGATGGATCATGTGGCCCTGCCCTAAATGTCTTATTCTTTGGGAAAAATTCCCAGCCAAATTTTGTGGCTCGCGGGTTCATAGTTTAGAGAAAGAAAAGGAGCTTCATTGCAAATTCTTCAGCTGCTAAAGAGCTCTCGTTTCCGATCTCCCAACTGCCATGGGGCATCTTATAAGATATATAGAGGTCGTTGTGTTTAAACAAAGGACACACAGAGAAAATAGCTGCAATTTATGGGTGCGGCAAGAGGGGAAATGCTTTGAGAACTTTTTTTTTTTTAATTTAGAAACAGGCACAGAGTTTATTTTGGTCAAAAGATAGTCACACACACCAGCTTTAAATGGCAAAACTACGCAAGAAAAAACGAATAGTCTCACACTGCTTGAACTGAAAATGTGTTTGGGAAAATACCTCCCCCGTTTGCTGCAGTCCAAGTAGTATCCATCAGTTGGGGGGTATATTTGTTTCTATTAAAGATATTTGTCAATTTAGGCTTTTTTCCTTTTTAAATTAATTTTTTTCCAGCGATCCTTTAGCATTCAAAGTCCTATAGGATGCTTGTGATGAGTGAGGAGGGGAGAATTCTCACATCCAGCTCCGGATCTGCATCTCTCCACCTCGAGTCATTATTTTCCCCAAACCCATCTTCCCTCTGGAGCGTTACCCCTCAAGTGGGGGCTGGCAGCATCTGCGCTGAGTTGCTTCAGGCGGACTTTTGATTTTGCTAAGGAAAAAAACCCAACCCTTTTCCATATTTGCTGGTTGGTTGGAGGTGAATGTTTCCCATTGCTGCGGCTCCTACAGTGGGGTTTTGGGCTGTGGAGGAGGAAGTGTTTGGATGAGGAGTGGAAACATCCCGGTGTCCAAGGGGTTGCTTTGAGCCCAGCTTTTGAGTCATGATGCTCTGAAGGAGTTCAGGTTTGGTTCAGATTTCAGAGCATTTGGCCAAGGGTTTTGGGTGAAAACACACCCAAATGTGTCCATGCCTGCACACACTTCTCCCTGACAGGCCTGTTCAGTGCAAGGTTACTCCTCCTCTCGCCTTCTTTCCTTTTTGTTGTTGTTGCCTGAATTATTTTCTCCAGCCCAGCCCTACCACACACACCCAGTTCCTCACTGGGTGCCGAGGATTGCCTCTGCAAGGAAAGCAAAGTGTGTAAACAGGATGGGTGAGGGGAGCTGGTTCAGGGGCACGGGGTGCCCGGGGAGGGGGAGCTCCTGTGGTACCCAGGGAATGGGTATTTTGGGAGAGGTGTCGGTTCCGCACGTGCTTTGCTTTCTGATGTGCTTGAGTAGGCACGGGCTGGTCGCCAGTAACCTGCCTGTGACCTCTCCTGCCTTAAATATTCAGGATCTTTTAAAAGGAAGGACTGTGCTTCGCTGCCTTCCCTTGGCCAGCAGGTCAAGTGCCTGTTTCCCCTGGCCCGGGGATCCAGTGCATCCTTGGAAGGTCTCCGTGCATCACCTTGCTGATGGGTGTTTCTGGGGGTCCTGCCTGGGACCCCATGCCCAGACACACAACTGCTGCAGGACGAGCTCCTGCCTTTCCTCCCGTGTAAAGACCAAAAAGCAGAGAGCCAGGCAGCACGGTCCTGCTGTGCTAAACCCCAGGAGCAGACTAAACCCCAGGAGCAGACTAGACTAAACCCCAGGAGCAGACCCTGAAGCCTCGAGGAATTTACCGGGGTTCCTGTTGCGCCGCCCGCACGTCACTGGGCCACGGGTGACGTGGTGGCCACCGGTTGTTTTCTGTCAACATCCTGTGAGAGCCGATGTGAGGTCAGGCCCCTGGGGATGGGGATGCACAGCCCCAGAGACGCCTGCCAGGGCTGGTGGTGTCGGCACCAACGGTGGCTCCCGGCTGGAGCACAGGGTCTGGGCACGTGTCCCCTCTGCCTGTCCCCCTCACCCGTGCAGAGGGAGTTGGCAACATCCCAGCCCAAGAGCCTCCTCCCCATTTTTGCATCCAAATCCCCATTTTTGTATCCAAGCCCCCTCCCCTCCTCTACCCCCCGCCCCAGGGATCCCACTTTAGGGTCTTGTGTGGGAATTTAAGGAATTATCTGTGCAGGGAGTAAGCCTGTCCTGTGGTGTGTGTAATCCTGCTATGCCTGCAGCGGGGAAGGTGCATCAGGGGGGTGCTGGGGGCGGCTGGGCTGCGTGGGGGGAACATGTGCCACGGGGAGCTTGGGGTGTCAGGACAGCATGGCTGCCTGTGGCAATGGCTCTGCGTGGGGGAAACCCTCGGGGGTCTCTGTGCCCCACCAGCACCCTTGCGAGGCAGGGATGGGGCTGAATCAAGGCTGGAAGGAAGGTGCCAGGGCAGGAGGTGTGACCGTGTGGGGTGCAGTGGTGGGACTTGGGGTGCAGCGATGGGACTCTGGGTGCCGTGGTGGGACTCTGGGTGCAATGGTGGGACTTAGGGTGCAGCAGCAGGATGCTGGGTGCCATGGTGGGATTTGGGATGCAGTGATGGGACTCTGGGTGCAATGGTGGGACTCTGGGTGCAGTGATGGGACTTTGGGTGGAATGGTGGGACTCTGGGTGCAGCAGTGGGGTGCTGGCTGCACGACTGCAAGAGGAGCATCGCTGCTTGGCTGGGCCTTCGCTTCCTCCTGCTGAGGTTTCCCCTCTGGGATCAGTGATCTGCGGGGAAGATTGCTGGGGCTGGGCTTGCTGTGGGTTCATCAAGCGTGTTTCTCACTGGGTAACGTTCCTATACTAATTACTCTGAAATCCTGGGGAGACAGCTGACCCCATGCAGGTGGCTGAAGGCACTATTTCCCAGAATTTAGTTAACTTTGGGGCCTGTAGCTGAAAGCAGTGGCTCCCAGACCTGCCTGTGAACAGCTATTGGCCAAGCAGCCTACCCCGCTCTGGGGCCACGTTTGCTGATGTGAACTGGGGGGTCCCAGCGAGTGTTGGGGTGAGCGATGGCGATGCCGTGGGGCCCCTGCCCACGCTGCCTGTCTGCCCACGCTGCCTTCCAGCAGCTCCTCCTTGCAGCCCGCCGGGGGCCACGAGCCAGCCCCTTCCTCGCTCGGGATTGTTTTGCAAGCAGCGTGACAGGATGAGGAGGAAATGTGCCAGGAATGGCTACATGTCTCCTCTCGGGAGAATCGGTGTCTATTTTTAACACCCCCCCCCTTCCCGCCCCCCGCCTTTCTCCCGCTCCCCCGGGACAACGGAGCTGCTGGGGCGCAGGCAGACACAGCCCGTCCGCTGCTGCCTGCAGAAAGCTGCCCCGCGCTACCCGCCCAGCAGGCTGGCCTGTTCCTCCTTGCCGACACACTCAGACTTCCCCATCGCACGCTCGTGCCCTGGGCAGACACAGAAACCCCCCCCACCCCGTGCAATGCACAAAAACACGTTTTCGCCGCCAAACTGCCCTCCCTGCCGCCGCAGCGGGCGGCCCCGCGGGCGCTGCTCCTCAGTGCTCCCCACGCATGGCCTGGCCCTGCGATGCTGTGATAAATTTGAATTATTCTGTAGCAAGGAAGGGCATCTGTCCACTCCCGTGATGGGGTTGCTACCCGTGCATCAGCCGGAGCAGCGATGCTGCCTCTGCGGCAGAGTTTAGAGCTGGGGTGCAGCGGTGGGCGAGATGGAGGAGGGCAGTGACGATGGGCTGGCGAGGTGGGAATGTTCTCAGCGGCTGCCTTAACGCCTGCGTAGGCACTCCAGCAGAAGGGGGGTTTGAAAGATGGAGGGTGCATTGGGAATTTTGGGGGCAGGTTGAAAAGCAGCCCCTCGGCGGGGTGAGGAGCGGGGGGCTGCTGCATAGGGCTTGCTGTGGCGATGTGCCTGTCCTAGACAGGAGACTCAGCCCCGTTTCTCTCTTTCCTCTCTTAACAGATTTCTCCAACCAAGTCAATTCGACGTCCCTGAACTCTCCCACGAGTCGGGGGCCCATGGCCACCCCGTCCCTCCACCCGTCCATTGGGCCGGGCATCGGCTCTTCGCTGGGCTCCCCGGGCCAGCTCCACTCGCCCATCAGCACCCTGAGCTCGCCCATCAACGGCATGGGACCTCCGTTCTCCGTCATCAGCTCCCCCATGGGCCCGCACTCAATGTCCGTCCCCTCCACCCCCAGCCTGGGATTTGGCACCAGCAGCCCGCAGGTAAGGGGAAGGTGGCAGGGACGTTGCTGCTGCCTGTTTAGCCGGGGAGAAGCCACCTCCCTGGGTTTGATGATCCAGAATCGGCTCTGGGCTCCCCACTGCAATCCCTGGCTCGCAGGAGGCTGGGCTGGCTGGGCACACACAGGGAGATAAACCCCATCGCAAGCAGGTGCTGAAGGGAGAAAAAAAGCAGAAGCCCAAGGGGGAAACTAAGCCAGAGGCATTGTGCTCCTCTGGCCAGAGTTGGGGGGCTGCAGCCGCCTTTGGGGCTGCCCTCGGTGGGTTATGAGGGACCAGCACAGCCAGGCTACGGCCATCCATCACCTCCCATCACTTGTCCCCTCCCATCCTCCCCTGTTCATGCCCAGGCTGGGGATGAAAGGGGAGCAGTGACTACCCCTGGGTCACCCGGGGGCTGGTGTAGCTCTGGCAGGAGCCTGAGCCACCCTTGGACTGTCTGCACCCCGTGTTCCTCGCCTGAGCAGTCCCATCCCCTCCCTGGGAAGCTGCACGTCCCCTCCAGGGCCAGCCCGTGGTCCCCATGGCACGCGTCGAGGGGTCCCCTGCCCGCTGCCCCTTTCTCCTTGCAGGGGAAGGACTGGCATTCGCTGGCTGAAGATTATGTAAAAAACCTCCAACTACGGAGAGATAAGCTCTTTTTAAAAATAGCAAGATCGGGGCGCGCAGGCCAGCCCCTGCCACCTGTTGCTGGCTGCTCGCACGGTATATGTTTAGTAAAAGGGCAGATTAAGGAATTGGCCGCCACCTGCCACTCGCTGCGGGTTTATTTATTCCAGGCCTTCTCTGGGAGTCAAGCACCTGCCGGCACCTTTATTTTTAAATATTGGCCTGATTTATTTCCAGAGATAACAGGTCTTTCTACCCAGGGCTGGGGAGGGCTGTGCTGTGCTGAGTCCCAACCCTGGGGACCCCCAGGCAGTTTCCCCAGCATCCCCATGTTGGCTGGAGGGGTGGCAGCTTTATTTGCCTTTTGAGGGGCTTCTCCAGGCAGGATCCAGCCCGTGACCCCCATAGATGTGCGGGGACCTGTGGCTGGGTCCCGCTCCCCAGCGCGGGAGATGTGTGGGGTGGACGTGCCACCTCCCGTCCCGTGGCCAAGGGAAGAGGAACTGAAACGGCGCCTGGGAATGGGCGGCCAGAGCAAAATTAGCAGCGAGAGCACCAAAATGGTGGGGAAGCAGTGGGAAGGGGGGATGTGAAGCAATGCAGGGGTGAGCCGCAAGCTGGGGAGGAAACAGGGAAGGGGTGATGCACCCCCAGCGTCAATTCTAAGGCGCGGTTGGCTTTAGGGACTGGCGAGCTGAGGGAACTGAAATGAAATGCAGCCACAGGACAGAAAGGGGAATTGAGAACGTGGTCAGATGGTGCCGGGGAGCGAGGTAGCAGTGCGGCGGCTCCAGCCCTCTCAGCGTGGTGCAGGCGCCCGTCCTTTGCTCAGGGACTTGTCTTAAGTGGTTTTCTTAGAGGTGACAGTCAGGAGGTCTTCAGCCTAATGGCTCCCGCCATCTGTTCCCTGTCTGGGCGCATTAGGTCCCTGTCCCCGTCCCTGCAGTGGGTGGAAGCACCTACCTGGGCCTGTGGAGGAGCACAGGAGGAGGAGGAGGGTGCGGGAGGATGCTCGGAGGGGAGCGTGGCCCCCCGCGTCACTGCACCGGTCGGCAAAGCGCTGGGGGTAATGAGGCGTGCGGCCCCCGTCGCCGGGCGGGGATGGCACTGATGGAAGGTGGTTTGAATCAGATGGCAGATGCCACTTGCCATCAGGCCATGCCTCGTCGCCTCTGGAAAAGCCAGCAGAGCAGAAGGGCACGGGGCGTGCGAGGTGCGGTGGGTCCCACAGGGTGGGGCCCCTCCACCCCAGCTCCTGCCGGCACCGGGGTGGGAAGGAGCCAGCGAGCTCCCAAAATCCGGAGTGCTTTCCCTCTCTGGTTTGGTCCAGTGGAGGTGAGGAACCAGCAGCCCTTGGTGCCGGCGCTGGAGGATGCTCAAAGTGCTCCCAGCACCCTCCTTCCAGCACTTTCTAGGACCTTGCATGGTTCCCAAATAAAGCCCAAAATCCAGACATGAGGCAAGGTGTCCTGCCACAGGATCCCAGCCCCCAGGGAGCCACCAGACCCCCTCCAGGAGGGGATGCTGGCACCGAGCTGGGCCAGGGGTGAGATTTGCAGTGGTGAGCAAGGTCCTAGCCAGACTGGGAGGTTAGACCCAGCAGCTCTGCTGCTTACTGGGATTTAGCACATATTTAAACCCTCTTACCTAAAAATTCTGGGAAGACAGGAAAAAAAAAAGCGCAGGATTTTCAGTAAGAGCTGAAAGGGAGGGACTTTCCACGGGATTCTCAGGCGCAGCCGCCCCAGGCATCGCTGGCAGCAGCTCGGGGCGCCCGGGGGCGAGCGGGGAGAGATCAGACACGGGATTAGGCTTTTCCAGAGCCGCTCTCTGCCTTTGCACAATGCTCTTTGTAAGGGTGCCTGGGGGACCGGAGAAGGGGTTTGTTTTTTTTGGATGGGAGGAGGAATAAAGCTCTGCTTGCCAGAAGGGACAGGATTCCGTCCCTGGTGCAATGAACTGAACAAGGAAGGGAGAGGAGCCGAGGAGTCCCGGCGTCACTGGGGAAGCAGAGCGCTGGTTCCTCCCTCGTCCCTTCTCACTTGCTGAGCCAGAGTTGTCCTGCCCCAGAGCAGAAGTGCTGTGCCAAGGCCGCCGGCCGCTGCCTCCCCTTCTGCCTCCTCCCTGCCTGCACGTGCTGCCGGTTTCACTCGGCGGCCGCCAGCAGCGAGGGGAAGGCACGGGGCAGGCGCCGGGCTGGTGTGGGAACCCCAGTGTGCACGTGGTGCCTGGGCTGAGGTTTTGGGCTGGCGCTGTGAGAGGAACCAGTGACTTCCCCCACCCCAGCCCGTGGCTGACTCAGCTCTGACTGGGGCGTCCTGCTGATGCATGGGACCCCCCACCCTCCTGAGCTGGTGCAGAGGCTTGGCCCGTCTTGCTCTGCCCATCATCCCCCCCCAGATGCTCCTGGGGGGCTGCTGGGGCTGGGAGAAGTGGTGGCAGAGGGCTTATCTTCAGCAGGCAGCCGATGGCCTCTGCCCTTGCTGCCATGTGGCAGCGGCCGGTGACGCAGCGCGACACGAGCCGTAGCCACCAGCTGCACCTGGAAAATGGCTCCGTTTCTCAAGAAGTGCACTGGGGGAATGCTGGAGCTGGTGTGCCTGGGGACCCACAGATCCCAAAGAGAGATGCTTCTCCCTGGGAACCCGCTCGTCCCTCCCCTCTCAGCCCCATCGCAGTGTAACCAACCAGCAGCTAATGCCCAGGAGCCTGTATCTCGGTGGCATCAGGTCCCGGCTGCCTTTGATTCATCAGCTGGCACAGGCAGGGTGGGAGAGGGAGGCAGATCCATCACATTTCTCCAGGGTGGGTTTACCTTGCTCTGTTCTGTGGTTGTTAGTCATCAGCCTGCCAAATATTCCCCACCAGTCTGGAGGCTTTAAAGCCGGAGGAACGGCTGCGCTGCTCTAATTGACAGATCACAAGCCCTGGGACTTCCCTGAATTAATTTGTGACAAGTGCAATTGCTGAGTATCTCTATTAGGGTAGAGAAACACAATAAAACAAAGCACAAATCCTGCGTATCCAACCTGGATTTAGAAGTTGGCAGGGACGGAGGCTCTGTGACAGTCCCTGGCAGGCTGGTCCCCAGGAGGACAGCCACAGCGGTCCTGGCTGGTGCCGCATCCCGAGCTGACTGAGCCTGGCTCCCCTGTCCACCCCCAGACCTCCCTGAACCTGCCCTGCACTGGGCCGGGATTGCTGTGAGCTTGTCTCTCTTATTAAGATGGGTTGGTCCTACTTGTCCATGCCTCAGTTTCTCTATGTACATGGGGGAATAACAGCCCTGCCTTGCTGCACAGGGAAATGTGGGAATCAACTCAGGAATCCTTCACTCAGTACCAGAGCCGGCAGGGCCATGCCAGCACTCAGCTTCCACCCAATTCTCTTCTTTCTTCACTGTCTGTTGGGGACCGAGCTCACCGAGGAGGGAAGGAGGGGTGTGTGGACATGCTGCTGGAAGGCTGGAAGTTGCAGAGAAGTGTCCCACCCAAGCCAGCTCTGGAAAGCCAGTCCCCATTGCATCTGGGATCTATTTATTTGCTGTGAAGCTTTCCTTTGGAAAGATAATGCTAAAAGGATGTCTATAAATTGCAGAACTAAAGCGCGAGTGTCCTGGCCTTCATCATCCATGCAAGCGCTCACTCCCAGCCAGCAGCTCTCCTGCAAACCGTCGCTGAAAATCATCTTCCCTTCCCTGCATCCCGAGGTGGCGTGAAGCTGCCGTGGGGGCTGTGCCATGGGCAGGGGTCTGGCAGTGCAGGAGGAACTTGCTTTCCCCTTAAATCGTGCAGGAGCATCCTTCATGGGGTGTCAGCCCTGCGTGGCTCCTGGCAGTGCACAGGGACTGGCCACATCCCTGCTCCTGCTCTGGTGCCGACAGTGAGACCCAGTGGCATCCTGCTGCCAGCTCAGAGCCACACCAGCTTTCACACCAGGGCAGCAGATGAGCGACTGTGCCTTTGGTCTCTGGACTCATGTGTCCAAATCCTCCTCCTGGTTCAGCTTTGTGGGTGGGTGTTTTAAGTGGAAGCTCAGCCCCGACTTGGCCCTCCTGCCCCATGTCTGAGTGCATCCGTGCTGCTTGGCTCCCCGCTGAGCACTGTCCTTTTGTCTCAACAGCTCAACTCGCCCATGAACTCAGTCAGCTCAGAAGACATTAAGCCACCCCTGGGGCTCAATGGAGTCCTCAAAGTGCCAGCACATCCCTCAGGAACGATGGCCTCCTTCACCAAGCACATATGTGCCATCTGCGGGGACAGATCTTCAGGTAAGGCTGGTGCCTGCCCCGGGGCGGGGGCTCCCAGCAGTGTGCTGGGGCTGTGCTCGGTGTGGATGCCCTGAAGAGTGTGGTGAGGGTTTGCGTGGCTCCCTGCAGCACAGTGAGTGCAGGGGGGGACTCGCCATCGGGAGAGGAGCTGCCTATGCCCTCAGAGAAGGGGATGAAAAGTCCCTTATTGAGCAGCCTCCCCTAGCCTGCCTGGTCTGGGGCAGGCTCTGAGCCGAGCCAGGAGACCCCAGGTCTTTGCTCAGCAGTGGTGTTACATCCTCAGCCCTGAGCAGCACAGCCCCTCTGAAGACAAGGCTAGAGTGAGTGTCCCTCTCTCTCCATCCTTTGATCCTCAGTGGTATTGTCACCTAGTGCCAGATAAAAAGATGTGCTTCATGTGGAGTCTCGCCACTCCTGGGAGATAAAGATGTGCTAATTCCCTTCACTCTCATACTGGTTTTAAAAGCTTTCAGCTCCAGAAGTGCTGTGGTCCCCTAGTTTGTCCTTGGGGAAAACCTCCTGCGCCTGTTGGGCTTCAGGGCTGGAAGAAGAGGGTGGACATGTGGGGCAGAACAGGCTGGGATCTGAGTCTGGCGTGGGGAGTCTGACGGGTCGTGGGGGGTTCAGGGGGGCCCCCCCCCATTTCACTGCTGTGCTGCCTTGCCCCTGATGTATGGCTAAGAAATGGCGAGGGCTTTTCCTGGGTATAAGGCAGTTGTAGCCCATGGAGGGCATCCTGATTTTAGGGAAGTCAAGTCAAGATGAAGCCGCTGCTCTTTAGCTCCTGCTCACAGCTCTGAGAAACCGCTGCTTCCCCCCGCCAGGGCTGGGAGAGGCCCTGGGAAGAGCTGATGGTCTTTGCGGTGAGGGAGAGCAAAGGGGGGTGCTGGGGGCACCCGAGACACTCAGTGAGTCGCTTTAACCCGAGTCGCATCCCCCCGCAGGTAAACATTACGGGGTTTACAGCTGTGAGGGCTGCAAAGGCTTCTTCAAGCGCACGGTGCGGAAAGACCTCACCTACACGTGCCGCGACAACAAGGACTGCTTGATCGACAAGCGCCAGCGCAACCGCTGCCAGTACTGCCGCTATCAGAAGTGTCTTGCGATGGGGATGAAGCGAGAAGGTAAGGCAGAGCCTGGCCGGAGCACCCATGGGTGCTGCAGGTCCCTTTCTTTCGTTGGGAGGCTCCAGCAGGTTCCTGCCTATCAGCAGCGTGGCAGCACCATGGGCACCAGAGCCAGCACGAGCCTCGCCAAGGGCTGCCTGCACCTGAGTGCCAAAAATATGTGTGTCTCGTTTATGTTTTGCTTCTGTGCCACAGCCGTGGCCTCTAATGGGCTCCAAAACAGCGCTAAGTCCCAGAGTGGTACCCGGGTGATGGATGGTTGCATGTTAGTAAATGAGCCAGCGCCCAGAGGCACAGCACCGGGGTGGGGGAGGGGGGGGAGCAGTGAAAGCAGACAGTGCTCACGAGGTCCTTTGCTGTCCTGGAACTTGCACTCCCCATTTTGCACCGGCTGCCTCGTATTGGGAGCAGCGATGGCAAATACACGGAGCTCTTCCCTTTCCCCGCAGAGCCCCATCAAGCAGAGGTGCAAAAGCTGAGGGGGCTGAGTGCATTTCGGGTGACAAATGCTGCCACCCGGCCTGGCCCTTCTTTCTCCATGCAACACAGGATTGTCACGTCCTGGAAAACTGGAGCTGATTAGGGGACACTGGCAAGATAAAGATCGTGTTTAATTTGCTGGTTACTAATCGCCGTGCTGCCAGGGAGGTGAGAGGCTCCCACGCGTGTCCCAGCTGCGTGCTGTTTGTAGTGCACACCTTGCTCAGGAGGGGCAGGGAAACCTGGTGAATTATTGTCCTTCTTGTCAGAGTCTGCTGCTCAGGCACCAGCACCGAGCACCGGCTGCTCAGTAGCATTCCCTAGCAGTCGCAATAGTTGATTTTTTTCTCATTGGAAAGAAGAAAGAAATTCAGTCTCATAAAAGATATCTCTCCCCTTACTGGAATTTAAATTTAGGATGTAAAACTCCCCGACAGTGCCTCTTTTAAATGCTGACTGTGTCTGTTTTAAACTGCTGGCAAAAGAGGCTTTTACCAGACGTGACGTGAAAATGACCCCGTGGTGCTGCTCAGTTCTCTGCTGCCTTCTCCCCTTACATCTTCTGCTCCACACTCGCCTCCCTGACCGGCCGATAAACCTGTCCCTCCGCCGAGTCGCTCCGGTGGCGGCGAGCAGCGCTCTAACCTGGGTCTCTTTGAAGAGCACTTAGTCTTGTCTGGAGCACTGATGAAGCAGGGCAGTGCTGGAGCTGCACCCAGCGTTGAGCAGACCCTGCCACGCTCGATTTACGGGGTTACCTAAGGATCCACGACACGCGGAGCCTTCAAATGTCAAAGCTGCCTCTGCTCCAGGTGTGGGGGGGATGGCAGTGGGCTGGGAGGCGAAGGCACCCAGGGGACCTCCTTGGCCCTGCACAGCTTAACCCTTCAGTGCTCGGAAACAAAGCTTTCTGGCCCACCAGACCTCGAGTCTTAAATGGAGAGATGGAGACGTTCAGAAAATGCCTCTAAAGATGAGTGGTACAGGGCAGGCGCGGTGCTTTGGGCGCGGGGGGCTGGTGTTGCCCTGGCGTGATGGGCGGAGCTGAGGAATGTCCTGGATCCCGCGGGAGACGTGTGGCAGGAGGAGGAGGGTCTGATCTCCAGCCACGGGAGACTCGGGTGACTAAAAAAAAGCCAAGAAGTCCCCTGCGTGTTCAGCAGCAGCACTTGCTTCTCAGGGGAGGGATGCAGGTGTAGATAGGTGTGGAGCATCCCGTTACCCTGGCTTTGCCTCCAGAGCCTCGCGCCAGCAGCTGGAGCCCCACTTTCCTTTCAGACCCCTAGAACATCTCAGCCAGTGTCTGTAGGGAAGGGAACACCAGCAGTAACGCTTTAACTGTAGCCTGCGCTGACATCCTGTGCTCGGGTACCTGCTTCATGCCTACCGTTAGCGGTGATTGCATGGGCAGCATCACTAAAATTATAGGTCCATTAATTAATTTCTAAATGGTGGTGGAATTCCCCAGGGAGTGCATACAGTATGAGGACTCTATTAATTCATCTTGATTAACATTATCACAATGAATACCAAATGAATTCATAACGATCAGCCAATTATTTAAAAGTGTGACAGATGGGATCTTCGTAACTCTAGAATTGCGTTCAGGCGGTACTGGCTGATCGTCTCATGCCGGTGCTGCATGAGGACAACTTCAAAGAAGGGCAGAAAGCCAGTGCTTTGGCAGTCAGTGGATGTTTGGGGTATAATCCCCACACAGGGAAGGCTGGAATAACTCCCCCCTGTCCCCAGATAAAACTCTCTTGTTATAAATCTAAAAATTCACAGTGTCTCCTGGCAGGTTTGGAGATGTCCTAGTGTTGTTCTAGATCTGAAAGTGAGAAGTTAGACCTCGCTGAGCTTTGGTTCTGAGCAGCTCTTGAGTTTCACCTGTGATATCCACCTGGTTTGTCAAAAAAGGTCTCCTTCCCATTGCATCCATCCCAGCTCACTGCTGCTGCCCATGCACTTTGCCAGCCAGGAGTCCTTACACCAGCCCCGCTGCCTCCCCATCATCTCTGATTTAGGGAACAGTTTTGGGCTAAATCCTGCATTGCTCATTCCTTTTGCCTAAATACTCACTTGCAACATAGCTGGCTTTTTATCCTCTGGTGTAAACTGTTGCATATTTTAAGTAACAGAGCCAGGGTAATGGGCCTCATTTCCCTAAAAAATATCTTGCTCTGGAGACCTAATTTACAGCTACATAAAGGCGTAGCAGATTCCTGCTGGGGAAGTATCTCTCCTGTAGCCCAAAGGTATTTGTATGTCATGAAAGTACAGTAAAACCCTCTAAATGAAGTACTATAGCTCAGGTGAGAGAATAAGTGTTAAAGGCATCCTGCGAGGTGGTGAGAAGTGCTGTGACCTGCAGTGATGCTGGGAAGAAGAGGGGCGAGGGCCATGTTTGTACCCAAAAACCTGTGCCAGACGGGTAAAAGGAAAGGGTCTCTTAGAAGTTGGCTTAAAGGAGCAAAATCAAGGTGACCTCTGGGGCAGCTGATGGAGCTCTGGAAGGGTTTGATCCCGACACCTGGGGGGTCTCCAGGTGAATGTGCCAAGAGCAGACCCGGCGGGATGGACCTTGACCACGTGCTCTGGGAAGGAGCCTGACCAGGGCAGACGAAGCAGGGTGGCAAGAGGCAAGGGGTGGCCATGGGCTACTGCTGGAAGGCTGGGGGATTGCTTCAGGGCTGCGAGGCTTGGCTTAAAGGGGTGAAAGCCTGCAGAAGCAGAAGATTCCTTCTGGTGCGCGCATCTCTTCTTGATGCTCCCTGTTAAAAACATTTAAGATAGATCCTGACGCTGTGTTCACGGTGAATGAGCCTCATGGACTCTGAGGTATTGCAGCTATAATAAATAAGCAACTGGCAACATTTTTCCCCTATGAATTACTGCCAGCTGTGTGAGGCTTTGGTTCTTGTACTCTGTCTCCCACTAAATACCGGATAGTCAACAAAATTAAGATTACCATCAGGGATCTTGACTAATGCAGGGATTATTATTGTGGGGGTGGCTGTTTGCATCCAGAAGCATAACTCTCTGCTTGATCTGTTGCTCATTAGAGTCTAAGGTGTCTGTGTATCAGCAGCCTTACATTTTAAAGGGAAAAAGTGGAAACTGCCTTTAAGTTAGGGAAGCAGAGGTCTTCTGAAGAGGTGGGAGTAAACACTGAGGGTCTTGGGATAAAGGCGTCTTGCATGCGGTGCCGTTAGCTGGGGTTAACTCCAGAGGTGAAGGGGATCATTGGAGACTACAAACTCCATGGCCTGGCGTTGCAGCACGCCGCTATCTCGTACGACGAGGTCCCGGCCCCACCATTGCTGGCAACGCCGCGGGATCGCACAGCGAGCAGGAAATACCAGCGAGGAGCCCTTTCTCATGCTCCCGCCGGTCGCTCTTGGACGGCTCACAGGGAGCAGACGTTGGGAACCGGCGCAGCCCGGCCCCGCTCCGTCTCCTGCTTCTCCTTCCCCCAGCGCTGCCTCCGGACGTTGAGCGGCTCCTCGGGTGAGCCAGACTGTCTCCGTAGGACCTGCTGGGCTACCCAGTTTGTTAACAGGGCTACCGCTTGCCAAGCTGAAGCCTGCAGCCCGAGTGCGCTGCGGAGCGCTAACGGCGGCGTTTGATGCTGACTCGGTAAAATGGATGTTGATGTATCTCTGCTGCGAAGTTTGTAGCCCATCTGGAGACCAGAAGGCTGTCCTCCCCCAGCGGCTACGGCTCAGGCTGCATAACTGACCCCCAAGTTCGTTCCTAAATCCAGGCGCAGATACCGGCACGGCGGTGGCCTGGGTACGGCACGGCTGCAGCTTGCCTCTGTCAGCTGCCGTGACATGATCCAGAGTCCTGCTCTGAGGATCCAGGACACCTTCTGTCCGGTTGCATGCCTGATCTCTGACTTTAAGACTTCATTAAACTTCACAGCCTGAGATAATTCTTCCTCTTCCCTTGTGTTTGTGCGTTGGTTTTCCTCCTCTTGCTTGCGCTGCTGTTGAGCTGAGGGATTTAACTTGGGAGGGGTTTGACTTGGAGCATCGCAGGGATCGACTCTAGTCTGCAGCTCGGAGACCTCTGCATGTCTCCGGGGAGCTGCTCAGATACATCACTTAGCCCAGAGGGCCCAAAGTTTCCCCCTGTTTTAACCCGGAGTGACTTGGAGCTCAGCTCCTGCACTAACGCAGCAGTCACCGAGCTGTGCCTGACCCCCCTGACGTGGCTGCGTGTCCCCCCTGCACCCCCAGAGCTGGAGCCATCCCGGCTCCCGGAGCATCTCTTGGGACCAACAGGAGCAAGGGGAGTCTGGGGAGAAGGAGCAGGAATTCAGGTCTCCAACACGCTGTCCAAGTCAATGTAAAAGCAGGCAAGTAGCCATATCCTAGTGAAGGGGCAGAGTTCAAGAGCACAGTTATTTTTAGTAATAATTTTGGAATGGAAAATGTCTTTCAGCTTAATGAGCTTGTTTCTTATATCCTTTTAAAGTGCTGCTCTTTAAACCAGCTGGTTAAATGATGTTGGGTTTGTTTTTTGTTTTTAAGGATACTCTTAGGTTGAGAAAAAGAGTTTGGTTTATGATTTTCTCTCATTGTTTTAGCAATGTTGCTGTTGCTTGTACTTTGCAGTGTCCGGCTTTTGAGAGTGAAGTGAGCTAGAGATTTTTTCTGTTGTTTTCCAGATCTGTTCCCCATGTGGACTGACTGCACGCAAAGGTTTTAATCCACTTTTTAACACTCTGAAGTTACATTTTTTTAATCATCACGGCGGTATTTTGCCTATATTAAAAAAATGTAGAATTAAAAATGTCAGAGAAAACAGCACCATTTATTTCTTGTATCTCAGCTTTTGAGGCTGCTTACAGTAGTGGAAAGCTGCATGTTTGAAAAAAGAGGAACATAAAAGCAAAGCAGAAGAAACACTGAATTAGTTTCCTCAGCTATCATGGCATTTTCGATATAAACAGGTACCTCAGGCATAAGCGCTTCAAGATGCTGATGATACACGGCTACAACGTAGCTTCATAAAAAGGTAGCAGAGCCTAATAAATTCCATCGCTAGTGAAACGGAAATCCCCAATAACCCTCCACCCAGCACTTCATAAATAAAGCAGCCACCCACTTGTAGGCTTAGAGAAGACTGAGCAGGTTTGGGTCTCGGAGGCCAGCAGAGCCTCCGGGCTCTCCCAGAGGAGGGTGGTGTGCCCTGGACCAGGGCATGTCCCCAAAATGCGTCCAGGTTGGAGCAGTCTGGAAAGCATCATCATCCCTGTTTGCTTTGTGGGTCCCTGCATCTGCCAGGGAACGGCAAGGAGCAAAAGGGATGAAGGTGGGAGAGGATCAGAGCGTGCTAAGGCAAACGGGAGAGCCAAGGCCCATAATTGCATCTTCTGTTCACCCACGGCTGAGAAATGGGCTGAGCATCGGCTCCTGCCCCCCGCGGTGCTGGGCTCCCCGTGCCCAGGGACTGCAGATGCTGGATCTGTGCCCCAGAGAAAACCCCATTCAGTCCATTTTTGGTGGGAGTGAATTATCCTTCCCCCTCCTCCCCCATGAAAAGAAACAAACCCCAGCCAGTCATCCACACTATTGTTCCTGAAGGATGGATTTTTGTCTCAGAAACAAGTGCTCATCTGTATTAACGCTGGGTGAGTGGTAATTAGGAGCCGCTGTAGCCTCCACATCTCTCTCAGCAAACAAACAGCCTGCGATGCTCCTACCCACAGGGGCTCTCAGAAACGCCTCTGCATTGGGTGGAAAATCATGTCCCCTTTGTGCCTCTTTCTCCCCTCGTGGCAGCCGTGGCCGTGCCGTGGTGTGGGGGACCTGGCTGTGAGTGCCCGCGTTGCACCTATGACCAGGCTTTAAAAACAGAGCATGCACTTGTCATATCTTTTAAAAATGTAATTAGTCTGCAGATCACAGCATCAGGTTTCTCTCCACGAGCCCAAGGATTAAAAAAGGAATAGCTTTTGCTGGCGGATTGGGGTTCTGGAGTGTTCACATGGCTCCAAGAGCAGGGACTTAGCGACGTTCATCATAAGGCTTGCGGTGAAGTGGCAGGAGTTGGGGATGCTGCAGTGGTCTCCCAGCAGTGTCCCCCAAATCCTCCCCAGAGCCTCAGCGAGCGGCTTGTTCTTCTCCAGCAGCTGGGAAGTTCATCACTCAACCGCAGTCACCCACACCAGTTGGTTTGGGTACCTGAGCTGGGTTGGTTTCTCACTGTGGGATGGACTCAAACCTGCTTATTTAGCCATCAGCTGCTGCACCACGAGCGAAGGCAAAGGTGTCCAGTGCTGGTGTGCACACTGGCAGAGGATGGGTCTGGCATTTTTCCACATCAGTCCTTGGACCCAGGCGGCTGAGGCTCATCTGCAGTTCACGGGACGAGACGTTTCGGTTCTTAGAGAGGTCACCAAGAAGTGGTCTTGACACATGGGGCTCCATGTCTTGCTGTAGCATAGCCCGGGGAAGTGCAGATGGGCTGGAGAAGCTCGAGATGAAAAATGACAGCAACCGGCCTTAGGCAAGTACAGGCCAAATCAAGCAGAATAACACGACAGCCTCTTCATCAGGTGCCATGGAAAACACAGGCTTCTGTCCTTGGCTCAGCTGCGACATAGCTGGGGGAGGTGGGGCTGCCTCTCAGAGCTCTTTGACTACAACATCTTTTTTTCTCCTCAAGTGGATTGCAGGGTTTAAATGCTTCCCTTATGTTAAGAAAATCAGATGAGAAAACCTCTCAACCATACGAGTCTCCTTGAAGAAAATAAAAGCATTGGCACAGCCATCAACACAGAGGAGAGCGCGGGAAAGCTCATCTCTGAACACACGGCAGACAGGGCTGGTGTGACGACAGCTTGGGACTGCTTTGCCTCGCAGGAGAGTGTTTTCTGTGTTGCAGCAAGCAAGAAAAATCAGCATCGTTGGGAACAGCACAGTTCTAGGAGTGGATCTCATCTAACACGTGCAGCTGGAGTGGTGAGGTGGAAGGACAAGGACACGGGCTCCTCTCGATGGCTTCCCCACCTCCATCCGAGACAAGCCCCGTAGTTTGTCCGGACAAGCCCGTCTGCTGAGGCAGTAGTTGAGTGTGATGGGACACACGAGGGTCATGCTAGTCTTGCTGAGCCTTGGCCAGCCCTTCCCTCATCTTGGTGAGCAGCAGCTGGGGAGGTTTTCTCCAGCCCTTCACCTCGTTGTCACCATCTTATTGCAGTAAGAGCAAGACAGCCCCAACTGAGGTTTGGAAAGGCCCTTGTAGGTCATGCTGCCAAGTGCCTTGTTATCACAGGCACTCTGTAGTTTAATTCTCTTCCCAAGGTCCTCTTGAAGAGAAGCTGGATGTCTCCTGACCCACCCAGCTGAGCAGAAGGGCGCAGTGCAGAGCGGGGCATCGGTGATGAGCAAGAGAAGGGAGCTAGCAGCAGAGCCAGCTCCCCTGAAATGCCACGCTGTGTCCTGTCCTTGCTAATTCTGCGAAGCATCACGTGGGAGACAGGAGGAAGAAGCATCTTGTGGCCTCTCTAGAGTTGAGAATATTTATTTTTTCTTAAATATACATTGATTGTGCCACAAGGGAGAATTCGGGTTGGAGGAGCCAGTTGCAGAACCCCGCTGTTTTTTTGTCTTTAGCCTGTGAGTTTACAACATACATGAAAAGAAGAGAAAAATCCAGCAGAAGGAACAAGAACCAAATGATATAATGATCTTTGTTTCTAAATTTTACTGTGTTACAGGGATGGAGCACCATCCATCCCGGTGCACAAGACTTCTGAGAAGCCGAGAAGAACAAGGTATTCCCGTTTCAGTATTACCAGACAAGCTGCCATGCAGCTACCACATTTGTATTTTTAAAAAAAAGATAAAAAACCAAAGCCACAAGGAAACCCGGCTCCCAAACCAAATCCATTTGAAAAATGCATTTTTGTCATTCCACTGTGGTTTATTTGACTAATCCCCAGTGGGAGTGGGGAGTGGACTCCAGAGATGAGGTCCTAGGTCTTTATGGTGAGGGGGTCTCGTTACTACTGAAGATTTTCCTTCACACCAACATCCCATATTGCATGACTTTTTTTTTTTTTAAAAAAAAAACGCTGATTTGCTTGAATACTTGCTTCTTTTTGCTTTCCCCCTACCCCACCTGCTATTTTTTCCTACATCTCAAGAAACACAGTCCCCATTCTTTTGTGAAATGGCGATGTGTCCCTCAGCATCACTCCTAAGAAGGAGCACCAGCTTGTCAGGTCTCAGCAGGTCTGGGAAAATACTGATGGCAGTGAATTGCAGACATCTGTCCCTGGGCTTATGCCAGTGGAGATCAGAGACATGGAGGACTCTGCTAAGAAGCTGTATGACTGGCAGCTCTTAGATAATTTTCTGCTCCTTGCATCTTGGATGTCCTCTCCGTTCTGCTGAGCTTCTGAAGCACAGACTGTGGGGGTGGCTGCATCTGCAGGAAAGTCCAAGTCTTGGAACCCACAGAGTACAAGAGTCTTGAATGCCACCTGCAAATCCCTGCGCCTCTCAGGACGTTGTGTTGGGCTTGCCACCCCTGGAGCTGCATGGTGCTTCGGGGTGAATCTGAAACTGGGAAAGTGGAGATGCTAGATTTGAGATGAATTCAACCTCTGGATCCTGAAGAGGGATTTTGGGGGTGCCACACCGGGAGGAACGAGGTGACAGTAAGGTGACTATCGGAGGGGAATTCATGTGTGCACTGGCAGCTTACCCCAGTGCCAGGCACAGAGCTGCTGCAGGAGCCAACCTGTTGCTCACGTGAAGAATGAAGCTGTTCCCACTTCATTACTTGAGCTGCCCGTAGGGATAGAAAATAGCATCTACAACTGAGGCAATATCTAGAGGAGTCGCTGCCTCATGGGCATCCCCAAAAGCTACATCCAACAACCAGGGCTGGGCAGGTGTCCGGCGTCATTTCCACCATAAATACCTGGTGACGTGGGTCCTACAAGCAAGCAGCAACTGAACTTCGTGTGGTACAGTCACCTCCTCCTGCAGATGCACTCCTTGGTGAAGACCTGTGCATGAAGCAGCTTCACAGGGAGAAGGGAGGATAACAGCATCTCTGAAACGGCCACTGCAGCCCAGAGAGCCAGGGGCAGGGGATGGGTGGATGGAGGTCATCCAAGCTGCAGGGGGGATCGCAACATGATGCCAGGCTTGTCCTGGCTTTGGAGAGGCCCGTCTGGTCTTGGAAACGTGGGGGTAGCAAAGCAGGTGATGCTCTCCCTGGCAAGGTTTATCTTTGGACCTGACATACTCGGTGAGAATACGCCATCTGCTCTGGCTGGGGTGTCATTGCTGCCGGCAGCCAGCTGGGCAGGGGCGAGAGTCAAGGGTTTGGCGTGGGGCTGGGCAGGCTGGGATGAGTCAGCTTCTGCTGACCAGCTCCGCAGCGAGCAGCAGCACCAACTTTCTGGTGTAGCAGCTCAAAGCACAGATCAATAGAAATACTTACATCTATAATCTCTTTCCATCTGTCTCTTCCATCTATTGTTTATATCAGCTAGATTCAGCCTAATCACTGGCAAACGCTGTTGTGATTACCTGTGAAATTCATTCTCCTATAACCTTTCAAGTGTTTCTCTGATTCTTCACCCCCAAGAATGTGACTGTTGGTTTTGATGAGGTTGAGATTTGCAGATTTAAGTAGCCACTGTCTCCCCAGACCTCTGCAATGCTTTCCCACAAATCCCAGTGTCCAGCTAAGTCACTGGCAGCTGAGCAAGAGGATGTGTTTTTTGGACTAACACCCCTTCCCGGCGGAGTGGCCCCGGCAGTGGGGGTGGTTGATCTCAGAGCAAGGAAACACGCTTTGTGCCTTTATCCTTGAGACCTGCTGTGACTGTGCATCAGGTCTTTGGCATTTAAAGTCATTTTATAAAATCCCATTTGTTGAGGGTTTGCCTTTCTCTTAGGTTTTTCTGTTATTTAGTAGGTGTTTTATCTCTTCTAATGTGCCCAGAGGAGTTTTGGTGCATCTGTGCTGTTGAAGGAGAGTTGGCATTAAGCAAAAATTTCTAGCCTTCTGATGATTGAGAAAGCAGGAGTAGGGGTGGGGGAAGAAATTTAAGCAGGATTTTATGTTGGCCTGAAAAAGTGAAGAGAAGAATCTGTGCCAGACAAGAGCCAGATGGACAAAAGCCACGACACAAATCTGAGCTCTGACAGCAGCAGCTTACCTGCTCTGGCAGACCAAGCAGAAAACGTTGCGTGGGCCTCGGGAGCCTCTGCAGCCCATAAACTTAAGAGCAGATTGCAAAAAATAACCTCTTGCTTTTTGCATAACAGCTTTCACATGGAAGGAGTCTGAACAGTGTTGACGTGCAGCAAACAGCAACGCTGCACCGGTGGCTGCTGCGGGAGGGGAGTGGAAATCAGCCCCAGGCCTTCGCGTGCTGGGGTGGAGCTGGGTTAATGGGATCAATGTCCATGTAGGACTCTTCTCGCATGTGCCTTAATTTCCTGTTTTTTTAAGAAATAAGTTTTATATTCTAGGTTTTATTTTTGCACTTTGCATAGAGCTGGTCCCATTGATCGCCTGAAAAGCCTTATTGTGTTACAGACAGCTCTGATTTCCCTAGAACAATACCTGTGCCCCTGCTGCTTTCTCTTAACATCACATAACCAGCTTCAAATTCGGCAGAGGGGTAAAGCGTTGGGATAACTGTCAATAAATAGCAGGCGTTTTACATTACTGAATGCCTCATTCAGTCCTCAACAAAGAGCTGGGTAAGTTCAGGGAGTTGTCTCTCATGACCAGTGATGGAAACTCCTGTTGCTTGGGCTGTTCTCAACTAGACTGGGCCAAAACGTACTGTGGGAAACAACGGTGCGTGGAAAAGCGTGTGATTTAGGGTATGTAACATGATGATTGAGAAGGAGGTAGTTACTGGTGTAACTGTCTGCATAAAGGTACTTTCTAGGTTTAGGGAAAGCCTGTGTGCTCGTTTCAAAGGGAGATCCTTAATAATAATATTATTAGCATCTAGTAAGTGTTTTTCATCTATGTACTGCTCAGACATTAACTCATCAGCATGTCACATGCTTCTGGCTAGATTACTCCTACCACACAGGATTTGGGACAGGTCTCTCCTGTCTGTTTAGAAATTGCCCCGAGACAAAGGCAGGATGGTGGTTTGCATAGAGCTGCTGCCGGCAGGTCCCTGCTCCCAGCGCCTGTCCCACGGGAGCCTGGCGACAGCCGTTACCATCACTGCTGGACCGGGGAACTAGGCGCATGACATGACCCCCACGGAGATTCAGCACTGACTGGCTCAGAAGATGGTTGTACTCCGGATTTATGTTTTAAGCTGACCCATTTCTCTTTTCTTTAGGGTTCCCTCGTGCTATCGCTTCACCCATCCATTTTCCTCTCCCCCAGTGACTCGCCATGTAGCTTCTTTTGCTTTTCATCATGTGTCTTTAACTTTTTTATTTCCAGGACCTCTCACTCTGCAGAAAGGGGAATTTCCCAGCAGAGTCCAGGTCTGAGCTGGAGACTCCCTCACCGTGCTCCTAGGAGCAGCTCTCCCAGGCCAGGGCTGCTAGGCAGCTTCCCCAGACCTCACAACCCCTTGGACTATCCAAGCCCCAGACCCACCGACCACACTGGTGGCAAGGTCAGGTGGGAGAACAAGACATCAGATGTCTGTGTGATCCTACAGGTCTGAGGACGCTTTAGGTTTTCATGGCTCATTAGCTCCGTGGAGCTTCAGGGTCCCAGCTCAGCCCGTAACACCATGGCCAGGAGCTCAAGACTGACACTGTCCCTTCCCTGTCACTTCCAGCTGTCCAGGAGGAGAGGCAGCGGGGGAAGGACCGCAACGAGAATGAGGTGGAGTCAACAAGTAGCGCCAATGAGGACATGCCCGTGGAAAAGATCTTGGAAGCTGAACTCGCGGTGGAGCCAAAGACAGAGACGTACATTGAAGCAAATATGGGCTTGACGCCGAGCTCGGTAAGGCACCTCTTCCCTTGGCCCCAACGCCATCCCGGGCACTCGGGGGGGAAGGGGTGGCTTGTGTGGCATCAGGATTGACCTAGCGTACAGCAGCGAGCCTAGGTCAGAGAGGGGTTATCCTATGGGAAAAGAAATAGAGCTCAGAAATGCAACATCTCAGCTCTTCTGTAGACACCATGTGCGAGCTTAGATGAAAGCAGGAGGAAAGCAAACCCCTCTGCCCCTGCACAACCCCCCGCACTGGTACCTTCCTGTCTCACAGCCGTAGGGAAGGAACAGATACTGTAAGGCATAATGAGAAGGGCTCACAGAGAAGATTTTATTTTAGTTAACAGCCCGTAGTGCTAAAAGGCAGGAAGACACTCCATGTTCTGAAGAGCTCAGAGTCCAATCAAGCCAATAAACAGACTGGTGTGGCTGAAGTGCAAAGAGATAAGAGCTGTAAAATTAGGGTGTGACTTTTCAGATGCAGAATTATACAGCTGCTTGGCTCTAAGAAGAGAAAATCTGGAGAAGTTTGCTGAGAAGTTTGCTTTCAATTTCCTTTCCCATTTAGAAGCTTGCATTTAGGGCCTGCTTGAAGCATCTGGGCTGTAACAGGACCTTGTGTAAATAAGAGATAGCTGAGAGGGAAATAGAAAAGAGTGAGAAGCTGTGGTGAGGGAAACTGTCTTGGTCCCTTTCCTAAGAGATTCCCTTATCAGCAGGCTATAGCCTTGCTTAGAGAAAGCCTCCCTGCAGAGCAGCTGCCTCCAAATGTGAGAGCCAACCTACGCTCTGAAATTCTGTTTCTAGGAGAGACTCTATGCAAATCCCTCATAAAGAGCCCTGTGGCAGAGCAAGTACCTGCTGCCCAGCCGAGGCAGCATTTAGGATGCAGTCCCCATTCCTCAACAGCCCCTGTTCCCCTGAAAGTAGTGGGAATAGAGGAATGCCTCTAAAAGATAGGACTGCAGTTGAGGCAACTAGCATAGCAGTAGGGTCAGGAGTGGGGCTAATTACCCTCCCCCCTGGGTACACCGGCGGAGCCCTGAGGGACTGGGAAGTCTCAAAGCAAAGAGATGGAGGGAGAGAGGAAAAAAAATAAATTGCCATGCTCTATTGTGCACGTGCTTTTGGGGCCAGAGTCAGCTGGACGTGTTTAATTTCCCATTTACCTTACGGCGATGCCTTCTGGCAGGCACACCCCAGCCCACATGGTCTGTTAGCAGGAAGGGCCACCGCTGGTGTCATCAGGGCTGTGGAGGGTCTAAATTAACCCCAGGACCCTGGTAGCTATTGCCAGCCTTGCTGCTGGGGAGTGGG
Organism: Strix aluco; assembly: GCF_031877795.1. Taxonomy (NCBI): domain Eukaryota; kingdom Metazoa; phylum Chordata; class Aves; order Strigiformes; family Strigidae; genus Strix; species Strix aluco. The sequence goes on from NC_133950.1 coordinate 12,429,865, forward strand.
AAGCATCTCCTGGCTGCCTGGCAGTCCTTGGGGAGGGCACAGAGGTGCCGCTGGAGCATTCAGGCTGGCTCAGCCAGGAGAGCAGGATCATACGCTGAAATATCCCTCTGCATTTCCTGTTGCCCTGTGCTGGGTGTCTCTGAGGCTGAGATGATGAAATGCAGCTATTTCTAGCAAGTGGAAAGTCTCTGCAGTATTTATTTTCTGCTACAATCATACTTTATCTCTTTCTTTATATGAGGCTTGGGGGATTGAGCCAGGAGTACCTGATCTGGCAGGGCTTGACAGGAGATCTCCCAGTCAGGCTGCTCCTTGTAGGAGTCTTAAGTCTTGGCTGCCTCTATGAGATGCTCTTTTTGGCCTTTACCTACAAGGATGCTTTAGGGCTGGCTTGCTAGGTGAGGCTTAAGGCTTTAGGGCTGACTTGCTAGGTGAGGAGTAAGGCTTCCGCCTACAGACAGAACCGATTCCTCCTCAGTGGAACTCTGCAGAAGCAGGTACAGGGCCATGGTGCTCCCCTGCATTTGGGACCCCAGTCGCACCTTCAGGCAGCGATGCCCCCCCGGCCGGAGGGTCCCATCGCCATGAGGCTGCAAAAGGGGCTTTTTTGGAGGAGGTAGCTCAGCCATGGTTAGTGAGGGGCTCGGAGAGGCTCTGACGGCTATCAGGATTAAAAATACTTCAGGGGAGTTGTAGCCAGCCTTGTGCTGACTTGAAAACAAACCCCAGAGAGTGAGCTGAAATAAATGGCTTCGTCTGGCACTGCGTCTCCTCAGCCTCTTGTAGCAAATTGAAAGCTGGTTCCTGCATAATTCAACACGCATTACTGCGAACAAGGATGTGTGTTGCATCTAAATAGAAGCAGGAGGCTTGTTGAAATGCCCTATTATTGTCAAGCGGCTTCTGTCGATGAGGTGACATTTGTAGCAGGTTTAGCAGATGTATGAGATCAGCAGCTGGCGGTGACGAGGCCACCGGATGAGGCAAGAGAAGACGAAGGGGCTGCCCTCCTCCCAGCCCTCCCCAGAGAGCCCGAGCGATGGAAAAGCTGACAAAGTCCCTAACAGACATGGGGTAAAAAATAAATTTTTCTTGAGTTCCTATTAGCCTGGTATGTTGGGTCCTTTTAGTTGTGCCCCTGCACCTTGGCCCATCCACAGTGAACGTTGCCGGTGAGAGGGAGAGCTCCAGCACTTGCACGGCACTTTCTACCGGGCTGGGATGGGGTGGCAGAGTGCTGTAGGAGTTCACACCCTCCTTTCTCAGATGTGACTGTCTCCTTGTGCCGTGGTGCCCTGGCTGCTCTGAGGGCAGAGATCCCAACTCTGGTTGAGGGAGGTCCCTCTGCTTCGCCAGGCTGGCACTGGCACTGATTTCTTCCACCTAGGACGGTGTGGGACCCAACTGTGGGGCTTCAGCACAGTCCTCGAAGCTGGTAAAAGGAGAGGGCGAGGGGTCTGCAGCCTGTGAGCTCTTCCAGCAGCCCTGGTACCTAAACACATTGTTGGTGGTGAAGTGCTGCTCTGAGTATGTGTCCAGGGACCCATGGCTCTGTCCTGACACCTTGGTTGACACCAGAGAGGATGGGTACGTTCATGGTTTGAAGCCCATGATGGGGAAGGGGGCGTACAGTGGGGTGTGAACCTTGCAGGTGGCACAGACAGGACAGGGAAGGATGCTGAGCCAGGCCCAAAGCAGCTAAGACAGAGGGATGTGCCCCTGCAAATCTGCTCTCCTGCCTTGGGTGGTAGGAGAGTGCCAAGACTAGCTTTTCGATGACCATCACTAAAACACTCACTTGAAGTAATTGCACTGGTGAGCTCCTGATAACAGCTCTTCAGCCGCTGCAAATAGCTGCTAATTGAGATGGTTGTCTGGCTTCTGATCATGGAGAAGGGGATAAACCCTTTGGGAGGTTCCCACAAGCTGTGAATGAGAATGGCTGCAGGATTCCTCTTCACTGTGTCCCCCAGAAAGCCCCTGGACCCCATGTGATCCCTGTCCCTCGGAAGCTGGGGACTGGCCGCACGCCCTCAGCAGGTGCCTGTCCCTGGGCAGGACAAGGGGGCGCAGGGATGGGTTTGCCTCTGCCCCGTGTCCCCGGCAGCGGTGAAGCTGGGCTCCTGCAGTGTAAGCACCACCTCGGATGGGCTCCTGGCCACTGAAAGGCAAAGCCTGTAACTGAGAGGCGTTATCCCCATTAGCTCTTAATTGGCCTTTGAGCAGCTGGTTTCAAGTCACCATTTTCTGGAAGATGTCTCCAAGCTCCGGTTTTCCAGAAGGATCAGGTGCCTGCATGTCCTTTCATTCTGTCACACTCCGGCACCGTGCCCTTGCTATTTACTGCAGGAGGGGATTTGCTTACCGTGCTCAGGGAGGGTTTCTAGCACCGCTTTGCAGATCCTCTCCTGGAGACAGGCAGGACCCTTTCAGCTTCAGGGATGATACTTTTAGCTGCCTCTCAAGCTATGGCGATTAAGTTCTGCCAGGAAGCACCGTGGTGGTTCCAGGAACTGCCATTTGAGGTGTAATCAAAGGCTGGGCCCCTCGTTGAGGCTTTGTATGAAGCACCAAAGGCTGGGTACAGCTTGTGCAGTGGTGATACAGCCTGGGCTTCCTGCATCCAGGCGAGTCCTAGAGACGGTGACAACCTGCCCAGAAGCAACCCCTGATAAAAGCTTTGGCAGAAACATCTAACTTCCCTAAAATACCCCTTCCATGGGGCTGTACAGGCACCTGTTGCTTCGTGGGTCGGTTTCTGTTGCAGGATGGGATCTCCCCTAAGTCACGACCCCTCCGGGGACTGCAGGGCTCCATCCCCATCCCAAGGGAGGTGGGACGCTTGGGTTCTCCACCTACCTGCTCCAGTTTGCTGACCAAACTCGGATGACATGAAGTTGGTGATGTTCCTATATCCTGGGCCCCAGGTGTCCCTTCTCACCCTTTCTGCAAACACCCGAGTGCCGACGTTCGCTGTTTTTCCAGTGAAACATTTAACCCTGCAAAGCTCCTCCTCACACCCAGTTTAGGGTTTTCCTGTTGTCCAGAGGAAATCCTGTCTTCTCTCCCTCTCCCAAGGAAAAGCCCAGTCCCTGCTCACGTCTCTGTCCCCAGGGAGGAGCCCGAGCTCCCTCGGAGCAAGACTCCCCTGCCCTTGCATGCCTCGGGGAGCTGCTGGAGATGGGCAGAGCAAGAGGGAAAATCCCCGTAACGATGCTCCCTGCTCCTCAGCTGCGCTGCTGAACGCCAGCCCATTCCCATCCATCTCTGCACACAACAGGTGAAAATGCTTCGAAGGCAGGTGCCCCTGAGCTTGCCAGATGCTGGTTATTTTAAGCCTGGAGAATGGGAGACATTGGCCACTGAGGCACAGAGATTGCGTTTGCTGCCAGGGGACAGTGGAGGGGACTGGCCAGGGGTCCGGGGCATGGCTCTGGGGGGGCAGGAGTGAGACTTAGCAGCGTGGTCCTTGTCTGCTCAGCCTGGGAGAGGGGTTTATCGTAGCGCAGCCAGCTCGTGATGAGGAATGGCCTTGTCCTGCTGAAAGCGAGCCTTGCAGGAGGGAGAGGTTATGCTGGCGTTTGTGTCTGCTCTGCCTCTGAATTCACACCCCTTCCCCCTGCAATCCAGGGGTGAAGTAAACACTCCTCCTCCGATTTGGAAACTGCTCTTTTAAGGACATGGAAGAAAAATAATCGTACAATCAAAGCTGCTAGATATCAGCAGGGATTACAGTGGGATATGTGGAGGGGCTCATACATCCCTGTCCAGAGAGGTAAACCCTATATACACACTTGTACTAGTAAGGTCTGTCTTTGCCAGGGTTAGACAGGCTCTTCCAGTTCCTAATCACAAGCCCACTTGAGCTGTTAGCAGTTCCTTTAAACAGGGATTTGGTGTGTTTAGGCTGACTGTCCTCCTTGAGAGCAGATGGTTTTTGTTACTGGATAATATTTCAAAGGAAAGGGTTTTCCTCTTTTTTCTGTAATGCCCCCTCTGGTGCTGGTTTATCGAGCTGGGAGATGCTGGCACAGGGAGCAGGTGTGCTGCATGGGTGCAGGAGCCTGCCCTTCCCTAGGCTGGAGCTCGTTTGGTTCATCAGTCCTTGTGATGGGTATTGGGTCTCATGGTTCCTGATTTGGAGCTTGCTAAAAACTATTTAAAATCACATGGTGGAAAAACCAAATCAACCTCCGTTCCCTGTGACTGATAACACTTCTGGGGTACTCCCAACTTTGGGGTCCTTCCCTGCAGCAGGGAGGCAGCAAGCCCCTTCAGCTGCTCCTCCAGCCTCTCGTCTTCTCCTTGCTCTGCCTTCTCCAAGCCTTTCGATCTCCTTTTCTTGGCAGCCCAATGACCCGGTGACGAACATATGCCAGGCAGCAGACAAACAGCTCTTCACCCTGGTGGAGTGGGCCAAGAGGATCCCCCACTTCTCCGAGCTGCCCCTGGACGACCAGGTCATCTTGCTCAGAGCAGGTGAGTGGGAACCATCCCCACAGGAGTGCTACATCTCACCCGTGACAGGTATTACACATAGATTTAGGTCCCCGGCAACTTGAAAGCTGTTAACTGATTCTGAGAAATAGCCTCCGATAATTCAGTTGCTAAATAGGATTTTAAAAGCCCCAAGGGATGTGTTGCTGAATGTGATCCAAAACGTTGCACTAGCTGCCAATCAGCTGAAAAATGGCCCAGATGAAGATCTCTGATGAGCGAGGCGCTCGGAGATGTGCACTGGGTGGTTTAAACCAAGGGAGCTACGCGCTGCCTTCCTCCCAAGCCGAGACTTGAAAGATCAAGTGGGCTTGGGACTCCATGAAATTTCATCAAACTAAGATGTTTGATCATAATTAAAACCAGAAAGGGGAGAAAAATATATCAACCTCCTTCTCCCACCCACCAAGATGAAAATAAAATTCTCTGGGCTTGCTTTAAATTTCCTTGTGCGGCAGGGGGTCTGCAAGAATGGAGGCTTTGGGAGGTGAAAAGCAGTTAACTGTGAAAAGGGACTTCTTCCATCAAGTAAATTAAGCCCCTACTACTGACAGGTTATACACAAAGAGCGGGGAGAGCAAGATATCAAGGGCAGAGCTCGACAAGGGTGCATTTTAGGCATGAAGCTCTTTGCATAGCTCCAGACATCAGAGAAGCCTTTTTAAAGGCTTTGGCTTGAAGGAACGGAGAGTTTTGCTCCCTTAAGCAAAGAGGAAGGCAAGTTGTCAGTGGGACACATGAAGCTCCTTCCAGCAAATTACAAACTCCATGTGAAGGGTGAGACTGGGAGAGGAAATGAGGAGGCCTTGATGGCTGGTGGTGGCACCCAGCTCTCTGCTTGGCCATGAGAGACACTGACCTTGGCTACTCGAAGTAGGCAAGGGAATTCAAAAGGGAATGATGGAGGAGTCTGGGGCAGAGCAAACCAGCCCATCAGCCCAACCTGAGCAAGCCAAAGACTCTGAAGCCCTCATAGTTTTAAAAGTTCCTCTTGTTTGCCCAAAATGTACTTTTGTAGGGAATTCAAGAGGGGAAAAACATGTGCTCCTCTATCTGCACTCTTCTGGCCTCAGGTTAATGTCCTCTGTAGACAAGACACTGCTGATCCACCTTGATGTCAGCGTTCCTGGCTTCTTACTGTAGAAAGTGTGTGCCCCAAAATAAATGCCCATGAAATTGGGCAGGAAAGTGCTTTAAGAACCAAGTGCAAGGTATTCACGTCAACACAAAACATAGGAACTGCCAGAACTCTTCCGATCTGAGGTCTGTCTAGGTGGCTTCAGGAGGAGGTATAAGGGCTCCAGAGTAGGAAGATGATGGGATCAGTGTTTCCCCCTTCCCAGCACACAAACACTAGCTGTCATTCTGTTTAATAAGGTTGACTGTAGCCCAGATGCATGAATCTTAATACTTTCTGGAGTTTTTTATTGGCTATCAAGCAGTGTAACTGCGTACCTTGGCCCTACATCCAAATACCCAGTCCCTCTTGCAACCTCTCTGAAATCCTTGACCTTGATGGTTTCTGGTCACACCATTTACTGGTGTAGGTTTTCCACTCTTCTTGTATTACTGAAAGGAGATTTTTATAGTCACATTTCATCTAGTGATTACAGCAGTAGTCTGGGAATGGAGAATTTGGGGGTTTTATTCTTGCTGCAGGCTCGGCCAAGTCCCATGCCCTCCCTGGATGGCTCCTGCCTAGCCCTTTGGTGAAGGTGCTCCTCTGACTTTTCCGTGGGTGTGAGGATTACCAGAGCTGGCTCAGGGCCCTCCCTGGAAAATACAGAAAGTGTGTTTTTGAAGAGGGTCTCTAGAGCCTCTTGTGAGAGTGGATGAGCAGGGGAAGCATCTCTGTAGAAATCTTTGAGGGCTTTCTGCAAATATCGCAGGGAAGAACTGCATTCAGGCAAAAAAGCTGCCTTTTTCTTTTGTGAAATGGAAGCAAACCCCACAACACCAGTTCAAGCTTTTCCTTTCCCTTTAACAGAAGGCTAACGAAAGCTGAACTGGAGATATTCTGGCCTGATGTTCTCTCCTTTGTGCTGGTGCTTGTTATGACAAGCTCTGAGCTGGCATCCTGGAGAGGCCACTCCACGGGGCAGGAGAGGGGGCTGCAGACCCCATCGCATCCCAGATTTCATGGTGGCTCTAACCCCATGGCCATGAGGCGGGCTGAGCGCCTGGAGCGGCTCCGATGGGCTCCCTGCTCCAAGCGTCTCTGTCAGGGCCTCAGATAACCCCTCCCAAGTCCTTTAACCGGTGGCTCTATCTATTATTGAGTGGGGAGAGCGGCCTGCTGAGAACAGCTGTCCATGAAATATTTAAGTATTAAAATTTAGCTAAGAGCGTCAATCAGGTTCAGTCATGCATCCTCGGAGGCAAAATTAAGTGGAGCACGCATCTTTAGAGGAGCAGTGCTGGATGGGCTGGCAGTAGCTTTCCTCTCATCCTGAATCATTTAAAAATTTTCCCTCTCTGAGCTTTTTGGAGAAGAAAACCCAACTTTTTAAGCCTGTTTTCCCTGGATTTTCTTGTTTCCAAGCTTGCTGTGCTGAGACAGGAATAACCTGATGTTTTCTCTGCATCAGGGCCAGCCTGGCAAAGGATGCTGAGCACTACATCTGCAGCTGCAGGTCATTTTATAGGGCTGGTGGGGAAACTTGGTAGCGAGATGGATTAACACGATGGTCACTGCGCTGCCAGGTGCCTTCCCTACCCCAGAGGAGCCATCCCCAGAGGCTGCAGCCACCTTGTCTGATGAGAAGGGAGTCGTGAGCGTCGAAGAAATCTGCTCTGCTTCTCCAGAGCTTGGGCTGAGATGCAAAACTCTTTGGGTAGACTTGTTTGATCTCTGACTCAGATTTGCTGCCTGTGGTGATACCTGATTTTTCCTGCTTGCCTGTGTATCTTGTCAGCTCTTTGGGGATGCTCTGGTGAAAGCACTGGTAGAATAAGTTACCCGTTTCAGCCAAAACATCCCAGCTCTAAATGGGAATAGTTCAGCTGAAGGATGCTGATTAATCCAGCACTCCTTAGCTGGAATAAGCCCAGCACAGATGTTGGCAGCACCCTGCAGCCTCACCATTTTCACATATTCTTGGCAAGCTGGAAGCTGGATTCGGCATCGCTGGGGCTGTGCGGAGCCACGGCAGAGGGGTGTTGGGTGATGGCTGAGAGTCAGGGCAGAGTTGTGAAAGCTGGTGCCACGGAGGGATGTTGTGAACCAGCTTTGGTTTGTGCTGGTTGGAGCTCCGTGGAGGGGCTGCCTGTGGAGTTGCTGTGGGTCTGCGTGTGATGGCTGGTGGGAGGCCCCCATGGCACCTTTCTGTGGGTCTGGTTCTGGGAGGGCCCCTTCAGCCATGGAGCGTGGTTCCAGCAGGCTCCTGGTGCAGTCCCACGTCTTCTCCCCCGTCCTCCTTGGGTTTCACAGTGTTGCAATCCCTCTGCAAGTGCCAGGCCTCGCCCAGTAAATAGCCAAATAAATGTTCCCGTGATTGGGGTGGAAACATCCTGTGGCCACTTAGGAAAGAGTGAACTTTATTCCTTGTCAACATTTCTTGTGGCACAACCCATCTCTGCAACAGTAGGTAAATACAGCATACATGGACCTTGTATTTATTCCAGTCAGTGAGAAAAGACTTGTTTCTGTGGCAGGAGAGGAGGTGAAGGATGTTGTTTTGCTTTTCCAACCTGGGAAAAAAGATAAAAAATTAAAATATCTTGATGTTTATGGGCCCTGCCAAGCACCCCTGTGTTCTGGACACCAGAGCATTTTCAGGCCAGGTACATCAGCCACGGGATGGGTGTTGCAGAAGACTCATCTTGTTTTAGTGAAGATGTTTCTCCTGGTTGAAAGTCACCAGAATTTCCACCCTTCAAACTTTACAGCATTTTTTCTTGTTATGGGTTTGTTTCAGACATTTTTGAACTCAGCTGCTAACGGATTTAAGAATTTGAAGAAGTGTTAAATCAGGAGGGGGAGCTGGAAAGCGGGGAGGGAGGTCGCATCTCCCTTCCCTTCCCCATCTGTGACTAGCTCAAACTGTTCCCGTGGTGTCCACACTCAGAGGATGTGTTTGCTACCTCCTGAAGTAGCATGTCCAGTAACTAGTAAGATAAAATTTCCACGCAGCTATGGAAAGCTGTTAGTGGAGCAGTCATGGACGTGGGACATCCCAGTACAGCGAGAGGAGAGGCAATCCCTCCCAGTATTTATATGGCAGAAGCAACAAACCTGCAAGCAGGAGTTTTCATGGTCCCCATTTAGACAGCTGAATAAGGGTGAATGAACTTTTGTGCCCCATTATGGCCTGAAAATGAGCCCAATTAGCTGATACAAAGCATTAATAGGTCTTTAACTGCTCAGAGGCACCGGTATAAGGTCAGAGGGGGTAGCAGGGTTCCACACTCCTAGGTTCACAGTGAGAGGAGCAGGGCAGTGAGCTGTTTGCTCTGGTGCCTGGAAGGTTTATAGAGGAAACTGCTTCCCTTATTAGTGTTATATTTTTAGTGCATTTGTTCCTTAACAGTTTTTTCCTTGCTGACATCCAAGAAAGGGTTGGATCCCCTCTCCCTTCCCATATCCAGCCTCGTTACTCTACCAAAGATGGTTCTTGAGCGGTTTCCTTCTCTCTTTTTGGCGTTGAGGGGGTGATGTTGCTGATTGCCAAAGCTGCTGAGGACCCTGTGGCTCTAACCTGCAGCCTTGGTTGTTCTCTCCTCCCCAGGGTGGAACGAGCTCCTAATCGCCTCCTTCTCCCACCGCTCCATCGCTGTCAAAGACGGGATCCTCTTAGCCACCGGGCTCCACGTGCACCGGAACAGCGCGCACAGTGCTGGCGTCGGGGCCATCTTCGACAGGTGGGCAGGGGGAGCGATGGGTGGTGGGGACCACATCTCCGGCCACCTTGCCTAGACATCCCCGAGCTCTGTCTCTGCACCCTTCTGCCTCCGTTCCCCGCGTTGCAGCCTGCCCGAGGGGTGGGGTGGAGATGCGTTGGCACGTGGGCTGGTGGTCGGAGGAGCCCAGGCTGAGGCGTGTCCATCCCACGGCCTGCATGAAAATGTCATGGTCCTTGCTGCAGGCGATGACATTAAATCCCTCCTCTTAAACCTGCAGAAACCAACAGCCTGAAATAGTCAGGGAGAGGGCTGCCCCGTGCAAATCAAAGCCTCTTTCATGGGGTCCAGATGCCTTCTAATGTTACAAGCAGGCCACTCCTGTATTTCTTTTCATCTTTAATTGGACCAAGACATGATTTTATTTTCACAATGAAAAAGCACCAAAAATACCCAGCAGGTTCCACATGCGTATCCCGAGGGCTCTTTAATCTCATGCTTTGGGAAAGTGTTTTAAAGCCAGACTTCCAGGGTGTTTGACCCACAGTGTGGCTCCAGACACCACTTAAATGGTGGCTGATTTCTCTGCCCGAGACTCATCTTGAGACGACTCACTTGAAACCAAATCACCTTTGCTTCTTTGCTTTGCAAGGAAATTGTTCTTCGGACCTGGGTGACATCATTAGTTTCCTGTGAGGTCATAAGTGCAAGATCATGACTTCACTGCAGGATCTAACAGGAAAAACTGGGCAATCAGTGGAAAATATTTCAAGACCGGCACCTGCAGTAAGAGCAAAGGGAGTAATAAAAATTACCGGCAGAGGAAATTGCTTTTAGATACCTGTTGGGGTTTTTTTTTATTATTATTATTATTTTTTATTTTTAGGCAGCTTTCTCAGGTGCCAAAGCCTGAATGTATGAAGCCAGTTTTTATGGTCCCTGTTGCATCTCACAGGAACTATTGATGTTCCTAATGAGCTATTTTTGATACAGGAGGAAAATGAGGGCATATCCTCAGCTGGTGAAGCGAGCACTATCCCATGACTTCATTAACCATGCACCAGAGGACCTCGCTCTGGGTCTGACACCTGGGTGTTTTTTCATTTCTTTTTAACGCTGACGCCTGTGATTTCTCTGTCCTTTGCAGAGTACTGACAGAGCTCGTGTCAAAGATGCGAGACATGCAGATGGACAAGACAGAGCTAGGCTGCCTGCGAGCCATTGTCCTCTTCAACCCTGGTACATGCCGTTACCTTCTCTCCTGTCCTCTCTTGGCTGATGCTTGTCCCTTTGGTTCCTCTTCTTACCTATAAAGCTCCATTGCAAATAACTGAGGGCACCCAACTCCTGAGGACAGGGCAAGAAGGAAGAGAGGCAGGAATGGAAGTCAAACTAAGTGCTGCACCTGCATCTGCCACCTTACAAGCATGTCCTTTGCAGGTCAGGGACGGCTCTGGATTCATGCCCAGGGTTGCTCTCTACACCTCCCTTTCCAAGGAGTGTTTTCCCATTCGTAGAGGGCAGAACAGTTGCATGGTCCAAAATATTGCCCGTACAGGGCCCAGCCTTGGCCAGGACTTGGCTGCGATTGTCTGAGGAGATGGCCAATGCTGCTTTTGGAGCTGACTCCTACTGATGGGCTGAGTTCTCGCTGAGCTTGAGGGGCTTTGGTTTGATCAATGTACATAGTCCTATTTTCAGTGTTTCAGCTGACTCTGTAAAAAGAAAGTTCTGGTGCTTGAGGCAGTTGTCCCTGAATAGGAGCAAAAAGGAATCTAGATATCCTTCAGTACAAAAGTATGGGTTAGAGCAAAGTTAGAGCATGGACCTTGTTGTCCTCTCTTTTTCTGATCTCAACATCCAAGGGCTTTTATTAACTGCATTTCTGGAAAAGCCCTCTGCAGAGCCTGCAGAGGGTGAAAGGCATGAAACCTGCTCACAGCATACACAAGAACTGTACTTTTTGTCGGCAGCTTGCTTAGTTTTACAGACTCCAGGAGGCTTCATGCTGCTTGTTTTCCCCCCTTGGCCCCAGCTGCCCAAGGAAAGAAGAAGGTGCAGTGCCGGGGGTTGTCTCTGGCGTGTCAGGGAGCAGAGCAGGAGATAGACTGCCAGCCTGCAGATACCTGTACAGCTCTGTTGGGGGGTTCCTCAGATTTTAGAGCAGGCCAGTCCAGAGCAGAAGCAGATGGCAGCTGAGGACAGACCTCCACATCTGCGGCCACCCCTCCCTGCCCTTGCAGGAGCATGGTTTGTGCCCAAGCATGGCTCTTTCTCTGGCCTTTCCCACCGAAGCCGGGCCAGCGCATTTCAGCAGGGTTTATTGCTGTTTCTTGGGTTTGTTTTTCTGCTTGACTTTTTTTTTTTCCTTTTCCCCCGCCTTGTAATCGCCAGTAATTTATTGTCTGTAATTTGGGATTAGCCGTATATGGTAAAAGAAGGGGAATCTGGAGAGGTTCCCATGGCACATGTGCTTGGGGATATCGATTGCTTGACTGTCCCTTTCACCCTACTAAAAACAGATCCTTGCCGTGTTGCAGGGGACCTGCCAGAGCAGGGGCTTTTCCTTTAGCCCTGTCGCAATGCTTCGTGCTGGAGGGAGAAATCCCACAAGCCCAGGACAGGAGGGGGACTTAAACCCTTTAAATGAGCATCTGTGACCACTGGAATGTGCCAAAACACTTGGGGTTGGGGTATGAGGTGGGGTAAAACAGATCTGGAGTCACAGAGCAAAGGTTTCAGGGCTTGAACACTCCCCGGGAGGTGTTAGGTACTGCTCCAAATTCCTGGGGTTCAGGCCCCACGTCCACGCTGTGTCCTGGGCTGGTGGTGCTGGGAGGGATGGAGGGGGCTTGGGGGTTGCACAGGGGAGTCCTTGCCTGCCTGGAAAGCCTGGAGGTTTTTGGCTGATGGTCCTTTTGTTGCCTTTCAGACTCGAAAGGTCTCTCCAACCCGGCTGAAGTGGAGGCGTTACGGGAGAAGGTGTACGCGTCGCTAGAGGCATACTGCAAACACAAATACCCCGACCAGCCCGGGAGGTGAGTTGCTGGCTGTGCCCTGTTCTCCTGCACCCTCACGGCCCTGCAAAGCCCCGTGCAGTGGGTGCTGCAGCCCCGGGCAGGGTTCGAGTGTCGTCCTCGGGCTCGCTGCACCTGTGTGCAGGTGCTGGGTCCCTTCCGTTTAGGGCTCTCTGTTCCCACGTCGTCTGGGAGTGAACTCTGCCGAGAAAACTACTCATGTCTACCTGCTTCAGCTGTGATCGTCCTTAGAAAATCCCCCTGTGAAGCGCAGAGAGGTTTTTTTTCCCTTCTGCCAGTAAACGCGACGCAGCCAGGACAAGGTCGGGCAGTAACGGCGGTGCTGAGACCTGAGGAGCCCCGGCTCCTGCGGCCGCAGCAGTGGGTTGAGCACACGGGGGAAGGGGTATCATTTCCCTTTTGGCAACCACGGAGAGAAAACCACAGTGAAAATAAGACTCACACGGAGTTAATTTTCGGTGGCAGATGAGCATCATTGCTGGGAAGTGAAAGCCTCAATTGATGCTCTTTTCTCCCCTCCCCGCCTCCCCCAATCCAGCTGGGAATGGGAGGGGGAATTAGGAATGCTTTCCTGGACCGCTCTGGAGCTGAGTGGGCGCATTTTCCCAGTTACAGCCTGAAGCTGGCAACTGCCAGTTAAGTTACTGACAGCCATTTGAGAAACCAAGCAAAGCGCTGGAAACTGCTGCTGTTGCGTATCACTGCTGAGGCGTGAATATTGGGAAAAACAGCCCAAGCCACTGGGATTTGCATCTCACCTGCATTCCCGGTCTTGCGTGTCTGGATGGTTAAATAAAAAAAAAGAATGCTTTTACAGCAGTGAATGCAGTGGGTAGATCACGCCCTCAGAAGTAATATTGGACTTATTTTTCCCCCCTTTGGGTACCAGTGTGCTGGCAGGTGGTAAAAGATGCATTGTTAAGGGGCTTCTTGGATGTTCATGGTTGGCTTGTGGCAGGAGAGGTGGGAAGAAGGTACCGTTGGGTGTGTTTGCCTCTGCGGCGAGGAGGGGAAGCGGGGGATGAGCACAGTGCACAGAGCAGGGGTGATTACCTCTCCTCTCCCGGGTGGTTTCTGTGGACCTCAGGCCAACTCTCAAGCCGACTCCTCTTCCAAAAAGCGTTATTAAACTGCAGTTCCTAAGCAAATCCAGACCCAGACCCTGGACTTTGGCTGTTCTGGTGTTTCAGAAGAGCTCTGCTCGCCTTGGGGCTCACAACCGGCAGCCAGCCGTACCTGGCACAAGGAGAGCTGCCTTGGGAATCATGGCCAATCCTGGATTATTCCCCCGGTGGGATGAACACTGCTTCGCACAGGCATCCAGTGTCGGCAGCTGAGTCGTGCTGCCCTCGCACGCCGCTGCTCGCTGCTGCAGGCTGGGCTGGGGCTGGGCAGGGGGCTGGCGTGGGGACAGCCCCGCTCCTCATCGACCAAACCACCATGAAGCTGCTGTGCGTGACTGAGCAAAGTCGCTGAGCCACCAGGCAAAATCAGTTCCCCAGGGCTCTACCTCAACGAGCAGCGATGTGTAAGGGAGCGTTTTAGATTCGGTAGCCTGCACCAGGAGCTCTGGAGTTTGATCTCTCACTGGCTTTGAATGACCTTGTGCTGGGGACTTCCTTGTGTGATCCTCACACCCTTCTTTGGTGAACTTAAAGATTTTTGTATGCTTAGGGCTGTCCTGAGAACCATGACTGGGCATTGCTGACCTTACTCCATCTCTTCTATGGTGCAGGGCAATGGTGGAATAAGCCCAGGTGGCTCGGGAGGGTTAACTCGTGGGCTGGGAGTCCAGAGTTGCACAAGAGCTAAACGAAGCTCTCAGAAGCTCTCTCCATCCTCCTGGTCTCATGGCACAATGTGATCACCATCTGGGCCTGGAAACAAGTTCTTCCTGTGGTTGAGCAAACGCCTGGTCAATCCCGTGGTGGGAGCAGCCCTCCCCTGCTCCACGCCGCGGCGAGCGCTTGGCTTCCCCTCCACTTCAGATGCCCTTTGGCGTGTGACTTCAGCCCAGTCCCCGGCCATCGAGAGCTTGTGAGCACCATGTAAACACCAAAAGGGAACTTCTCTGCAGCGGCGAGACAGAGGGAGGCATTCCTAGGAAACCCAGCTGTGCTCCCCCCACGCCAGCCCCTGCTCCTCTGCGGGGCGGGGAGGGGGGACACCGTGTGTACGTGACACCGAGCAGCCGCGGGGAATCGGGGCTATTTTGGGGCTATTTTCTCCTCTTCCAGCCGCAGCCCTGGCACGTTGTGCTGTGGGCTGGTTATCTCACAGTTAAACGTATCCAAGGGCTGAAGCCATCATCTGGTTTGGTTTAAAGTGAAACTTCCTGAATGGGATGGTAGGACTGATTTGTTTTTCCTGGCTCTGCTCCCACTGTTCTCGCCAGCTCAGCAAAAAAAAAAAAAAAAAATAGGGAGAGAGAAGTGTGCATCCATGTATAATATCTGTATGTTTGTGCATGTCTCTCTCTACGTGTGTGTTTTCTAGAGAGTCCCCTTCTCCCTGGGCTGGTTCCGGCCTTTGCTTATGTTCAAGCCCTGATTGTGCGGCAGTAAAAACAAATAAATGCGCTCCCGACCATTAAAGGGCCTTTTCCTCGTTTTGAGAGCGGGGAGGCAACATCCCGCAGCGCCTGGGCTTGCTGCCTGCACCCCTGGGGCACAGGCAAGCAGGGTGGGGGCACCCCGGGTGGCACTGTGGGGTGCTCCAGAGCACCCTTGGAGCTGGTTTCTTCAGCCTCTTGCCAGCCTTGGAGCCCAGCACACAGCAGCCTTTCCCCAGCACGGCCGGGTGGCCCTGGGGCTTGTCTCCTTCGCCCCGGCCGGCTCCTGCAGTGCTGTCGGCTCTCCCCAGCCCCCCTGGCTCTCCCCTGCCCGGCTGTGCAGCCCTCCTGCCTGTCAGCTCTTGCCGGCATCGAGGGTGCGACCTGACAAGCGTCTCCACTGGCAGGGCAGGCTGGGGAGAAAGGGCTTTTGTTAGGCTGGGGCTCGTCGGAGCCCCGCGTTGGGCAGGGAGAAGGGGAGCACCCTGTGTCCCGGCTGATTTGCAGTGCTCCTTCCAGCTTTTGCATCAAAGCCCTTGTCCTCCTCCATTGGTTTCATCCCCGAGGTGCCTCCAGCCCAGCTGTCAGCGGGGTTACTGCCACGCCAGCAGCCCCAGGGATGGCTGGTGGAGCTGCCTGGGAGGTGCCTGGTGCCTGCAGGAAAGGGGCATTGCTGAGCCAAGAGCCAGCTAACCCCACTCAGCATCTCCTCCATCCCCTCCCCAGCTGCTTGCCCTTTTCCCTGACCATATATCGAGCTGCTGGAGCTGCCTGCACCACTGCCTGCACCAAGGTTTCTTCCCTGTGAGGGTGGTGAGACACTGGCACAGGTTGCCCAGAGAAGCTGTGGCTGCCCCCTCCCTGGAAGGGTTCAAGGCCAGGTTGGACGGGGCTTTGGGCAACCTGGGCTAGTGGAAGGTGTCCCTGCCCGTAGCAGGGGGGTTTGAACTGGATGATCTTTAAGGTCCCTCCCAAGCCAAACCATTCTCTGATTCTATGATCTGTGGCACTTCCTCCCTGTGGCTGTGGTGTAGGGACCCCACGAGCATCTCAGGCTACTCACTGAACAGTAATGCACATGTGTGACACAGACGCATGAAGCTGGTGGTACACCCCAGTCCAGGGATGGCCTTTCATTTCTTATTTTACTCTTCCAGCTCAGCTGTCAGCACGTTTGTTGTGAATATGCACCGTGGCTGCCTGATCTTCAAGGCTGGGGACATCATTAATGATTTCTCGGCACAGCTCTGGGGGTACCCCCATGACTTTGGTAGCAAAAGAGCTTGTGTCTGACTCCCAGCCCTTCTGAGCAGGAGCGGCCAGAGAAGCTTTGGGGGTCAGGGCAGAAACAGGGCTGCCAGTGGGATGTCTGACCGTGTCCTGTCTCCTGCCCCCAGGTTCGCAAAGCTCTTGCTCCGTCTCCCAGCCCTCCGGTCCATCGGCCTGAAATGCCTGGAGCACCTCTTCTTCTTCAAGCTAATAGGCGACACACCAATCGATACCTTCTTGATGGAAATGCTGGAAGCGCCCCATCAAATGACTTAGAGAACTGCTGCTGGGTCAGTCCCTCGCCCGGCCGGGGTCTCGCAGGGCCCCTTCCTCTGCTTTCCTCCGCTGCCGCCCCAGCCCGTCCCTCCCTCCTCTCCCCAGCGCTGGAGGCACCGTCTGATCCGGGGCGACCCCCTGCCGTCCTCGCCTCCTCGTCGCCTTCTCCCTTGTCCGTTTGCTGTCACTGCTGCATCTCAAGACCTGCTCGCTGGTCCCCTGCGCTAGATGTAGAGAAGTGGGAGCGGAGAGAGCTTGCCACCCGCCGCCCCGGCTCGCACCCCTGCCCCGGCCCCCGCCGTGCCATGAGTTTTGGGGTGAGCCGCCGGCTGGGCTTGGCATCACCCCACGTGTGTGCAGGGATGGGGACGGTCCCAGCCCTTGGGGCAGTGGGGTTTGGACAAGCCGAGGGGAGTGGTTGAACTTGCCGGATTGCAGCTGGCTATTTTCAGAGGATGGAGTTTTTGAAAAAGAGAAGAAAAAAAAAAAAAAAAAGAATTCTATTTTTGGTTTGTAACTATTATTAGTAGTCTCGGTAGTTACTTCGCGGAGGGAGAGGCGGGCTGGAGAGGCGGCCCGGCCCGTGCCCTGCAAATGAGTCACCCGTGGCTGCACAGAGCCTTCTCCTTTCAATTAAAAGCAGAGGATTTGGGATTGAGCTGAATCCCCCCCAGATAATGAGGCGACTGGTGGCACAGGGAGCCCGGGCACCCTCTCACCCTCTGTGCCGAGGGTCTCGCCGACGGCAGCACCTGAAAAATCCCCTTTTGCCATCCCAGAGGGCAGCCGGGCATCGCTGCTCTTCCCAGAGATGCCTCTGCGCTCGGTGTGGAGCTGCCCATGCGGACATGAGCCGGCTGGAGCACTTGCTTTAAGGCTGCCAGGGACTCAACATCACCCTTCCCCAGCTCGTAGGGTCTTGCTGGGACCCCTGCCCTCAGCACCGCTCCCGGCATCCCGGCACGGCCCCCCTCACCAGGCTCGGTCCAGCCTGTCCTCCCAGACCCACGCTTTATTTCAAGGGCTGTTGGGTCAGAGCAGCAGGAGCTGGCGTGAGAGCAATAGCTCCTTGTTTTTTTTGGTCCTGACCTGCTTTAGGGAGGTTGGAGGAGCATTTCCAGCTGATGGAGTGGGCTCACCAAAACGCCCACTCCGTGGCCGCGTTGTGGGGACGTGGCAGCCCTGGGTACCGGCAGGCGTTTCCCCGGGGCCAGCAGCGCCCTCGCCCTCGCCTCGCACGGGGGTTTCGGCTCGCCCAGGCGGCTGCTCCTGTTGATTCAGCAGCTGCTGTGCAAAACACTGTAAGGCAACAATTAGTGGGAGTGCTTGGCCAGGCTGGTAATTGTGGCTGTTAATTAGTGGTGGAGCAAGAACAAGGCTCCCCCTCCCCTCAGTCTCCCCGGTCAGGCAGGGATGTGGGGGCCAAGAGGTCCTGGCTGGGTGGGCACCGTCCCCATCCAGGATGCCAAAAGCACTTTGGCTTTTGCACAGTCCTTTCCTTCAGTCTTGGTGTGACAGCAGGGAGATGGGCAGGTTTTTCGGGATTAGGGAACGTGCCCACACCCCACGGGATGGGATTCCCCGGGAGCGCCTGGGGAGAGGAGGTCAGCCAGGGAGCGTTTCCCCTTCACCTCCCCATTTCACCCTCATTAGATGTCTCCAGAATCCCACTGAAAAAATGAGTTAGAGAAAAAAAAAAAAAGCAGAGCAAGTGGTGAGGGATGTTAGGGAGAGTTTTTTTTCCCTCCTTGGCAGGACGGACTGTCCCGAACACACCGTGGGACGGACGCTTGGAGCCAAGAACGAGGTGCCTGCGGTTGGCCTGGGGCCAAGGGCTTCCCCACCGCTTTCGTGTCTTCTGTGCTTTAAAACGGCAAAGCATTAGGTCCCAAACATGTTTCTCTTCTTGCTCCCCGTGGGTTGTAGCTGGCTCCTCAAACATCTCCTTTGTGCCTGGAGGGGATGGAGCAGTGCCCACCAGCTCCCACCTCTGTTTTTGAGGGGACACAGTTGTCACCGGCCTGTCATCATCCCGCCTGGCAGCTCGAGGCCCCGGCTCCATCCCCTGCAGTTAACCAGGCCATCTCATTGCTAAATAAATACTCAAGATTTCAGGTCATAACTTTCCCTTAGGCTGGCCTGAAGTGGCAAATCCAGAGAGGCAGGGAAAGTGTTTTGGCTGTGTTTCTCCAGCAGCCTGCACGCCGCCGAAAATATTATTAAACAGCTTCACCCTGCAAGAATTTGCCAAGAAAACTAGGCAAGAGAAATGAAATATGTAAAGGGTGCCAGTAAACACGAGCAGGCTGTTCCTTGCCAGCGTAAGGCTGGCGCAGCCCCGCGGGGGGCTTGCGGGGAGTGGGTAGCTCCCAGCCAGCCGGCACGGAGCTCAGCCTAGAGCCAAACCTGGCCGCCGGCAGCCCCCAGCCTGGCTCTTGCTGGCAGAAAGAAGCCTGGAGCTCACTTGCCGGAGAGGATGAGGGTGTTTTGTGAAGGAGTAGGTGGACGTTGCACTAGAATAAACCCGCTGTCCTTCTCCGTTGGGTGGAACCACTTTTTTCCTGATTGATGGCTTGGAAGGGGCTGTTTGGTGCCGGGTGCTGAGCTGTGGTGGTTTGCAAGGCTGCGGTCTGGCCTTGGGCACTGCCGAGCTGCAGAGCAGGAGCTCCTGTCCTGTCCTGTCCCATCCCATCCCATCCCATCCCATCCCATCCCATCCCATCCCATCCCATCCCATCCCATCCCATCTTGTCCCATCCCATCCCATCCCATCCCATCCCATCCCATCCCATCCCAGTTAGTATTTAACCCCATAAAAATAAAATGCCTCGAGCAAGAGGGTGTCCTCAGCAAGTAGCGTGGTGCAAAGGGGAAGGCTCCATGGGCCAGGGGCTCTTGGTCAGGACCCACGTCTCCGTGCCTCAGTTTCCCTGCTAGAGCAGCACACAGCTTCAATTCATGCCCCTGGCTGAGGAGGGTTTTGGGGGAAAAGCTGAGCATTGTGCTGGGCTTTCTGTTTTCGGCAGGTGTTGAGGGAGCTCCCCCACTGCTGTAACTCAGCATGACGGTGTTGCTTTCAGTGAAGCTCTTCTGGTTTCCCCGGCAGCCACACCGGGCATTTTGGTTTGCCAGAGGGTCCTGAACGGGTGTGATCAACCCCAGAGCCCAGACCGCAGCCCACCCCACTGCCTCCCCTTCCAACATCACCAGCCCAGCCCTCCCCATCAGAAGGAAAAGCTTTCGTGTGTCTGGTAACATCTGCCACAGCAGCCTTAAAGCAACGTGCTTTTGCATGAGTTTGAGTCTTTCATTTGTATTCTTCTTCACTTTTGGCTTTTTTTTTTTTTTTTTGTCCTCATCATAGTAATTATAAATATACTACATGCTTGTTTGAAGAGGTGATACATGGATAAAAGAAAAAAAAAAGGCACATTATTCACTAGAGAGGTAGGACTTTCATTTAACCAGATCTTAGTACTCTAGCAAAAATCTGGTTTGATTAGGGTGATCTATTTTTTAATTATTATTTTTTTTTAAATCCCTTTTTGTTGGTGGGACAATCTTTAATTTTCTAAAGATAGCACAAACATCAGCTTTTCAGCCACCCACCTGCCA
Source organism: Strix aluco (assembly GCF_031877795.1). Classification (NCBI taxonomy): domain Eukaryota; kingdom Metazoa; phylum Chordata; class Aves; order Strigiformes; family Strigidae; genus Strix; species Strix aluco. Next base: position 12,449,950 of record NC_133950.1, read on the forward strand.
CCCCGGATGTTCCTCGCTGCCTTCTCGCGTGTGCGCGTTTCAACCAAGCCCTAACCCAAACCGAGCCCAATCCCGCACCCCCGCGGGGGCCCCCCCCGTGAGGATGCTGAAGCTTCCCGAGCATCCATCCATGCCGAAGGGCTGGGCACTGCTGCCGGGTGGGACCCCAGGAGGGGAGTTAGGGGCAAAGGACCTTCATCTCCCGGCACTCGTGGGGGTAGGAAGCCCACTCTGACCCCGCCGAGCTCACCGGCAGCGTCGCGGCACTTCGGAGCTGGCGGCCCCCACCCCGTCCTCAGTGCCCCCCGTGGGGGGCAGAGCCGTAGCATCGCTGGCTGGGCTCAGCTCCTGGGCGTACAAGGGTTGAGAATGGTGGGCCCGTGGCTCAAGAGCTGATGCTGTCCCCATCAGTGACGAGCGTGCATGAGCTGGTTTAAGTTGATCCATATGTGCGTGTGTATACATGTATGTACTGTAGATATATACACTGTATAAATATCCTCACTCACATATACATATATTATAACCGTAGCAATTACAGACTTTTTGTGGGTTTTTTTTGTTTTAAGTCAATTCTTTTTTCCTAATTTTTTTCCTGCTTTTTTTTTTTTTTTGCTTCATGTAAGCGAGTACATTGTATCTGAAGCCCTTTCCGAATTGGCAGATGCCAAATCTGGATCTTTATTCCTCGAGACAATGGAACTGCATCTATTTTAAGATGCCTTTTTGTTTTTGTTTTTTTGTTTGTTTTTTTTTGTTGTTTTGTTTTGAGCAGCAGGTGGTTTTGAGTAAAAATAGCTTTAGCAATTCCCAATACTTAGTGATGGATGCCTTGGCTATGGGATGCATAGATAAAAAATAAAATACGTTAAAATTTAGAATGACAAAAAAAAAGAGAAAAGATAAGGAAAAATATCTAAAGCATCAATAAAGTTAAAATCTATTTTTGTACAAATGTAATTTTATCCCTTACGTATTCTTGGATATTTTCTTTCTGGATTGTTTTGTTTCTTCTACAGAGATTGTTATAAACTCTCTCTATTTTTTCTCTTTCTCTCTCTCTCTCTTTCTCTCTGTAAGTGTTCAGCCACAGGGACAGGGATCTGGAGAAGAGGGAGAAACTTTTGACCGTGTTTTAAAGGCTTTATATGAAATCTCTTTTGAAATAATTTTTTTGAATGAACTTTTTATTTTTTCCCCCACTTCCAAAATCTTTTTCGGGGCGGGGGGGGGGGGGGGGGGCAGGGAGGGGGTGGGCTGGTCTGGGGGTGTCTTTTGTCACGTATATCCGGCGTTCCCGCAGGTCTGTTTTACTGTGAAATCACTACCGTATATTATTATTCACTTAAAAAAAGGAAAAAAAGAAAAAAAAAAAGAATTGCTGCTGGAAACGCCAGTATTTTGATGAACAATTGTATTAGAATTGTGAAAAAACAAAAAAGAAAAAGAAAAAAAGAAAAAGAAAAAAGGAGAAAAAAAAAAGAAAATATATGAGCATTTTAAAATATAACTCAGTCCAAGTCCTCTTTCTTTCTTCATTGCTGTGTTCTGAGTTACTCCTTCAGGCGCCCCCCCTTGGGGGGGCTGTCCCCACTGGGGGGGTCCGGAGGGTCCCTGTTCCCAGGGGACCGTCCCCCCCTGCTCACTGTGAGGCCAAGTCAGAGTAAATCCAGCCTGGTTGTAAGGAAGGAGCAATGGCAGAACCCGAGGGGGAACCCCAAGACTCAACAAAGGAGATTTTTTTTCCTTCTTCTCGTGAATTTCCCTTGAATGAATTTCAGATCCCTTTGACATCTCCAGCTGCACCCTGCTAGGGTCACCCCCAACCTCCCCCCAGCATGTCCCCCTCCTTTGCAGCAGACAGGGCAAGTGGCCACTGTGCCCCCGGAGGGATGTGCCAGCTGGGTGCCCGTGTGGGTGGCACTGGGACGGTCCCCGTGCCGTCGCTGCACCCAGTAAATCTCCCAGCTCTGCCCTGGTGGGGGGTGTCTCAGCTTCGGGGGGGAGCCTGTGACCCAGGGGCATGTCCTGAGAGCGTGGGGCCGCAGAGGCTGGGTGGCACCCCCAGACACGGGCGTATCGATGAGCTCCGGTGGACGCGTGGGGACGACAGGCTGTTTTCCACCCCAGTCCCTCCCAGAGTCACATCAGTGCCCGTGGAGCAGGAGTGTTGCTGCAAAGGGGGTGCTGGGAGCCCTGGTGCAGCGAGTGCGGGAACAGGAGCCGTTAGCGCTGGCCTTAGCTTAACCTGGATTTGTTGCCAGGTACAAACAAGATTGAACTTGCTCTTGGGTTTACAGCTGAGATAAATCCTCCCCCGACGGCTGCAGAGCCGGTCAAATAGAGAAGGAAAATAAGAGTTTCAATTTGGTTAGTGACGATCTGTGTGTTTCTAACTTGGCCGCAATATTTTTTCATTTGGGAAGCCCTGGGAGGTGGCTGGCGGAGGGCAGGGGAAGGGGCACGGGGGATTATCCCCAACCTGCTGCTCCCCAGTGCAGGGTCCTGCCCGCTCCCACCCCCCAGCCCTGCTTTGGGACACCCCAGGGACCGGGGGGGCACCCAGCCGGCCATACTCACACATCTGATGGCTCCTGCTGCAGAGGGTGGTTATGTGTCTTGTTAACCTCCAGGCAGCAGTTTGTGTTTAGAGAGTAAATATTTACCTCCCTTCCTAAGGGTTTTATTTTTTTTTTCTTCCCCCATTTCCCGGGGTGGAGCGAGCTGGGGTCCATGGGGCAGCACTCGCCGGGATGCTCATCCCCGTGCCACGGGCTGGCCGCTGCCTCGAAAACCACACTTCTCTTGGAAAATCAGGTTTGCTTCTCTATTTAAAGATGCTAATAACAGAAAGAAAAGCAGAGCCAAGCTGGCCACTGATTTTTTTTTTTTTTTTTCTTGTGGATGAGTGCTGCTGTGTTTGCTCTTGCCCCCCTGGGAAGGTGGTGGGTTTTCCCAGGCCCCCAAACCCAGCTCTGGGGAAGGGCTGTGCTCCCCCTCCTCTGCTGCCGGGGAGGGAGGAGGAGGTTTGCACCTTGGCCAACTCATTGCTGTTTCTCCAGCTTCTGCGGGGATCAAAGTGCCTGTTTTGACTCCCCTTCTGATTCCTTGATAACAGAAGATGGTTGTAATGCAATTAAACATCTCACACACGCAATGGCTCGGGGCTTTTGTTGTGTCTTGGGGCTGGGTGTGCGCAGGATTCATCCTTGCCCTGTGAGCAGTGTGGAGACATGGAGCTCAGGGATGGCACACTCAGAGGGGTCCAGAGCTCTCTGGTTTATCAGGAACCTCCTAATACCAGATTCCTTAAACCCTGAGCTCTTGGAGGCGTGGGATTTGGGAGGAGACTTCAGTTTCCCCTTCAAAACACCATCCCTGGTCCTCCGGGTGCTTGAGGGGAATGTGTTGGGGGAGTGCAGAGCCCGCTCGGGGTGCTCGCTCTTGGAAATGCATCTTGCTTGGTGGCACCGGGCCGGCTGCTGAATTTCTGTGCATCCCCAGCGCTGACAGAGATGGAGCGATGTGTCAGCAGACTGTTTTGAAATCCTTAAGCGAAGGGCTGTGATCCTGCTCTTCGCAGTGCCTTAGTTTTGCAGCGAGGAGGGGCTCTACAAATAAATACAGACAGATGAGCTCTTTCACCGGTAATTTGTCACTTCATAATTGCCAAAGAAAAGCAGGTTAGTTTTCTCCTCCTGACCTCTCTCAAGTAGCCTTTTCACCCCAGCTGGCCCCGGGGCCAGGGTCGGGGTCCCGGCGTGCCCCCGCAGGGCAGCCTTCCCCCCGCGCCAGGGCCACAAAGGGCACCTTGGCCTTCTGCATCGCCACGTTTCCACGGGTCTCCCCATGGCATCACCAAGCCGTAGGGACACCCCCCCCCCCCCAGGGGTGCCCCAGGGTGCCTCCACCGCCTCCCCCATGTGTGGGTGACAGTGGGAGTGGACAGGAGCACTGGGACATGGGTGCGCAGCTGGCTTGGAGGATGTGGTAGGGGTTCAGTCCCAGGTACAGACAAAACCTGGGGGGTCCAAGCGGTGGGGACACACCTGAGGACCCAGCTGATCCCCTTCCGCTGCCCCATCTCCATCCCCGGCACTCCGGGGCCGTGTCCAGGCGTTTTCCTGGGGGGATTTTGAGCTGGAGCCCCCGGGGTGGTTCATCCGCCGGGAGCCAGCGTGGCTACGAGACTGCACGTTGCAGAGCAGGAGGCTGAATTTAGAGAAGGCAGCGGGCCAGCAGCTCCCAGGAGCGAGGCTAATCCCCCCTGGGGTGGGGGGGTTGGGGTGGGAGCGGGCAGCCCCGGGGGTCCGGTGTGGCCCGTCCGAGCAAAGAGCAAAGTGCTGCTGCCACCTCCCGACCGGAGCGAGCCCTGCCCGCCCCGGAGGAGCCGAGCGGCTGCCGGGGTCCCTTTCCCCCTGCCCGGGTCCCTCTCCCCCTTCCCAGTCCTTCCCCCTTCCCAGTCAGTCCCTCTCCTCCTTCCCAGTCCCTCTTCCCTGCCTGGTCCCTCTCCCTCTGCCCAGAGCAGCCCAGGGGCTGGAACAGATCAACCCGTGGAAAAAAAAAAAAAAGGTGTTTTGGTTTATTGCTCACTTTTGACAACATCCTGGAAGGCTGCGAGGTTGGTGAAGCAAAGCTCTACCTCCCCCTCGTGCTCCCTGATGCCACGTGAGGACCTCGGGCCTTTCTGAGCCCGTCTGCTGAGCAGCTTTCTGTCCCTGAAAGGTGTTTTGCTGTCGGTCACCTCCATGTCCTTCCCCCCTCCTTGCCCTGACTCTGAAATTTCTGTCCGGCCTCTGAAATTTCTTGCTGTGGCAAGTTGCACAGATCAACAGCCCACCGCCCAAACCACTGTATCTTAAGTATTTTAACTCACTTTTCCTCCAAAGAATACAAGCGCCTGCTTTTTCCTTTCAGTATGACAAAGGGTTAACAAAATGCTTAAAGTAAAGCATTGCCTAAAATGAGTATCTTTCATTTCCAAAGAGCCTGAGATCCCAAGGCACAGGCAAGAAACACTAGCCACAAAAATTTTGCATCTCTCTCCCTTACAACACTGGCAGTGAAACCTTGTTTGGCTTTATATGCAAGATTTTCCATACCGTGCTCCAACGCAACTCAATTCCACTAAGCCCACATCTTGTTTTTCTACTGACAAAGTGAGGTATGATTCTTGGCTCGGTGATTTTCTGCTGTGGAAGACTAAATGAAAAGATGCTTTTAAAGCTCATTCACTCAACACTCAACCCAAAACCCAGGGGGAGGGTCAAATGGAAATTCGCTGAAGTTATCAGACGAGCTTTCTGCTGTATTTCTTTTATGGTGGGTATTAAGCTGAAGAAAATTAAATGAAGACACAAGTGTTTGCTAAGATACTGTTAAAGGTAGATCAGCCCGATGAGTAAAACAGCCAAGTCATTTAATTTATTTTCTTATAAAAAGCTTGTGTTTGAGTCATTGTGATTCCTAAGGACACAGCTCTTGGTGTTCATTTTGTCTGGACCTTTTAATTTATAACATAAAAGCACCCCGCTTTGTAATAAGTGCAGCCACGTCCTTTGCCGTGGTAGGGGCTGCCTTGTGGGAGGCCACTGCAGAGCTGGAGCGAGCCGGGGAGGGAGACGAGAGGCCAGCATGAGGGAAAACCCCTTCCTCACCCCTGGACTGGCAATCTGAGGGACTGTGGCCACCATGTGCCACAGAAGGAGCGGAGAGAGATAGCACTGTCCCCCCGGCTCTCTTGCCCCCCGTCAGTCACTAGCCGGGGCCTGTCATCCTTTCCCCATGCTTTCCCCATCTTTGCCCCATCCCTTGCTCCATCCCTGCCCCATCCCTTACTCCATCCCTCCTCCATCCCTGCTCCATCTCTCCTCCATCCTCTGATCCATCCCTCCTCCATCTTTGCCCCATCCCTCCGCCATCCCTGCCTCATCCTTGCTCCATCCCTTGTTCCATCCCTACCTCATCCTTGCTCCATCCCTCCTCCATCCCTCCTCTATCCCTGCCCCATCCCTGTCCCGGGACAGGTTGGGAGGACAGCTGTATCCATGTCCATCAACATCTGCCTCCCCCCAGCTCAGTGCCTGCGCAGACACATCAGGACGTGGGTTCCTGGGCGATCCGAAGACATTACCTAATCCTCTGAAACCGGATCCTCCCGTCAGACTCCGGTTGGATGAGAAAAGCTTGCTCTGGCCTGTCTGTTCCTGCTCCAAAAATGTTTCTCTCCTTATGGCAAAGAACATGCTGTGCACAATTTCCTGCTATCTGGAGGGTGGAGGTGGGTCCCCAAAGACCCCATATTAACCCCTCCCTGGAAGGATCTGGTCTTCATGTGCTGATAAATCTTCTTGTTTCTTTTTGGGGGACCACTGTTTCCATCATCTTTCTCTGCTGAAAATTCCCACCTCTTCTGCCCCAAGCTCTCTGCCTTGCCCTTGGAAGAGGCTTGTTGTCAGGATTTTCCTTCAAGTGCAACAAAAGTGCTCCCCACGAGTTTCAGGCTCTGCTTTACAAAGCCCGAACAGCTCAGTTGAGCTGGTTTTTAGCTCTGACCTTGCACAGCACCATGTCCCCAAGCACAAACCAGCCTGTGCTGGTGACGGCAGAGGGAGTGGGGTGGATCTCAGGGGCTGATCTGTGGTAGCGAGCAAGGGATGAGCCACATGGAACGTTCCCCACCTGCAGAGCCATTTGCACCATCCAGGTAGCTGTGGAGTCACTGCTGTCTAATACGGAATGCTCCCACACAATAAAAATCCATAGTGGTGTGAGAGGGTGAAAAAGGTTCTTCAACTGTCCAGTGCTTCCTCTGGCATGTGTCCCTCCCGTGTCGATCAGTCCCTGCAGGGACTGTGGCAGGAGAAGGGCTGGGTGGGATTTAGAAAAGGCCCCTGGATGGCTTGGTGGGGTGCACGCAGCCCATTTCAGCATCCTTGCTGGGAGCTGGGGGCTCTCTGAGCATATCAGCCTGCTGACAAGCGGGAGGAAGGCCGGTAGGAGAGACAATTTGTGGCTAGCTATTTGCTGTTGTCACTCCAACCATTTTACCTTAAGAGGCAATAAAGATGAAAGCCAATAATAATCAGCCAGCCATCATTTGGGGGGGAAAGGCTATAATTTACTCTGCCAGGGCTGCAGGGAGTCCATCTGAGGCTGGTGTTATTGACAGGAAGTCTATATGGTTTGTTTCTTACAGTACTTACGTGTGCTCAGAGCAGTTGAGGGTGACATTTTTGAAATCTAAAAATATACAGCCGGTAGAAAACTTCCAGCAGCATGGAAAGGAGGCGAAGGATTTATGCCCAGAACATTTTGAACTTGAAGAAAAGTACATTTGTAGAAAAGGTTTTAAAGGGCTCACAGGAGGGGAACAGTCCCTGGGCTGCTGCTGGCTGGGGGTGTTGCTGGAGCTGTTGGGTTTCGACCGTTGGTGCTTTGCTGAAGGACCATGTCCAGGGTGAGACTGTTGTACCTTCACGGGGATGTAAATCAGGAACAACACTGCTCAAGTCAAGGAAGTTACAGACAGATCAAACAAAGGAACCAGGTGCTTTTGTGCAGCCCCGATTGTAACCACTAAGCCAGGCTGTGCCTCTACGGATTGCCCTGGGTGGGGTTTCTGTGCTGCTGAGGAGCATCATCCCCCAGGCAGATGCCACCACTGAGCGTGAGCAGAGCACACGGCTAATCCTGCCTGTGGCTGAGGGCAAACCCAGCTCTGGTGGGAGCAGCCACGTCCCCTTTGATCTGGTCCAGAGGACAGGGCTGCCTTACATGTGTCTTCCCAGAAAACACAGTAGAAATTATGTTTTTAACCTCAAAGGAAGATGATTTGGATTCTCATTTTCTTCTGCTCAAAATAAGCAGTAACCTTGCTGACAGCAACACTTTCCCAGGAGTACGAGGGCTTGATCCTACGAATCCGGGGAACTCAATGATTAAGACCCGTTGTAGCTTTTTTCACAAGGAGCTTCAAATCCTTCCTTCTCTTCAAGCCATCGTCTTGTGGGGGAGGGAGGAGGTGGTTTCAGGAAACACAACGAATGACTAATCTCTCTCCTGCCTCTGCCAAGGGAGAACAACCAGCCACACGAGCATCCCTGCTGCTTGCGAGAGGTCTGGGATGTCAGCAGGGTTATGATTTATGGCAATCAATCCATCATCCTTATTTATAGCAGCAGCTCTATGTGAGATTTCACACATGGAGATTGGCTTGTTCTATGGCCTCGCTCCTGCCAAAATTGTCTCTGGGCCTCCCAACCTTCCTGGGGGGCTTTGCCATGCCTCTGCTGTGCCCATGTGGGGAGGAGCCATTCCTGCCCCATTCCTGCCCCATTTCTACCCACTTTTCCTGTCCCTATTGCCTCTGTCATTAGAGTGCTTTCTCACAGCCAGAGTTTTTCAAAAAAGGATGAGGACTGCTGAGGTAAGAGGGGAAACGGTATCTTCTGCCCTGCAGCACTGGGCAGAAACTCTCCTAGCAAGAGTGAGCTGCATGTTCCTTTATCAAAAATGTGATCTTCACCTCTGTGAAATGTCCATCTTGACTATTCAAAATACTTTCCTGCTTGCCAGCTGTCGTTTGGACCCTTTTCCATCCTGCCGGGATTTTGTGTGTTTGTTCTGCTGCTCCTGGACATCCCAGTGTCCACTGGTCCACGCGGGCTGTTGCTGGTTTCCAGGACCCCAGGATCTCCCACTCATCTGGAAAGCCATGGGGGCTTCTAATCCACTTTGCAGTAGAAGGCTTGAAAACTAGGACTCAGATACCATCCTGAAAGTTCAGAAAACATGGCAAATGAAAGGAATGAGCATATAGGAATGAGCCTGCAAACCCCCTGATCCTGTGACAGCAGAAGGGAGCAGGAGTCTCACAGTCACCTGGGGATCACAATTACATTTTCTCTCTGATTAGCTACGAATGGGCACCCTGGAAACCCTTTTCCCTGTTGTAATACATGGTGACAGTGAGAGAAAGTGTTGCAGCCTCTGTTTAAACCTGAACCTGCTCCCAGTCGTTCGGTCAGCCCCGTTTCTGTGCCGTGATGAATGGAGCCCTGGGACGCGATGCCTGTAACAGCCAAATCACTTACCTTGAAAATGCAAACCTTATGGAAAGCGAATCAATAATTTCTGGAGCCTGGGTTTTGCTGACATGCGGCCCGAGCCCGCAGGAAATAAACCCTTTGTTAATCTTTCTCAAGAGGCACGCAGTCTCCTATAAAAAGCTTCTGAAGTAAGTAACTAATTACAGCCTGCACGAGGCTCCAGTCTGTCACCCCCGACAGCTCTGTGGGAGAAGGGGCTGCGGCGCTGCTGGCCAGCATGATGGACGAGTGTGCACGAGCTCTTGGCTTCGCTCTGAAAGAGGAAGAATTAATGGGCAAATAAATTACAAATCAATTATTAAACCTTAGCAGTGTGCAGGGCCCTGTTCAGACTGGGTATCAAATATACATTTCTAATTAACTCAACAACTCTTGTCTAATGTGCACTGGATGCTACCTACTGCTAGAAATACGAATTTTTGTCACGCACTCTAGAGTCTTTTATTTCTCTCTCCTTGCCTACTGAGATGGTTCAGGCTGCAGGTCTATGAGGAGCACTTTTTATGCATAGACAGCACCGAGAGACCCCCAGCTTCATGCTGAGACTCAGGACGGCCCTGGGCAAGCTGCGTGAGCTGCAACGCAGCGGAGAACAAATCTGACATGTACTAAATGCTCAATGTGCTGTGGGGTCTTGTTCGCTCTCCCTGAGCCCCAAATCCCTGATTAAGCGGGACACCACGGTATTTTCCTCCCCTCCCTGCTTGCTCGGGACTATCTGTCAGCACCCGGAGCTATTGCCACGAGAATAACCGCTGCCTGCTACCTGCCTGCAATGTCTAGACAGATCCCAGGCCAGAAGTTCTTCCTGGAGCACTAAGAAAATAAAAAGGGCTTGGCAGATGGACGGCTGCACTTACATGCCCACCTCTGCTATCCTTGGACAAATCGTGTCCTCGAGTTATCAGCATGCTTCCAGGTTCAGCACCTCTGCTCCTGGGTGAGAGAGGCGAGAAGCCCCTCAGGGAATTGGCTGCCACTGGGGTGCAGCTGGAGAGTGATTTTTGGGATGGAACGAAGGCCAGAGTCACTGTAGTGTCAGGCCCCCTGAAGGAGCTAAACCTTTGAGGTATTCATGCTCCGTACCACGGCAATATTTCTGCCGCTCACTAATCAATTATAATTCTTAGACAAGCTCCCATATGGTGCCTTTATAAATCACTCTCTCCAGTTATCAAGCCTGTCTTATTTGCCTGACATGAGCTATAAGGAGGGTGGTTTTTTAGGCTAATGTTAACTCAAGTGCACAGAATGTGATTTATTTATAGAGTTTGATAAAAGTGTTTTAAAAGTCAAAATCTGGGTCCTAAGGAGCTAAACAAAAGGCTGAAGATTAATTCTGCAGCCTCAGCCTGGAGATCTCCCTGGTTCAGAGAGCTGGCTCATAAATACAGATCCTTGGTCACTGCACAAAGGTCTGTGGGGCTCAGGGGCAGATCCCCCTCAAGGGACCTTGGTGGTAGGACCTCCCACATGTGTCCCACCGGAGCAGCTCTCCTGGACAGCGCTTGGCCTGCGAGGCTAAGGGACCCTGGGGACAGGCAGGGCACTTGGACAGTGCCCTGAAGGTGGAGGACTTGGCAGAGGAGCCGGGCAGTGAGCAGGGACAAAGGGTCTGAGGAGGAACTAGAGCAAAGAGAGGAGCCCATCGCCTCCCCATCTGAGCAGAAAACAGCACAAGGGCTGTGGAGCGGTGATGCTGAGTACGGAGGAGAACACCAGGGGTATGGCAAAGCCCTGCGCCCTTGCCATGGGCAAGACAGTCCGCAGTGGATCTGGATGCTGGGGTTTAGCTATGAGCAAGATCTGAGCTTTTCCCTGCCTCAGCTCCCTCACATTGACTCACTTGCTCCCCCCAGTGCTGTGTTCACCCCACTCGCCCCCCACCAACATCCTTGCCTTTGCCTCCACGTACCTCCCTGATCTCCAGGATTTTACCAAAACCAGGATGTTTCCTCCAGCCATGAGGAAATTCCTTTCTTTCCAGGCCCCCTACTTCTCTCCAAAAACACATTTTCAGTTTGGGAATCCTTCTTTCTGGCCTTGCCTTCTTTCCAAAAATCTAAGTCCCCATTTTTCCTGATCTAAATAGTCTATGTGCAGGAGCACGATGTGTGATCAGCCTCTTAATCAGTGGCTCTGTTTCTTCTCTCTTTAGTGGAACATTCAAGATATGCCACTTTCTTCTACCAAAATTTACAGCCAGCCTGCACCGGTTGCAGATTGTGCTAGGAGGCTTCTGGTTGAGTGCTCAAAAGTTCAGTTTTACCATTCACCTCCCCATAGATATACATCTAATTACCTCCCACCTGTAAGATTTCACAATTTAAGCTGTGATTTTTTGCCTACAGCAGCTCTGAACTACACTAATGCTCTCTACTCAGCTGAGAGGCCAAACACATTGGTGTCTGGTGCTGCAGAGTTTAGCTCCTCTCCCCCAGAGCTTTGGTTCTAGCACCTGTAAAGCCGGGAGTGGGGCGGGGGCTGCTTCCACACCTGACAGTTCTCAATAAACAGCTTTTTTTTTTTTTTTCTTTTTCTCATGGGAAAAATTCAGCCTGAAAGGAAAATCCAGCACATCAGCTCAGTATCATAAGGGAAGGGAACTTCCCTGGACCTGTTGCGTTTACATGATTTGCATGATCTGAAGAGGATAAGAGTGTGGAAACCAGCGTTAGGAACCAGAATAAGCAGGCAGTGCTACAGACAGGTTTCTCGGGAAGTCTCGGGGAGCTGTCATTGACCGGCTTTGTTTCCTAGTGTGAACAAGTCAGAGCTTGCACCCGTTGCAAAGCAGTTTTGGGGAGGACCGGAGGAAGCCTCTGGCTTGCTAACACAACACCAAGTTTATGTGAGGAAGCAAAGCTTTTCAGCTTGGGATCTTAAGTTCCTACTGGGTTTATCAAGGCCAAAAAGACCCTTAACTCCTGCGCTCTGCCGCCGCACTGCACAGTGTAAACCGGCTGTGATGAAACTTCATCTTGCAAACCGCCGGGGACCAGGGTGACATGGGGAGGCCTCAGCGTGCGCCTGTGGGGAAGCCCCCAGGGTTTCGGCTCTGCGGCCCGAGTCTGGCCAGGGTCTGCCAGCGGGCCAGGTCTAGGCGGGGTCTGCCAGGGGTCTGGCCAGGTCTGGCTGGGCCTAGCCAAGGCCTAGCAGGGGTCTGGCTGGGTCTAGCTGGGGCCTGGCCGAGTCTGCCCAGGGTCTGGTCTGGCCGAGTCTAGCCGAGGCCTGGCTGGGGTCTAGCCGAGGCCTGGACGGGTCTGCCCAGGGTCTGGCCGGGTCTAGCTGAGGCCTGGCAGGGGTCTGTCCAGGGTCAGGCCGGGTCTAGCCGAGGCCTGGCTGGGGTCTGCCCAGGGTCTGGTCGTGTCTAGCCGAGGCCTGGCCAGGTCTGCCCAGAGTCTGCCCGGGTCTAGCCGAGGCCTGGCTGGGGTCTGCCCAGGGTCTGGCCGGGTCTAGCCGAGGCCTGGCCGGGTCTGCCCAGAGTCTGGCCGGGTCTAGCCGAGGCCTGGCCGCGTCTGCCCGGGTCGGTCCCGCGGGCGGGGTCCGTCGGTGCCGGTGCCGCGCTCCACGGCGCCCACCAGGTGGCGCCCTAGGACTGCGCATCCGCCGCCGCCGCGCCCTCCCATTGGCTGCGCCTCCGCGTCGCCCTGGCAACGCCCTGGCAGCAGGGCCCGCCCCCTCCCTCCTTCATCCCTCCACCCCGCCATCGCGTGGGTCTCACACAAACTCTCCGCTTTTCCCCTTCTCTTGCTCTCCCCGGTCTCTACCGCGGCGGATCAGCGGCGGGGGAACTGGGGTGAAGCTGCTGCCGAACCCGTGTGCCGCTGTGAGAGAGGGAGGGTCGTGCCAGGCCGCACAGCTTCGCTAACGCCGCCTCTGCGGCTGTGCCGCTCCCAGACCTGAACGCCAGACACGTTCTCGCTTCCTTTCCATCTCTCTCTGCCCTTTTTTCTTCCCCCATTCGCTGTGCGGGTGGGTGCCGCCCGGGGTGCGGGCTGTGGTGCCCATTTTGGGGTCAGTCATGCCGAATTCTCTGGGACAATGGCTCAGATCAATGCCGCCGGGCAGGCTGTGGTGTGGAGCTGGGCAGTGGCCTGCGGTAGTAACATCTGGCTGGCCTTGGCTGAGAAGCAGAAGTACAGACTATCTAGAAACTCAGGACAATCTTTTAGAGGCCAAATTTCCTTTTCTTACTCCGGCTGCTCCAGCCAGGTCTCATTCTTGCCCTGGGTGGAGCTAGATTTCCATTCCTCTGGGAATGGTAAACTGTGCCGAGGGTAGAGAAGGCCCTTCAAATGCTGCCTGGGGATGGAGCACAAGCCCTCGAGGCCTTGGCTCTGTTCAAATGAGATGTGTTCCCATGCAGATTACATTTAACCCTTCTTATGCCTACGCTGGGGAGGCACAAAACAACAACCATTCACAACTAAACAACCCTTCGGCCTACTACCTGTTCCCAGCAGGGAGACGGGATGCATTGCACTCACTGTTGTTTCTAAAACAACTCAGCAATAGACCCAGGGGGCTGCAGCTATGGTTTCTCCCTCCTCTCCAGACAGGGCAGAACATCTGGAATGGGTTTGGATGAGCTGTATTTGCACTCCCGACAGGAGGCTGGAAACCACCCCCTCACTATTAGGAGTTTGATGCTCTGAAGATCCTGGATATGACTTAATTTTGAGGTCTTTAAGTTGATTCAGAGATGCGTTTGACCCAGACTCTCAACAATTCTTGGCTGGCTGCATCCTTTCCCACCCCCTCATGCTACTAGTTCGGCGGGCTCTGTAGTCCTTAGGAAGTGCTTGATTCATTTCAACTGTACTTGCCTCGTTCCCTAACAACTGTGCCAGGCTCACTGGTCAAGTGGAGTCATTGTGGTGGTCTCCTGGGGCTGCAGCACCCTGTGTGCTGTGGGGGAATGGTGCTGAGAGCACTGCTGCATCCTTTGCTCTGTCAGCTCAAAGGGAAGGTCATTCCTGCAGGATGGGGCCGCCCCCGCCTTCTTACAGCCGCTACGAAACTGCAGGAAAGCACTGCAGGTGGGATTTCTCTACTGGCTGGGGAGGGAGGCAAGGCTGGTCTGGCTACCGCAGACAGTGGTCCCAGCCCATCCCTCTGAGCTCACCCCTCGCTACCTCCTCCTGTGGGTACTGTGGCTTCTCCTCCCATCACGGGGCAGGGAGAGGCATGAGGTGGGATCAGCAGAGCCTGCCCCACTGATGGGATTTACCCCCGATCCTCTGGGACCACAGCTCTTCTGGTCCCAGCATGGCAGGGGTTGTGTAGGAAGAAAGAGACATTTTCAGTAGGGTGTGACTCCTTCTTCCTTTCCCCAAGGAAAGGGAGCTTGGTGGAGAGAAGGCAGTGTTTCAGCCACCTCCTTTGGAGTTTGTGTTACCCTCCTCCAAGCCAGCTCAGTAAATTACAGCCCTGATTGAAACCATGCCTAGGCTGTGCTTGCCTAAATCGTGGCGTGAGCATTTCTGCTTGTAGTGGGGCTGTTTGCAGGGACAGAGGAGCTCCTCCTGTGTCAGTGAGCAGGGCTCTGTCTCTAACAGGCCTTTTGGTGCTCCAGCGCAGTCATAAATTTTTACCCTGCATCATACGTGAGGGTCAGTGAGGCTTGGATGCCTGCAGCACTTGGGGGTCTTTAAAAACTGATGCAAGTGCCTCATGTGAGGCTCCCTAGGTGCAAACTCACCTCCTAAGGTGACAGTTTATGATCAGGTGGAAGTAGCTCCATAAAGGCATTTATGTAGAAATGGTGGTTTATCAGAGTCCTGAAAGTGCTCAGAGTTCAGGAAGGGGCAGGCAAAGGCTCTGATGGGAGCCACCACTTCGATACGGGGCAACAGGCAGGTGAGGAGCCCAGTCTGAGGTTGCAAGAAGTCCTACATGGCTCTGGGATTTCCCCTAATGCAGAGGCTGACTGTGCTCAGGGCATATGTTCAGCACCCGTTGCTCAGCTCAGGACCATTTCAGGGTTCCCAGCCTGGACCGTGGGGTGATGGAGAGGCTGGGCCAGCTCCCAGTGGGATTGGGGTGGGATGGGATGGAATGGGATGGGATGGGATGGGATGGGATGGGATGGGATGGGATGGGGAGAGTGTGGTCCAGCGTCAGGCCCACAGGCAGCGAGGTCACTGTGCCCCAGCAGCCGGGGATGCTGCCGGGCTGCTCTGAACAAAGGCTGCGGCTTTCACCGCTCCCCTCCTTTGGCTGGGGAGCTCTCGCTGCCACGTGGCCTTTTCCACTACAGCACCCTCCTCTCCGCCTTGCTTTGCTTCTTGCTCTTTTTCTTTTTTCCTCAGGAAACATCTGGAAGCTGAGTGAGAAACATTAAAAGGGGAAAAAAAAAAAAAAAAAGAAAAGAAAAGAAAAGGAAAAAAGCAAGGGGGAGGGGATCTTGGGAACACCATATGATTTCACTTTCCTAAGACAACTGCAATTATGCCTTTGAGGCTTTACCAGTCACTGTAGATTCAAACCATGTTGGATGATGTAAGTGGGAAAATATGAAGGGCCTACTGGCTGCTTAAAAAGAAAAAGAGAGAGAGATCAGTTTCTGGCATTTTATTTAACATTATGAATCAGAAGAAGGGCGCCGTCCAGATGGGCTTTTTCTTTATTGCTTTCCTAGCCTTGGTTGTGCCTTGCTGATCCCTTGGGAGAGGGGAAATGCCTCCTGTATCTAGCCAAATGAATCTCCTCTGTCCAGCAAGTCTGCTTCTGCCATGAGCCCCGAGGTCCCCACGGACAGAGCTGGGGATGGGTTGCTCCCGACCGAGACACGTCCCAGGCTGGGCTCTTCTTGCTTGCACTGACAAGGGACTATTTGCTTTTTGGAAGCCCAGCGGGTGAATGGGGTAAGCAGGAGCTGTTGATCCCAGTTTAGCAACCATGAGGACTCCTGTTTTCAGGCAACTTCCAGCTAACCTTGCCTATTTGATGCTGGCTCCCGGGCTAGTTTCGGGGGTTTTGGATGTGATGTCTCTGTGCGGAGGTTGGAGCTCAAAGCCTGGCACAGGGGCAGAGCCACTTGAAAGGATAAAGATGTTGCTGTCAGATTTAATGGACTTTCCATCTGAAAAAGCAGGAGGCTGCAGGGGAGCTGGGCTTTCAGCTGACAGGGGTTAAACTGTCATAAAATAGGCTTGGGAATAATGAAAAAATTTCCCTGCCCCCATTTCCCCCAGGAAGAAATCAGGTGTGCAAACGGAGAGGGGAAATCCTGTGCCAAAAGAAGTTGCCCAAAGCCACCATTGCTGATGCTGGGGGAGCCAGCGCCTGAGCGGAGGTTTAGAGAAATGTGTGAGTCTCTCCTTGGCTGTGAATAAAGAAGCAATTTGGGTTTCTGACATTTTCCTTTTTTTTTTTTTTTAATGAACAGCTCCGGATCCCAGCGTATCTCATTAAGCAGCTGATGTGAAGACATTTTAGCGACTTGCTTTCATTAATGAAAGCTTGAATGTTTCTGGGTCTTCTGGAGCAGTAGCTTTGGAGAGAGCCAGCACCGGGCATCACTTGCAAGGCAGGACCGGGGGTGGTCACCCCAGTTCAAGGTGTCTGCCAGTCTCTGGGATGGTGCTGGGGTCCCTTCTCCCCGTGGGAAGGGGTTGGTGGTGGGAAAGGGGCATGGCTGGGCAGACATCTTTGCGTTTAACACCAAGGAGAAAACGGGTGCTGCTTTTAAAGAAGGGGGGGTGGGTGTGTGTGTTTGCTCATCAGAAATAAGGGCAGAGGAGATTCTCCAGGAGTTTTGGCTGAAAAAAAAGAGATTATTTCCTAATCTTTTGGCTACTGAAACTCAGAAAATGGTGCTCAGCTGGAATTTCTCAGCTCACCGTCACTGAAGACACAGACCCTGATTATTTCAGTACAAACCCAGGACAGTTTCAAGGAAAATATCCAATGAAAAAAACTTGGGTTTCACCAGTTTGTCAGGAGAAGTAAAAAAACCCTAAAATCAAATGCAGATGAAGCCCTGCCCTGCCCTGCCTGGAAACAGAGATGGTCCCCAGCATCCCCATGTCCCAGTCAGGCCTGGCCCAGGCTGCTGGGGTGCATGGCCAGGGTTTTTGGAGGAGTCCTGAGCAGGGCAGGAGTGATGGGGGATGCTCTACAGCCCCTCTTTACCACAGATCTCCCTTGCTGAAGAATCGCCTGGTGCGTGGTGATGAAAGACCCCTGCCCGCGCTGCCTTCCCTTCTCCTTCTTGTCGCTGAGGGGATGGAAAAATTCATCCAATTTGAGTAAAACCTCCCTGCAGATTTTCCTTGTCTGAAACCTGCCTGGTGCCTGCCTGCCCTGCCTGGAGACCCCCACCCTGCGGTGCCTGGGGGCTCCTTGCCTGTCCAGTGCTCCCCACTCTGTGCCTCCCCTTGGGCTGGACTCAGAAACAGCCCATCAGCCCACATACGGGAAGGTTTTGCCACGGATTAGTCCTCCTGGGGTTTTCCTGGCATCTCTCCATCAGCTTGTAACCTTTTTTTTGCTTTGCAGTTTAAAACAACAGAGAGATCCTGGCAGAGCTTTGACTGTATGGAGGGAATTGGTGATAAATCCAGGGAGTTCATAAAACCCAGGGATCAGAGGGAGTCCTGGGAGCCACAGCCCAGCCACGGAGA
The DNA here is from genome assembly GCF_031877795.1 of Strix aluco. NCBI lineage: Eukaryota > Metazoa > Chordata > Aves > Strigiformes > Strigidae > Strix > Strix aluco. The sequence continues at coordinate 12,467,690 of NC_133950.1, forward strand.
GGCAGCCCCCTTCCCCAGCTCCATTCCCAAAATTCCGGGCCATCCAACCCAGAGGCCAGGTCTTTCCTGCCTTGATGTAGCCCTGAGCACATGGGAGGATGGCAGCCCCCTGAGGGACCGCGTACTGCAGATCTGCTCCTTCCTGCAGGTCCTGAGCATCCCCAGGGACAGTGTGGGGCCACGAGTGGGTTTTTGTTGAGGCCAGGAGGGCTCATAGCAGACATCACCCTGCCCTTACCAGCACAGCACATCTCCATCGCATGCCGCCAGAGCGATCCCATAAAGAGCTTATGGTATAAGTGGACAGGAAGAAGGAAGTGTTATTATCTTAGTTTTTTTGGACAGTGAATGAGAGTGGAAAAATTAAATGACTTGCCCAAGGTCAGTCAGGGAAACTGTCAGCGATCCTGGGAAAGGGGCCAGATTTTCTGAGCTTCTCGGTGCTCGAGATGTGCCTGAGGCTGCAGGACACATCCCAGGCACTGGCAGCAGCGAGGCTGGGCTCCTCTTGCCTCCTCAGGGAGAAGAGACCCTGAGGACTCCGTGACAATGACCATGCTGTATGCTGGGCTGAGTTTTGCTCTCTGACCATGTGGGCAAGTGGCACGGCATGACTTGAGCCCAGCGAACAGAGCTCTCCCCTGCCCCGGAGCAGGGAGCAACCTCCATGCAGCCTGGTCCCTGGCATTGTCTTGGGGAACATGACTTGTGCCAGGAACTGTATGGGAGCGTTTGAGCCTGTCCCCTGGCCCTGTTTGACTGCAGCAGGTCAAGTAGTACCTGGTGCTCCCCATTTCTTCCAGCCTCCCATGAGACCAAGCCCTTGCTCCTGCCCCGCTCTGCCCTCTGCCCACCTCTCACACCTGGGTGCAGGGTGCCTCTTGGTTCCGGGAAAGGAGGCAGTGATGGGGAGGTCCCCAAGGTGGGACTCAACCTCTGGTTTCTGCTGTCTGTGCCTGTGAGGGGGTTGATGCCACTGTGATTCAGGCTCAGGCCTTGGCTGCCTGGAACCAGCGCCCACGCCGGGCTGCAAGAGCTTCCTCCTGGCTCGTGGGGGTGGCTCCATGCCTGGGAAAGGTCCCGGCTTGATTAAGAGCTTCCTGAGCTGATGCACGCCGAGCTCTTAGGCTTCTCTCTAAGAGTCATTTCCTACTAAAACTTGGAGTAGTCAAAGATGGGGAAGATCAAAGCAAAGTGAACCCAACTGCGCTGCTCTGTGCAAGGACCAGCTTTAGCCTGATTTCCCCAGAGTTTAAAGATGCTCCTTCCCCAGCTTCCCAAAGCGTCATCTTCCGAGGTTTGTCCTGTGGGAGACTTTTTACAGCTCCCTGTTTACCAGGGAAAGATCTATTTGCAGATTAAAGCTTCCCCGGATCTGTGTGAACAAACAGCACAAGTGTACAAGATGGTGGGAGGGGTGTAGGAGGGGATGTCCCTCTGGGTGCTGCTGGGAAGCCTTCCTGGTTTTCTTACAGAAAAGGAGATTTTATTTCACAGTCACAACGTGGGGGACCACTGCCTGGAGGTGAAGGGAAGAGGAAAACTCATCCCGTCCTCAACCTCTGCATAAGGGGAGGGAGCAAGTGTGCCCATAGCAGCACCAGAGGTAGCCTGTGTGTGCATGCTGGTGGCTGGCAGAAAAGGAGCCTGTGGGCAATCTCCGGGCAGCTGGAGTAGCTGGAGGGCTGGATCACTGGAGGAAAAGTCTGTTTTCCACCCTTGGATATCACTCTTGCCTGGCAAATGGCTGGACACCAAAATGCATCCCCACGTTCCCAGCACAAGCTGTGTTTGGAGAACTGGGACTTTGCTTCAGCCCCTTACGGATACTGGAGCCAGCTGCAAACCTTGGACTTAGGTCCCAGCTCGGGGCCCACCTGCAGCCGGCTGAGCGTGGGGAAGGGGTTACAAGGGGAACCAGCAGTGCCCACCCAGTCCCGACATCCCCCTGCACTCCACTACTGTGGAAGATGCCAGCAGCACAGCTTTCTGCAGGAATCAAATAGCAGCCTTTAATCTGCAGGCATTTAAAATATGCAGCGTTTCCTCTCATCTGAATCTGAACAAAGCCCGGAGAGGCTGAATGCTCCCTGCCCAGGACCCAGGCAATCCTCCTGCCTTAAACATGGGCCCGTGGGCATGCGGACATGAGTCCAGGCATGGCTGGTGTCCCCTGGCAATGGGTCTGTACAGGTACAGTGGGACAGGGCTCTCTGGAGGGAGGGGGGGACCAGCGGGTCACTCTGCTGCGGTTGTGCAGCTGCCTTGGGAAGAGCTGAAGGGATAAACCTCACCCGAGCAGGCGAGTTGGAAATCTCTCACCTCATTTCAGATGTTCCCTTTGACTCCTGGGCATTGCAGCCCCCAGACATACAGCTCGGGTGGCCTCGAGGAGCTGAAAGAGGCGTGGGGCAGCCCCAAGGTCTGCTTTGGGCTTTTCCACAGTAACAGCTTCAGGTTCAGCTGCTTCCTGTGACATTTTTCTTTTTTTAACTTGGTAAAATGGGGCTGAATTCTTGCTTTGAGTTCTCCTCCCATCAAGGTGCAGCTGGAAAGGCCAAGGGCAACCTGCTGGAGTTAAGCCTCAGCCAGGTTCCTGCAGAAACCTCCACACTACATCTTTGTCTCACACCTAGCTAAACCTTAATTAGAATGGTGATTGCAGCAATGAATATTATTTGCTTAGTTTTTACACTAAGATAAGGTCAAAGTCCCTTTGTGATGGACACCGAGTTTCCAGAATCTCTGACCCCAAAGTTCTTGCTATTATTTCAAGAGAGGCAACAAGTAGAGGAGGCACGGGAAGAAGAAGCGACTTTTCCAGGGATGCCAAAACCCTGGTTTTTCTTTTTCTCTGTCCTCACTCTGGGGCTGAGCAATTTGGTCCATATTTTATCATTCAGCTGATGAGTTCCGCAAGGCTTTTGCAGAGTGCCTGCATTCTTCTCCAATGCAAAAATGGAGCATGAACTTCTACAGAGCCCGGCTCCTCCCTGGCACCACTCTCGGGCTGCTCCAGCCGCTCTGCCGTGGCACACACAGCTCACAGTGAAGCAAAGCAGCCCAAGTCCAGCCAGCCTGGCTGGAGCTGCTTCCCCTAAGGCCTGACGTGTGCCATGATTGCAGACGACAGCCAGCCCTGCATTAAAAGCTCACTCAAGCCAATGCAAATCTTCCACTCGCTCCAGCAGCTTTGGTGAGGCTTGTTCGGAGGCAACGGGACTTTTGCTGTTTTTATGGGTTATCAAAGCCAAAAGTTGATTTCCATGCACACTGGAAACAACGAAACAGAAATGTTCCTGGAAAGCAAATACTTCAGAACTGCAAATATGGACGTGTTAACAGTTGTAGTTGGATTTAAGCAAAGGCACACACAAAAGCCTCTCAGAGGGAGGGATACGAGGGACACCCTTGGGGTGGTGAACCCAGCCCTGTGCAGGCTCTGGGTCCCTCCTGCTCCAGGAGCAATAACATCTACAGAGGGGCAGGATGAGTGCAGCAGCTGGGATGGGTCAAGTTTAAACCTGCCAAGACTCATTCTGCAGAGCCCTCAGCAGAAGGAGAAGAAATCAGGTCCACGGGTCCCAGGACGTGACCTCTCCTTGCAGCACAATGTGACTCTTGTCTCTGCTTTGTCCTTTCAAGGTGGCCATGCTCGGTGAACCCCCCGTTTATACATGCAATCTGCACAGCCAATTTACACCTCGGCTGTCCTGTGTGTATGTGTTTTTACTAACCTGACCTTTTCAAGCTGTTAACACTGTCCATGGGATGATGTCTTGAACCCTTTGTAAGGTTTTTTGGTGGTGGCAGTAAATAGCATTTCCTGACATATTTGTGGAGATGCAGGTCAGGCCTTTTGCTAATGTCTCGCAAACACGCTGCACACGATGCTCTCAGCATCCTGAAAGGATTTGCTGTTTTTTTGTGAATCCTTAGGGGAAGGCAGGAGTGCAAATGAGAATTCAAGTGTTTACAGCTTATGGGGCCTCACAGCCAGCCTCCTCCAGCCCCTCTTTGCAAGGGATTCTCCTGTCCAAACGTCCTTTTTGTCACGAAGACACAGAGACAGCCCTGAAAAGATATTTAGGGACCTGAGTCATGCTAGTTTCCATCAGCTGGTTGTTGAACAGGAGATACCCAACCCCCTCAAAACCCTCTCTCAACACCCTCCTTTGCTTTCTTAATTGCCATATGAAGAAAATATTATTCCTTTACTGCTACCCTTTACACAGTCTATTACCCTGTGCTATTTCAGCTCATGTTACAGCTCTAGCCTCATTGTTTGAAGCCAAGACTAATCCTAAATCATGAATGGATATTAGGCAGGTAGGGTGAAGGCGAGGGCACTGCACAACATGCCCAGCTTAACTCCCCGAGTACATGGAGGAGCCCTGGCTGGGCTGGGAGCCGGAGCTGCTGGTCCCCATCAGTCACATCCCCACTACTCCCTCTGTGCTTCTACTGCCTCTTCCTCCTCCTCCTCCTCCTCCTCCTCCTCCTCCTCCTCTGCCATCCACTCCCACCAGCATCCCCTCCCCAGATGCTCCCTTGGGGCTGCAGCCCCAGCAGAGCACCTGCGGGTGCCTGGTAGCTTAAGGCATTTGGCCCAAAAAGTGCTTTAAAGCACCAAATTCCCCTTTTTTTTAACCCAATTAAAATGTTCATTCACAGACTTCAGGACTCGGATTACAGCAATTAATTCATTTCCGTGTCCCCAGGCACATCTTGCTCACTTGCTGAGGCGAAATCAGGAAAAGCATTTCAGTTTCTATCTAACCCCACAACTTCAGCTGTCCCTTTGGTGGCTGGGAACTGAGCCTAGACATGAAATAATGAACTAAAATCCTTCCATGCATTGACCAAAGAAAACAAGCTGTCAAATAGAAATATTCCCTCGCTTCTTTTCAAGGCATACCAAGTCTCCTTCCCATCTGTAGGTATCGTTATGTCGGGAAGGCAGCATAAGTAACTCAGCATGAAATTGTCAGCGACAGCATGTGATACTGTTTGTAGAGCATAAATCAGTCTAGGAAATGAAAAGCACTAGCTTCTTTTTTCCAGGTTTGCTCAGCATTTTATACCTCTGTGGGGATGTTATGAAGGAGATTTTTTTTGGCAGATTAAACCCAAGTCCAACATTTGTCGTTAGGGCCTTAATGATGTTCAGTCTTCTTTTTGCCGTTTGCATTAGGCCATAATATCTCCCTCTCCTGAGCTCCAGCGAACCCCAACAGAGTCAGTGACTCCACTTAAGCATGAAAATGCTGGTGGAGAGGTTGAAGCTCCCCAGGTTTGCCGGCTTTCAGCTCTTGGCTCAGCCTGGAGAATGAAAGAAGCCAGGGCAATTTCATTGCCTCTTCCGCATGGGTTTCCCTCCACGTCTGTGCTGAAGCTCCTGCCTCCACAGCGACAGTAAATGCGATGGAGGATAATATAGCAAATTGGGCAGAGAATTCTGGGTGTTGAAAACTGAAGACTGGTTTTGAAAGGGCAGCTTTGTGCAGAGCCTCCCTGCCAATGTGGGGGGTTGCTGGCCTCTGCATCTGAAGTCTTCAGGAGTAGCCTGAGCTCAGTCACATCCACACTTACAGCCCAATGCGGTCAATACTCTCTCTGAAGCAGAGAGGAACTTGGTAATTACCCTTTAATCCTGTTTAAAGATGATCCAAACCACCAAGCCTGGTACTGAACACTCCTCTAAGCTGAATGAAAAGAGGCTGTCTCCGTCCTCCATCTGGGGTAATGCAGGAGAATTCTGCATGCAGAAATGTTTGAAGTTGTCTGATATCTGCCAGCAAATAGGTGGCTCCAAGTCTCATTGGAATAAATCAGGTCAAATCTTACCAACAAGTGGCATCTGGGTACGGTGGTGATGGCACTGTCAGGCTGGTGTGCAGGCTGTTCTCCGTGCCTGGGTCTCCAAAGGCTCATTCTGCCCCCTTGTACTTTGGCATTACTAGTTGTAGGGCTCAGAGCTTTACCCAGCCTTACCCCCAGCCTTCCTGCCTCTCTTCCTTTCCAAAAAGCAAACCAGAGCTGATCACCATTGTTTCTCGGAGCTCGCACAGCGCCTGTGCCGTAGTAGCTGTTCAGACTGCACAGCCGAGGCCGTGGATTCTCCGACAAAGCAACGATTAGTACAGATTTTCCTAGACAGCTGCTCCCATCTGCTCTGCGGGTTATTTGTATTTGCTTAGTGAAGATAGCAGATTTTTTGCTGAACTCCCATGGTTTCTTGCAGTTGAATTTGACAGAGTGAGATGGGCCATTTCATTTAAGCCAGTTCTTTTTTTTGCAGAGAGCCTAGCTGAGAGTTTTGGTTTTGACTGCATGATAATGCTACATAGACCCAAAACCTCCGAGGAGGCACAAACATTAGAAATGTCTCGGCTGCTTGGCTGATGAGCTGTAGAAATGGAATGAGCTTTTCACATGGCTTTGCATTCAGCACAATCATTGCTTTTTTGTGAGGTTTTGCTCAATGACACAGGTTTCACTCAGCTGCATGGGGAACAAACTCCTCCTTTCTTCCCCACTCTCTCCTGCTCAGATTGGAAATTCAGCTGTGGCTTGTGGCCCTGGAGACCATGATGGTACGTCATGACTGCGGAACCTGGACTGTAACCGGAGCTGCAAAGCCGTGAGGAAATGCCATTTCTGGGATGGTTTGGGTTTGCAGGAAAGAGGGTGCCTTCGGCAAGGTGGTGTCTGCAGGAGGCTTTGCCTCAGCCTTGCAGGTGCAGTGTGGGGTTTAGCCATACATTGCTAGGGCTGAGGGAGCACTTGCTGGAAGCAGAAAATACAGCCAAGGCAGGGCTAATTCATGGGCATAATTAGGGCAAGTCAAAAGGCTCTTTGCACATGGTGGGCCAGGAAATCTCTGCTCCACAGAAATGGTAGTTCACATGCTCCCTAAAGAGCATCATTTGCTGCAGGGGACCAAAGACATGGGGATTTGTTTAAGTCTTCAGGAAATCTGCAACGGGTCAAAGATACAGCCCCATCTTCTGCACCCCAGCCCTGCTGACCCTCCTTGTCGAAAGATTGAAACGTGTTTGCAGAACTTCAATGCACAGTGTCCTCCCTCTCCAGGAGAAAAGGCTCCTCATGGGTTGTGCCTCATCTCTTGCTACTTCCTGGTGACCCCGTTCCCTGGAAGCCGTTACGGGAAGCTGTAAAGCCCCTTTGTGACAGGCTGAGTGGGAAGTGACAGATGGCATTTAGGGGAGGAGTGCTGGGTGCTGGGAGGGTCAACGACCAAGAGCTGCAGCACTGAGTGCACTGGAAAGCGAGAAGGAAGGTGAACACTGATCTATTATTTTTATTAATAAAGAAAGTGATTATCTGACCAGGTAGCAGAAGTTTCTCAGTATATCCTTGACAAATCAGGGTTACTAGGGCTGACTTTTATGTAGCATTAATATTAACGCTCTTTCACCCATTTCTTCGTTCATTGCTGTTCCAACAAGAGCAGCTCATTTATTGCCAAACACCTTGCTGCTAGGACGCCTGCCTCGTGGCTTTGAAACCCGCTTTCCCTGCTGAAGTATGGATTACTCCTTCCAGCTGAGCAGCCGAGGGGGATGGAGGTGTGGGGGGAGGAGGCAGGACAGCAACTCTGTCAGGGGCTGCGCCTCCTTTTACACCCCCGTCCCCAGTAACACTGGGGAGAAAGCAGGTACATGGGTGAGTAGGTGCTAGCAGGACTGCATGGTGTGAATGGCACCTCAGGGGAGGGCATAAAACACAGTTATGGCCCTCAAATGTGTGCATGTAAAGAAGTGGGGAAATGTGAGCATTATTCAACACAGAAATAAGGTGGTTATGGGTGAACAGGCGGCATGTGCAGCTCTACCAGGACACAGGAGTCCAAGGAGAAGGTCTCCTTTGAGGGGAGTCTTTGGGGGTCTCCCAGACCGTGCTGAATTCAGACTCTCAGAGCTGGTTCAGCTGCTGCCTCAGCTGACATTGCCAAGCTGAATTCTGCTTAGCTGCAGCCCCGGTCCTGGCATGTTGTCAGCTCTGAGTTCATTTGTACCGACTGGCAGGTGGGGAAAAGAAATCCCTGCCCTGGGCTGGCAGAGCATCAGGAAACCCTGGAGAGCCCCACGGGCACAGGCACCGCCTTTGCTGGTATTTTCTGTTCAGCTTGACACCTCCTGAATTTGCAGCCTTGTCCATGATTGGGGCTTCTTGTCATTCCTGTAATCCATGTGATATAATCAAGACTGTCTAATCCTTTGGAAAGTGGCATTGCCCCTTCCCAAGGAGCAGGATTAACCAAAAAATTGGTAGGGAGGTCTCCAGCAAGCCCCACGATCAGAAAGCATCTGGTGTCCAAATAGAAATGTCCCCCAAATTCAAACTTTTCTGGCCAGTGAAGAGTTGTTATGAGGTGTTGCTCTAGCAGCCTTGCAAAGCTGGGCCCTGCCGCATGCCGCTGTGCTATCATCTGGAACACATTTGGGATAGCGTGTGGCTCAGCCTTGCATCTTGAGCCCAGCCGGGCTCGCAGTTAATCGCACAGAAAGGCCACGCCACGTTGTGATGCTGTGCAGCCCGGAGGCGTTGATGCAATGGGTGGGAAGAGCCAGGCAAAGTATTCCAGCAAACCTGCTGGACCCTGGAGGAAATATTTATGGGGGCAATGGAAAGTTGAATAGTGAACTGGAGATAATAGGCAAATAAGTTCATGATTTTTATAAAATATTGATGCTCTTCAGGCCTGTTATGCCAGATCCTGAACACAGGCAAAGGAGAAGAGGGGAGACAACGGTAGCACTCGCTGAACTGAGCTCACCAGGCTGCTGCCCTGGGCATTGCCTCTAGGACAGGGGTGTTCTTCCTGCCTCGAGCTGTGTCGTGTCCCACAGCCCACCTCAGAGCCTGCCTGTGCCTTTTCCTATCGACATTTGGGAAGGAGAACACCTCTCAGGAGGCTGCTTTCCGTTTGGTTTTGATTTCTATCCCCTGCCAAGCTGCTATTCCTCCTTTATGACCTGCCATCTGTTTCTCAAGGGAGAGCACGGTGACAAGGGCACTTTGTCCAGCTGCCTTTTCTGCACAGGAGCAAGGCAGCACTAGTTGTCGTGCTTAAAATGGGGCATTCAAAGCCCTTGGCCTTGTGGACTTGGCATGAAACACCCCTTCTCCATTTTAAAAGCACTGGAGCATGAGTGTGGCTGGCCAGTCTGCGTTCCCTCTACCTATGTGCTGTAGATGTTCAGCCTCCTCGTCCCCCCAAGATCTTGTCCTTACTGTCCCAAAGCCCTTTGGCCCTGGGACACACCAACAGCCCATGTTCTTGCCCATGCCTTTTTCACCTAAGATCTCCTCTCTGTATCGTGGTAATCGGCCAGAGAGATGTGTCCTGGTGCTTGTTGTAGAGCATTTGGAGACATATAAGCAGCTGCCGTGTCATTTCTGTCCCCAGCCAGCACCCGAGCCCACGGACGCAGCAGCAGGGAGCCCACGAGCATCCTATGGACAAAACTTTATTTTAGGATGGAGGGCAGGGGCAAAGCATCATAGCCCCAAAGAGCTGTGCCAGCCTCATCTGTGAGCCTCCAAAACTGTCCTCTCCCCGTGCCTGGGGGCTGCCCAGCACCAACCTTGGTGTCTGTGGGAGCAGTGGCTGCGGCGGGACTGGAGGGGGATTCATGAAGGGGGTTGAGCTGCTGGGGCAGGGGAATGAATAGTGCTTCTGTTCGGTGCAAAGGGCTTGGATTTCAGCTCAGGAGTGTGTGCTGGAGCAGCAGGAGAAGCCCTGGTTTACAAAACAAATAAACCACTGTGGCTTATGAGCACGAGTAATCTGTTATTCTAAACGGTCCGGGGATAATTTACCACCTGATGTCAAACTCTACATTTTGAAAGTGAAGTTAACAAATGGAAGCTGAGACAGAGAGGGGGAAAGGCTGTTTTCCCAAAGTGGCTTTGTTTTTTAACTCCCTTAACCCAGGCTGTTTAAGCCCAGTGTGTTACTCTGCCTCTGGGGACAGGGGTGAATGTGGCCACAGCTTGTCCCCGAGACCAGGCAGCACATCTGCAGAAGGGCTGGAGCTGCCACTGTCGCGGCACTGCCCACCCCATCCCATGGGCTGGGGATGCTGCTGCACCGCTCACCCCAGTGTCTCCAGGTCGCCTTTCTCCTGGCCTCAGAGGCAGTGCTGGCAAGAGCCCTGGTGCGAGGGCACGAGGGGTGCATCCCATCATGTCCACCTGCATCTGCATTGGGATCAAACCCTGAAATGCTCAAAGGGTGAAATAACCTGATCATTTTCTTTGGCAGCTCCATCTGACTCCTGACAGTAACTGTGGCCACCCCTTCCCTGTTTACATGACATCATTCTAGCACAGTCTGCAGTGGTTAGAGTGGGTCTTTTTGTTTGGACTAATTTAATCTTTCCATTTTCAAAATTGCTGATTTTTATAAACAGTTTTAAGCCAGAGGCTGAGCTGGATGCTCTGTTTCCTTGAAGTATGGCACTTGCCCAGCGGAACTATGTGAAAATCCTATCCGGACAATTTTGTAACCGTAAGCAGCTTGTGTCTGAGATTCCTGGGAACAAAGCATAAGGAAAAGGGCAAGTATCCGATACACACAATGACAAGTTCATAAGCCATCAGAGTGTCTTGGGAGCCAGGATTTATTCCCTGGCAGCAGGGGAAAACACACTCTGGCTGTGCCAGAGGCTTTTCTAGGACCTTTCCTGCTGTGTGTGTGGTAGAAACACTGGGTCAACCCTTGAACGGGAGCAGCAGCAACTCTGGGTTTCCAACCTCTGATGCCCAGACCCACCAAGCTTCACAGATCAGCTGATTTTTGCCATTTCCCAGCTTATTCCACCAGCACTTTGCATTAGCGTGACGTCTCCATACGTGCTTGGTGGAATCAAAGCCACCTGGGATGGGTGATGGCCTTGTCTGTGGTGGGGGATTTCTCTCTGAGATGTCCCCATCACATACACATCACATCGGGGTTCTCGTCTCACTGCTGGCTTTTGGGGACATCGATAGCAGATGGCCATGGAGAGCTGTGAGGCGCCCTGGGGGGTAACCAGCAGTGAGGGTCAAGCTCTCGCTGCTGCTAAAGATGAGTCGTGCTGTGGGAAAAAAGTAGTTTTGGAAAGAGGGAGGAAATAAAGAACAGCAAAAACTCCTTGCAGCCTTGAAACACCATTAATCTCCCAGCTGACCCCGCTGCCTGCTTGCTCTGCTGCTGGCAAACCAGAGCAGAAGCCCAGCAAGGAGCGTGTCGATGTGGATCCTGCTGTCAGAGCTGCAGCGCTGGGCGGCCTCGAGCAGCTCCAGATGCTGCCGTGAGGTCAGCTGGGGACTCGGCCCTCCCCAGAAGCAGGGCTGGCCGGTGGGACAGTGACTTGCCGGTGTTTTGCAAATGCCAGGGCAAAGCCTGGCTTACCTCCAGGCTTGCCCCTAGTTTTGCAAACCCAGTCCTAAAGTGCTGCAGGATGCTGAGCAAATGGGGGTGCTGCTGGAGCTGGCAGGCTGTCTGCTCCGTCCAGACATGGGTGTGAGATGATCCCGGGCTGAGCTCCAGCAGCTGCAACTGTGCGAGGCACGTAGTGAGCACCCAGTCCTGGCTGGGGAGCAACTGGGAGGAGGTTGGACACAGATAGCATCCCCAGGCAAAGGCACAGGGCATCCTCAGTAGCAACCGGGAGGATGGTTGCTGCCTGCAGGCACTAACACCGGTGGTTTTGCAGGGTCTAGCCCAGGGGGTTGCCTCTGCTTTTGGTGATGGGAGCCAGGCAGCACCCTCCCGCCCTGCTGCTCTCGGGGGTCCCGTTGGAGGTGTTGCCACAGCTGAATCAAACCCTGGGCTGTTTCCCTGCCTGCTGCAGGCTCTGGCAGCCAGAGCCAGGAGGAAAACACTAGATGGCAGGTTGAGGCCATGTCTGAGCACCTGGCTGCCAGCCCAGGCCCAGAACTGGGTGGCGTGGGATCACTGACAGGGTTGCGCTGGCCCTGCCGGCTGGCTCTCTGAGACAGGGCGGGTGCAGGATCCTTCTGGCTTTATCCAGCTGCACGTTTTCATGAAACGTCTTCAGAACTCTTCCCCTCGGGCCTCTGGGCCTCTGCCAAATTTGGCAGCAGTTGGCAAGGAGGGTTGCCAGCTATGGAGGCAGGGCAATGGCCTGAACACTGTATTTGCAGAAAGCTAGGCTGAAAACTAGACAGATTATTTCAGTCTTGCTCTGTAACCCCTGTGCCCATTCAGGGGCTGCCTCTGCTCACCATTGCAGCCCCAGTCACTTCTGAGCTGCTCAGCGTAAACTGGAAAGAGCCACGCATGTGGGATCAGGGCAGGACCCTGCATCCCTGGAGCAGAGGGCGATGCACCCCAAAAGACATCCAGCCACCCTCGTGAGCCTTGTTTGCTCTGCAGCGCCCGGGTGCAGATCAGAGCACCCTCTGCAAAGCGCTGCACAAACCAGGACAAAATGGGGTTTCTGTCCCAGAAACAGTTGCTGTTAAAGGATGACTTTTGAGGAACGGTTTTTCCTTTCTCCTTTTATTAAATCTCTGCAAGCTGGAATCCCAGATTTATTACTCTCCAGGGATCCAGCAGGCACATGAGGGGCTGATTAGAGACATGCCAGGACTTTTTAAGGACAGGGACAAGAGATAAGGCCATCCTCTAGTCCAACACTCGCATTTACCAGACTTTTGTCTGACTGTAATGTAGTTTGTAGCCGCTCGGTGTCTCCGAGGGCTGCCGGGAGCTGCAGGCTGGGGACTCGCAGAAAATTGGGGAGCAAAGCGGGGAAGTGAGCTGCAGAGGTCTGGGCTTTAGGTCAGTGTTTGCCAGTGAATATGCAAAGCTGCTGGTGAGCTGTGGTTCCCTGTAGCTCTTTGATTTCTGGAGCAAAACATTGTTAAAACAAAGGAGTTGGGAACTGTGGGATGCCAGTTCTCAGCTGTGAGCTGAGCAGTATAAACCCTGTCTGGAGAGGGGCTGGTCGGCTCCGAGTTTGTTATCCGCTCGTGGGATTTTGGCTTTAAAGAGAAGCCAATGGCTGGGACACGGCTTTCTCCAGGCCAATTTTGCAGATTGGAGACGTTTCACATCAGTCGTGGCTGAACTCCTGAACTCCTACACACTTCCCAGAGCTGCACCCCAGCCCTGGGGTTGGCCCTGGCTCCAGGGAAAGCCATCTCCCTCCGGGCCCCCGGGACATCTGGGGACGTGACTCCCCAGGGGCAGCTTTTTCACCCATGGAGCCTCCATCACGCTTGACACTTGTTAGTTCAAAGCAGGCACTCAGACCATGCCATTTTGGGTGCCAAGAGCTGGAGGAAGCAACATCCAAATAATCAACAAAAATGGCAAAAGCACGCATTCGGGCTGTGCACGCAAAGAGCAGTTGATTTATGGGGAAGTGTGGTCTGTCCCAAGAGGAATATTTAGTGAGATCTCCCGGGGGCTTGCTCTGAAAAGGGAAATCTGCTGGTGCTGCAACTGTTTTTTGAGCATTCCTCGGAAAGGGGGCTGTGATGAGAGCTTGCAGCCGGGGGGGGTTGGGTGAGGAGCAGGGCTGCCCCAGTGCTGCAGGGTCCTGCCCCTGCTGCCACTGTGTCCCCCAGCACCCCTGGCATGGGATGTAGGGGAACAGGGCAGTCCCTCCGGGGCTCTTCACCCCCAGATTTGTGAGTCATGTGGGTGCTCAGGTCCTGAACGGGGCCGCCTCTGTCTCGCTCCTGCCTGGGGTGCTGGTGCAGGCTGTCGGGGAGCCACAGTGGCTGGGGCCATGCCTCAGCAGAAGGGAATGTTCTTCTTGAGAAATTTTAAAAGCAGCCTGAAATGCTCAGTCCAGATCTCATGAGTCACCTACCACTGCACATGTGGGCTCCGACGCAGCCAACATCCCCCAGTGCCAACAGCAACACTGCGTAGCCTAGCAATGAGGAGCAACCCTACAATAATAAACCGGAGGGAGAAGCACTCATAACCCTATACAGCAAACCCGTGTAAACTAATTATGTTTGATGAGGATTTTCCAGCAGGCAGAGTCTGTGATCATGAGGAGGGAAAGTAGAGGCAAAGTATTTGTCTAAAGCAGCCTTGAGGTCAGGGCTCTGTGTCTGCCTGCTGCTCACACACCTCCTCCATCCTTTTTTTTTTCCTTTCCCATTCTCCCCTCATCCACCTCTCTCTATTAAAGCTTTTTTTTTTTTTCCAAATCCTTTTCATGGGGTGTTGCTTGCTGGCCTTGCACCGCCGGCAGCCGTCACAGACTGCCACGTGGACCCCCCAGACCCCCCCCCCAGCCATGCGATGCCCCCCAGAGCCCAGCTGGTGTCACTCAGAGCTGCTGGCCACAGCCAGGCCGTGTCAGGAGCCAGGTCCATGTGTTGCTGAACGGCAGCGTGATCTTCTCCAGGGATTGCAACAGGCTCTGAATCAGGCCGTGACTGCTCAGTGCATCTTGTCTGGATGGTGCGTTCACATGTGCGTGGCTTTAACTAATCTCCTCGAAATATAGGCACAGCTTCAGCGCAGGATGTATCCCGCCGCCACGGCCGAGGCGAGGGGCAGTTACTCTGACCTGGGAAAAATATATCATCCTGAAACATGTTGTCTTTGCTGCTGGAAAAGACTTATTCTTGGAAAGAGAAACAGGGCAGCCCTCTGGAAGGTCCCTGTATGGAGGAATAGTTTGTTGCCTCCTGCTCGTTCAGCCCCGCGGCCGGGCTGGCTCCAGGCGTGGGAAGAGGTGCAATGTGGGAAAACACCAGCTATTAGTGTCTCCAAGTGCCTCAGTGATGAAAAGAAGCACCATTAAATGTTCTGAACTTAGGTATAAATTAACTGTCCCGGCTATGGTCATTTATGATGTCTTTCAGGTTAAAAAACAGTCCTCATTTCTAAGGATTTAGAGTCCCCACCTGCCTTTAATGGGACTATTCTCCTTACAGCTATTGCTGTAGGTAAAGACTTAAAGTCAAACAATAATTACTCCCAGGAAAGAAACACTGTTTTCTTGTCATGTTCCATTAAATAGTTCACAGCATGAGCCAAAGAATTAATGGCCTTATTATCTGGCCTTCAAAATAGATCATATTAAAGAGGAGAAGGCAGCTCTGAAGAATACAGAAGACACCAGGGATGCCACTGCCCTGGATGATACAGCTGCAAGGCTGTCAGGGTGTTTAATATGTTTTAGCTCAGTATTGGCTCGGTCACCAAGGGATGGAGGGTAACGGTGGGAAAGGACCCTGGGCCAGGAGAGGTGGCTGGGCAGACTGGAGATGTGCTCTCCCCGCTGGGATTTGTTTCCCACAGAGATGAGGTTTATTTTTCACCCTTGGTATGTGTGATTGGCTCCATCCCGGCTTCGCCTGGAGTGGGTTAGTTGTGGTAGGTATTTTTGCTGCTACACGAGGGCTGGCATCCACACGCCTTTGCATGATGGCAGATGTCAGCTCAGGAAGTGAATGTGCCGCAGCCACGTGCTGGCAGCGGGAACCTGAAATTCATTTGATTAATGCGTGTTGTTGTTTCCCCTTGAGCTGGAGAACCTGGCAGCCTCCAAATGGTTT
This sequence comes from Strix aluco, assembly GCF_031877795.1. NCBI lineage: Eukaryota > Metazoa > Chordata > Aves > Strigiformes > Strigidae > Strix > Strix aluco. The sequence goes on from NC_133950.1 coordinate 12,483,257, forward strand.
GGAAGTACATCAAATCCCCCAAGGAAGAGAGACAGAGTTTCCAGCCCTCCCCCACAACTTCAGGGCTCTTCGTGGAGAGGATTCAGAGCAGTTCATCTCCCAGACACCTGCAGACACACTCAGGCATGTGCACATAGGTGCGGCGCTGGCGGCTGAATTCCTCGTGGCCGAAGGGCTGCATATTCCACCTTTCTGCCTCTCTGGGTCTGAGGATTAAGAGATTTGCTCAGTTTTGATGAAGTCTGAGCAGTTGTAGGATCACTCTGATTATCCTCAGCTGCTCACAGTTCAACTCGGCCATTCGTGACAGCAGGGGAAGGTGAGGCAGGGGAATGCCCTGAGCAAAGACCCTTTTCGTTGTACACCCTCCCTACGGAAATCCCTGTAGAGAGATCTCAAAGTTCAGCTGGTGGCACAGACGTTGGTCCCAGGGTCTCCTGTGGATGGATGGATGGATGGATGGATGGATGGATGGATGGATGGATAGATGGATGGATGGATGGATGGATGGATGCAGTCACCCCCACTGAGCTGGGGCTCACTGCACCTCCAGAAATACATGGCACGACTGTGGCTGGCTTGATCCTCTAAACCTCTTCTGTTGTTTTTGTTTCCTAGCTGGCCTTCAAATAAGAGGTGATATGGGCTATTTTTGGCCTTTCATGAATATTAAATTGCAGAGTGGAAATGTGGGGAAAATCACTCATGGCTGTCATGGGCCTGTGTCCATGCTGCCTCATTCGTCAATCTTTAATTAGTTTAAGGACAGATTTGCCAATATTTTCTTCCCCTCATTTTATGGGGTCAGTGGAGAGAATGAGAGCCCTCTCATTGTGTCTTTTTATTTTTTCCCTGGCTCAGAAGGTGGGGATCTCTGCTGCTGAACGCTGGCAGAGGTCTGGTGTTGCAGGGCCACAGCACCCCACGGAGCACAACGGGCTCATGCAGCCTCCTCCATTTTTCACTCGATGGCTTGTTTCCCCTCAGGGGTGTCACTGGGAGGCACACCGTGATGCAGATGGATGCAGGACCCCTGCACCATCCCAGGATGCTGTGTGTTTGCTGCCGAGGCTGGAGAGGAGAAGCAAAGGGAAGGAAACCCCCACCCAGCTCATGAGCACCGTGCCTGAGCCAAGTGCTGCTGTTGGGAAGGACGGGTGTCTGTGCTCCCTGGCACGGGCCCTGACCACCTCAGAAACACACATGGCAGCATCCTAGACAAGACCTCATGCAGCCCGTGAAAAGTCTGGAAAGACAGGAGAGAAAGGACCGGTTGTTTTTTGTTTTCCTTCCTCTCCTCTCTTCTCCCGTCTCATGAGCTGGCAGACACCAGCGACGTTTTAATCAAATTTGGCATGTGGTAAGAGAAAAAGAAGGAAGGCAGGGAATTGTAGGAGGCCAAGAGCCCCCTGGAAAGGCAGGCAGAGGGAAGAGAGAGCACAGGGAATTAGAAAGTCTATTCTGGGTCTGAGTGGGGGGAAGATGTCTGGAGCAAACCCTTCTGGAGGGCCAGACAAGCAGTGAGCAGCCCTGTCCGCATGGGAACTGGCTGAAGAAGTGCCGCTCCCCCCGTTACTCCTTTTCTTGCATTCCTTGTCCACCATTGTGTCCCTCCACCGCTCATTCCCATGTGTTATCTGCCTGTTCTTACCTCCAGGATGATGCCTCCTACAACAGGTGGATCCATTTTTCCCCAAGCCATGGTTTCAGCTAAAACTCAAGAACTTTGAACTCAAGAAATCTGTTTGGGGAAGGCTTTTTGAATGACACTGTTGTGTTGCCTCTTACCTGGGGAGACCAGAAATGCCACCGGGCTGCAAGGCTCCACTCCAGAACTTCCTCACTCCATGGGGAGAGCAGCTCACATGGGGACACCAGGATCAGGGCTGTGTCTACCAACAATTCATACGGCACAAGAATACCAGCACAAGCCAAATACCAGTCTAGGTCTGCCTTCACCCTTCTCAGGGTACCACACTTCCCTAGGACATGGTTTTTGCAGCAGACACATGCCCCGATGTCACTGGGATGTGTCTCATTTTGGGTGGGGGAGACATCTCTGCTGCAGCCTGGCAGGGATGCGCACGGCTGCACGGCCCCGGGGAGGCGCAGGGAGTCAGTGCCAGGACCTTGCTGTGCTGTGGCACTGCTGTCATCCCCACCGAGGGTTTCCCATGGCGCTCCTACTCCAGCCCTGACACTGCCTTTTGCTAAGGGCACGGTGCTGCCTGAGCCTCTGCGGGCTGCCCCGCGCCGGGAAAGCAAAGTCAGGGCTGATGCCGTCTGCATTTACCTGGCCTTGTGTCCTGGAAAGCTTCTCTCTGGCCCATGCGTCTCTCTGGACTCTCTTCCAAATGTGTCAGGCAGCCCAGGAGAGCACAAAGCAAAAAGGAAATAAATCTGCATAAAATTCCCTCAAGGTTTTCCTTTTTTTTTTTTCAGGTTCTGCTGCACCAGTCCTTGCAGACCAAATGTTATCTTTCACTTCCTGATGGACATAGCAGCTGTAACATTTTTAATAGCACCTTCCTCTTCTAAACACACCGGTCTAGAAGGCTCATTTTTATATGCGTTGGTCCATATTAATTTCTTTACCTATTTCTATTTGAGTACTGATATTGCTGAAAAACTTTGAAGATGAAGAAGCACTCTGCTGCCAATTTGTTTTCTGCTGCAGCCTGATGACATTCATCTGGTTTGCATGATCTTTTCATTAAGGGGGCTAGGCCTAATGGCACTTTACAGTTGAAAAATATCTCTGCATGCTTGCAGGGTACTTACAGGATACGGCCCTCATCCAGCAAGCATAATTAGACTTGAGGCAAAGAACTCAGCTAAGGACAGTGGGACACCTTGGAGTGACACCAGACACACATGAGCACAGATGCTTTCGGGGTAGGATATATCTCCTTCGAAATCAAACTCAGAAGGAAGCGTTGGATGCCAGCAGGCACGCTGAACCTGCTTTCACTACCTAAAAAAATTGTTAACACATGAGGTATAATCAGTACGGTGCTTTGCAACATTTTCAAAAATGTTGCTTTTAATTCTTATTCAATTTCTTCAGGCACTAGCAATGTTGTGGCTTGGGTTTGTTTGTTGTTCTTTTCTTAAAATTTTCAAAATGTTCTTTTCCCACATAGTGGGAACACTCTCCGCCTTCCTCTTATTCCATGGAGGCGACTAAAAACCCAAATTGCAAGAATGAAAAGAAAGTCAGGCTCACCATTGTTATCCAACCTGTCTTCTTACGGCTTTAGGATTCACAAGCTAATATTCCCACAGTTCTACTTGGGCATAGGAAAATGGAACATTATCCAGAAATTGTCTTGGATTTTTCTGGGTAGGGAAAAATATAAAGCTAATGCCCTCTTGTGGCTCCTTACAGCAAAGTGTTTGGCTGCAGAGTGGTAGCAGAGTTCCTTCACCTTTTGGTTGTTATGAGGTAGGAAGGATTTAGGGGTTGTGTCCCCCCATCCCTTCATTTCAACGTGATTTTAAGGGCTGGAGGTCCAAGGTAGGTTTTTTTGGCTCATGCCTGCGGGGAAACCCGGGGCATCATCTGAGCCTTGGGCAGGGCTGCGGCGAGGCTGCGGCGGGGGATGCCTTGCTGAGGGGCTGGGGTGCAGGCAGCAGACCTCATCTGTAAGGCAGCATCCCAGCTCCTGGCTTTGGCAGGCTGCTTTCCACCAGAAAGCAGCGGTTTTAGAAATATTTAAGTCGGTTTTGCAGATTTGGAGGCAGTCCAAAAAGCATGGTGTTCTTCTCCCAAGGCAAAACAGCCTGAAGGCACATGGGATAGAGGAGCCCACTGCTGGTCACCCATCCATCCATCCATCCATCCATCCATCCATCCATCCACAAAGTCCATCCAATCCAGCAGACTTTGCAGGAACATTTAGCCTAAGAAAATTAGTTGGTTTAGGGGTTTTCATCAAAGCCCAGTTCTCATTTTGTTCTGAACTGCTCTGAAATGTATAGCTGGTGCCTGTTGTTGATGCAAGGCACCCAATGACACATCCAAGTACATCTGAAACATTTTTAAAAGCATAAACATTAACATACAATAACAATAATAAAAAGTCTCTATATTTTAGAGCCCATGTGCCTGCCCCCACACCAGCCTTCCAGGAAAGACCTCCATCAGCATCTGCTTCCGATTAAACATCATTGGGTTCCAGCCCAAAATAACTTCAAAGATTTATTGACTTCCATGATTTCTAAATAACTCCCAAAGAGCAGCGGAGAGCCCGGTGTCAGCTCCGCTAACCTGGTGGGATGAGACGGTGTTCCACACTCCTTATCCCACAGTTTATCAGAATATGAAGCCAACCACTCCCCATGTGAATGTTAACCTAAAACTACTTCCACTGCAAAATTTTAGGAATTCAGGACTGTACGATTGCTGAGTAGATCAGAGATCAAACCAATGGTCCTCATTACCCAATATCCTACCCCAGCAGTGATCTCCTGTTGCTTGTGAGAAGTTCCCATCCGTTAGAGGCTAGTGTCTTAAAACAGGAGGACCATAGCTCCTCCTTGCATTTCTTTCAGTCCTTCTTCTTGTAAGCTGGATAGTCTCTCTTTCCAAATAAATGTTGAGCATCTGATCAAGCCCTGCAAGTGTCTGGTGGCTGAGAGTGCCACATACTCCAGGATCAGCATCACTGCTGAGATGGTTCTTCAATTTTTATTTTTCTTTTTTATCCATGAGAAATTTCAGCAACACCAAGTTTTCTGTCAAAATACTACTTCAGAATTTTTGCAGAGGTATTTTCAATTTGGAGTTTTCCTCTATAAAGCTTCCAAACACCAAAAATTGTGGAGATTTTTACCTTTAAAAGAGGAGTTTTTCCACTTTCAGCTTTTTGGCAAAGACCCAAACTTATTTTACTAGGAAAAGTGTGAGCTGCAAGAGGGCAAAGTTCCTTTTGTGATCACACCACACACCATCAGGAGGATGCTTACAAAAATAACAGTGGAAAAGCTAAGCCATCTTAGCCAAACTGCAGACGTTGCATCGGCGCGTCCCCACCGCGGGCAGGGGCACGCTGCTGGGCAGGGAGCCAGGAGCATCCAGCATCCAGCTCTTTGCTCTGCAAACATCCCCTGGAGTGAGCATCTACGTGGGTCCTCCCTCCTGGGATGAGCCTTGCCTGCCCCTTACCCTCTGCCCAAGCAAATCCTTCCCTCCTAGACATCCTTCTGGGGTCTTGGCTGCTCGCTGGCCAGTATAGAAATGGCCAGTATAGAAATGGGTCCTTTATGGACACAAGCAGCTGTGACGAGCTTGGGCTGTGATATTGCTGCTATGAGCCAAGTATCAGCTCCCAAAACTGTCCCATAAAACAGCAGGGAAACTGCCAAGTGAGTCCCTGTTTGGCAAAGAGCAGCCCCAGCACCGTTCCTCCTTGGCTTGACCAGGTGAGATCTTTTAAGATGCCGTGTGACGGCTCAGGTTTACCAGTGTGAGACTATTTAAGCAGACCCCATGCTTTTCCTGGGGTCTTCAACACCCTCGTAGGGAAAAAATAGAAAGTGTGACAAGGTCGCACTTTGAGGAGCCCCTGGAAGCGTCCACCAAGAAGGGGATGTTGGGGGAAGAAGCGAGCAGAGAAGTTTGGCAGGGAGGCAACACACATCTGGCCCTGCGAGACTGTATGTGCAGTCCCAGTACTCTCTGCTCATTTCTCACTTTTTCCTTTTTAAATGTCCACTTAAGGCAGAGAAATGGCTGAGAAAAGAAGAGCGATCGGCTTTTTTGGCCACAGGCCTGGAGAGTGTCTGGCTGACTGATGGTGATGCCGGGAGGGATGTGCCCAGCGGCAGCGGGTGCTGCAGAGGGGCCTTCCAGGGTTTTCTTTTATCATGGCTCATGTTTGAAAGGAGGGCTGTGGGAGGGGGAGGCGAGCAGATGGACAGCCGGGTTTGACGGCTGGTGGTGGGACTGACGGCTGAGATGCCGTGACAAGGAGAAGGGTAGGGGGTGGAGAAGGGAATTTGCAGCCTCTTAGGATGTTTCTGGTAGGATTTCCCTCCTTTCCAAGCTCTGTTCAAACCAGGGTGCTGTTTTCTGCCTCGAAAGCAGAGGCTCCTTTGAGGGGCTTTTCCTTCTCTCAACCAAATACAGATCTACTAAAAAGCATGGCTCTGGTCTCTGCCAAGAGCTCCATTTCCGTCAGGATTTCAGGGACTACTTAGTGTCTTCATTTCCTGGGAATCTCTTTCCAAGAGCTTTATGCTGGTCCTTCCTCCCTTTGCTGTGGGTCTGTGGGAAGAGGTGTGTGGGTGAGCACCGAGACTGCCGGACCGAGGGCAGGGGGATGCTCTCATCCAGCTGCACTGGTGCACAGAGCGAGGTGCAGTGTCCAAGCTGCACCTCATGCACTATGAAACACGGTGCTTCCTCCAGACTCTGACACTTTTTCCAAGCTAAACCAGCGCCTAGAAAAGACTGAGGGCATTTTTCACTGACTCAAGTTGGGCTGCGCTGGAGATGTACACATCTAGTTTCTATTGCAGTAATCACTGAGCGGGCGAGCAGCGGGACACATCAGCTAATGTCAGCCTGATCATGCAGCCACTCTGATGGATTTTCACTCCAGAAAAGGTCGGGGGGAATTACCATGCTTTGCACAAGGGAGAGTGCTCTTAGGTCTCTCTGCTAAGCAGCGAGCAGGGCAGGAGGGTGCTGCTTCTCCCCGCCTGCCTGCCGAGAGGGGCCGGGACTGTTTGCCAGTTGCTGCTGCTCTCAGACAAAAAAAGAGATGGAAAAGCCTCAGTCCTCACGCCTCTTTTGTGGCCTGGACAATGTGAGTCATGCTGAGTGCCCGGAGCATCCGAGGCTGCTGCCGGCTGTCCCCCCCTTCCCCCAGCACTGTGGCTGCCTCTTTGCCCTGCCAACGTGGCAAGGCAATGCTTCTGCCTCGGGTTCAAGGCGGGGAAGACAGACGGACATATAGGAGAGGATGGAAGGACAGACTCCAGCAGGGAATGGGAAGGAGAATAAGCCCCCAAACAGCTCAGATCAGAGAGAAAGGAGCCATCGTGTAGCAGAAGGCTCTGGCAGGAGCGTTCCCAAGCCTTCGGATCAGCAGTGGGACAGAGGAGTAAATTCGACACATATTTTCCATCCTCAGCTATCCACATTGCCCCTAACCTGATCCCAATTAGATATACAGAGGCAGCTGCCAAGGAACTTTTATGACTCATTTGAAAGGGAGCCTGCACAAGAACCGCGCATTCGAATCCAGCTGTCTCTTCTCTGTTGTTGTTTAGGGAGGACATTTGTGCTTGCTTAGCTCACCTAGGAAAGGGCCAGCGGGCCCCTGGACACAGGGGAAACTGGTTGTCAGCCCAGCCTGGGAACATGCTGTGTATTCCTTAAAAAAAAGGGAGAGACAGAGCTGAGCTGGCAGGACGTGCAGTTCAGGCAGCAGCCCCCTGCTCTGGGGGAGCCCTCCTTGCCGCGTTGCCTTTCGCCTTGGCAGGCTCAGCTGAGAGCAGAGCGGTTCCCCACCAGGCAGTGAACTGCTGGGGACCCCAAAGCACCCCGGGGAGTGGAAATCACTGGGGCTTGGCAGCTCCCACTTGTTCGTAGGGGCAAAGCCCTCGCTTCTCGCAGAGACACCAGCAGAACTGAGATGCAGAGAGCATCAGGTGCGACCTAAAAGCGGGCTGATGTTCAGCAGGCAAGTCTAAGCGACACGGTCAAACCTTGCTCAGGGAGGACAAGGGAAATCCCAGGTTAAATGAGACCTGAAGCCCATCTGCATCTCTTAGAGCAGCCAGATACCGCTGCTGTGGAGGCAGGTGGAGGACTCACAGCAGTGGCTGTGCCTGCCCGTATTAAGTCTCATCCCGGTCTTTAATAACAACAGATCAACCTGAACCCTGAAGAGTGAGATTGAAAATCCCTTCCCAAACGCTTGCTGTTATTATAACTGCAGTGATCCGTGCTATTGCCGTGCACCACAAATTGCCTGCCTGTCCCCTGTCATGCTCAAGGTATCAGCTGTTCTGGGACAAGGTGCTTGGGATGTTTTCAGTTGGAATTGGGCAAAGAGCTAGAATACGATGAATATTTTGCACGAGGAGTTTAGAGGCTGTCGAGCTGGTTTTGTTAGCAAAATGCATCATTTCTGATTCCAGCCTGGTACCAGAAACCAGGAGGTTTATCCTGAAAGCTGTGATTTTAAACCAAACCAAACCAACAACCCTTCTCTTGTGCGAGAGCAGAGCAGGCTGTCGGTGGCACTTTATCCCTCAAAATGCAGTTCTACAAAACCAGCCTGGAGATGCCCCAGTCTCAGCGGTGCCTGTCCTGGGCAAGGTTGATTTTCCTGGGCAAACCCTCTGACTTTTAAACATTTTGCTTTTAGTATGGAACAGGTCACGTTTTCACTCGATACCTTGAAAATATTCACTAAGTGGAATTGTCCTTTCAGCAACCATCTCTAAAATCCAGTATCCGCGATACATCTTTCACTTGGCTTTTCAAGTTTCCGAAGCCCTGCCGCTCTCTTAGCTCATATTTTCCTAGCATTTCAAATAAGTACTATTAAATGAAAGCTGAGACGCTTATAAATTCGCATGATTCTGGGAAATGGATCTTTAAGAAAAGTACCTGCTACCCTTCCTAGGCCCTTCCTAGCAAGTGCCATGGTGTCTCATGAGCCCAGGTGGGATCCTCCTGGCACCTGCACCCTCTGCCCTTTCAGGACAGGGGTTTAGACACCCCGAAAGCCGGAGCAGCATCCCGCAGAGCTGACCGCCCCTGCGCTGCACAAAGGATGGTGGAAGCCCTTCCTCCCTCCCTGGGGCAGGAATGCGATGCGCAGCACCCAACCCAGCCCCCCAGCCCCCCTAACCCGGCTACCGTGGGGTTTTTTGGGGCCGGTTGGCTCAGGGCCTGCCCGGACAGCCCTTCACCGAGAGGACAGCAGCCGGTATCACTAGATGGTGCTAACGGTTGCGTTTTCCCGAGCTCCCGGAGCCGCGGAGCAGCGCCCGGGCAGCGGGCAACCCGGCGGGGATGCTGGGGGGGGCGCTCCCGGTGGTACCTCGGGCCCCGCTCCTCGGGGCCTTGGGGGCGATAAGGGTGTTGCCATTAATAATAACGGCGATGAGGAAGATGTTTCCTTTCTCTCCAGGCTCTCAAGGGGAAGGGGCTGGGCTCAGCAAGTTGCAGGATGTCCCTGGGTTGTTGAGGGGAACTTGCCCTTCCTACTGCTGCCCCCTTGGAGGATCCCTGTTCCCTCTCCGCATCCTTTTGCGCTGACTCAAACCCGAACCAGACACAAGTTTGTTGAGGCCGAGGAAGCAAAGCTGCCGTGTGGGTAGGGATAACCAGCTGCAATTCCCAGCCGGTGCTCCCTGTGCTGGTGATGAGCTGGGAACACACACGCATGTCCCTCCCCAGAGCCCCCACCACTGGAGCACAGCCCTTCGCAGGTTTGTCAGGCCCTCAAACAGGAGCTGGTAGGATGGGGACTTTCTCTCTTGTGGAAGGATCACTGGCTTTTGGGAGTTCCTCTCTAAATCCCTGGCTGATAAGGCACAGCCTGAGCTACAGCTGGCTGATCTTACCCCTCCTCGCTGGGGGAACAGCCCTGGGGAGGTGCTGGGGCACAAGGAGGGGGGAGCAGAGCTCACCCACACAGCTGACTCAATGCTGATAAGCTGCCACAGCCAGACACTAAAGAAATGTGTCTGGGAATGTCATGTTTCTGCGCCCCAAGCCCTCCTCATGGCTTGCAAGGCTGAGCTCAGGGGACAGAGCTGCCCCTCATGCCTTGGAGGAAATCGGTTCTTGGACAGTGGGGCTGAGTCAGCTGGAGGGTGCTGAGAGGCTCATGGTAATGGGATGAATTCCCAGCAGGAGAGGACATAGTCGGCCGTGCCCTCCTGCAGCATCGGCCGAGGCTGCTGTCACTCCCAGACAGGGTGCTCAGCCCCAGCCCCGGCATGCAGAAGCAGCAGGGATGTTCAGTCATGAAATCTTCCATGGAGAGAGAGCACGGGTGCACTCTGTACCCTGCCCATCATCCAGAGGGCTTCCAGCTTCCTCAGAGATGGAGATTTTTGCATAAAAAGGTATCTAAATGTAATTTTTCTCATGGTGTTAGACAAAATATGGATATTTCAAGTCTCCAGAGAGCCCTGTTGGGAAGGGCAGGGACGCCAGAGCATCCGGAGCAGAACCAAAGCAAGCTTCAGCTTGCTGATTCTCAGCTTTTTCCTCCCTTGTTCCCACCCTCCTCTGTGAGCAAACCCTCCAGAGCATTGTCAGCTCAGCCATGGAAGTGACTTATTTGAGGTCAATCCATAAGAGAGCTCACAAGGGAACCCAAAGCTCTGCCCCGTTTGTGATGAGCCCCAGCTTTCCAGGTCACGGCTCTGCCCCATCCTCACACACTCACAGTGCAAATGCCAGTGCCACCACCCCAGTTGTTGTTGCTCTTGGAAGATAACTGGAGCCAGAAACACAGAAACGTGAAAGAAACCACATAGAGAGACCAAAGCAAACCCAGGCTCAAATGCCAGCGGTCACACCAACCTCACCGGCCTTGTAGTGCCACCAGTGGATCTCATTCAGGATGGAGAAACACTTACAGAGCATTTACTGTGCAGGGGAAGAGGCCGTCATTTACCTCTGGCAGCTGACACCGCTTTGCTGCAGAAGGTTACCTCTGGCTAGGTGAGGAGCTTTGGCTGTTTGATCAGATGCATGGGAGTAATTAACATGCTGATTTTAGGATCTGATCATATCAGGCTGAGCAAATAAGCCCCTGACATTTTTAATCAAAAGCTCTTCTCCTCACACCGTGTTCAAAGGCAGAGAGGACGCCGGGAGGAGGATAAGGGCTGAGTGGCTTCTGTCTCCGTGATGAGGACTATGTGTCAGACCTGCTGCCACGTGCCAGCCCCGCTGCACCGGGCTCCTCTCGCCGGGCTCCTCCATCTCCCGTGGGGCTCCCATAGCCGTGAGTCACTGCAGCCATCCCTGCGCCACATCCTCCGAGACAAACCCACACAGGAGCAAGAGAAGCTCAGGGCATTCTCTGAAGAAATTGCTTTCTCATGACTAAATGTCAATGTGCAGAAAAAATAAACCACGACCACAGATTTACTTAAAAATCATCAGTGACTCCCCAGCCTGGGGATAAGTGTCGATGTCGTGGTGAGAGGCAGATGCGGGGAGAGGGGTTGCTTGTGTTGGTGGGGGCTGCTCAAACACATCTCCTTTCAAAGAGCTTCCTCCGGCAAGCTAATGACCTGGGCAGCAGGGAGCTCCGCTGGGGTGGCCTCCAAAAGGACATTTTTTTGGCTTTATTATTGTAAATAATGATTTATTTATTAGCAGCTCCTTGAGGCACCCAGGAGAGGAGCAGCTGGCATTGCACTGACACACAAACTGGTGGGGAAGCTTCAAATCAGCTCTGGCTTTCTGCAAGTCCCCTTCCCCAGGCAGGTTGGGGCATGGGCAGGGCAGGAGTTGCTGCCAGCCGGGTGCCCTGTGACAGCATCACCAGCACCTTTCTGCAAATAAATAAAAATCCACTCTAACCTGTCGTTGGGGGCCCTTGTTTTCTGCTTTCTCATTCCCTTTCTCCTTGGGTTTGAGGGTGGTTAGAAAAGTGCCAGGAACACACAAGATAGAGAGTTATTGTAGGCATGGCTGGGTGCCAGCCACCCTTGTAATTTTGTTAATAGACTAATAGAGGAGCAAATGAAGCCATTGTAGGTGATACTAACACTGCACAGTCCCGTCGTGGTCAGAAATGTTTCAGGCTACTTCCTTAATAATTTTTCTTCTGCACGATCTTATTTGCCCTTGGCTGTATCAGGACTGGGCTGGTGTTGGTAGTGTTTTCAATTCTTTAGTAAAGTTTGATTTTTCTTTTAAATGAACAAGCATTAACAGACTGTTTAAGTTCGGTTTTTAATGACCTGATATAAACCTGAAATGGGGTTAACACACCCATTTCAGCTGTCCAGGAGTGGCAGACAGCCCTGGGGCTCCTGCAGAAACCTGCTCTGCACCAGCGCTGGGCCCCTGGGATGTCCCAGCATTAAGAGAGCGGAAAATCCTTATGACAGGTCAGAAATGCAAACGCTGTGCTGCGTGGAGAAACGGCTTTAGCAGAGGAGCTCTCCCGTGATGTAAACCCTGCAAATGCAGACGCCCAGGTTGCTCCAGAGAAAGCCATCAGCGTTACTTCGCTCCCTGCAGTTCCCCCGTCGCTCACGCCAGCCAGGATCGCTTTTGCCATCTTTCCCCATTTCTCAGGCAGGACAGGGATGGAAGGAGTCACACGTTGAGGATGGGGGGAATCACCCCCTGCACACAGCGGCTCGCTTCAGCCTGGGACAGCCCCGATGGGCTACTTACCTTCCGTACAACCCAAAAGCTGGAGTGTGAAACTGCAGCCTTGAGATGAAGGTTCTCGGTGGCTGCAACACCTCTTGCAAAAAGCATTTCCCTTTTCCTGGTCCTGTGTGGTGTTTGGGAGGGAAATGCTGGAGATCAGGGTGGCTGGTTTGGGGAGGAGGCGGCCAGTGGTGCTGACAGGCTGCAGCCTGGTGCCTGTTTTCCTGGGCTGTGGAGACAGTCACAGAAGCAGAGCCACCACGTGCGGGCAAGTGGCCTTCTCTGAGATGGAAACCATCAACATCTGCCCGGGCAGAGGAAGCGCAGCTGGGTAACAAATAAATACAGATGAACATCACTTCTGGGCTCAGTTATGGGGCTATTCCAGGACCTGAACTTGCAAGTGCAGAAATGTGATGCTCTCTGCTGTAACAACTCATGGTTTGCTTTGACTTCAGCAGACAGGCTTTCACCACCACAAGCTTTTCTCCCCGGATTCCAGGCCCCTTTATAGCACAGCCAAGGGACATGTGTTTCCTACCGCGTGGGACTGGACCATCGCTAATTTTAGTCACCTTTTCTAGAAAGACACTTCCTAGTGAATGTCATGGTGTTAACTCACCTACTCCCAAGAGCAGGCAGCCTGAGTGCCCAGCAGCACATCGCTTTCTGCCCCCAGACCCCAAGATGAAAGCTGTGGCAGTGTTAATTGTAAATGAAAACCCTCTGTTTGAATCTTCTAGCTGTGAAAGGGGAGGGTGAGATGCAAAAAATCCTTCTGAACTTCCCTTTCCTTCAGTTATTTTACAAAACACTTTAGTGTTGGATATTCAAAGAAACAAACAGCTCTTTATGACCATCTACCCCCTTTTTTTCTCCTCCTGCTCTTGACAATGAGGACCAGAGTGATGGACCACACTAGACACAGCCATTTCCTCACTGATGCTAATTGAGAAGGAACAATTCCTGGAGAAATGGCAGAAAAAAAGAGAAATTTTGTCTGGGCAAACCAGACCATGCAGCCCAGAGCAGAAAGTAAAGGAGTGGGAAAGGCAGAGAGAGGAGAGTGCCGACCACGGGGTCACACTGGCTTGGAGCGAGCTGGGAGGGGAAGGACACGGTCCAGGAGAAATTTGAGGGAAAACGTAAGGAGGCAGAAGGGATTACTCCCTGCTGGGGTTAGCCAGGATGAGCTAAACACCCGGGCTTTTGCGCTTTCGCCCAGGACCAGGGCAGAGGTGATCTGGACACGTTGCAGGAGGATTTAGGATGGTTTGGGGGACCCCAGTGCCTGTGGGACGTGTCCCAGCGCAGGACCCCGGGCTCCGCAGGCGCCGAGAGCCACCTGACCTCACGCTCTGCGCCCGTGAAACTGGGGAGCGAGCAAAAAGGAGTCCGAGCAACATGAGTGATCGCAAATGTGTTTCCACTTAGCTGGTCCTCCGAGGCCAAATGATGTAACTCCTGCGAAGCCCTGCAATATGTTGGCAGGAGGAGCCTAGTGACAACTCCAACTGTAAGTTCCTGAGCTAATGAGCAGAAAAGTTGAATAAAAAAAAAAAAAAAAAGGCTTTTTCTTTGGCTTAACATAGCAATCCTCCCCAGGACTGTTTTCTGAGCAGAGAAACAGCACACTGAAGGAAAAAAATCCAGCCCCCAAAGACCTTGGCTCCTCTCCTCTGGGTCTGGTGGGGCAAAGCCAAGGGGTCTACACCCATCAGGACCCGTCAAACCAGCAGAGCTGGGGGTTTGCTCAGCCTGCCGAGATGCCGAAGCAGATCCCTGCTCCAGAAGCAGCTCGCTGCCACCCTGCTCTCCAGCCTTTATGGAGTTAACCACAATTATTATTACTAAGGGTGGGTTTTTCTGTCTGTGTGTGTGTTACCAGCAAAGAATGTTTTACTACAGCTCTCCACACAGCCACCAGCCTCCAAATGGACCATGTTACAGTAGAGCTAAATATTGTGTCAGGGACCATGTGTTTCTTGTAAGATGGGCTTGAGCCACAACTGTGTAGGAAATTGTTTATCTCTCTCCCCCCTCTCCCTCTTTCTGCTTTTATCCTCCCACGGGCCGCGTGGACAGCCGGGGCGCTGGGAACTTTCCTGGGGATGCTGGTGGATTTTTTTTTTTGCAGCCCATGTGAGTAGCAAGGAGTGAGCTCTGGCTGGGACAGGCGGCTGCAGCCGCCGTGTCTCCCCGTCTGCCGGGTGACATGCCAGTCCTGTCATCCCGAGGGACACGGGCGGCTGTCACCACGCTCTGGTGCCACGAGGCACTGCCCCAGCCCAGGGCAGGGACCAGCCCCACTGGTGCAAGCTGGCTCAACACCGCAGATGCCTGGGGAACCTCTGCTAGAGGGTTCAGACGGAGCAAACAAAAGCACGATGCTTGTTTCAGAGGGAAATTTGGCCAAAGAGGTATTGCCAACCCCAGGGTCAAGGTGGAGGTCAACCACCATCTTCGATTTGCTGGAAATCCCGCTGTCTGCAGGGTGGGCTATAGAGCCAGGGGATTAAAGGAGAAGTAGAGCAACCTCGCTGAAAATTGTTTTATTGCTGCTGCAGCCGGCGCAGAGCAGAGCAGCCCCTCTGGGTGCTGGCCTGAGCCGAGCAGGGTCTGCTGCCTGTGCCATGGGCAAGGCACTGCTGTCACCACGGGCAGGGTAAAGCCTTGGCTTCACGCTCCGATGCTGCACATCCACCCATGGCTCAGTGCTCGGCGGAGGCACCGCGGGCAGGGAAACCCCCTTTGCCTTCCCTGAGAAGGAGACAGAGATCTGGGACTTGTGTCTCCCCTGCGCTGCTCTGCAAGAGGGATGTCAGGGAAACCTGAGCCCCTCGTGCTTTCCTCTCCTTATCCATCCATCTCGACGCCATCCCCAAATGCAAAAAGGCACTTTTCCTTTTTACTGTCTCTGCTCTCTCCCAGCCACTGATCTACACAATAGAATAATTGTATATAAACATCTGATTTCTTTTACTTTGCCTCAGTAATAGCTTGTAGCAACCCTTTCCAACATCTATTAATACTGTGCCATATATTAGATCCAGACTTCAGATCCCCAAATGTGACTATCTTCAGAATAAAGTGGGGAAAGCCTGAACACAGATCAAACGTTTGCCCTCTGCTCAGTTTTAAATATAGTATAAACTGCACCTCTATATAAATTTAGCAAGGGCTCTTGCTTCTAAACACCTTGGACTTTTCTCTCTGTGAGATATTATAGATGATGCCCACCTGGATCAGACTAATGATCTCTAAACATCAGTATCTCACGTTTCAGCAAAGGCCAGCCGAACCTGGCAGAGCAGTACTCATCCCACTGCCTTTTGTGTAGAGCAGAGCTATAGGAGATCAAGATCTCTACTTCACAGGGGAAAAACATGAGCACAAAGAGATGAACTGACTCATCCAAAATCAGCCAGCAGCCAGGTGGACAGTAGAAACGACTGGAGCTTGATGGTGGTTGCTGTGTCCAGCAATCCCAGGACCTGGGGTGGGTTTCTGATGGGAACGATGCTGAGATGCCATTTCGTTGCTTTACATTTGCTCCTTGTAACACACAGGGAGATTTCCAGAGGTGCAGTTGCTTCCTCAATCATAAAGGCCTGTATTTGCCTTACACTTTGGAACAAGAAGGTTTTTACTTCTAGAGAAATGAAGATTTTTCCAGATGGACTTTTTTTTTTTTTTTCTGAATTGGTTTGAATTCAGACAGATTTGGGGGACTTCTCATTGAATGTGGCTTGCCCTATCTCTTACCTACCCACCTGCAGAGGCAAAAGCAAAAAGCAGCAAAAATATAGCTAAAAATATAAGCCATATCTAATTGCTGCTCCTTCCCACCATAAGATTGGATAACTTTTGAGAAATTCTGTAAACCCCAGCTTGTGCTTTGGCATAGCTGCAAGCCCTGGCTGTGCTGGCATGCAGAGCACCAGTCAAGAACAGCACCATGCTTGACCAAAGTCAGAGATAGGGAAAGGGGCAGCACTTTCCATTGGGAAATTATCTTTCTTTGCCCAAAAAAGAAAAATCCACACAGGTTATAATAACAAAAAGGCATGTTAGTCCTGATTGTATCTCTAGGAATGAGAAAAACAGCCAGGGTTAAATCTTCCAGTTGGTTATAATCCCTGGGAAGTACCCGCTGCCCTTCCTTGTTAGGACACTGTCAGGGTCCAGTTCCAAATTTGAAAAAGATAATTTTTTTTTTTTTTCAAAAACAAACTGTAAAACTGCATCCTCAGCTATATCTTTCTTCCACTGCTCCATGGCATGCACACACCCCTGTTAGTGGCTGTCTGTGCTAGAGCTGCTGTGAGATGGTAGTGACTGCTTTGTACATCACATTGCTCCTGCAGTGATCCAACAGAAGATACTTAATGAGAAAAGGACACTGAAGAATTTGGCTTGGAGAGAAAAACTGTGTGTAAAGATCTGCTGGGGGCTTTCTGGTAGGTTTTTGGGCTTAGTAGGGCTGCTAAAAGAGATCGGATTCTTTTTCTCCTTCATCAGAAATAGCAATTTAGGGATTTCCGTGGTTCTGCTTTGCTTCTTGCTACTGGCCACTGGTCTAAATTGTGCTGGGTGAAGGAAAGTGGCTGCACATTTTTCTGCTCCTGACGGCTGGGATCATTAAAAAGCCTGAACTGAACATAGACTGGACCAGCCCTTCAGATGACAACTTTCTTTACCATCAGCCTGTGCCCCAAATTTATTGGGTTGCAGCTGGGGATCTTTCTCTTTGATCCATCTCTGCTATTAAACAGCTTCAGATAAAGCTGCAAAGCTCATTTCTAGGAAAGGAAGCAAAACAACCTAAATCTTGGAGCTGAACAGCGGTGGAGAGCCGATCCACAAACTGCATCTCCTCACCAGCTTCAAAAGCAGCTCATTTTAACACCCTACATGGCACTTCGGCAATGATTAAAGTACCTTAAACGTGCACCTTTTTCATCACAGACCTGTCTGCTGACAGGGTGCCAAGGACAACAAACCCAATCAAAAGCATCATCCCTATGATGGATCTAATTGTTATTGTCTTATTTCCCAAACAAGAAGAGCTGTAACAAAAATAGAACCTGGAGAAACATGGACATCCTCATACAGAAATAACCCCCTAAAAGCAAACTGCAAAGCCATAGAGGAGCCAGCCTACAAGCTACAGACACAAAGTGCCGAGCAAAGGAGATAACTGGCTGGTGAATGCTGGGAAATAATACCCTAAAATCCTTCTGAGCCCATTCATCACCCCGGCTTCAGTGATCATCTCAGCAATAAATTCCCTTATCATCCTATTGGAATTTGACATTAATGACCTGCCTGTTATTTCAGAGGGAGATGGACTGTAACCGGCGGGTAATTGGTAGGAAAAATTGCCAGTTATAGCAAAGATCTGATACCATCAGAGTAGTTACACCATGAGAGAGGGAGATTAGGGAGCTCTGTTTACCACAAGGGGCTTATTCATCCTGAATAAATGTGTTAGCTGCCCAGAGCCTTCCTCGCACACCCTCATTCCCTTTCAGTGGCATCTTAACATCAGCGCTAACACAGTTTTTTTCCCAGTGTTTCCAGTTTTCTGGTATGAAAAACAGCAAAGACACCACACAGCAGAAGCTGTTGCCAGTGCACAAATGACTGTAAAAATGATTAAAAAGTTCTCCTCAACCTCCCATTAGTTTGTGCATTTATTTCTGAGTTGTCTCAAGAAAGACAACTGTAATTTCTTAATCATTCACATTACTCAGAATGCTTCTGCAAACATCTCTGGTCTGCAAAGTTTTTTGCGAGCAACCTCCCAGGCTGTGACTGGTTTAGGTTTTGTTTCTATTTCTCTGCTGGAGCGACACAATAGATTTATTAACATTTTTCTTTGCACCTGCAGGCCAGCTTCCAGTGTGCTGTACCTAAATCACAGAGCCCACGTTTGCAGGGGGACCCTGCAGCCTTCACCAAAAAGAGGACAACTGACTCTCTAGAGCATGTTGGGGGAGAGCTAGAAGCAACTCCAGAGGTGAAATCTTGTCTCTGCTGCAATGAACAATAGCTTTCCCCTGACTTGATGGGTCTATACCTTTCTCAAAGTTTTCCTGCTCCTACCTTCCACTTCCCAGCTAACAGGACCAGCAACAGAGCCAGAACATCATATTTTTTTTTGGTGAACACACCTGCTTTTTAAATTAGCTCCCTGGAGTATTCACAAAAACAAAACTGCAAGACACGTCCACGTGTCAGGACTGAATTTGCTACAGAAAGACTGGCAGATATTCATAATAAAACATCTGTATGATTTGCCCAGCTCTGATTGTAACTGCCCTTCATGTCTTGCATCCTGGGAAGGAAGAACTGGTGATGGTGGTAGGAAAATTGCTTCACTGGAGTCAAAGGGGATTTCACAATCACTTTCACTGGAGCCAGGGCTGCTTTTAACCCTGTGTGCTCCCCACCCTATGGGGTCCCCACCACTCTAAGCAGTGGTGGAGGGAAAGAAATGCTCCTTTTCCTTGCAGATTCTCCCTGGAGGGCTCGAAGGTGGTGGGGATGGCCCCAAAGCCTCCCTCAGAAGGAGACTGTCTCTCTCTGCATGGAGCCAGACAAAATTCACCTTCCAGGCTCTACTGAGCGCTCAGATGTGCCAGTCTGGGTGTGAGTGCAGAAGGGCCAGCCCTGTGTCCTCTGTGCATGGCAGGGGAAGGGTCTGCTGCTTGTCCTCAGCATCACCGCAGGATGCCGTGATTCGGGGACAAGGTACACGCCAGAAACGTCCTTCCAAACCAGCAAAACTACCCAGAGAGAAAGACTAGCTGGAGCTCTCCTCAACTGCTCTTTAAAACAGTGGTTTGAAATCGGGCTCAGAGCAGAGATGGAGCATCAGACCCTTCAAGAGGGAGCAGAGCTTGGAGGGATGGATGGAAATTTTGAGCTCCGCATGGGTAGCATCTGAGACAAGAGGCTGCAGCAGCCCTGGAGCCGCAGCACGCTGCCCCGGCGCTGAACCGTCCTCTCCGATGGCTTTAACAGCGGTTGGGAGTCGATTCCCAGGTCTCTGGAGCTGTCCAGAGGGGAAGGTGCAGGTAATGAGCTATGGCCGTGCCTCTCCTGGAGACGACTGAACTAGAAACCCGAAGGTTGGATTTCTTCCCTACAGCCTTTCTTCCCTACAGCCACATAAAAAGCTGTTAACTGCCACGGCAGGAATTGAGCCTGCGAATCCCGGCTCGCTGCACTCTTTTTTCATGGGAGGCTCTTCATGCAAAAAACCATCCGCAGGATGAATTAAATGCCGCTGTAGTGGCCACATTCCCATATGCTCCTTGTGCTCTTCCACTTGACTCACCAATAAAGAAGCCAAGATATTTTGTAGAGGCTGTTTTGAAAACACTCTAATCGATTTAATTCATAGCCAGAGCCCTTCCAACCCACTTGCTGGACATTCCCCCAGGAACGTGTTTAATCCCTGGTTGCCCTGGGTCAATGGAGATGGTGTCCTCCAGCCCGTTCCCTATTGGCGACAACACCATGCCTGGGGAATGAGTGTTTTCTGCTGTTCTTCAAGGTCACGCACAAGAATGAAAACGTTGGCGACAGCCTGAAATAAGCTTCAATTTCTTTTTGCCTTGTTGAAAGGCATGTTGTTTACTGCAGACAAATTGGAGATGAACACACGGTGAGAGTCCAGTGAATCCATAAAATAAAACCCTGAATAATCGCAATACAATATTCCTGCAAGAAAGGTTTTCTTATCTTGATTTTTTCCCCTTCTTTTTCTCTCTCTCCCCACCCTGTCTTGGACTAATCACTACCAGACCAGGAACCTTCAAACAGATTTGTTTGGAGACTTGGCGTGAGCTCATGGTAGCTAAAGACTTCTTGCTTTCCCTACAAAAAAACAGAGCCCCTTTGGAGGGGAAGGGGAGCTCCAACGCTCAAGTCAGAACTTAAACAGCATATGTTGCAAACAAGATGAGAAGTAGAAAGCTGCCTAAAACATCTCTGACCCCTTCCCTGCACATCTACAGCAGAATCGCTTTCCCTTTGGCTTGTGGCATCTGAGTTGCAAATGCTACAAGGATGAACGCAGAAGCCTCCTGTGGTTTGTTCTTTACATATTTGCGAGGAGGCTTCCAAAATAAGTTTGAAGGCTGTCAATCTTGTCTCAAACAGCCACAGGCAACGATGTGTCAGTCTGTGGGAAAGCCTGGAGGTTCATCCGCACTGAACGACTGTGTTAGCAGCGCTCCCCCGCCGCCCTGCCTGGGTCCTTGCCTGTGGGGATGCACCCCGATGGAAAACGGGCTGTCGTGACGTGGGCTGCTTGGGATCTATAGCAGGAACAGGTCGAGGGGCTCATGAAAGCTGGTGAGAGAGATCCCCCAAGGGCTGTTGTGGTCTGGAGCAGCCGGGCATCCCCCCAACTCTGGGGAAATGCTCTCTGATGCCTGGACCCAAAAGGTGGCTGGGACTATGCTTTGGGATGTGGTTGTGCCATGGGGGGCAAAACCCTGCCAAGAGGCAGGACCCCGTGGTGCAGAGTGAGGGGGGTCGCTTTCTGAGGGCCTTTCTGCTTAGCTCAGAGGGGAGAGGGGTGGAAACTGAGGATTTAATGTCTTCCTCAGCTGGAAGTTTCAGCCAATGGCAAAACCAATGGAAAGCCCCCTCAAAACACGAGAGTCCCATCCCAAGGGTCTATCCCCCTAACCAGAGGCAGGGATGATGCCTGGGCAGGAAATATGTCGGCCATGTGACTTTGTGAGTCATCCTGGTTGAGAACAACACACTAGTCAAGAGTTGGCTAATGTGTACATCAGGACATGTACATATATATGTCCTTCTTCTGAATCTTTCTCTTTACCTCTTTGTCCCAGAAAACATCCAAGCTGCTAACACTCTGAGGAGGATGACGCAGCAAAAATAAATGTTTTAGCAAGAAACAGAGAAATGAGATTTGCATATGTTTTTCTGGGAAAAATATCAAATTTTCCCTGTTAGAAAATGAATGTGTTGGAAACTGGCTTGCAGAACTTGAAGCCTGACTCAAGCGTTGATTTGTCACGGGACTGTCACCTACACTCGTTGTTCATGAGGACTGCTCAACCCTCTGTCCAAAAGGAAAGATTTCTGGCTGTTGCTGTTTTACTGATGGATTTGTGGAGAAGCAAGTCCTGGTCAGTGAAGTGACTGCAGAAGCTTTCCCTGAATTTAGCAGCGGGCGAGGAAAGTTTGTGGAATATAGAATTATCCTCTGCTTGCTGCAGAGCTGTTCCCAAGGAGATTGGGAGCACAGTGATAAATGAATTTCAGAAAGCCTGGGGGTTCAGCTTGGCTAAGGGAAAAAATGCTGGTGTCTATCCGAACACTGCAAACCTGATTTTCCGCTTACATGCCTGATTATAAATCAGCAGTAAATGTACTTATGTTGACACGCCAAGTTTTCCCTTGAACGTTGTACTATAGGCACATGCTCCTTTGACTGCAGGTGATTAGATTTGATGAAGAAACCACGGAGCGAGGTGCTTTGGTGGGTATCAGCAGGAGATCCTGTTCGATTAGCGCAGCGCTGCCTCTCGCCCTTCGATGCTCTGACTGCTCGGCTGAGGCAGAAGAGAGATGCCAGCAGAGACTGCGACCCAGCAGAGACCCAGCCAGTGGGAATCCTCTGTCTGAAAAGCTCCTCAAGTCTGTAAAAACTGGGTTGGAAATCTCTTAAGAGGTTTTTGATTAATGTAAATTGCATTTTTTTGCAGCAAAGTAAAGCTTTGGTTTATATTCATGTTCCCTTGAGACTTATTCAGTCTGAGGTTTCCTTGCTGAGAAGTATGTACAGCTCTTCTTTTTGTTTTCATTTAAGCAGGACAGAAAGCATCCCAGTGCCTGTATTTCTGAAGAAGCCAAGGCCTGAGCCTGCAAACCAGAGCCACCAAAACACAACCTAAGCCATGAGAAGAACAAGGCAAAGCACTCCAGGCCGGCTTCTGCGAACTGCAGGAAAGGAGTCGCTTGGAAACTGGGGCAAAAGTTGAAACAGGATTTAATTTTATCTGTATTGATTCATCTGTCCCTAATTAGCAATAGCTTCCCAGTGCATGACGTAAGAATATGCAGAGGGTTTTTTAATGAATAACTCTCGGCTAAGATAAAATATAGCCGTTCTCAGATAGTTCTTTTTATATGCCAATAGAGATTTGTGCAGTCAAAGATGAAAAATAGATGAGATCCCACAGTCACACATGTTGAAGACTAAAATCTTTTAGAGTATGGATCCTGTCTTCTTACCAATTTATTGTGGAAAAAATTTTGCATATCCCCCAGTTTACTATCTGTATTTACTTTTACTGAGGGAGGACCCTTAAGCTCCCAAAACTGCACAATGCACGATGCTACACGACATCTGCCTATGATTGTTCTGAAAGTCCCCAAACCAGCTAACAAAAAAATGGTCATGTTTAATGGCACTTCGACAAAATAAATGAAGCAATTAGTTAAATTTAAAATCCATATGTTCCAATTTTTCGTGGCGACAATATGAACCTGGGCCACAGGTTGATCTCGCTCACCTCATAATGCACAGTCCCCCCTCTTCTATGTCATTCCTTTGCTCCTAGTTATATCTCCGTGTACCATCCCACATATTTCATCTCAGTCCTCTGTGCTCACACCCTTGAAATCCTTCCAGGCTGCTATCATTGTCCGCTTCTCTAACTCACCTCTCTGAGCCAAGCTATACATCCAGGCTCTAATTCTTCCCCATAAACCAATCCCTCTGGGCCCCTGACCATTTTCTGATATTTCCATGAGCTGTGCAACAACTTGTGGGTTCACTTCTCCTCTTCTAACATCAATAAAAGTCCAGAAACACCAGAATGAGAGGAGAATCAGGTTTCTGGGTTTATTTTATAACCGGAGTGAAAAACGAAGCTGGGGAGATGCTGTACAGGGTCCTCACTGAGCGGTGAAGAACCAGGGCAGGACATGTTGAGCAGATGGTGATTCTGGACTGCAGATGAGGACTAAATTACTGTGTTCAAATCACATCTTTGATACACTTCCAGCTTTTATCAGATGGTTCCACTCAATGTTTGGCACAGCTGATGCGAAGGGGAGGCCAGGAGAGCAATCAAACAGCGTGAGCAGCTGAAGCAGCCCAGCACAGGAGAAGGGCCCCATCCCTGGGGTTCTCTGGCTGTCACGGTCCTTCCCCACCTCCTGGGAAGCAGCACACTGAAGTGGGGACTTCCCTGACTGCTCCCACTCTTCCAGCACCTGCAGAGCTTTAATATTTACCCAGACATGCAAAAAATCCCAGCACCTCACAGGCTACACAGCTTCTGCTCCCTCCTGCCACATCACTTCATGTTGCAAGCAGCTTGCCCAGGCGATGTGATTGTAAGTTAAAGTATCTGGGAGGATTGATAGCATGTGAGCAATTTCTTGGAGTTAAAAGACTCTCTTTCTCCGGTTTTGGCTTTGGATGACCCGCGCTCCTAATGCACTCTTCACTTAATTCACCCCTGCCAGTGCAAATGCTCTTATTTATGAGGTTGGTAATCACTTTCTATCAACACGCTCTGAAAATCTGCTCCTTCCACAAAACATTCCTTCAAGTAAATCCTTCCCCATGAATATTCTCAGTACAAGCTGCGTCCAGGGCCTGATCAGGGCATAGGAGAAGACTTTCAAAGGACTCCCACTGAGTTCAATTGGCTCAGACCCCAAGTGAACACACATCCACACCCACAAAGCTCTGTTATAAATGGTCTCAGAGAAGCTCACAAGAAGGAAACCAAACCTTTCCCAAAGTCCTTAGGAGGGTCCGTGGTTATTTTGCCATCCTTTTGCTGCACATGGACCACAAGGTTTTACCTCTCAGGAGGAATGTCAGGCAGCACCACAAGGCACACAGCTGAAGGGCTGTGCTAATTTAAAATCCTTCCAGAACACTGAGTTTGGTGTCTTTTTTCTTCCTAAACTTAAAAGCCAGAAAAATATCTAGAAATGTCTGTGCAGGAGAATCAATCACATACTAAGGAACCTTCTGGGTCCCATGAAAGAGCCCGGGTTTTCAGCCTTGGCAGTTTATTCTTCCTCCTTTTGGGAGGCAGCACAGATATGTTTTCCATTTGAAATATCCCAGGGGTCTTGCAGCTCATGCTGAGCCCTCAGAAGTAAACGAGCCACTTTTCCCCTCAGCAACCCCAGCTACAATTAAGAAATGGGTTTTTTTTTCAGCATACCCAGACTGACATTTGGTTCAAGCCATAGGAAAGCTGAGGCACAAAGTCCACACTAGAGCAGTACCAACAAATATATAACATATGAATGAACATCTTTAGCTCAGAGTTTTCTGCTCCATATCTCTCAGCTGTTTCACAGGCCAACTAGAGCTCTTTATCAGTGTCATTTACTCAGCTGTCAAGTGGGTTTTTTATCCTAAAGCTCTGCAGTGGGGAAATAGGAACCTGCAATGAACTTGCCTCACACTGAAACAGATATTTAACTAGAATAAACCAGTGGCTGGACTGAATAAACACTGCAGGCACTTTAGAAAGAATGTTAAGTTGACATAAGATCTGTTGGGTGAGTTCAAGAAATGGGAGACTTTATGCTGAAGTCATAAATCTGCTGGGTTTAAAAGGGGATACTGCTGAGCTCTGCACCTTGGTGCCTTGCTAGGAGAGGCTAATGCAGGAGATTTGCTGTCCCAGAGGCTGCAGAGCTGTTGGTAGGGGCAGATAGACTTCTTTCTCATCACAGCTGCTGAGAAGTGTGGACTTTATCTCCATTTCAGTCTTCCGCAACCGCTGCAGCTCACCGAAGCCTCTGGCAAAGGGTCCTGTCCTCTGGCTGTGTGAACCTGGGTGTTTCATGGGGAGCTAAGTCTTGGCTGCTAAGCCCTGATACACGAATGTCTTGAAGGACAGTGAAATTCAGGGTCTCTGGGCCAACAATATTCCTTCCAGCTGGGACAGCCCCAAATGCTGCTGAGGGCCAAGGCAGCGATGAAACCCAGTGGCTTTTCTGGTGGGGCTGTCGTAGGGCAGCGAAGCTGCTCCAGCTCTCGCTGTGTTTGGAAACCACGGTGCCCTCGTATGACCCTGACACGCTCTCGCCTGTCTCTGCTCTCCTTTTCCTCTGAAAACGCAAGGATGGATGAAAGGGCGGATCTGGGTCTTGGCTCCTGATCTCTTCTGAGCAGCCCTGCTGATCTCAGGGGCAAGTAGGAGCATGTCTCCTCCAGGCTTGCAGATGCCAGCAGCTGCGGGAGGTGTGAACTGCCTGCAGGCTGAGGTCTGCACGGGACACCCAACCAATTCCCCGCACCTCTGAGGGCAGACTCGAAATGCCGATAACTCCAGGTAAGGTTGGGTCCCATGCTGAGTAGAACAAAACCTTCAGCAGTACTGAAATCCCCTTCATCGGGCAGTGGACTTGTCAGAACAGTCTGCTGTAACACGGGTGGATGTTGTCACTGCACAGCAGCAGCCGGTCACAAAAAATGTGTAGGCTGGGAAGGAGCTGTTGTTTTTGTTTATTTTTAAAGAAAAGTGTACTTAATAAAGACAGGTTTTCAAAAACTGGGTATCACAGGAGACCGTGACACTAATCCACCCGTGATGAATCGCCTGGGCTGGCAGAACCTGTGGCCTTTGCTCGGCCAGACGTGACAGTGAATGCCTTGAGAGGGTTTGGACGTGACTGCAGTTCTGCCTCCACCTGCAAACCCCCTCTTGAGAAAGTAGCTCACGTTTCCTGCAAAGTGGGCTGATCTCAGCAAAATGCATGCCACGTCCCTCCGTGGTGCCTGCAGGGTGGACTAAGCAGTGGTCCACGGGGTGAGAGCTCGCCCTGGTAAGTCAGCCTGGGCTAAAGAATCACAGATGTTTAATATTTCTGGTCCCTGCTCCGAGGAGATGGAGAGAGGAGCTGCAGAGAGTGCAGCAATATTTTTTCAATACATTCCATATGTTTCCTCCATAAGTCAGGATTAAACAGTGGTGCTGGTCGGAATAGAAATCAGCCTGCCGGCTGTTCTGCTGCCTTTGGAGGAGGAGTGAGCCCTAGCACAGGCTCTGACCTGACTGGAGAATACATTTCCACAGGGACAAGTGGCCTTGTCACACACTGTCACCACTGTCGCTGGTGCCGTTGACTTTGCAAGAAGGACTAGTCAGCCCTGGCCCCTCCCGCCTGGTGGAGAACCCTGAATTTTGGCACAGCAGCTTGGAGGCCTCGCGTTGTCCTCGTGCTGCAGCCTGGTGTGACATTCCCAGGCAAAATGCGACGTCCTTTGGATGTCCCAGCCCTGGGCCACCACAGCCCAGCATTCAAACACAAAGGTGGTACAAGAATCTCAGCTCATTCCTTCAGCACCCACAGCCAGGTACATCGAGCCCTCGGTTATCATCCCTCCCATGAGCGCACACAAGCGCTGCAAATTACTTTTTTTTCTCATTTTTTTCCTATTTTCTCACTCCAGCAGCATTATTTCAGTCTTGTTACCATCACCACTCCAGTTGCTTAGCTCCAGTCACTGCAAAAGCCATCGCTGAAGATGGCAGGTCCGCAGGGAGGAGGAAAACCCAGCAACCAGGAGGGGAAGGAATTTGCTCTCTCCTGAAGGGCACACTCAGTGTGATTATGCCAGCCAAATGTGCACAGAAGCCCTCAGTAATTGCTATGGTAATCATTTCACATGTGTGGGATTTTTTAGGCTAAAGTATAATTACAGCTAATTGCTGTTTGATTTTGTTCCTGTTTATATACCCATTAAAGGAATTGTTGAAATGTCTCTGCTAAAAGACTTTCTTCTTTCTTTTTTTCTTCTCTTTTTCTTAAATCATCCAGAAAAAAAAAGGGATCATGTTGCAACACTCCCGAGTTCATGAATGGCCATTAGCTCTCCAATGATTTTACAACAAAGAGCCATGTTAAGCCCGCAAGAGCCTGATGTTTTCCCAGTGTTGGGAACCGACAGCCCTTGAATTTGCAGAACTAACTAGAATCTGCAAAGATCTTGGCTGTTTGTTAATGAAACCCTTCTGGGCAAGAGGCTGAGTCTGAATTCACGTGGGGAGATGGGAGGATCTGAGCTGTCTGGTGCAGGCAGGAGAGAAGGTGCCCTCGACCAGCTGTTTTGGTGATAGGAATAAGTTACATTTCTGCTGCGTGCTCCCCGTGGGAAACTGGCCCAGGTAAACAGTGTACAAAAATACCCCTGATGGCCTTTGTTTTCAGAAGGGGACAGTGTTTTGGACTGTCTCTTTTTTTTTTTCTTTCCCCGTCCTGCATTGATTTTACATTTTGGCCACCTGCTAGAGCCAGCAAAGAGAGAACTGAAGCTGGTGGGGCTCAGCGCAGGTCCGGGGATTCACTGGGAGCTTCTCTCAGCATGGCTGGTGCCGGTATCATCACTGATTATTTTTTCTCAGCCCTGGTTTTTAACACAGTTGTCGCAGAGCACAACTTGGAGAGAATTAAACATCAGGTGTGCTCAGAATTCGGGGAGTTATCATGTTCTAATGGCCTGCAGTGCAGGCAGATAATTCCCTTATCAATATATATATACATGTCTGCGAGCCATCCTTCAGAATGGCTTTTGCAAGTTTTATTTTTCTACCAGAAAATTTGCTTTATGTTAAGGTGCTGAGCAGGTTTTGGTAAAAGGAACAGAAAGAGTCAGTTTTCCTGTTCTGGGAGAATCCTCCATCCCCATTCGGAATGACGAACTGGAACTGGGAACAATGCTAAAAGGTGAAAATATTTTTTACTATGCCCATTGAAATGATTTACGTTCATTCAGCATTTGTCAACTAAAAACCACACAAAACACATGCATAAAACCCCCTTTTCTTACTGGGCTTTACTATTTCAGCAGTCATTTTTCCAGGAGCTTCTCCCTTACTATGTGCTTCTCCAGGGGCCGGAGCACTTGGCAGAAGCTCGTGGACATGAGGTGGATGATGCTCAGCAGAAAAGCTGCTGGAAGAAGGGCTGGAGAGGGGCTTTTATGACTCCTTTAAACACGTTCTGGAAGAGGTGCCAGGGGAACATCTTACCAGGCACTCCTACCTCACCGAAATGCAATGTTCTGCTGGAGGAAGGGAGATGCCATGGCTCACGAAGGCCGTAATATTCTCATTCCTCAGCACTGTATCCTTCAGAGGAGGCTGAGGCCACATGAAAACAGTCTTGACTGTGGTGAACCACAAGTGATTGCTCCAGTCCCTCATCAACCTCATGCAAAATTCAGAGCAGGGAGTGATCACAGAAAATGCAGGATTACGTTGCTAAGGGACTGGATGGAAAGAGCAGGCTGGTGCCATCACAGCCCTTTGCCTTGGAAAACGGGGAGCTTGTTTGCTCTATTTTTTTTTCCCTTTCTATTTGGCTTCTGCCTCTGCTCTGAGAAGCCAAATTAGCTCATGGTCTGAGGCTCCAGAACTGAACATAAGCAGAAGCAAGATGACATTGGCTTGAAATAGAAGCAGAAATAGAGCTGTTTACCATCCTGTTTCACTTTGACACTTTGAGGGAGCAGGAAACAATTTCAGGGCACGGGCACTCGCACAGCAGCCACCAAAAGCACATCTATAAGCACGACTCTTTCCCTGTGGCAGATGCTTTATGGCTGCTGCTTATATCCACTCCAAAATGCTGTGGGTGAGGACATCATCTCCTTCAGTTTGGAGGTCCCACCACATCCAGTGATCGTTAATGAGATGATTTCCAAGGCGCTACATTGCTTTCCCTGACCAAAAGATGGAAGCCCAAATCTCAACCAGGAATCTCTCACTGATGCACAGTTCATTCAGGGAATACGAAACAGAAATTGAAAAACAAAATATCCCAGCTGACTGCTTATCCCTAATTAAGATCCCTTTAAACTGGTGACTGCATCTAAAAGCTGCTGCCCCTCTCAGCACCAGAGCCTGCATGGATATGTGGTGTATTTTTAACCAGGCTCTTCTGAGGAGGATAATGATACGGTGGTACCTCCTCCCTGCAATTTAGTGAAGTCTCTGTGTTTGGAAGATGATTTCAGCCATGGTGCTTACATGCTAAATAGCAGGCGGAAGAAGAATGAGCTCTTGATTAAAATACGTCTAGACAGCTTTCTGTATTTTTAGGTCCTAATTTAGAGGATCTAGGTATGGAGGGATTTACATAGCTTCCAAAATCTGATATGTTGTTTCTAAGGGTGGTAGGACAGTCCTCATGGTCAACCCTCAATTTTAGCAACAGTCTTGGGATATTTGGTGTTTTTCTGGTGGCCCCAATGGCTATGGAAGAATAGCTGCTTCCTTTTCTGTGAAAATAGGAAACTCTCATCCTTAATGATCCCAGAGCAAATGAGACCCATAATGGTTGAAGTATGGGATGGGGAGAGAAGTGGAACAAGATTGCTATTAAATGGGATATTTTGAGACATCTCATGACTTTTGAAGGCTTGGGGTTGCTATGCCTATGGAGGAGACCTTTCTAGCTTTCAGGCCACTTGTGTAGCTTAAAATTCCCAGTCCTGAGTCTAGGACTGCCAACAGCCTGCAGAGTTTCTTTACCCAGCATTCACCAAACCCTCTGAAGGTAAACACTGTCATGCAGGAATGACTTCCCCAGGACACTCGAAGTGGCAACTGAGTCTTTCCATTGGAAGATCAGCTTCTTCCAATTCAAGCCATGTTGGCAGCATCCTAAAGTTACAGCAAGTTTGCTGCCGGGCTGGGAGCTGCTGCCAGAAGGACGTGTTTTCTAATGGTGTGAACACACTCAACCTAGGAGCAATTTACTCTGCTTGTAGAAAAGCATCAGGACCCCAATCAGCCACGCTCCGGGTAGCTGTGACAGCACAAAACCCACCCTGATAAGTGGAGGCATCGGGTCCACAAATACTCCACTGCAATTAAGGCTGGCACTCAGCTTGATTTGGAAATCAAGTTACCTAATAGCCCTATTATTTAAACTTGTTGAGCAGACCAAAAGTTGAGTCTGCAGCTTCCCTCCACCGACAATCAGCTTGAGTGTTTTTAGCATTTGCATCACTCAGCCATGTGTTTGGTCACAAAGGCTCGAGGCAGGAGGAACTCACCATCAGATGCAACTGTATTAAAGAAGTCTACAATTATTGGCCTCTCCAATGCAGACACAGTTGATAGCCAGGGTTAATTTTGCTGGGAAAGAGGAGCTGAAACTCTTCAGACTCCACTAAGAACAAAAAGTGACATTTGGGTGTATTTTGCAGAGATCTAGAGAAAATAGGCTCTGGAGTGTTTGGGTACAAAATTACTTCCGCCAAAATCTATTTTTCCCGCAGAAGAACCTGATTCTGCAAGGCATGGAGCTGGTGGGGGTAGGACAGCTTGCTCCACACTGCAGAAAGCAGGTTTCCAAATAACCACTTTCTGATCTGGTGAACTAACAAAGGAAGAGGAAGGGAGACACTAACTGAGACGTAATTAAGTTTAAATTAATTCCTAAAAGGGCTTGAAGGAGAAAATCAGAGGAGCTTTTTGGTCCTGGTAGAGTACCCAATCTGCAATTGCTCCCATAACCAGTAGCATTAAAAAGATGTCAGGATAAGAAAAATAAGAACCTCTGGGCCTTTAAAATCCTCTGTTCTGTTGGGTTTAATGTCTCTTTCTTTTCGAGAAGTGCTTCATCCTATGGATGTGTAACCAGCATCAAGAAGAGGATGGCATTGCACATCTGGAATAATGCTTCATGACAGCTCTGTGGAGGTGGTGGGACTTGAAAAAGTTAATGAGAAACATAAGCTCGCAAAAAAGTGGGTGGGAAAAAGGGTTAGAGATACAGCAAAGTGGTTTGCATCCAGATTGCAGGAACATTTAATGACTCAGTGTGTGCTGATTTTTGAGCTAGAGATGTTGTCAACTCCTTAATGATTTCTCCATCCATGGGCCCATTAAGACAGGTTTAATGTACTTAAGACGTGAGTCACTATTCCAGCCCTTACAAGGCAGAAAAACCCAGGGAAAAAGATGAAATGGATCCTTATTATGCCTGTGGATGACTAACCCCAGGAGCTCTCTAACTGTGTCATCTCAAGGGTATCATTCAAAACCAGTATGGGAACCCTCCCAGTGCCACACCATGATGGTGGATGGGCAGCCTGCACCACAAGGCGAGGTTTATTTTTGAATCTGGGCCTCGCTTTCGAGGGCCATGATCCCTGCTCCCATCGCCTGTCAGCATCCTAGGCTTCTCCCAGCCTGGGACCATCCCGGTTCCTTGGATGAGAGCTCATTTCAAAGGCAGACGAGGCTTCCCACAGCTATTGTCCTGTGGCTGTCTGCATATTTCAGCCCTTCACTATCCCTGCTCCCAGCAAGCGTCTGATCAGAAGCTCTGAACTTCATCTGAAAGCACACAAATTAAACTTTGAACTAAGTAAAAAGACCCCCCTTCGAACCTTTACTGAAATACTCTTTAAAAACAAATCCTTATATATTCTAAACTCAAAACCATCTGGGTTTCCAAGCCTCAGGAAATTACAACTGCCATTCTGGAAATAAAATACATGTTTGTCCATATATCACATTAATTAAACCCCATAATATGGAAAGAGGCTGGTAAAATGCTTTCCTGATGGCTGGCAGATTTGCATAGCAATTTGTAATATTACCCATTGCAATTATTATTATTATTACTACTATTATTATATTATCATCATCGTCATCATCATCTTTTCCTTTTCAGCTGTGTGTAGAAAGATGGTGCGTTCTTTGTTGATCAAGAGAGAGAAGTATCTGGTCTCACAGTGATCTAATTATTATTTAAATGCCCTGTCTCTCCCTGGGGAATCCCAAAGCCTTGTAGACACGCTGACTTATTGATTGTAGCATGTGATTTTAGCACAGAAGAGATTTAAAATTGAATGATGATGCGGGTAATTTATAAAAACAAGCTATGACAGGCTGAAGAAGACTGCAGATCTGTTCTCCAGTCTGCTACTGGAAGGGCTGTGGTTATATCCCCCCCATTTCTGTCTCAAGGACAACTTCCCATCTGCCTCTGTTAATCAGTGGATGGGGAAAGCCCTCAGAGATGGAGTCTACTCCATCTATTCCTGCTCCTGAGCTGTGTTCCTGCAGCTCCTGGCCCGTGAGCTGGATTGTAGGAAATGCCACATCAGAAACATTCCAGCTACTGGGGAAAAGGATTTGGGGACTGGGAAAACTGCAGACTTCAGTTGTTCTTCGTGGGTTTTGCATTTTTTCCTAGTGAGGTACAGTGCACGGAAAACCATCATACACTATGTGGTCAGCATTTTTACCATAAACAGAGCAGTTGCACATTGTTAAATTATTATTAGCTCAGCTACCACTGGGAAGGTTGTCTTAGCCTCCTCCAACAGGACTAAAACAAACATCCATTGGTTGCACAAGCTCCCGACTAGTCGTGTGTTAGTATGAATGCATGGCACTCCCATAATGTGCACTGTCTCACGTCTGTCCTCCCAGACACCGACCCTTCTTCCCCCACAGCCAGAGGAAAGAAGTCCGAGCAGGCATGCCTCGTCAGAGGAAATTATTTCCAAAGAGATGGGCTGAACTTGTGGATTCTGAGCAGAGTCCAAATTGTCTCAGACTTCAGTACATGCTTTCATTCCCCAGTTGTGTCAGCCCATCCTAAGTTGAAGAAGTCACTGCCAAAGGAAATCTGGACCCAAATTTTGAATTCCAAACTCTGAAGCTGGCAATATTGCATCAAGAAATATGACAAAATTAGGGAAGATTTTCATAGCCAATTTTTTCTGCCTGGATACAGCTCATGCCATTCAGGTATGCTAATATCAATACCAATTTTATGAAATATTTTTATGGCATTTTGCTATGCCTGTGCCACGGGAAAAAGGCATTACTTTATCAAGATTGGTCTGTAGAAAGAGCACATAGCAAATCCAACTTCTCATCCTCATCCAAGGGGCATCCATCAAAACAAAGTTTGGACTCGAAGCAGCTGTGAGTCTCAGCCTGAACCTGGAGTGACCATCCTGCTGTTAGGGAGGAGGATTTCAGCCTCCAAAGTCCTGTTGAATGGAGACTGCCAACAGACGTGGCAGTCTGCAGCGGTAATCCCCCTGCCATGAAGATCTGCCGCAGCAACAGCTGGCAGCAGCGTGTTCGGTCACTAGGAATCGCCACTGGATGGGAATGTGTCCCGCATCCCAGCACTGCTTCACTGACCTCCCCAGACCTCCTCAGCCTG
This sequence comes from Strix aluco, assembly GCF_031877795.1. Classification (NCBI taxonomy): domain Eukaryota; kingdom Metazoa; phylum Chordata; class Aves; order Strigiformes; family Strigidae; genus Strix; species Strix aluco. The sequence goes on from NC_133950.1 coordinate 12,516,861, forward strand.
TGCAAGGATTGCAGGGCTTCGACTCCCTCGACAGCCCAGGCAGGCTTCGTTCTCTGCAATTAACAGCTACGTTATTGTCAGCCAAGTAATTGTATACTCCATATGCGAAACGCAGGAGATCTTGTGACAGCTACCTCGTCTCACAAAGCAGGGGATGTTGCGCGAGACAAAACATCCCATTCCCTCTCCTCCCTTGTTAAAATAAATGTCATATACTCTGATCAGCCTCTGTGTACATGCACACAGCCAGCAGGAGAAAATCAAACATCAAAAGGAAAAAAAAAAAAATGAACAGGATATTGACATCAATAGGAGTTCTGTGAATAGAGATGAAGTGTAAAATTGAGTCGCAATCCGCCTGATAGAAGTTAAAGACGCCGTTAACCCTTGAGCAGGTCTGCTGCTGACATGAAAGGAAGGAGAGCTGTTAAGGCTCAGGGCTACTTGTTCTTTACACGGGCACCTGGGCTGTGCTTTTCTCGGGAATCTGGAGGGAATTTGGCACCCAAATTCCTTGGAAAGTTAGACACATAACGTCATAGGTTCCTTGGAAACTGCCACTTCTCTTTAATCACTGCTACAGATCCAACATGTCAATGGGGAGAAAACCAGTTTCCTTCATTTTTCTCTCGCCATAATTTTTCCATTGCTTCTTTCCTAATGGAAAGAACTCTGTTTCACTGGTGAGGCAAAAAAAGGATGACAAAGGAGAAAGAGAGCAAAGACGCAGGATAAGATTTTCTGCCAGGATTTTTAGTTTGGGATGAGAAATAAAAAAGAACTAAAAGTTCCTGATGGAGAATTCCTAGCAGCTTTAATGTCACAACCTCTGACCTTTGGTCACTTCAGCAAAAAAGCTCCTGCAGACACCCTGACGTATTCCCAGCACGGTGGTCTGGACACCAGGTCTGGATTAACCCACCCTTGCAGAAGCAAAACTCAGTTTGGGAAATCAGACCCTGAATCCAGTTCTGGGGGGGTCAGGAATCCAACTCCACTCCCACTGTCGGACACCCCAACCACCACCCCTACCCAAAAACCGTGCCATAACGGGACGTGACCCCTAGCTGCAACCTGAAATGTGTGATGTTCATATCTATCCTTGGAAAACTCAATTTATTTTCTTAATACTGTTTTATTTGTTTACTTTAAGAAATAATCAGGCGTAGAGTTTGTATTAAGGACTGGCTTTTCTTGCACATTTTTATCTGACAGAACAAAGGGTTTTATTTCTGCAATGAAGAAACAGCAAAATAACTTGTAAAGGCACACTGTAATTCCATCTATTTGAAGTTGTTTCTATCTCTGCAGTAGCCCCAGATAACTTAAGATGTTGCAAGTTCAGAAGGGATTTTTATCTCGCTGCCTGGAAAAGCATCGCCTTGACTTTATCGGTGGAATCTCAACATGAGGCTGTTGTTTAAATAACAGGAAGCGAGAGCAGTTACCCCAGGTCCAAGTTTGCCTCAGGATTTGGGGTGAAAGGCTGGCTGGCTGGCGGGGGACCCCTTCTCCCCAGAGCAGATCCATCCCACCACCTTTCCTCCCATGGATGAATTTTGGAGGGACTCACAACATCTCCACCACTTCAGGGGGCCTCGGCACAAAGTGTAAAGCAAAGCCTTGATGGAAGAAAGCAGAATAACTCCGTGCTGGGGTTTCCTGGACCACAGCAGGGTGAGCAGGTCCCATCCCTGCCACAGACAGACACATCCCCACCAGGACTTGGGTTTGACTCTCAAGTGCTCTGTCTGCTCAGCTGATGCCAGTTGTTAACCAGCACCACTTGCTTGGCCTGAGCTGACCCGGCCGGTACCTGGAAGCAATGAAGCAAAGAGGCCACGAAGGCAAAGGGCTTGTTATTTAACGTGTTTCAAGCCCTGAGCAATGCACCCGTCGGCTGCGCATTCAGGAGGGAAAAAGGCAATTTGCACCATCACTCTGAGTGCCAGCGCTCAGCACATGCACAGGTGCCTTCAGGGTTTGTTGCTTCTTACCTTCAGGTTTTCAACTTCCATTTCTTCTCCCATTTTGTTGAAACAACCTTAATTATTCCCTGTTGCAGCAGGATTAGGACAAAGGTGATTAGCTGCAAGTTTTCCTGTATATGAGCTTAGGCACAAAGCAATTCCCACCCGTGCAGTGCTGCAGACCTGGGCCGTAGCAAGCATTACAGTTGGGTTTGCATTGGAACTTCACTAGAGATAGACCTTTTGGGACAAAATGTGCGTGTCCCCTGCCAGGAGGGGCAGGCAGGAGGCTGCGGGTGCTCAGCTCCAAGCAGGATGGAGCGAGGGGTGCGTTACCAGCCTGGCTCTGCCTTTCGGACCCGGGCCATGCGGTATATCACAAAGGCGATGACACAGGACATATGGAGCTGTGTTTCAACATACATTTTCAAAAAGCTATTTAAAACATTCCATCACACCGAGTAATGCATTGGAAAGGATCCAGGCTTGGGGATGTTTCTATAAACACATCATCTCTTGCTGCTCTTCTACCTCTTTTGCTGTGAGCTGAAGGATATGGTGCTTCCTTCTCTTGCTGTGGAAACCTTGGGTGTCACTTAAGATCTTGCTGGTCTATTAAAGCACAATCTTTCATTCTTACTCAACTCTCAAGTCAGTGTAGTCCACGTCAGAAAACCTCGCAGTCTGTGGAGTTTCATATAGTCTGTGCCTTGAGGAGATGATTTCCTAGAAGCAGCCTTCTATTTCTCCAGCTATGAAAACATTCCCAGCACATCCTGTATGTGGAGATGATTATATGCAGCACACACACCCATTAGATTGTTTTTTTCTATCTTGTTATTTGTTTGAATAGTTACTAGAGATAGGTGACATTTTCTCACAAAGATTTTTCAACTGGAAATTGCAGATTCAAAGATACTAGAGAGCTTTGAAAAAGTGTATTGAACCTACCTGTTTCATCATTTCAGAAAAGATAAACTTTCAAAGTTATTTTGAAATAGAAAGTTGTTAGAAACAAGCTGTAGATCTATATATCTATAGAACCAGCAAACAAATATATATTTTATGTTGAAAATATCAAATCTGTTAGGTTGTGTTTTTTACTTAAAAAGAACAAACATTTTAAAGCTTGGACTCAAACCTGGATACTCTGTTCAAACCCAGGCAGATGTATTCCACTTGAGGAGGAGGAGGTCTTCAAAACAAAGTTTGATTGTTTTCCCACAATTTCTAAATTGCCAAAAAGCAAAATCAGCATTGGTTGTTACAGCCTGATGTTCAAATCCACCCTTAATTGAGCCTGAAACTACCACAGCTGCTTATCTCCCGCAGAAGAAAAACCCGGTGTTTAAATTTTACAGTGGGAGCTGGTATGAAAAACTGTCCTTGACTGTGGTGGGCAGGAACCAGCCTCTGTCCCCAGCAGCTCGGGGATACCCAGATCATCCTGAAAACTGTGCTGAAATTAGGGATTCAGCAGTAAAACCAATTGAAAATTATTATTTTCAGAAAATAGTTTGCATCTGTAAAATGTAAATCTTTCCAAGAAAATATGTCTTTTGGGGGGAAAAATTCTGCCGGGGGGGTGGTTCCTGGGTGCAGGGTAGGATAGCCAGTGAATGGGAACCACCCCAAAGCACATACTGGGAGCATGGGTGAGAGACCCAGTATGTGCCTGATCCAGGTCCAACCCCCCTTGGGGAGGTCTCACAGGGTCCATCCACCTCATTTTCTCCTCTTGGATGTACTCAGCTTGGTCCAAAAAGAGACAAATGGAGTAAAGAGAAGACCCTGGAGCTAAGGATGATCTGAACTGAGTCACCCGTTTACTCTTGTGCTCTCTCCCAGAAATGCGATGGTGGGTCCCCCTCTCCCTGCAAGGCGGGTCGAGAGCAAACGTCATGGTTGTGACCTTGCCCCTGTTGCATTTCTTGCTCTCCCACCATCCCAGTTCAGCAGTTTTCCTCATGGTGAAGCAATCTTTCTCACAGCCTTTAACTTACATTTTTGGTCAAGTTTTCAGAGCTTGTCCTTAATCATTTGGACTTTATTTTCCTACCAGTTTCTGGCTCTGATCCAGCCCATCTCTGGAAAGAGCCTTTACTCAGCAAGTCTCCGCTTGTTCTTTTTGTGTGTGTGTGTTGAGGTTCTCAGTCTCCAGGACAAATGCTTTCAAAGCAAAGCAAAATATGAGCTAATTGGAAGCTACAATGCAGAGTGCCCTCCATGCACACGCAAATGACCATCGCTGCTCTTGGTCAAATTATCCGGAGCAAGCAGCTCGTGCTGATGCTGCACCTTTGCCTTCCTGCTCATGAGTTGGGCTTTGATCACCCCTGCAATCCTGACAACTTTCATCTACTAGCGACCACAGAGATTGTCCCATGAGCTAATGCAAAGCGAGCATAAAGGGAGAGGGTGACTCCGCTGACCCTGATTAAGAATTTATAATTAACACAAAACCTCCAGAATTAATTTTTCTGCAGTATTCAACTGACTCTGCTGCACCAGTAACACATGAAGCACCCCTGAGGCTCACGATTTACTGATGCTATCCTAAAGGAGGGGATAAATGAGGGCACAAACAGAAGGGATTATGGCTTCTTGGAAGAAGGGATGTGGGAGAAGGCATGGCCCACATTGCCTTACCCTGATCTGTCCGTAGGTATCTCAGGAGGGCATGGTGGCATATTTCTCCCCACAACTGGCCATCACTAGGCACCAGAGGGGAGTGCAGTAATTTTCTAGGTAGTCCAACAAGCAGAGAATTACACAAGCCCTGCTCACTGCCCATTAAGATCTGTTTAATTAGAGTCAGAAGAAATGGACAGTAAGTTAGGGCCATGTTTCTATTTTATTCTAAAATTCCATTAACGTCTTTACATCCAAGCAGAGATAAGCAGGTTCTGCTGTGTTTTACTCTCCTGTTGCGAGCATGAAACATCACTTTTAATAGAGCTTCATCTTCTTCCCCAGAATTAGAGACTGAACATGTTTAATTAGAGCAAAAGTCATGTGTCTGCATTCAGAGAGACAACCAATAAATGCAGTTTGCATTTGGAGTTGTCTTGAGTTAAATCTAGGGGCTGGATCAAGCTATCTCCAATTTTATTCTAAATGCTAATTGAAGTCTGAGAGCTCTTTGATTGAAGTAACAAGGAAAAAACAGCGTGCATCATTTCGTCCAATTTCCAGAAAGCACTACGCATGAGAACTGGACTCCCAGTTTAATTTATGTTGTGAGAATCCCTCACCGCATAATGCCTCTGTTTCCAGATATTATTAACAGAGCTGGAGTGTCCTTCCATGTGTTCTGGTGGAAACTAACTATAAATCAAACATGCTTCTGGGATGATTGCAAAACCTCCATGAAGCTTGACTCACAGTCTAAAATTGTGCTTGTGGAATGGTGGTTGCATCATGTAGGTGCTGCAAAGCAAACACAAATTGGGGAACCTCCTCTCCCCATTGTCACTCTTGTCTGCAGCACATTGCCACATATGTCCTCCCCAAGGGGTTGCAGGACACTGAAAGTACATCTCCAGGAACTTGCAATGCTCCTCTCCATCTCTGCTTCCACTGTTGCTTTTCTTAGCAGCAAAAGAATCACTGGAGTTGGGATCAAAGAGGTTTGTTTCAGCTCCTGAGCTCTGTTGCTGCAGTGGAGGAGAATAAAAGAGAAGGGAAGGGAGAGGAGAAACACATCTGGAGGCTACTGCATGGCAGCTTGGTCTTCACTTCCAGCGAGCAGCGTTCAGAGAGGAAATTGCCTTGTGGATAGCTGATACGAGTGTTTGCTCTGGGGGGAGTGGTGGGCCTGGGCAGGGGAGGGGAATTCCTGAATGCCAAGTCAAATACAGGAAAGAGAATGTGGATTCTGCGAGAAAAACTATCCACTGGAGAGAGACAGCCAAGTGCTGGCTGGACACTGGGGATGGGCACAGGTGGTGATCTGAGGTCGTGGCGTGGAGCATGTCCTCGTGTCCTCGTGTCCTGGTGTCCTGGCACCCCAGTGCAGCCCTTGGGCCCATTCATGGTCCAGTGCTGTGCTTGGGAATGCAGGCACGGCTGGTTTGCGTGGCCTGCTACAATCTCTCATGGTTTGCCCATTTTTTGAGCCATCCTGAACCATCTTCCAGCTTCTCCATGATGTGAAACCAGTAGTGAGGAAAAAAGAAAGGAAAAAGGGGGGGAAAAAAGCAACAAAACAAATCAACACTATTTTCTGTGACCCTCCTCTGGCTTCTGCTTACAAAAAATCCTGGCATCCATAATGATCAGATCTTTGAATGACATTTTAATTTGGGATATATTAAAACAGCATGTTTTCCATGAACGATCTCAGCACAGAAAGGGAAGATGAGGCTCACAAGAACCTCTTCAGCTTCAGAGTCACAACATGTGCCCCAGATGCCATCACGACATCTTTGATAGGCAGGACAGTTGATTTAAAAGAGGGCAGGGGGGTTCAGCTAATTGAAACCATTGTGTTATGATAACCAAATGTCCTACATCTTTTGCATCTCCCATAGATGGCAATGCATACTGAAAAAAGGAAATAATAACTCTACGTCCGTTTTCAGGGAGAGATCAAAGGATCTCCTGGAAAGAGGAGCCCAGTTGTCCCTTGAATGCATCTGGGCTGCAGACAGCCTCTGGAAAAGCCGATTTCATTCGTTCATGAGGCAGAGGAATGCTGTCTGGGTGCTTTGAAAAGTGCATGGGCTGGTTGAGGGAGGAAAAGACTCTGTGTAAAGGGAGCTGTGGGACCTCAACATGGCTTTTGTGGCCAGCCGTGCCCAGGTCATCCATCCATCTCTTGCCCTCCTATTGCAATGGTCCTCTGACTGTGCTGTGCTTTTCAGCAGGAGATACAGCTGCTGCCGTGGTACCTGTAACACTGCGGCCTGTAACGAGAGATATCTGGCAACCAGGGAGGAGGAGATCCAGTGTGGCAAACACAAATTCAGTGGTACTGGGAAGTCAAAGCTCCCTGTAATTCCTGGGGTGAACAGCATTCTCCAGTCTAATTGCTGTCTTTGGAGAATTAAGCCCCAGGAGCCAACGTACTCCTTGAAAGCATCTTGGCAGAGATATATTTATTTATCCAGACCGTGGCCTCTGAGGTAGCTCTGCCTCCACCTGCTTTCAGCTTGTATTTGGACCCGAGTCGATGGATGCGGCGAACCTTTCTCTGCAGCATAGGAGATGCTGTCCAGCTGAATCAGAATCATCCCAGCCCTGCAAAAAAAAAAAAAAAGGCATGTCCCTCTTGGGATCGCCCGGACACGTTCCTCTGCAGAACATCTGCTCCTGCACACCCAGCTGCTGCTGCTGCTGCTGCTGCTCCCGCCGGGGCTGCCGCTCACCTTCTCTGCTCCGGGGCTCTCGCCTGACCCGAACGGCTCCGCGCAGCCAAGAACCACTTATGCAATGGCTTTTGGCTCTTAAACAGGGAGATATCTCCTTTATTTATAAGTTAGCACTGTTTCTGCAGTAAGGGAAATGGCAGTGCCCGAGAATCAGATGGTTTGAAGGAACCTTGCTGGGCCCCTACAGGGATGGACCCGATTTCTCCCTCTGAAAAGGCAAACAGCCACCAGCGTAACTGCAAACCCAGCTCAGACAACCTGAGTCCCCCTTCCCTGCTGTAACCATGGGACCAGCCCTTTTCCTCACCACAGGATAAATCTCGTCACGGGATAAATTAAAAATAACATGTACATAATTAGTGTAAATTAGAAACAGAATATGGAGGGGAAAGGAGAGATTCGTTCCTCTGGTGCTGTTTGACCCTGATACCTCCAAGGATGCCTCTGTCCCCTGCTCATGAAGATATTTCTGAGGAAAAAGGGGTGGGGTTTGCTGATTTTGAAAGGCACCTGATTGTACCAGATGGTAAATATATATTTTTTTCATTCTCCTGGAGGATGCCCTGTGAATCACCTAAAAGGGCTTTATTACTTTCTTCTGCATCCCCTGGCAAATTTCTGAGTGCAAAAACCCTGTTTTGTTTGCATTTATAATGAGGCATTTGGAAGCATCTGCCAACAGCTCAGCTTACCAACCAGACAGAAAGCCCAATTTCATTTATGGGTATTTTAAATAGCAATTAAAATTACAGACCATCTTCTCCTCATACTTCCACAAGCAGGAATATGGGGTATGGCCTCTAGAAACCCAGAATAAATGAAAGCAGAGCTTGCTTCTATGCTTCATCAAGCATTATTCTGAATGCAGAACATAACAACAACAACAAAAACTTTATTAAACGCATAACACTGAGTGGATAGTTTTGCTAAACATTTATGAGATATTGGAAAATTCAACTCCAGCCCTCATGTTTCATCAGCTGCAGCTAAATGCTTCAGTACAGATGGACAGAGCCCAGATGGCAACCTCGTCTGTGGAATTTGTCTCTGCTCTGGACCATATGCTGCTCAGAAGTGAAAAGGATGCAGAGCTTACTTTGAAGCTTGGTCTGTGGTGCTCTGCGGGCGGACGGGTGCCACATGGAGACTCAGATCTTCTCATCTGCATGTGACCGACCTGCGAACTGAATCCTTGGTGACATGGCAGGGACGTGGTGCTGGCAGTTCCATCCATGTGTATTCGTGGAGACACACCCTACCAGGGAGTAAGGGGTGTCCCAGGGACCCGTGGGCATTCACGCTGGGAATTTGTGATGCCATTACTGGGACAGTGAATAAGCTGGGGGTGTCATCAGGGCAAGACATGCTTTTAGGATGGAGTTAGCAGAGTGAGAAAGCTTTGGTAGTTTGGACTGAGCATGTACTTAAGAGCAGGGAGTTTTTCTTTCTGGAGAATGTGAGAGCTGAGCAAGCACCTTCAGCCACAGTCTTTATAAGTCTGCAGCTGAATTTTGTGTCCTCCCTGAAACGCTGCTGCTCTGCATGTAGAAATTAGCCTTCTTTATGCCTTCCACATTCCCATGACATATTCTGTTGAAGGTGCCAAGCTTTGGATGAGTAACATTCCCCAACTGTGCATCAGTTTTATCAACACCTGGTTAGCCAATCAGCAGAATCAGTATGAGAGGAGGATGAATAGGGCTCCTACACACATGCCTAATTGCCAAGACAGTTTTCATCCTCAAGTCTGCTGTGTCTGGCTTGGCACATGGTGGCAAACTGGGGACAAGGCTGCCTTGCCTCAGCACAGAGGGGCACTTTTAATGAGCTGCTGAATCCCCAGAGCAGAGAAAGGATTTGGGGATAACAAAATGCAAGTGGATGCTTGATGGAGGCACAAACGGCTGTTGGAGAAACCATAAGAGGGGGAATAAACAGGTTTAATCAAGCTGCGTTCTCTCAGCAAGTTGTGCCATGACCAATACCTCACCTTCACTTACCTTTGCTCCTGGGCATGGGGTGCAGCTCATGGCAAACTCCAGGAGACCTTCTCCCTTGGCTCCATCTCCACCGCACCCTTGCAAAGGGGAGTGCAGTAGAGCTGGGTGCCCTCCATCCCACCCTGCGCCACAATTCCCCTGGCCCCAACTGCCTTCCCTGAGCAGGGACCAGACAAGACCTTCGGAGAGTCCTGTGCAATGTTTATGTTTCAGAGACATATGTTTTTAAAGGTAGCAGACATTAGAGAATGCCATTTGCCAATTCTCTTTGGTTTAACCACTGCTCTGGGAGCTTTTCCCTTATTTATTACCTTCGAAAGCAGAAGCGTGGTGTCAGCCTTCATGGAGATGCAGGTTACTGATCCCCCTTTTTCATTCCTCTCTTGCACCATACAAATCTTTCCCCTTCCCAACCCCCTGGCATCACCATGGGCACTTGGATCTGGGCAGTGAGGGCAGAGCAGGATCCTTCCTCTCCCACTTTCACCCTCCTGCTCCCTACTCCCTCCATCTCACATTTCAGCATGGCTCTAATGGAGAAGTAGAGAGGCATTTTTATTGCACACACAGCTCTGTGTATCTTTTCCTTAACATTTGTTTTTCCTAGATATACGCACGCTTATCCACAGCCATTTCTACAGTCAGAGATGTTAATTTGGCATCATACGTGGAAAGTTTTAGACATCTGATCAGGATCAGTACAAGCTTCTGGGAGTTGTTTGCCAGTTGAAGGAAAAAGAAAGGTCCAATATTAAAAAGCAGCTTTTCCTTAATAAACATAAGTAGTGCAAATATAAACACTTAAAAATGCTATTAACTGTATTCAGAAAGTTCTGGTGAATCAGTAAAATGTGGAGGTGAAACAGGCAAGCAGAGGCAATGAAATACAAACTTTGCGCTTTTTTTCTTCGAGTGCCCTGAGAGATCCAGGCTTTAAAAAGCTGCCCCTCAATCTGCATGTCTGATTTTCTACATGCAACTTACTGTGTTTGCTTTGGGCCTGACCCAAAGTCCTTTAAAGTCACTGCGATGGACTGGAGTGGTGCTTTTCCACCCACCCCCTGCCCAGCATCCGTTGCTGCGGATGGCGCCTGAGCTGCAGCTCGCTCAGCTGTCGCTGCAGAGGATGCCTCCAGGAGCGTTCAAACACACCTTACTCCATGAAATGCCACCTGCTGAGGGCTCGGCAGCTGTTCTTCAACGATTCCTGCCATACAGGAGTGCGGAAGCGAGGAGGTGAAAGCCTCTGAGCTGGCCCTTTCTGCACACCTTCTTTAGGTTTAGCCTAAACCAGGCACCTAAAAAGTGGGGCAGGAAGGGGGGTCTCACATCTGACCCCACCCCACCCTCACTCACACTGATTTTAGAAGCAGTGGAGGCAGAAACCCTGAATTCGGTGCCTCACTCTGCTGCTAAAGAGAGCTTGGTGACCCTGTGAGCTTTTTCTTTTTTTCTACTCTCTTTTTTTTTTCCTAAGGCACTCAGGGTTTGGCATGTCTGGAACTGCAGGTGCAAAGCTCAGAGGAAGGCTTGCTGGTAAAAGACCACGATCTTTGCAGAGGGGATTTGGGTGTCTTAACCATCCACAGGAGGACTTTCTGGATCACAGCAGCCGAACGTGCCAAAAGCACAGTGCTCTCCAAATCCCCAGCAAAGGCTCCAGGGACAGCCAGAGCCCGACGCTCCCCTGCGATCACGGAGCAAAGCCTGCCTGGCCCTGGCCCCCACCCATTCGCACCCCCCACCCCAGCACCTGAGCCCTCCCTCCAGGGCACGTGTCAAAAAGCCGCCTTCATTTTCCTGACATGCCTTTCCTGCTCCCAGGGCTGAATTAACACTAAATAAGACCCAGATTCCTCTGTAATTAAGGGCCTCTGTTCCACATCAGTCTGTTACTGAAGATCTTCCTCTGTTGCAAGGAAACTTGCTCGTTACTTCGCCTTCTCCTCCTCTGACCCCAACACGCCCAGCTCCCTCCTCTTTACGTTTCCTTGTCCTGTTCCTCTGGGATCCAGCTTCACGTTCTCCCCTCCACTGTCAACAAGGGATGTGAGCACAGAGGGCTGATGGGTTTCTCCCACCTCTTCCCCTGTTCTTTGAACCGAGGACAGAGCACATGTTTTTCACGAATGAGAAAGCAATTTGAAGCCATGTAAATAAAAATAGCAACAACCAAATCTAACAGAACAACCCGGAAAAAGATGCATGGGAATGGTCAGAAATTCTTGCTTTCTCTTTTTCCTTGCAAGTTTTATTTCTTTCCAACCTTTCCATCTTCCACACTCTCCACCTACCAAAGCTTGAGAAATCTCAAGAAAAGGCTGGCCCACGGTGGCCCAAAGAGAAGTGAAAAAGCTCTCCAGAAAACTCATTTGCTTCTACATGCCTGTGCTTTTGCAGTTTCTGGTAGGACTAGGGTTTGTCTCCTCCACTTTAGCTCCCAGTATACGTGTTCCTGGCTCCCATGGAGGCACCACTGGACAGCCCATGCCAAACAGCATGCCAGAAACTTGACCTTCTTGTGAACTATTTTCTAGTCTGCACCCAGCTCCTTGCAGGCAGGACTGTCTGGCCAGTGGATCCTGGCCCTTTTGCATGGAAAATGAGATGTGTCGGCCTGCATGGACGGGTGGCTTGCCAGCTGTGTCCCTAACAGCACTTCACAGCCTCCTCACGCTCCTCCCTTCCTTGTTCAACAAGTTGCCTTTGCTCATTCTCTTCGCACATGGGTCTGCAACAAGGGGACTTGGGAGATTGGCCTTGGTGGCCTTGGGCCAGCTGGCTATCCCCCAGCTTTCCTGCTGCAGCAACCGGCATGCTCCTTGACACAATAGAAGTTCATGTACGGCTTTCTTTTTTTTTTTTTCTTTTTCTTCCTCTTTCCAGAACTGCTCAGCATTTTAGTTACAACTTTCCCCATTTCCCCAATTTTCAGTGCAGGGTACACAGGGATCCTCACCCTCCCCTCGCAGCAGCTGGTGCTTGCTCACCTGGCTAAGGTCCAGTTTGTGCTGGAGCTAAACCCAGCAACGCTCCTGACTCAAATCAATATTATCTACCCCAGCCTAAGGCAGTTTATGCTGATATTAATAATGAGGCATCGAGTTCCAGCGCTAAGGCTCTGCATTAAGCTCACCGCTCAGGACTGTGATTGAATTTCATAGCAACCTCTGGTTGCTGGGTCACCAGCTTTTGCAGGGGCTCCCAAACCTCGTCTGGCAAAGCCCACCATGCAGTCCCTTCCTCCCTCAGTACCTGTAAGATCAGGGACAACCTCGTTACTCCCAGACCGCTTCCCCGTTTGTTCTGCACTTACGCTGTCAAAGGGAGATCTCTGGATAAGTGGTTCTTCCAGTTACCTTATTAATGAGCCTTTTAATTAGTATCCTTTTTTGCTAAGTAATTGCTACAGTGTGAGATCCGCTTGGGAGATGCAAATGAACTGGAAGCAGGATGTTGCAAGGTACTGGAGGAGCTGAACGCTGCTATTAATATCTTCTGACAGGCTGCGTTAGGAGGGGCAGTAGCGGCCCTGGACAGGCACGTACCTGCCGGGATTGTGTGGTTTCCCTTCGCCATCACTCACCTGCTGAGCAGCCCCTCTGCCTGCAATACCGACGGCTCACAGGCAGCTGCCTGGTGCCTGCCTTGCCAAGGGCCACTGGCTGGTGCTAAATTCACTTCGCTGACCTGGAAAGACATTGCACAGGAGTGCAGCCGCTTGAGCTGCAGAAGAGGATGCGTTTTACCCGCATGAACCATTGCTTTAGGCAGAGGCCAGGTTAAGCCACAGAAATGAGAAATGTCTGCAGAGGGGATGCTTTTCTCAGCAGCATGAGATTGGAGTTTTGTACTCCCACAGCTCTTTCAGGCTCCACTTTAACTTTCCCTTACGTCAGGACAGTATTATAGCTGTCACTGGTCTTCATCACACACTTGGGGGGGAATATTGGGCACGCAAGTGAGCAGGCATGCCCCAGCCAGCACGCTAAATCCCAGTCCTCACCAGGATCTCATCTCATTTACTGACACAGCCTACTTCTTCACAGGCCTAACTGTACCAGCCCTCTAACAGCCACACTGCTCACGTGCTGAGCCGCTTCTTGCCCTTGAGCCAAGTGACTTCTGCATGCAATGAGCTGCTCGGCACCGCTGGCTTAGGGCTTGGTAGGTCCAAAGCATGATTTTCCCCAGTGTGGCTGTTGTCCTGCCAAACTAGGAAAGGAACAGCCTGTCGCTTCTGGGAAATGGCTGAACAAAAAGTGAGCCAAAGCTGCTTTTTGTCTGAAAAAGAAGGATATCACAGAATCACAGAATCATCTAGGTTGGAAAAGACCTTGAAGATCATCTAGTCCAACCGTTAAAATGCTCAAAGGGGCTTCTTTGGAGAAGAACAGTCCTTGCGTTGAACAGGAGGGAGGTGTTAGACTTCAGGCAGCAGATACTTGGGAAAGATGCTCAATCACGTAAGCAGGATGAGGCTGTGGTCAAATGAGCATCAGGCTTTTGGCCCATAGTATTCTTCTCTGTGGAGGCTCAGTTGAGATTTTCCCCACTGGCCACATCCTTCAACATCCACAAAACAAAATGCACCTCCACCAAAAAGGACAGCAAGAAAAACCTGATGGACTTAATTCTGCCCAGGCTGGCTCCCTTCCCAGCTTTGTCTGGGTATTTCATGTGCACCACTGTATCACTGCAGTTTTGCTGTTGCTTCTTTTGAGGGTCCAGCCCTGCTCTCCATGTGTGTACTCCTGGACTGGCGAAAGGCCATGTACCAGGTCCGGCACGGAGGTGCAGCCATCCCTGCTCCAGGGGGGCCAGGGGCTGGAACAGGAGGGGTCCCCAGGCACCAGCTGGGCTTACTGGGTCGAACACCCTGGCAGGCCCCAGGCTGCTACAGCAGCCTGCTAAAATTTGCAAAGAAAAGCAGAAAGAAGGGTCTGAAACCCCACCAGAGGGCTGGGGCTGGCAGCGCTGCTGCAGGTAAAGATCTATTTGGGAAATTTCCAGCTTAGCTGAATTCTGCTGATGCACAGTAAATGGGGACCTTTGTAGCAGCGCTGTTCAAAGCTCCCACCTTTAAGGGCACAGTTCCCCCAGCACTGCGACGAATGTTTCCTTTGTCAATACAGCGGGTTCCCCGTGAATCCACATCTCACCCCTCTCCCGGAGGCGGCATCCACACAGCCGCCAGTTCTGCTGCTGTTGCTGCCTTCTATCCTCTGCATCCCTGCGCAGAGCTCACAAATGATGCTTTGTACCGGAGCTAGAAAAAAATAAAAGACGTGTGCTCTAACACATAAAAGAAAAAAACCTCATCTCACCCCTTGTGTTTTTCCTGGAAGTGTCACTGCCCTTAATGCATCAAATAATTAGAATCACTTCTCCCCTTTTGTTTGCCTTGGCCCTTGCAGCTCACATTGAACAAGCCAACATAAGCCTGCGTGTGCCACAGGAATTTTGGGCACAGCCTATTCCGCAGTGCTGGGCTTGGGGGGGGGAATGACTCCAAAACACCATTTCCCCAGCTCTGCTTTGTGGGTCCAAGCAGCTATGGGTGCAGTTGGTCACTGCCCTGCAGAGGAACTGGGAGCCCATGGGCCAGTGTCCTCCTCCATCACAAGACTTCTCTGTAGATGGAGTATTCGCTCCCGGGGACCCACCTCTGAGAAAGCCCTCGGCCCTAGCATCAAGGAGGAGAAAATTGGGAAAGGAGTTTATATGAATGGGAGATTTCAGGGCTGAGAAGCACGTGCTCAACTTGGAGCTGGCAGAGATATGCGGGAGAGCAGTGGGATGTACCCAACAGCCAGCCTGCGGCAGATGGCAGCTCCTCTTCCCCTTCCCCTTGCACAGATGCTGCTGCTTTGTTTATTTTGACTGTCTTCTCCCCCGTGCACAGGTTAGAACAGAGTTTGGGATATGCAGGGCCAGGCACTGGGGGTGATGGGCCCATGGGGAGGTCCCTGATGCTGAATTCCAGGGAGGAGAAGGAGCAGCTGATGCCCCTTTTAGTGTCAGAATTGTGTCAGCCCCGAATGGGAGATCTGAGCGCGACACTCATGGTTCCCGTGGGTAGATATCTCCCTGAATTCCTGACGGGAACAAGTTGCTTTGTAACTGGGAGTGTGGAGAAAGGTCCCTTCTGCTCTGGGCACTGTGGTGATATGGGAGAACAGGTCCCTTGCAAGTGCTGGAAGATCACCTGTCCTGGGTGAGGTGGGTGTTGCACCACAAACCTGGGTGCAGAGGAGTTGTTCAGCACTCGATGTGCGATCCATAGTGATCTGGATGGACAGATGGACAGCAGAGCCAGTGTTAGACCCAGGGAGGAGCAGGCAAGGGCGACAGCACGGACCCTGCATGCTCGGCTCCTGCCTGCTGCTGCCTGCCTACTCCCAACAGTGGCTCTGATGGTAGGTTAAATACATGTCAATAGATTGTTAAATAAATATATTGAGGACTAGCTGTGCTGTAGGTATAGACTCCTTTCAGATTTGCTAAGTTTCAGCAAGTACGTTTTCAATAATTGGCTACAATTTTTAAGAAATGAATAAAACCTATGCTCTAACTCTAGTCCTTCTCTTATAATAAGACATTTATTTCATGCTCAAAAGCAGATGTCTTTAATATCGGAAGCAAAGGAAAGTAATATATAAGGGATCTCTTCTTAAACTTGAATACATGTAGTCATAATCACAATTATTAGCTATCACAAACGTACACTAATGAAATAAAGAAACCCTATCATTAGAAACTTTACAACTGGCCATGCTTAAGAAATAAAGACAAATAAGGGAATTTCCCTCTTAACGATTTGAGATTTCACAAGACAGAAAAAGGATCAAGCGTGCTGAGATTTCTCTGTATCTTTGAGGAGATTTATAGACAAAGCAAACGGATAGATTTCTTACGAAGCTGTGCAAACAGTTTTGGAAGCCAGTCTTGCTCCTGATTCCTGGTGATTATATTCTCTTGAAAAACTAAAATTGGAAATCTACCTTGCTGCTGCTGTCATCACAGAGGTATACTGATGTGTCTTTGCACAATTGCATTCACTTGCTGATTTATTTGTACAGAGGTACCAACGCTGACTTTATTTCTGTGGGGAAATAATTGTCCAAATTCTTGGTGAGAAGAGCCACATGGTTTTCAAAAGATTTTTTTGTCTGAGAACGAAATCAGCTGAGATCAGTCCTGCTTTCAGAGACCCGAGCAAAGCTCTTAAATATTACTCAGGGAGTTATTTTTGTGTAAGAGGGAAAAAACTGGCCCTAGCTGTGTGTACCTTCCTAATGATCTTCACAGCACTTTGTCCATCTTAGCTCTTCCTCCTCACTGCACCACCTGAAACATATACAGCAAATAAAAGCTGAAAATAGGCCATCCTTTTCCTACAGTGAGTATAATTAAGCCTTGGAATAGATTCCCCAGGGATATAATGCATCCCCAACTGCTTGGAGAATTTAAATCAAGACTGGGGTGGAGATGCTGGCTTGCTCAGAGCAAGCTGCATGATACGGGCAAGTCCCCCGAGACCCACTGTCGGGGTTTGGGGTCTCCAGACTGGCTCTCGCTGGGGTTTTGACAGCTCTTTGGACACCACCAGACTCAACTGCTCTCAGTTCAGCTTCCAATGTGACGACTTTTGTTATAAGGCCAAATCAGTGAGACGCCGGCGGATGCTGGTTACCAAACCCACTTGCTGTTTTGCCTGGTGTGTTTAATGGCATCTGTGTGGGACTGGGAACAAACTGGAGGCAGCTGGGGCTGCTCCGTGGGTCTCTTGCACTGCAGCTGGGTCCTCTGTGCTGTGCCTGCTCGTTATGGGCTGGAGCTCTGCTCGGGGGGCTGATTGCACCAGCTTTTTCTCTTCCATGGAGCAACAATCCGCCTGAGATTCGGCCCAAATAGACTGATAGCCCTGACCCAGCTGCAGAAATGAGTTTAGAAAAGAGCCATGCCCCTCAAATCAGGTACAAACCTCCATGTGGAGAAAATCTATTGAGATGAAGGACAAAAGCAGCCCCCCAGGAAAGCTCCTCTCCGGCTCCTCTCCAGCAGCCCCCATCGGCGCAGGGGCTGCAGTGGGCGCTGCCTGGGCTCTCATGGCTGTGGAATTTTTTAAACCTTTGATGTAAGTATATGCATTTCAAACCGTCACCTTACAACAGACGGAGAAAGTACCCAATGATCTTCCCTGCTTCCAAGTCCAAGGACATCAGCCCTCAGACTCTCTGAGCCGAACATGCTGCCCGTGGATGCCATACAGCTCCACAGGTTTCAGTATTGCTGTCACCAGCTGAGACTCTGTCCACATCAATTTTGCTTTCTTATTTTGTTTCTAAGCTGGTGCTTGAGCTTTTTGGCTCACAGACAGATTTCCTCTTCCAAGATTTCAGTGTTGGAGGACTGTTTCCCGAATCCCCAATAGTTTAAGATTATCTCTAGCCAACTATTAATCAAAATCAGAATCTAGCACTGCTTGCTTGTGCTGTTGCACTTGAGCACATAAAAAAATCTTCTTTTTCCTCTGAAGAAACACAGTTGCTAGTTTTTTAATTTGCCTCTGTTTCCTTTAGCACCAGCTCCTCAGACACAGAACAGTCACTTTTCTCATTCAATACTCAATATTGTACCAGGATGCCACATGGGCCAAGGAATGCTTTAAAAACACAGGTAAAACAAGCAAACATGGATTCAGGAAAGGCTTAAAATAAGCTGGAAAACAACAAAGAAACTCTCTTATTTTCTCCTTTCACAGTATGCTCCTTTGAGTGCAGAAGAATTAATTGTCTTATAAAAACCTGGCATATTGATAGACAATTAGCTTGTGCTGTGACATGGGTTATAGAGCAGAAGATGGATTTTTACAGTGCCTTCCATATGCCATGTCTCCAAAAGCCTTCTCAGAGAAGTGAATTAGATACCACTGACTTTTTAGGGTGGGTAGCTGGAACGGCCCCTTCTGCTTCAATAGCAAGTTGTGCAAAGTGGCGTGTTTCAAGCCCAGTTGGCATATTGCAAAAGAGGAGTCCCACAGCGCCCGAGGCACAAGTCACAGGAATCTGTTTACAGGAGAGTCTGGCTCCTCCACTGACGTGGGAGCAAATTCCAGCTTAGCCACGCACAGGGTTTGTACCGGGGGTAGGGACTTTTCCTGTTTCCCATCCCCTGTTTTATGGTTAAATCAATTCTTAACACCAGCGTGCTCTCGTGGCCGGCAGAGTAGCACCCAGGGACTTGGCACTTGGGTAGTTGTCCTAAGTAATTTGTTTGTTTGGGTACATGAAATGCTAAGAGGTGCTCTCTGAACACTGCACCTTTGAGAAATGTTGAAAATGCAATCAAAATCGCTGAAGGAAACAAGCATCCTTCCTCCCGTGCCAGCATCTCACAGGGACCGCTTGGCTCTGAGCACAGTGGACATGGCGGTGACCCCACTTCGGACTCTCATCAATCCCAAATCCTTGGTCAGGAATTGGTGCTCTGGGTGACCCTGGAAAGTTCAGGTGAATCCAACCTTTTCAGATCCGCTGCAGACCCTGCAATAGCGAATTTTTTTCCAATCACAGAGTCTTCTGACGGGGCTTACATCAGCTGAAGCTGTCTCTCTATTTAACATCTCTCCGGGCTAAAAAGAAATCACACTCCCCGCAGCAACACAAAACAGGGAAACTGGTGCTGCTTTGTCATATCTAATTTCAGGCAGCTCTTTTCCTTAAGCTGGTCCTGAACAAGCGAGGCTAATGTAACACATAACTTGTTTTGAAAATGATTCTCCCATGCTGAGCTCTGATCTACCACTGTCTGAGGCGCTTTGCTCAATAGATTACAGCACGATGCCAGCTCTGGCTGGCAGACTACACAGGAGTTGCAGCCACAAAACTGGATGTGATTTGCATTTGTCCCGCTCACTCCGAGAGCTGTCACAGGGGATGGATACTGCTCTCTGGCTGGCACCCGATATCTGCTAAGGAATCCCATGTTATCACTGCTGTCATCTTCCAAGCTGTGTGTTATACAGAGAAGGAAAGCTGCCAGGTTGCTCTGCAAGCCAGTAGGTATTCTTGGAGACAAAAACCTGAGCCTAGTCCCAAATCCGTTGTTTAAGCTTTACTTGGGTTTTATTTCCTTGAGAACTGGATGCTCCTCTCCCTCTGTCAGCTCACAAAAGTGCAGCCTGGATCAGGCCAGCTGCGTCCTCCCTTTCAAATCGAGGAGCTGATCCAGAGCTCAGCAAAGCTGGAGGACCTGCCCCCATTGTCACTAATGTTTTCAGGATCAGGACCAGAGAAGAGGGCTCTGGTCTTGGCAGCGTCTGCCCTCTTCTCCCTCGTGCCCGTGGAGCTCATGGCAGGAGCGCCAGAGCTGCCAGCCCTTGGCTCAGCCTTGCCTTCAAGAAGGTGCTCTTGGACCTTCTGCTGGGGGAGTTTTACCAAGGTTTTACAAGAAACCCTGCTGAAAATGGAAAGTTCACATAAAATCATCATATAATAACTGTGAGGGACTCAATTTTTAAATGTACTGTCTGCTGGAATAGTTCTGCCTCCTCTATTTACCAGCCAGCAATTATCCTCACTTGAGTTGCTTCTTATTTAGCTGCTCCTCAATTGAAATGAACAGGAATGGCATTTGCTTGCTGAAGTATAAAATGGAAATCTCGTCTTTGCTGAGGAAGCACCAGCTCTGGCTGCATCCTCCACTTCTGAGCATCGACGTGACTTGGGCACAGGCTCCAGAGGGGGGGATGTTTGTAGGGAGCATGTTTATCTTTCGGTCACACCAGAGTCACAAAAATCCTTCTTACAAGCCAAGGCTTCCTAAAGCGGAGGGACAATTTTGAGCAGTAAAAGCAGTCTGTAAAACTCCTGCCGTCATGCTTCATTGTGCAGATCTGGGTATTTAAATGGTGATTTTTTGTGAGAGGGGGACACAGATCACTCCAAGTCTGTATTAGCTGTGTGTGCTCCCTCCTCTAACATCAGTTCGCAGGCTGCTGTCCACAACCCAGAATGACATTTATTTTATAACCTAGGAGCCTTCAAGAAAGATGGGTACATCATAATTTTCTTCACAGTGCTTTTTTCACCAGAACTTGCCATGATTTGGAAGGGGGAGAAGCAGCAGCTTAACAAGGGAATAGTTGAAGAAAGAAAAACATTATTACCAAAAGTCTGATTAAAGCCAATAGTACCACAAGGTCCCCTTTAAATGCTGAAGCCAGCTGAAGACACAGTGTTCTTAAAGAAAATTATAATAAAGTTAAAATAAAATTTAAAAAGAAGATGGTTTTGTGGTAAATGGAAAACACAGCTCAGCAGAGAGACGGGGAAGCTGTGGATTTGAACTGCAGCAGAGCGGGGCTGCGTGCTTGCCGTGCACCACAAGGTTATGGTCCTGGGCGGGTTTGGAAGATCAGCTGCTTGATATGTGGTGCCAAGCAATGATGCAGGACTGGGAACATTATATATATATATGGATCAGCATCTGGAGGCCTCTGCAGCCAGGAGCCCACTATAGGTCCCTGGTGACCCACCAGCCTCTCTTAAACCTCTTCTGAATGATCCCGTGCTGCAGAGTGCACCACCCTGTACAAATATGTACATTTATATATATATATGCATATTTGGCCAGGAAGCGTAAACTCTGCAATGGTCTTTGGACATAAGTGCGTGTGATCGTTGCTGATAGCTCACTGGAAAGGGATCTCAATAAAAGTAAAATGTTCCGCTGTGTGCCTCTACTGCTGTCCCCCCTCTGAGAGTGCCAGCTTTCCCCACCGTTTATTCTCAGGGGGTATGTGCGTATCCCCCCGCTGCCTTCAGCCGGCACCCACAGCACTCGGGTTGGAGACAGGGGCACTGCCTGCGATGCTCCGCTGTAAGCAACGTCCAGTTCCCCAGCTGTACCTCCTCTGCTCGCTTCTGCTGGGCTACACGAGCTGAGCTGCTTTAGCAAAGGAAGCTCTTCATCTGCAGGTGATTCGCCTGCTCATCTCCTTTATTGAGGGAAATTGGAGGATTCCTTGTGGACCCTCAATGCAGCACATGCATGATCAGAGAGAGCTGCCGGACCAAAATTAGATGCGAGTTAGACAAGTGAGATAAGGAATGGTAGAAAAGAACCATTCGCTCATTTGCAGCCAACCAGCCCAGGCACGGAGCAATTAAACAGCTTGACAAAGGTCATGCAAAGAACATGTGGCAGAGCTGAGATGAAATCCAGATCTAAGCCTTTAACCACACAGCTGCTCTCTTGTGTGTGCTGCTATAACACAAATCATAATTGCTCCTGAGCTTTGTCCCGTTTCCAAATAAAAGTATAAAAGCTGATGGGCGACCTTCATGCCCCAGTCCTGGAGAGGACACGTGTGTGCCCTTGTGACAGCAAACAGCAGGGCTGAAGCCTTCAGGTTGGTCTCCCTCTTCTAGGGTGACTTCTCCGGGGTGTCCAGGCTGGAGGGCTGAGCCCCAGCAGGAAAAAACCAAACTTGTGTCCGATGTGAGCTCCTGGGGGAGATGGGGATGGGAGGGGTTTGGGGGGGGGGAACAGGACCATCACAACACTTGCTGTGGCTGTGGCAGAGCAGGAGGTGCAGCCCGAAGTGCCACGGAGGCTCTGAACCCTTCTCCGAGGACATACTCCACCTTCACATCTCACCTACGTCAGAATTACCTCATGTTCATAACTCCAGGAATTTCCAGCTGGCGCAGCCAAGTCTTTAGCTGCTAAATTAAAGTTTCTACCTCTCCCCACAGAGTTATTTTCCCTCCATTCTTTTTATTAATAAGTTAATAATAAAGTATTGTGCTGGAGAGACGCGATGGATTCGGCTTCAAGCGTGGCAGAGCGAAACAAGTATAAACATCAGCTTGTTTATAAGCACGTCTGTCTGCAGGGTTTGGGTACCAGAAATCAAATCCTCCACTTAGCACTTGCCAGAGCAACTGAAAGGTGTGATGGATGTTTTTACAGGAAAAAAAACCTCCTTCTTTCTGCTCACACCATGGCATAGCTTATCCAGCCTGGCGGCCAAGCCCTGCTCCGTGGTAGGATCTGATCCCTGGCACGCTCTTCCCGTGCATGCGGATGAGTGCTCCCTTCATCTCTGAATGCTGGGATTTCTCCAATGCAGACCCACAAAATACTTAAAGCCTGACATACCCAGGGCAGCAAGGCTCTTGGGTTCCTCACCACTCATCAGTGAGGTTTTGCTTTGTGACCGAGACCTGCTTTGTCCCCCTGCAGCAAGTCCTAGATCATGTCTCCAGAAGTAAACCCAGTCCATCCTCTCCATGATGGGCAAAGCTGGCAGGAAGCAAGGTAAGGCTTGGGGTTGGTGGCCAGCGATTTTCCTAAGGGTGCAACCCTACAAAAACCTTTTTGGAAACCAAGATCTCATCCCTTCTTCTGTATGGGAGGCGACATGAAGGGTTGCTTCTTACACCATTTTTTTAGTCACCAATGATCAAATTCTAGTGCTGTTCCTGCAAGGTAGCTTCAGGTTTTGACTTAAACAAGTGCATTTACAGCTAGATCAACATATATTCTCTCTTATCTCATTTATAGCCCTGGAGGGAGCAGCAGGCAGCTGAAACATGATTGTGGTGGCAGGAAATTTCAGATGTGGCCACTGATCAGCAGGTCAGGGCTTTGATGAGGCATTGATTGCAGCACCTGACGAGTACAAATAGGTTGGAGATGAAGAGAATGACTGAACATATGGAGCCTGGCCCATAAACTGGAGCCAGCCCAGAAGTGGGATTTTTGCAGCTGGTTCCCATGCCTGTTTTCCATGCTCCCACACGCAGTTGGTGCCGCATGAGGGTCCTGCTTCCCATGTGGAGGGAGGGGGACCACCTGCCCCAAACAAACCAAGCGCTGAGGATTATATGTCAGGCAGGGAGAAGGCAAATTAAGGGAGGGCGAGTGGACTCTGCACCAAGGCTCGTGCTTTCCATACTTCCGTGGCACTCTACAACACGGTGTTGCTGCTGGCTTCCTAACACTAACCTGGAAAAACCAGCTGGGACTCAAGGCAAATGCAAGGAAAAACCTCCACCTTGCATCAATAACCCTGGCCTCAACTTTGTGCCAAGGGCTGCTTCTGCAACAGAGCAAGGTGGGCTCGGGGTGGTTAATAAATCCCCGTATTCACTGTGTTGGTAAGTTAAACACATTGACACACAACAAACAGGGGTGGCCCACGAACCCCGCAGATCCATGCAGATGTTGTCATCCTACACGTGGGCAAATGTCCATATGGGCAGGACATAAATAAATCATCCCGCTCTAACCATATCTCTGGTTTCTGTTGTGATCTGAGCTCCGATGCCAAGGGACATCGCACAGTTGTAAACACAAACAGAAAATTGCACAGTCGGCAATCTGTTGGTTCATTAAAGTGTATATATTGTTTTATCCATTAACCTGGGACCTGGTTTTGTAATCGCCGCACAAATCTCCAACTGAATGTTGATTTATGATGGCGCCTTTCCCCCAGCCTCTCGGTGCTTTACAAGAACTACAAGCTGACTACACAAAGGGATTTTTTTTTGGCATTGCAATGTGCAGCCATCTTTGGGCTGCAGCGTAGCGGGAGTTTAATGATGTACAGCGAAATGGCTGGATGCTGAAACATGGCAACTGGGAAGGGAAGAGAAATGCAAAGGAACAGACACTTCTTGAACCTGTAAAGCTGTGACACGGTAGCAGCTACAGAGTTGATATGCCCTGAAATGTCACCGTGTGATGAATTATACATATGATGTTAGAGAGGAAAAGTTGCCATCAGTTGGCTGGAAATAAAACACAATTCTGCGTTCATTTACACCGCAGTGGAAATTCGTGTCTGCAGAAGGTGCGTCCCTGATGTAGAAATTAGCCAGGAAAGTGGTGGCTGACACCTCTGCTCTCCCTTGCAGCACAGCAGGGCCTTGGGGGGAACCGTCCTTTTTATTTCCCATCAAGGGATCTGCAGCAGAGCATCTGCTTGCCCACTCCAGGGCAATTGGGACAAATCCCATGGCACATTATCCTGTCCTGCTGGCAGAGGTCCGAGCTTTGTGCAAGCCCTGCTCTGGCAGGGTAGCTGGCAGGGCTTCTACCTCTGCCAGGGGAGAAGGGCTGTACGACAGGAGAGAAAGATTTACAGGAAACACCTTGGAATAGGCAAGCTTAGGAAAAAAGCAGCAGGTGGTTGAAGTTTCACATTATTAACAGCTGAGCTGCCAGCTGAGCCCAGTTCTGGGTGATTGAGCAAAGCAGGAGTGGGCTTTATTAGGAGCCCATAGGTAGCCCTCCCTTCTCTATCTGCCTGCGGTAGGGCAGGGGCAGGTAGAGATAAGCTGAGACATAGACATGCCTGGTAACAGCTTCCTGTGAGGCTGCTGAAGAACATCAGTCTTTTTTTTCAAGCCTGCTATCCTTGGGAAGCACCTTGAAGATGCTGATCATCAGCAAGCCTGAAGGTGGGAAAGGCTCTCTGGGAACTCTGTGGAGTCTGGGGGACCCTGGGACCAGCTCCTGGTGCAGAAGATGCCACAGGGAGCTGGGGAGGGCTCCCCACCTGGGAATGAAAGCAAAGGCAGCATTTTCTTTGTTATAGAGATTTCATATGTTCCTTGTGCATTTGATCTAAAAAAAGCCTGTATGCTTTTGATGTGGGCCAGGTTGAATGTTGTGGGTAATGACAGGCTAAAATTCCTGAGTGGTCCTGTTGAAACAGCTGGTTGAATATTATAGCTTGAATCAGGCCAAGTCTGCTAGTGGGTGATCTAGAAATTACAGACAAACCCCTGCCTATAGCTATAGAAAAAAGGCTGTTAATGGGTGGAAGTGCTATTTGTGTGTGTATTCTTAGTGTGAAAAAGAGCTGTTCATCTCAGTGCACTTATGTGGAAGCAATGCATTTGTATTATAGCAGCACCCCAGCAATAGACTGGTACGTTATTTTGCACAGAATGTAAAATGTAAAGCTGAAAGGTGCTGCTTTGTCCTATGATCTTGTAACCCAAAGGGCTGAGGACACTCCCCAGGCTACACTGGCGTGTAGAGGCTTTTCTCTGACCTTACTCAGAGAGCACAGGCTGCCACTAGCTGGAAAACTTTAACTTCTGCTGAAGTGAGATTTAATTAGGGGAGAAGAACTATTTCTGTGAATGAATAGTAGCCTTAGAAATATAATAATGAACTTTCCAACGACTGGGGTTTTTAGCTTTGCTTAATACCGATAGAAGGCAAAATATCTTGGGTTGTGATATTTATTGCTCACAGCTTAGTTTGATTCGCTTGAACCTGAATTTCAAAGCCACATTAAAGTCAAGGGGTGTGAATCCACTTAAATTGAAACCAAATGATAGCTGGCTGGGATCCCTGGGAAGGGAAACCACTGAGCTATGCATGCTTCCCATTGAAGCTGATGGGAAAATGATTATACCTTCGTCAATGGGAAAACTCCCATTGACTGCTGGTGGCAAAATCAGAATTCTAGTCAGCACATGTATACAATGCCTGTGCTTGTAACCTTGTGTGTGAATGAGGACCCGAAATAATGAAAACTCATTTGTAGCCTCAGCCTGAAGGTTGGTGCAGGTTGCTGAGGTCCAGCTGAACTGTCGAGGAGCAGTGGGTGATACTCATGTGGGGAGGAGACAGTTTTCAGCCTAAACAGTTAAAAATAATTTGACATAACCACAGACTAGCATTCCGGGGACTGGAGGCACCATGCCTTCTTCCTCATTAATTAAAAATAATCTGAAATGACTGTTTCTAATTGTTTGCAGAGGAGAGTTAAGCAGCTCTAACATGATGCAGTGATTGGAGTTGAAAAACTCCTTAAATCCCAGGAAAACGTAAAAGCAAATATCTCTATGAACTATTAAGATGTGTAGCTCTGAATTAATGAGGAGGAGGGTTGGAGTGCCCACAACACTGGCGGTTCTGTAGCTCTGCTGGTGCTGAGATGCACTTAGAGGATTGGTTTGCTTTAAGTGTCTCTTGTGTTCCCAATCAATGGTGAATTAGTTCCAGCTATTAGCAATAATTACCAGCTTCTCCTTGAAGATGAGCTGAGTTTTGCAGACTGCAAAGCTGATGGCTGCAGGTTTCTCTCCCAAATGTTTCTTGAGTGTCTTCACATACTTGCATTTATGTGCAGGTGAGAAGCTGTCATTAATTCATGCTGCTTGTGAATGCACATTGAGATGCACTAATGTGTTGATCACACTGTGATTGCACCAGTGAAGAAATGCTTGGTCCATCTGTTGGGCTTTTTTTTGTGTTTGACATATGAGAAGCTTCTTCTCTTCACTCAGATCAAAGCCAAAGTTCATCTCTTTTGCTTGGTGGTTCTCACACAGTACCCCTTGCAGACTGCAAGTCTAAGCAGGCTTTGAGGAGGGATGGGGATAAATATAGAATGGGGGGGTTCTGACCTCTGGGGGGTCTTCCCAATCCCTGAGACAGCACGAGGAAGTGGTGGGGTGTCTGCTAGAGAACCTGGGAGTTGGGGATGGTGGGATCAGGGCTGCTCTGTACAAAGGATGTCAGTAAAAATATGAGTGAGAAGAAATAGGATGACATTACTTGCAGCCTGTCTGACATCATGTGCCAAACAGGCCCTTGAAAATGATGCTAAATGCCTGGGGAAATTAATTGAGAAGTTGTAGGGGGAAATGTGAAGTTGGTGGAAAATATGCGGTTTAAAAGCACTTTCTGCAGTACTGCTAAATAGATGGAAACTGAGCTCCTGCATCAGGTACAGCTGCTGCTTGTCAGGAGGCCCTGTGGCTGTGGGGCTGCTGTGCCTGGGCTTGCAGCAGCATTTTCAAACCCCGGGGCTTTGCTGGACCCATTGCCCTGGTAAGGTCAGGACAGAGCCCATCCTGCTGGGGTCTGGCCCCCCATCCAACTTGCTGAGGTTGGAGGTCTGGCAGTTATTTGGCTTTTTTGTGCCCAGCCCAGGGTGGTCTGTTGTGTGCACACAGGACATGGAGGGGGAAAAAAGCTGAAGAAGTGGGGGTTGGTACTGGTGCAGGACAGCAGGCCCCCCAGGCTGGGGAGAGGGGAGTGTTTGCCTAGGAGCAGGGAGGGAAGGTGAGAGGAAGGGCTGGTTTTGACCCCAAATCCTATTCAGGATACAGTCTTGCCCTTTGAGCTTCTGTTTTTCTCTGCTTCCAATCCCCTGTAAAATAGGAATTGAAGATTTTTGCTTTTTTTACTGGGCTAATGTTTGAAACAAGGACTTTGGGATCAGGTTTTGACACGTGAAGTGAATCTGAAGTCACACCATGCAGCTCGTGTCAGGCACAGCTCCCCTTACCCAGCCAGGCTCACCCACTCCCCTGTGATAGTCCCTTCCCTCTTGGCTTTATAGATTTCTTATAGCCTTGTGCCTTTCGAGCTCATACTTCCCTATCGAGCAGCCTCACAGTCAATCTTTGTTAACCATTACCAATCTTGCATAGCTTCTTACTCTGATTTCATGCTGAAATAATTCTTTAATCTTTTCCAGAATAATATGAGCTTTCTATAAATTGCTTGGCATCTCCATACCACAATTTAAGAAAGGGACAGGGGGGGAGACAAAAGATGGTTTAGAGAAATGAAAATTTTGTCTCAATCATAGAAATATTTAGGTTGAAAAAGATCTTTAAGATCGAGTCCAACTGTAAACCAACGCTTGTCTTGAAACAAAAAGGACTGTGCCAGACATCTTACTACTGGGGGGGGGGGGGAACCCCACCCTGTAATCCTATGGCCATCAGCTGAATGACTCTACACAGGTAATTTAATGAAGCCCCTAAATGTGCAGCGAATGTCTGTAAGTACTCTGCTTTTTAAAGGTCTGTTTGCAGCAAGCTGTCTCCTAAATGCACATTTGCTGCACAGGAGACCAGACTGATGCGTTCATCTTGGAGCCAAGACATGAGGATGCTTATTGTGCTGCATGTTATTCATTGTGCTGCTGAATTCATTGGAGCAGAGAGGGCTTAAAGTTCCCCCAAATTATTTCCTGTCTAGGACAAAGCATGTGCATCACCCTGCTCTAAGGCAGGAGGCACATGTACCTCCTAATTTAAAAAAAAGGAAAAAGTATGAGCAGGGTTTTGAAAAGTCATTTATAGTTCTCATCACAGCTTGCATAAGTGTCACCCTGTAGTTTCTAGCCAAGAGAGACAACGGTGTCTGTAGCTGAGCAAAAAAAAAAAAAACCACACAAAAACCCTGGGGCAGCTCCTCAGCTGAGAGCAAAAAAAAAAAACCCATGGGCATCTCCTCAGCTGGTGTTGGTGGTTACCAGCCCCATGTGTTTGACTTCCCTAAAGATGCTGAGAACATGGACCTGGACCTCTGTCCTCCCAGCACCAGCTCTTTCCACCGTGTGTGAGGGGACTCTGGGGTGTGTGTCCTCCCTCCCCAGCAAGAGAAACAAGTTGAAGTGGCAACAACAGTCACTTTTTAGACCCTGCCAGCTAAATGGAAGAACTAATCAATCTGTCTTGCTCTGCTTGTTTAATGTTCCTCTTCTGCAGAGAAGTGAGACAGTTACTTACACTTTCCAATATGTTGGGACAGTCTTTTGGCCTCAAAATGCTCCAGAATAATGAAAAAGTCTATTTACAGTAGCAAAAGCTCAGTCTGTTACCTCCTGGGATTAATTTACTACACTGGGGTTTCTGAAAAGACTGTTTTCTGTCTCAAAAATAAGAGTGTATTGGCAGCTCCTTACTAATGCCAGGTATTAAATTTTCACAAAAGTACCATGTGATTTATTTCTTAAAGATTTGTGGGACCTTTTTTGACGGGGAAGGGAAAAACCTCTCTTCTCCTGTGACGGCAAGAGTGGCAGAGCTGCTCTTAGACTGCAGAAGCATCTGAAAGAGCTGAGAGCCCTGCAGCTGGGACTGGAAGTGTTTGCAGAAGGGTCAGGCTGGCAAAGCTTCCCAAATCCTCCCTGCCCAAGGGCCGTTGGTATTACCAGCCTCACAGTGAAGGTCTTGATCTAGTTGCATGCAGCAGGAAAATGCAGCCCCAGCCCTGGGCCTGGAGCCAGCGTAGCCACAGCAATCCCCTCGCTTTGCTTGGCTTGAGGGCTGGCCAACCTTTCTGGGAACCAGGTTTGGCCCAGCAGCTCCTGGGCCACTCTCCTTGGTTTGAATCACCATTTCAATTTACAGCTTTGGAAGGTGCTTGGTTTTCAGGCTGCCCCTTGGAGCTGGGAACATGATATTTTGCAGGGCTGGTTGCTCCTGCTCTTTGCAGTCCTGCGCATCTGAGCGTGCAGAAGTGCAGCTGCCATTGCCAGGGAAGGTGGTTTAGGAGCAGCAGGACCCCGAGAGATGCACTTGTGCTCTGAGAAGTGTTGGGAACATCCCAGGAGCTGGTGAAGCTGTTCTGTGTTGAGGTGGTTGGATACTGTGCGATACCAGCTGTATTAGGGAAAGGTTTTGCAAAATGTTGGCTTGTGTTTTGGTGGATAAGTGAAGAGGACAGCGCTGTGAGCACCAGACACATCTTATTATCTGGGACTGGCTAAATCTGTCCCTTTTGGAAGCTGCTGTGTTTATTACAGTTATTGTTTTGCTTTGCTGTTATTTTGCTTTGGAGGAGTACTAGGGGAGGTTCTGGCACTCGGTAGACACACATGCTCAGTGTAGCATTGAGCTCTGATCTTTGCTGCCCTGATCTGTGGGATGTATTTATTTGTTCTGTAAACTGGTGTCTGGAGCAGGGCTGTAAGGGAAGGCCCTTCTCTGCTGGCAGTGGTGAGGGAGGGCTACCCCCTGCTCATCCCACACTCTCTGCCATGGCCTCGGAAAGCCCAAGCATGGCAACTTTTCCTATTGTAGGTCCATTCCTGCTACAGAATATTGCAGTTTGTTTGCCCATGTGAAAAATGAGCAAACCCAACCAACCACTAAACTGAAAGGAGTATAGTAGAAATGCATGTTTTATCTCATCCTGCACTCCTCTCGCCCTGGATGCAGACTATGGTCTTTCCCATCCTCACCTCCTGGCTTCTTCCCTCCCCACTCACCGGTGCCTCCACACACGTGCAATTTTGCTGGTGGATTTACATTCTTTGAGTCAAAACTGGACTCGGAGCTCCTGCTGCAGCTTTGATTCACAAAACTCCAGGCTCATGTTGCTGGAGGCAGTTAAGAAAAAAAAAAGCACAGGAGAAATGAAAAAGCCAGCTGTGTAGTGCTGGGATTTTGCTATTCCAGGTCACAACTGGGATTTCACCTCTGTATCATGATGCCAGTTGTGGTACATCAGTCCCTGGGCTGCCCAAAGGGGTTAGGGGTTTCTTTGTTGCAGCCTATAGATCCTAGAGAAAGACAGCTGATTTTCCATTACTGAGAAACCCTCTGGATCCCAGAGGGTCCCTGAACTTAATTATTCCTAGGGCTGACCAGCTCATAAATTTCACATTTCATTAAACTGGTTGCTCTTGTTTAAAAACAACATCCCAGCTGTTCCCGGTGTCCACCTCAGGCCTAACGGGGGGGGGGGGGGGAAAGTAAGGCTTGTCCAACAGTCTCAAGGAGTGTAGCTTTTTCCATATGATATCTTCTCATGTGTTGAAGAGCTGGTAGACTCATTATGATGTCTTCTAGCTGCAAGATGTGTTTGGCAAGAAGAAATCCCTTTTTCTCTTCTTGCGTCAAAAGAAAGCCATGGTATGTATGAGAAATGCAAATAGCTTGGCTAATTCTGGAAGTCAGCAGCTAAGATTATGGCCTGTATCCCACAGAGTGGGATTGAGCTTTGGCCCTGGTTCTTCACGCTGTGTGTATTGTCAGCTGTAACTGCACTGTTGTCAAACCTCTGGACAGAATAAGTGATGAACATAGTAAGCCAGAAGTAATTCAGCCCTTAGGAGGAAGGTGATATACTGCGCTGTTCTTTTTCTTGAAAGGGATTTATTTTCAGTTAACCTTACTAAATATCCTGAAAATGTTCATGCTTAACTCTTCTATGGATGTAAAAAAGAAATACCTACACTGCTCACTTGTGTGCACATTCATGCCTGTTCACTAGAACCAATGTAACTTGAATTTCCAAATTTGCATGCAGGGTTTGAATAGGCTCAGGAGAAAAAACATTTGTGATGGCACTTTCCTCTTTTTCTTTTTTCCACCTTTCCCTGAAGTGTAGCAGTAGCCTTGTCTCTCACCTCTGAATGCCAAGACTTTCCATACTAGTTCCAGTTTATGCAGGTAAATACACTGAGCTGGAAAGAAGATTGCGGTGTAACGAGGCAAAACCATGACACAGTGGCAAGAAAGATTCATTTATTTCACGATCTGTGGCAGTAACGGTTGGCATGGTGTTTTGTTCCACTGGCACAGATGTGTTTATGAACTGGTGACTCCTCCAAAGTACATGCTGGAAATGGTTCCCTCTAAGGCCCCCAAGAGCTGTTGCAGTCACTGTGACAGCTGGACCTGGGAATGGGGAGGGGGAGCACTGGAGCAATGCCTCTTGCTCTCTGGAAGAAACAAATGGTGAGTGCCCCAGAGGGGACAGTATGTCTACAAAGGGCCATTTGACAGCTTCAGAGCGGGGTTTTGGCAGGGATGCTTATAGAATTATCAAAAGCCATAGAAAGCTAGAGTTTTGCAGTCTCTCCTTTTTCTAACAAAGCCCATAGATTATCTCGTCTTCATATTACTGTGCTTTAAAAGAGATGGGAGTGATGGCTACAGAGAGCAGCTCTTTTCCTCATCCCCAGGGCTATTGATGCCAATGCAGCATTTGTGAAACAACAGAGCTCCTGTTTAAACTAATAATGTCAACTCCATGTTATAGCATAGACAGCAAGGGGATGAGTAACCCTGTATGGTTAATTGCCACTTGGCTTAAGCACAATGATGAAAACACACTGTTTATATTGTAAACCTTTATTGTGCAGGAGAAATGATAGTGATGCTTGGTCCTGTTGATAGCCGGAGCCTTGCAAGGGAAGGGGAGAGGTCCTTGCTGGGAGGAGAGCCCCAAGGAGAGGGTTGTGATGGCCACAATGGCTCAAGGGCTCTTCTTTGCACACCCTGCTTCCAGCTGGATTCCTGCGAGGGTATAAATTGATGAGAAGAAAGGAGAGGCTCTTCTGGGCCTGTGCTGCACGGACAGGTAGTGCCCCCACCTCCGTGTAGCTCTCCTGGAGACAATGCTTGCAGGGTGCCTGGGTCCATGACCCAGTGAGCTGCCCTCTTCTCTTAGGCAGTTTCTCTTAATGCCAGTGCTCTCACTGCACACCACTCCTTCAGAGCTGCTGGGATAAACTCTGCAAATAATCTGCCCCCGGGGTTTTGAGCAAATGGCCCAAACTTCACCCCAAACTCGTTCTTGATTCCCGTGATGCTGCTGCTGCCGTTGTGTAAAATGCTGATTCTGCTCTCTTGCATGCGTAATTCTTGGCAAAGCTCAGTTTTGTGCGCAAATCACCATATTTGTCTTGCTTTGGGAGGATCTGCATGTGAATTAACTTCAGTTACACTGAATTGACATTTTTAGCAGCAGATGTTGATCTCAATTCTGCTATTAAATGATACTTGTGCTGCCACATGCTGAATGTCTGTAGCGAACTGAGATACTCGGTGTCTCTGAAGGCCAAACTGTATATTGGAAGTTGTTATTTCTTCTGTGCTTCCGTGTTCATGGGACTTCAGTAAATGAAAAGCCAGAGCAGGATGATAAGGAAGACATGTATCCAGCTTATCAGACTTCATGTATCAGATGCTGCAGCACGTGGGAGAAGTTGCAGCTGGCAGTAAATAAAACAGCCACCAGCCAGACTTTTTGTCATGTCCCATGGGGATAATGTGTGTGATAGAATGACCCACAGGAAGCAAATGTAGCAAAGTGAGTCACTCTTGGGGTTGGGGGGTTGCTCTTGGGCTTTCAAATGGTACCCTTGGGAGGCTGGTATCTCCTCCCGTAATTGTCTGAGAGAATCTGGACTGTAGCAAGGAGAACAGAGCAGCAACTGGGCTTGTCTGGCTTCATTTACACCATGGGGATTTGTGTGGGGGATAATGAATTTACAGTGGACTCCAGACTGATATTTTCATAATTGTGTTTCCAACCTGAGGAATTTGCTTGATCCATGCTTAAACTACAGACTTGAGGAACACAGATATTCAGAGGTATTTAGTTATTCCTTTGGGGATGCAAGAATGCAGGTGCTGAAGAGGTCAGCATATAACTTTACTGGGAAATGATTGAACCAGCACATCTGTGATGCTCCTAGCATTAGGACACAGTTCAGCTACTCTACAATATGCCAAAAACCCTAAACTTCATAATGATGTGACTGAACAGCTTTCGGTACGACACTACACATGCACCTATGACCAACACTCCTGTACTCCAGAACTAGTACTGAACTAAACCACAGCTTTTCACACCTAAAAGAGCCACTTCTGATTTTTTTTTCTTCATCCTGCCTTGTAGTAGATCAAGTGAAAAGTTACAGGTGAAAGACTTACAGGATATTTTTCAGAGCTGTCTGAGAATGATTTTGATATGTTTGCTTCCTTTGCAGTTGGCAAGCTCTGCTTCTCTGGGACTAAACCTTGTGGAAACTTATCATTTATCTTCCACAGCTGGGGAGGAGAAGGCAGCCAGGTTTAAGTCTGTGCTCCAGATCGGGTAGACGGTACTACATCTCAAAATATCCAACATTCAGTGCTTTTCTCAACAAAAGTAGTTTTGCAGCCAGTGCAGTGACTGCTGATAAACTTCAGTGCTTGATTCATCAAAGAGTCAGTAGAGGAACTGGGAAATACTTTAGGTTTCTTCCCCATGCCAGTGACTCAGGCAAAAGGCTCTTTCCTTTGGCTCTCATGGAGAGCCACCAATTCAGGCAGGAGCCATGCACATCTTGCTGCTGGAAGTCCTCAGCTTGGTCCCTGCTGAGGTCTCTCGGTGTCTTAGAGGCTAGACTGCTTCCTGCTGTGTTAAGACAAATTAGCAGAGGATGTGGGAGGGACCAGGTTGGTTGGTGTGCCTGCCCTCTGCTGCAGAGGCATTTTATTAGGAGCATGCAAGTCGTTTTAGCAGGACAGGTGCTGTTCCCGCAGGCTGCTCTGTGCTTCCTTTCCTTGTCTTCTGCAAACCCGATTTCCTCCACTCGCACATCTGCTTTCCACATTTGCTGCCTCCTGCTCCAGGAAGGGTCTGACAGAGCTGCTGGGTGAGATCCCAACTCCCCTCCATCATCCATGGGGCCCCACCCAGCTGAGATCCTCCAGTGCTGATGGTGGGAAATGGGGACTGCGTTGTCTGCTGCTCAAATGTGCAGGGAAGGATGGTGAAGCCAGTGTGTAGCAGTGCAATTCTGGCTTTCCCTGAATGACTGTCCTTATTCAGATCCCAGGCCCCACCACCTGGGCTTTTTCACATTAAAAAACTCAATGAACTCAAAGAAGTTCATAGGGCAACAGGATTGTTTTGGCTGCGAGTAGTTCCACTGACATCCTTGGGTGTAACTAAGCAGAGGTCAGGTGCAGGGTCTTTAGGAGACTTCATTTTTTAAGTTTCTTTTTGAGAATTTTGGTGTTGGACTAACTCCTTGCTTTGCAATCATATTTTTTTATTGGGTGCATCAAATTATAGATGGTCCTGGAGAGCTCAGAGGGAAAGAATCAGCTTGGAAATCCACTATGGAGCTATTCTGTGAAACTTGTAATTTCCAATGGCATATATAAAAAAAAAATCACCTTAAAATCAAAGTGTTTTGGGTGCTTAGCCAAAGACCAAACATCCTGCAAGTCACTTATTGCTAATCAGAGGAAAGCAAAACTGTTGCAATTAAAAGTGAAGTTATTTGGAAGTTGAAGTGCTGTTGCAATTGGATGCAACTTAGAAAATAGTTTGTTTTCATAATTTTTCTTGAGGAATTGAACACCTCTTTACTAATTATAAAAAGCCTGTTTACATGTAACAAGGCATTTGGAGTAAAAGCTATTTTACTTCAGTGGTGCAGTGTGGGTTTAATGAATGCAAGGATGGGAATAGCCCAAAGGGTTTCCCTTAGTAGTGCTGGAAGCATTGACAGGGAAAAAGAAATGTGATACCCAAGACCCTGCCTCTCAAGGGTGCAGGCTTGCAATACCTGCTTGTTAAAAGTTTGCATGACCTGCAGTAGCTCTGTGTGGCCACTTATTCCAAGGGCAAGGCTCCCCCCAAATCAATGGGACACAGGACATTCATATCTCTGAGTTTTCCAACACTGTAGAGCCTAAACTAGTATTAGTTTCCTCCCAATAACTTTAAATGTCAAAGGAAATGACCTCTGCTGAGTCTCTGTTCCCTTTGGAGGGAAAATGCAATCCCAGAGGTGTAAGAAATGCAAAAAAATTGACAGGGATGAACACTTTCATGACATAATGTCAGTGATGTGACTTGCCAGTCCAAACTTGGCTGGCATATTGAGGCTGTAAGCTGTATCCGCTGGGTAAGCAAATGCTGTCACCCTCTTCCCAGATCCTGAACAACCTCCTCAATGTGTAGGCAGCAGCCGCTGATCCTCATGGAACAAACATGTCCCCTTCCAACATGGGAGACAACACAAGGTTCTTTGATTCCTTCTAATTGCATTTCAGTGTTTGTGGCCCAATTGTACAGTTTCTGCAGAAGTTCAGCAATTTTGGTTGCTGGCTTCCTCTCCTTGCTGACCTACAAATACCAGTTTTCAGGGGAAGATTTATGAGCAGCATGAAATTACCATCTTGTAAAAGCACAAATCATGGCTATAAATAGGGGTCTGGAATATGCACAAACCCCCCAAGGGAATAGCGACTCTTGCTTTGTCTGTGCAGGACAGTCCTACCAACCCAGGTTGAGGAGTTGTCCAGGGCTTCGACTCTTGTAGGCTGGCAGAGCGCCAGGCAACCCTCCCCTAATCCATATCCTCGCAAGGATGGAAATAACATCTGGTCAGACTGACAGTAGTCAGGCTTTATAGTAACGGAGAGCTCTGAAAACTGAACCTTCTCAAGCCTTGTATGCATTTATCTTCCTTTCCAGAACATTAGTAGGCAGAGTTTGTTTTCAGTGAGTTATTTAGCAGAAAGAGGGATTAGACCTTGGGCTAGCATTGATTAACCCCTGCATGTTGAGTTGTTTAACAGCATAATGGATTAGTCATGTTTGCTGGTGACCTTTGTCAATTGAATCCTTCATCTGAAGACTTCTGTCTTTTTAAATACACAGATCCTTACAAGTGGAATCCCTGCTAAAATATCCCTCAAGCCAATAGGTGGTTTAGCAGAGCAGAGGACTGGGGCAAATAGTCCCAGAATTTCTCACTTTAGGTTTGACATTGCATGAGTTAAGTCATGGGAGCCCCACTTACGCAGCTGGCTACTTGGCACTGCCTATAGAACTGATCTGTAAGTGTTTGGAGTCCTGATGAGAGCTGTGTATGAGCTGGAAATAAATTGTTGTCTGAATGGAAAAACATTTCTGGAGGAGGACTGAATTTTCTGTGGGTCTTGGGGAAGACTGTAGAATGAGAGTCCAGTTAGCAATAAGATTTAATGTCACCCTGGAAATTAAATCGCAGTCAGGCTTGGTGATTAAGTAGCTGACTTTTTCATTTAAAGGTAGGCATGGGGGTAGGGATGCTGTGAGCATAAATGTGTGAAGCCTCATTGCCTTTGTTGGAGCTATGTCAATTTAAATCAGCTGAGCGTCTGATCTGGATCATATACATACATTTCTGCTGCTGAAGCCAGGGACCAAGGGGGAGAAAAACTGCTCAATGGGAGCAAACATGACACCAAGAAAAGCATCTTAAACTGCAAGAAGGCACTGACAGCAATTTAAGGGCTGCCAGAAGGGTATAAAGGGCCCTTACATAAATGAGCCTTGGACCCAGTAGAATGTGTCTGAGATGAGGGTGTCTCCTCAGATCTTCCATTCTCTCAGCAGTGCCACGAGGAAGCTGTTATACTTGACTTTTCAAGCAAAATACCTTCCCACTGCAGCCTGGAGTTCTTTCTGGGCTCACTTTGCTGTAGTACAAGTCAGGTCAAGAAGTTTGTTTGGTTTGCTAAAAAAGATACTCTAGTTCAAACAAGACTTAATTCATTGAAGCCCCATGGCCTCTGTGAAACATGAGCCCCTCTGGCCTCATGATTTATGAATACAGCTATGGGGAAGTCTTGCCAGGGGAAAACAAGCTGTAGGATAGGTAAATAAAAGGCACTGGGGCAGGAAAGGGTTAAAGACAGCCATAAATGTGGAAGCCACACAGCTGGGAGGTGTAATGAGCTGTCTAGTGCTCTGCCCTCCCAGAGGGACTTTGCTTCTGTGGAAGGCGAGCTGCTGAGAATAGTCTGGAGTTGGTGCCCTTGCTTTAGCAGAGGGTTTGGGATGGGCTTGCTGTAGCCTTGTGCTTTTGATGTGTCTGTACAAACCTGAATAGACTTGAGAAGAGAATAAATCTGTAGCAGCACTGTGAGGCTGTGTTTTGTGGTGTTCAGAGGTGGAAGAGACTGGGTGAGCAGCCATCAGGGCAGGGTCCCAGGGAAGGGGCAGGACCCAGCTGAGTCTTCCAGCCTCTCTCCCAGCCCTCCTGTCTCTGGGATGCACTGCCAAATTCCTATTGTGATGGCCAGCACTAAAAAAAAAATGCACATCTGGTGCTAATCAGAACCACATGAATCTCTATGCCAACTTAATCTTTCCCAAATGTTAATTATGCAGTTATCTATTTCTTAATGTTTAGGGGTTATCTATATGCATTAGATGTCTGGGGGTTTCTCTCTATACATCTGCAGAACCCCAAACAAGCACGGTGCTGCTTCCCAGGGCTGAGAAAACTGCAAGGAATGACAAAGCTGTGGCTGTGATTGCACTCTGAAGTTGGGTATGGTGATGCAGCAAACCCTTTTAACCCAGCAAGGTTGTTATAACCTACAGAGAAAGCATAAGCGCCCCCAGATATCTCCCCACCCTCTGGGGAGGGGGCTGCAGGCAAAAAAAAAAAAGGCAAGCCAATGGTGTATATACGCATAGCTGGGTAACTTACGTTTTCTGAAAGGTACAGTTTAGTTGCAATGCAAAGATAGGAAGCACAGCAGACCATAGTCTGTCTGCTACCCGTTCCCTGACACAGTTGCTTTTTAATGCCACAGGAAAGAACAATTAGGGCTGTTTTTTCTGGATCAGATCCTCAAAGGGATGTGAAATGCTGGTGGAGTATTTTGTGCTGCTGATCTTGAAGATACAATGTGTGGCCAAAACTCCTTGGACTTCCTCAAAGGTGTCTGAGAAATGTAAAAGTAATTTTAAAAAATAGAGGCTTTAGGATGTTGCTCTGGTCTGGAACTGAACTGGGAACAAAACCAGGCTTGTATTTAAAAAATAATTAAACAAGACACCCTGTAAGAGGTGGCCAAGCAATCTGCAGTTTGATGGCTGTAAAACCTGGTAACAATTTCAGACTGTAGATGCAACAGAACGGCACCAGCACTAGACGGTATCATCCCCCAAGCAGCAGTTGAGCATCTATTGTAGAAATATGGTGGATATGTGGGTGCTGCACGCTGGAAACCCACCTGAAATGGGAGACTGGAGCATGAACCAGGGCTAGCAGGCGGCGGGGTGATCTAGGGTGGTATATTGGTGTGTAATCTGGATGTACGAGCACTGTGTCTAGTTAAAAATGTTAACGATCTGGCACCTTGTTCTGGCCAAGGTCTCTACCTTTGGCCATGCTGCCTGGCTCTCCCCAGAGCTCCCCAAACTGGAAAACTCATCAGTGGGGAAGAGAAGGGAGTAAGTTACTGTGGGGACTTGTGGAAAGGTGCTGATGCGTCTGTAAAGGTGACTTACTGGAAACACTGAACAGACAGAAGTAAAAATTAGTCATGTTAGAGACCACTTGGTAGCTGGATTGGATTCCTTGAGTGATTCATCCACAAAAATGACTGCTTTGCCTGACATTTTATTTCCCCTCTCTATTTAGAAAGTAGCATAGACTTACGAAGACTGTTGCCTGTTGTCTGAATTGCCTTTTGATAGCTGGGTGGTGCGCATAGCATCCTTGTATTCTCATCATTTCTAAACCACTACTTCAACAAGGGGGGAAAAAGACAACAAAATGAAGGGTTTTGTCACTCCAGAAGCCCTCAGTGGAATGAACCTGTAATCTTGTGAAATCAAAGGGGAATCTACGGAATGTGCCATTTTTGGTGTAGTTAATGCAACAAAATTATAAATGGAAATAGCTGCCTGGAAATTGTGTTACATGGTTAATGGACAGAAACATTAAAGGGAAAATGGGGATGAAAATTGCTTGGTAAAATAAAATCTCTAAGCTTTAAGTTGCTCTATTTCTTTTTTTTTGAGGAAGGACTAGGGGATGAAAAGACCATCAGCTGATGCAACAGAAATGTATTGGGATGCTTTAATCAGTTACTAGACCTGGGTAGAATAATTCATAAATTATGCTAATTTGGGGTGTGCTTGGACATATGTAGAACATGCAAATTTTTGTATTGTTACTGCTCATAGGGATGAAAAAAACACTTGTGATTTTTTTTTTGCCAGCTTGTGTTATGTTGAAAACCTAGAAAATGCCATTCTTTGTCCAGAAGAGTGTACCACAGTCAGCAGGTCAAATGGGCAGAAGGCCTGCTGGGATCTTGTATGTGCCAGCAAAGGCAGGAGAAGGCTGTAACCCACTTGCTCAATGGTGGGAGCAGAAGCCATGAGCCTTGCCTTAGCAGTGTTACCACACTTTCTTGTGAAATTCACCCAAATTTTTTCAGGATTACTGAGTTACAGAAACCATCAGTGGAAAAGATTTCTCTGGTCATCCAACCCACTCTCATGCCAGGGCAGTATTGTTCCCAGCAGCGTATAGATTTGTCCAGACTGATTTGATGTGACTCAGGCAATGGGATTTTTCACCACTTCCTTTGGGAAGTCTAACAGCTCTTCCATAGCTGAGGAGATCTTAATGTAAGGATTTTTTTCCTGACATCTTAACCTGAATTTTGTGCTATTTAATTTTCATGCAGTAATCCCATGCACGCCCTAAACTCTAGGTGCTTGGTGTTGTACCCTCACATGTGTGTAGGTAGCACTTATTCAGGTTGCATGGGCTGCTTTTGAGAGTACAGAGCCTTGGAACTGTTGTAATGCCCCCCCTCCCCAACTGCACAGATGTCTTTAGAGATGGCTCTTTCTGAGAAAGCTCTGCAGGGAAGAAGTTGGGTTGCCATGCTTGCAAAAGTTATTCCATATCCTATAGATCAAGATTTACAACTTCTGCTGACTTAGTCCGATATCCCAGGATTTCCAGCAATTTATATTTTGGATTTGGGGCTTTCCTGGGTAGGATTCTAGCACATCTCTCATTAGGAAAGAGCTCTGAGCACAGAAGCTAATTGTAGCTACATGTGGTAGGAGAAAATCAATTGCTGGCTTTTCCTTAGTACAACACCAAATCTTGCTTATGCTTACAAGCTGCCAAAGATGGTCTTTACTAATATCAAATAACTGTGCATGGAATATTTGGCAAAAATGGCACAGTGATTGCTTGAAGAGGTAGGTAATGGGGGAAAGTTGCTGGAAATGAGCACAGCTGTCGTCTGTCCTGGTCATCATTTCAGGAAATGTTGCTCTCCTCCCTGCTGCCTTTACCTCAGTTCTTGAAACTGGGCTCTACCAGCAAAACTGCACATCTGCATTTTTGGAATAACAATGAGAGGGGAAAAAACTGCTGTAACCTAAGAGTTGCTGAAAAGAATGTATTGTGGTCCTGGCAGATGGAATGTTAAATAAACTTGTGATCACCATTAACATCCAAAAAGGGGAGGTGCATGAGAAGTACGTTGTCATCTGTTCATTTGACTCCTGCTCATCCCCATTCATCCCTGAGGAAAACATTAAAAGCCTTCCCAGTGGATAGGCTTGAAAATGGACACCACAGTGATCTAGATGAAAATATTCCTAACGGGCACCCAAGCTCAGCCCCTGAAGCCAGATGTTGCTGAGTGATTTTGGACCTGTACATAAGCTTTGTGGTTTGGGCTCACCTTTAATCTTCAGACATGATTATGATGGACAAACTGGAGCTAGAAAATGAACTATGTGGTCAATATTCCACGAAACCTTCACTGGGGTCAGTGAGAGTTTAGTCCAAGTCACTTGGGAAGGTCTTCCTTTTTTGACCCTTGCGAAGATCATAGGGTAAGTTACAGGTCCTTGTTAATGTGCAGCCTCGTGGTTTAACATAACACTTTCCATAGTACCAAGGATTATCTCCCTGAAGTCTAGACAGATTATATAGGGTTTAGCCTGGGCCACTGACCGCAGATCATAGGGCATGAGGAAATAAAAAACAGGGATATGGAGAGGAAATGGCAACTCCTACCAGTCTTCCAGGCTGGCACTGGGCATGGAGAAGAACCAGATGAAAGGGGAGGAAAATGAACTGAGTTCATCCTCCTCAATAGGCACCATGGTGCAACTTGTCCTTTTGCATTTAATAGATCAGTATGGTTCAAACACAAGGCTCGGAGTTATTAACATGAAAGTGAAGAGAAGGCAGCAACACTGGAAAAAGAGGAGGAGTGGAAAGTCTGTTCTCTTTATAATGCTATTTCCTTTATTAAACAAACCTCTTTGTATGTTTAAATGTTTCATAGTCAAAAAACAAGCCCCACCTTGTGTTGGTTGCTCTTTCCACTGATGGGGCTTGTCCTGGTGCCACCTCATGGCAAAAATCAGATTTGAATTTCCATCAGAGCAGCTGGGATCGGGGAGAATTGGCTGTCCAGCTCCTCGACTCCACAGGACTGTAGCTCTTTTGTAAAGAAAACTGGCCTGCAAAGCCAAAACAGGTGCTTAACCACAGGAGTGGTGGTGGTTTTATTTCTGGTTTGTGTTTTTCTG
Source organism: Strix aluco (assembly GCF_031877795.1). Classification (NCBI taxonomy): domain Eukaryota; kingdom Metazoa; phylum Chordata; class Aves; order Strigiformes; family Strigidae; genus Strix; species Strix aluco. The sequence goes on from NC_133950.1 coordinate 12,559,131, forward strand.
GAAGAAAAAATTTTAACTCTAGAAAGAGTTGCACATTTTCCACAGTTGGGAGGTACCTGTTGGATCTATTCATCATGTCATCAGCCAGCCTGGGGTCTAACTAGAACATAACAGTATCTGCTCTACATGTTTGGGATCCCCTGATAGCTCAAAGTATTGCAGTATCAGTGTTGATGTGCTACCCATCACCATGTTCTATAAATATGGATTTGTGATGGCCTTTGTTCACAACAGTGTTTTCAGGAAGGTTTTAGGGCATTGGGGAAGCTGCTGCTGCGTTGCAGCTCTTCAAGAGAGTGGGAATGGATGTGAACAGTCCTGGATAATACAGTGAACGCTGCTCAGATTAGAGACTGTACAGAGCACTGAGGCTTGAGACAGTGTCCAGCTTTGGGATACCAGATGTGGTGCTTCCTCTGTGGATAAGTGGATAGTGTTATTTTTCTAGTCTCAATCCAAAATGTTTCAGTAGCACTAAATTCTCTTTTTTTTTCTTAAGCTGAAATTGAGAGCAATCAGTTCCATGGCGACAGGTGTGAGATCATAAGTCAGGATTGTGACTTCAGCATAAGGCAAATCATAAAATTGGAGTTAGGGGTAGGGATGCAACTGTGTTTATATCTTTGCAAAGAATAAAGGCAGGTTGTAAGATTGCAGAGGAAAGTTGTCTTTTTAGATGTGTGCTCTTCATAAATAGTATTTGAAATCATTCCTGAGAGCAGTTGTCTTTCCTGATTATTTATACAACAGCTCAGGCAATTCAAAGAGTCTCATTTTCAGCCTGTTCTCATCAGCTGGTCGTAGGGTGTAATTGGTTATCAGTAACACCTAGGGCTATTCTTTCTGATTATCCCAATACTTACTTTCAGACTACAGTATAATGCCCTTTTGGGGTTTTTGGCTGAATGATCATGTCTGGTTTCATAGCATATAAATGATTTAAACTTTTTCAACCTATGTATCTTAAGCTTTTTTTTGGAGAGCTCACAAATGTGTCCTCAATCCTATAAACAACAGCCAGCTGGGCTCAAGATGCTTTTAGTCATGAAAATACTTCTATAAACTGCTGTTCCTTCAAGATATTTGGCCATCTGTCACTGCTGCAATGTATTCCTTTGGTTATTCAGAGGTTACCCTGACTGGCTGCTGGAGGGATTTGCAGTTGGTGTCAACCAACCCAGCTCATGTGAACCTACTCAGAGCTTGCACCACCAGGTGATTTGGCCTATTCCGACTCAGAGGTTGCCTCTTTAAATTTGGCACACGGATGCTGGAATTTTCCAGTTTGCCATTACAAGCTTATTTCTGTATTTCTGTTATTGTCAAGGAGGGGCGAACAGGTCTGTGCAAGTTCCTAAATCACCTGGAAACTCAGGCTTACTGCTCAGCAAAAGCTCCCTGGGCCAGGTTCTCAACTGGTGTAAAACAAAGTTGTTTTGTATCTGATGTGGGTCCAGGTTTGGGCAATCTGTCTTGCTTCTGGAGTTGAGAGCCCTCAGAAAATGGGTGGTATGTAAGAGTGTACTGCTCTGAGCTGCTTTTATTCCCTTGTCTGCAGTGCTTTTGGTGCTTTATCCCCCTTCCTATAGCTGTTTGCCTCTGGAAGGGCAGGGACTGTCAACACTTTGGCTACAGTGTTCAGGTGTTACTGGGATTTTCACTTGCAGGTGGAGAAGACAAAACAGGGTCTCATCGCAAAACAATGAGCTGGTTGTATGATCAGAAATGCCAGTCTGAGATGAGAAGACCCAGGATCCTGGCATCTGTGTAACTGGGGCTGAAATCAGACACCACCTCTGTCAGTGAGGCTGGTAGTGCCTCTCAGGGGTGACCAGGCATCCATAGAAATATTGTGGATCAAGTTATGACTTTGTTATCATAATAAGAAGGGTTACTGGCAAGGGGGAGGGTATTTGCAACCCACAGGGTCTGCTGGTGCTTTTAGCTGTTCCGTATGCTGGAGATGCCTCACTGACCATACAAATGGAGGGGAGAGAAAGCATCACTCATCCAGTGTTTGAGCTGTGGAATAGCAGCTCTGCCCTGTACCAGAGGCAGCTGTGAGCCCGCAGAAAGGATGGTTGCTGTGAGAAGTGGGATATTTTAAAGCAGGAGGGAGGTGCGGTGGTGATGGCCACTGTCACTGCTGGGCTCATCCAGTGGGTGCTCTGCAGTGGTGTTTGCAGGGCTGCACAGGTGTTACTTGTACTGGAAGAACTTGCCTCCAGGCTCCTCCTGGATATGGAGCATCACTTCATTTGTCTCGCCAGCCTTTAGTCATCTGGTTACTCATGAAAGGCAAGAACTGGAAGGGGCTTTCATCTGAGAGATTTGCCCGGGAGTGCCACTGGCACCGTACCCACCCTCCACGTGGCTGCAGCCAGCACACGCACGCTGCGTGTCTCCTCCCAGCTCCCGACTCAGGGGCTTGCAGCCAACCTGCCTTTTGCCTCGCTGGTGAAAGGCTCTTTCAGCAGAGAATCTCTTCTTGCGTGTGGCTCATCCTCCAGCCTTTCCAGTTTCACGGGGAGGCTGGTAGGAGGGGGAAGGCATGTCAACAGGTTCAGTGGTAAAGGGAGAGAATTCCTACAGCTCTTCTCAACTGAACTACTAGATAACTTCTTTATTAGGCTGCAAGCTGAGTGCACTGAGAGCACCCCCTTTCCCTTTGCTTGATCTGGTGGGATTTGGCCTCCTGTGCTTGTAGGTTTTGATGTGTTAATTTGATATCAATTATCCATCCGAGTAACTCTCCAGCAGGTCAAAGATTTATGCTGAATGACTAGCTAAAGCTCAACAGAAGCCCCTGTTGTGCTGAGCTCTTCCATCAGACAGCCCAAAGTAGAGACAGGATGAGTGACCCCGAGCTCAAACGTTGCCCTCCTGGTATATGTTAAAGGCCAGTGACAGCCCAGGTTCTTGCAGTGTGGGATGATGGAGCCCACAAAGACTAGAGTGTGGGTAGGCACAGTGTGGCTGTTCAGGTGACAGCAGTGCTTTTTTTTTTTCTTGTGGATGATGAAGGCCTTAAGGATGCTGCTCTGCAAGGACTGAGGAGGGCTGGGATGATGCTTTGGTGTGGCTCAGGGTATAAATCTATAGGTGAAAGGGCTGCTCTGTGAAAATCAGTACAGTCAGAGGAGCTGGGGCTGTCACCTGGATGTGTGCTAGCAGTGATGTTCGGATCTTTAATGGCACTGACAAGTATTGATACCAGCAAGTGTCTTCAAAGAGTTTTAGTGACGGGAGGGCGCTGTATTTGGTGGTTTTTCCTTCTCTGGTCTCCAGATAACCTGATCTTGGTTTTGAGGGGTCTACAGCATTGTGCCACGTAGTCCTACAGTGTGAGGGTTGTCCTCTCCTGGGACCCGAGGGAAGGGCACTGCTGGAGGTGGATCTGGCCTGGGGAACTCACATCAGCTTTGATGTTTGTTTGTTTTTTCTCAGTGCTGTTCTAATACTGTTGCTATACAATGCCAAAACAAAGCCATTTAAAGTTGATGTTTACCAGTGTGATGTGCGGGGCGGAGAGCCTCAGGAGCAGAGAGGTGCTGGGGCTGGACCCCAGGACAAGCTGTGCTGGGGGGGGGGGGGGGGTCCCAGCAGCGTTTTCACCCCTCGCTGGCCTCCTTGCTTGCCTGCCAGAGGAGGGTTTTGCCACCCCACCGCCCAGCTAGCCTGGCAGGGGATGCCGCCTTCCCTTTCCACTCCTTCCTGCTTTTGCACTTTTACCCTTTGCATGCGCGTTTTGTAGCGGCGGCCTCACTTTTTTTGCCAAATCCTTGCATTTTTTCATGCTTCCACAAGCCCCGGGCCCTATCTCCCTCGGGAGTCGGAAAGAGCAGGGGGCTGGGAAAGGGAGAGAAAACTCCGCCTGGTGCTAATTCCTGTAGGGAAAGGGGAGGAAAACCCGGTTTTGGGGGCCGGGGCAGCCCCGCAGCGTTCAAACTTGCCGCGGGGCCGGGCCGGGGGGGCGGTGGGGGGGCGGGCGGCGGGGCCGGGCCGGGGGGCCGCACCGCCCGGCCCTGATTTGCTGCGCGGCTCCGAGATTGACAAACTCTTGCCTTGGGTTTAAAAGAAGGAAAAAAAAGGGGGGTGGGGGGAGAGAAAGAAAAGTTTTTTCGCTGCAGGAGCAGGCAGGGGCCGGGAGTGAGCGCGGCGGAGCCCCCGACAGCCCTCCGCCCGCCCCATGGCTTTATAAAGCGGCTGCTCTCCGGGGGGGGCTGGCGGGGGGGGTCTGAGTGGCTTTTCTTCGCTTGTGTGCGTGTATATATATATATTTTTTTTTTTATTTCGCCCTTTCCCCCCCGCCCCCCCGAGTTGTCCCGAGTTGGTGCCCCGTTTTTTGTGGACCATGGATACGCACACGCGGTGGAAAAGGCGCACTTGGATACGGAGCTGGTCGGTACCCGCTGCCCTGGTGCTGCTGGGTGCCCTGTCCCTCGGCCGGGCAGGTAAGCGGCCCCCGAGCCCCCCCCCGCCCATCCCCGGGACCTCGGGGCGGCGAGTCCCGGCGGCCGCGGGAGGGAGGCGGGTGGCAGCGGCGTGCGGGGCCGGGGGGAGCCGTGCGGGGTGGGGAGGGCGAGGTGGCTTTTGTCAGGGGCAAAACATTTGTCCTTTCTTACTCGGTGCATTCCGGAAAAAGGAAAAAAAACCCAAAACAAAAACAAAAAAACAAACCATACCAACCCACCCAACCTCCTTTAGCTGCCCGAGTTTCTGAATGCCATTTGTCAGGGGGCCCGTAAAAGGGGAAAAAACTTAAAACAATACTTTATTCGCCTTTCTTAGAGCAGAGCTGCCTGTTGCTGGGCTCGTTTTTCTGGAGCAAAAGTCAGGATGTGTGTTTCTGGAGGCTCTAGTTCTTTATATATCTGCATATATATATATGTGACTAGATATTTAGTCAACTGGGAACCTCTCGCCTTGTAGTTCCTCCTCCTTGAGGAGAAGAAACTTTTTGTCCAGAAGTAATCTGCTCTCCCCTCTGCACATCAAAGCGGCAGATCTCGGTCCACAAAAGCTTTGCTGGGGACCCCAAGGCTTGCCTCAGTCCCCTCGCCTCGCCAGCCCCAATTTGCAGGGGTTTCTCCCTAAAATTGTGGCTGTGGAGTGGAGCAAGAGGGAAGCTCTGTGAACTGCCAGATGTGCAACAGCACTAGACACGCAGCCAGAAAAACCCTGGAATGTCATTTTTTTTTTTTACAGTCATGCAGGAGTGGGACTAAGCACTTTATTTCCCTAAGTGGAGGCTTTGGGTTTGTTTCGAGAGTTCTGCTCTCCAAATGTCTGCCTTCCCCGGGTGGGCTGTGAAATGCCAGAGGAGGGCAGATGGAGACTTGTGGGTTTGCTGGAAAAGTTTTCTGTGTGTTTTCAGAGTGTTTTCTGAGTTTGTAGTGGACACTTGGAGGCATCGGCGCTCTGAGGTCTTACGTTGTATTTCAAGGGGAAGACTGCGAAGCGGTTCGTTGGCAAGGCTGATTTTGAAATCTAAAAAGTTAAAGTAGATGGAGTTCTGCAGGGTAACTCGAGAAACTGAGAAGTGCCCCGAAGAGCAGAGCTGTCTGGGATTCAGTTTTCATGCTTGATTTTTATGTGCTCTGGGTATTTTTTCCTGGGAAGCCCAGGCAGTGGTGTTTGCAGGGTGGTTTGTGTGTTACCAGGACAAATGCGTGTGGGATTCTGTATATAGCGGCATGATTGCAAATTACTGCAATTTTGATGCTCTTAAAATGACCTTAAGGAAGAGAAGGTGGGCGTATGAGGAATGCTTTCATTAATGGTGTGCTTGCAAAGTCTGAGCAAGATGGAAAATAAGTTGCTAGTCAATGAATAAAATGCCTCTAGAACATCACTGCAGGAAAAGCTAACAGCGGTCGGAGCTACCATGAGTTTGTTGTGTGGCAAAAGTATCAGACTTAGAGCAGTTTCTGGACTAGAAGAATACTGGAATGATACTAGTGCATCCTGAGCTCCCTTTTTGCGCAGCCAGCTTGTCAGGCTGCTCTGTTACTTTGTATTAGTTGAAAACTGAATTATTCCCAGTCTCAACTCTTTCAAAGGAAAGATGACAAAGTGTTCCTTTGACTTTTGTCTCTGCTAAAGTCTGAATGGTTCCGGAGCATCCTTGGGCATTTTGCCTGTTGGTATATATCCTTCAGACAGCCTCAGTGTAAGACCTTTAGCCTGTTTTCAAGTTACCTGGTGACTTTTCTAAAACTTCGGGGTGCAGCTGTGGGCTGCAGCTGCAGGAAGCAGAGGGCTGGCCGGAGCTAATGCTGTGGTGGGTGGCTGGAGAGATTTTGTAGGGCTAATGTGCAGCTCCAAGTAATGACTCTTGCAGTGAAAGGCTTTGAGTTTTCCTAATGAGCCTCCTAATAGGACATCAAATAATTTGGCTGAGGGAGGAGTCAGATTGGGACAGCTGATGGCATTGACTAATGCTCTCTGTAGCTCTTTTTTAAATCCTTCCAAGTTCTCTTTGGTTTTATTTCAGCTCAGTTTGTTTGTTTCAGTTTCATTTTAGTTTCTCTGTTTGGAGAGAGGTGAATCTTCTCTGTAATCTTCAGAAGCAGATCCATCAGGTGGCTCCAAAGAAGGGGGAAGACACTTTGCAGAGGGTTTCTAGAAAAATAGAGAAATAGCAGTGTCAAAGGCGACACGAACTGAACTGCCTCTGAACACTGCCATTCCAGCTCAGATTTTCCCATATTTTAACAGATGATGTCACACAAAAATCTAACCCACAGACAAAGTTGGAATCTGCCTCCGCTTTTACAAATCCCTATAAAATTGAATCAGGTTTCTGGGTGAAGATTTTTGGAAGCAGCAGTTTCCTTTAGTGGCAAAGAAAAGCATAATAAGAATACATGGCATGCCCTTTAAAAGAAATAAAAATGCTGGAAATTATGAAGTATCCTGTTACCATCTGTTGCTTCTCTCCCTGGCTCTTCCCCAGTCATCTAGAATGAGCTAAAAAAAAAAATCTTTATCCAGCCAGTTAGAAGTGTTTTGTTTAATATTTTGCCAATCAAAAGTGTTGATATTGTTTTACAAGAAGACATATGACTTTATAAGTCTGGAATTGATGGCAGATCTGATTTCCAGTGTAAAACCTGGATTATGCTGTCAATGTATTGCCAGATTGGAACAGGACTTTGTAACTTAAAAGCACCCAGCTGTTGGACATGCCCCATCCAGGGGATGCAGTGGAGGCATTCAGCTGAGGTAATATATTATTCTTCTATGTAAGCTGGGGTCAAAATGAAAAAAATCTTTGCTGACCATTCCCTTCAAGGTGGTTTTTGAAGGCTGCTCCTGCGCTCGCCTCCCCGCGGTGCCGTAGCTGTGCTGGGTGCGGGAGCTGGTGTCAGCCTCACGGTCAAGCAGCCGGTTCTGTCGGCTCCCACCAAAGCTAACGGGAACTTTAGCTCTTCAGGATGAAGCATTGCACTGTTGTCTGGGCAATAATGTGTTGGAGACTGGAGGAATCCCAATTTGTCTTTGGTCTTTAGGGGTAGCTCTAAGGCAAAACCTGCTGAGGAGTTGCTGATCTTTGGTGTACAAAGAGGGACAGCAGTGTGGACTTGGCTGCTGGCATTGCTAGCTTGGATCTCTAATACTGGATCCTCCTATATAAAACCTCTTTTTAAGAGCAAGAGTAATCCAATAAACAAAACCGTCTTGGTGTTACTCCTACTGCTTGCAGACAGTCTGCCCTAGAACAAGTAGGGAGGGACTGTAAAGGGGATGTGCATCCTTATTTTAAATGACTACTCTCCCTGCCCCTTACATTTTGTTGAAAGAGGTGGACTTTTCAGGTTCATTCCTTTTTGAAGTGTAGAGCAAATCGAACTAGTAGTATTCTGTCTTGGGATAACTTGCAGTCACACCATAGTGTTGCAGGGGATGTACTAATCCATCAGAAGCCTTTGGGGTGTGACTCAGTAACGTGGCTCCTGCTCTGATCTCCCACCTCTGGTGCAGGTGTGGAGTGTGAGCCTTATTTAACTGGCCATACCCTACTTGTGGGTCCCAAGAGAAGTTAATTTGAGTGCTGTTTTCCTGTATGTCTGGTACCAGCAGCTGTGCTGTATGTGATGTTTGGTGTAACAGTTCTAATTTTGAAGTAGCTTGTCTCTTTCTCAGAGCTCCAATGTGGAAATCCTTGCCGCTGGCCCAGAGGCGCAGACCCTTAATGCTGTGTAGATGTCCTGTCACTCTTGGTAGCACATGCCCACTTGCTTTTCTTCTGACACTGAAGATGATGTCTGGTCCTGATGCTGTCTGTCCATCTCTGCTTTGGTGACTTAGTTTCCCCTTCTGTCCTGCAGCCTGGTTTCAGGGTATAGGCTTAGAGTGTGTGTTCTTACAACTGCTTTGAATTACAGATATATTCTTTAAGATGAGACAAAGCATGGCAACAGATGCTGAGAAGCAGAAGGCACTGCTGTGGCATATGCCACTAATGCAGAGGCATTTGTGTGAAGTACCATTTATAGGAGCATTTTATGTAATCTTGAGTTTTGTTTGGACTTCAGAAATCTGTGGGAGTACTTTCCAGGAAAATGCTCTTCAGCCTGGGCTTTTTCCCTTCTGTAGAGGTAAAGCAAACTGGCAATTTTTTAACTACTAATTTTTCTATTATTTGCTTACACCCTGATTCTTCAACCTGCTCTGTGGCCTCGCTCTCCTCATACTCTCTGGATGCTGGGGCTGGATTGTGGTGCTGCCCTTCCCAAAGCAGGTGGAGGATGGATGCCAATTACTCTGTGTAAACATGAAAGTCTACACTCAGAAAAACTGCATGGAGCAATACAGCTGTGAATGCTTCCACATGAGCAGATTGAGGATTAGGGGCTCTCTGGCCCAGCAAACCTACAAGGGCAGATGGAGGGAAGGGGGGACAGGCCAGCTGGCCCCTGGGGAGATAGTGTATGTGGGAAAAAAAAGTGCTCAAATGAGGTATCACCATGGTGATTCATGGTTTTACTATTTATGTGTTTGCGTGGTTGCCTGCAAATATGTCTGGAGAATGGTGGGAGCTGGGAAGAGCGGGGAGCTGAGCCCCCGTGGTTGTTGGATGGCAGCAAACGCTGCAGGTGCGGAGATGGGTCTAATACCTTGTTCAAGCAGATGACACTGGTGGGGGCTGCTTGGCCTCGAAGGACTTCCAAAGGGTTGAGTTAGGAGCTGCTCTGTCCTGCTGGGTGGCACTGGCATTAGTAAGGACCAGTCTGTGGTTCGGGGTGGAGGTGCCCAGCTCTGGGGTGATTTGGGAAGAGCAATGCTACTTGGAGCTCGTGCTCTGCTCTTGTGTGAAGTGACTTTGAAGTGCAGCAGCTCCTAAGACAGGGGAAATCCCTGCTGGGTTACAAGTATAAATTTGGCACTTCATCACGTATGTACACACTCGCCCACGTATGCTCTTGCCTGCTTTGTTTAGCAGGAGTTTTATCCGCAGGATGCAGCTATCATTCTATAAAATGAATTATTGTGCAGAGAAAGGTGTAAAACATTACTTGAGTTCTGTTGAAAACATGATTATAACTCTTCAATACCTAGATTTTGGTAAATGGAAACTGCTGTTTAAAATGAGAGTGGAATTGTCTGGGAACTAAACCAGGAACGAACCACAAAACACACCTTTTCTCCACATGAAAAAAGTCTGAGGAAGACTTCTTCCACTCCCTGTTCTGTGCTTTTATCCAGTGTAGACTTATACTCATCACGCATTTAGGAAAGCCCTGAGTCTGCTGCAGGTCTGACACTGCTGCTGTTGAGGATATTTTGGGAGTGCTGAGGCCTTAAACAGTCATCTGCTGGAATTAGGTCAAATTTAAGATCCGCAGGATTTGTCCCACAGTAAAAGTCAGTGTCACCACAGAGGTATGTGCACACATGAGTTATTCTGGAGTTCAGTTTGATAATCACCACTGGTTTCCCTGCCCTATCTGCGTAGGTCCTTGACTTTTATCATCATTTTATTATGGAGTGTGATGATCTGTCTTGGATATGTGGCAAGTCTGATATAAGCAGTAGCATCTGGTACTGGCATTGTGCTGGGAGACCCTGTCCCCACAAAGGGTGTTCCCCCTTGGATCAGCTGATGTGGGGAGCCCCAAGGGAGGGCTGATGCAACCAGAGGCACTGTTCCTCCTGTTCTTCCTGCCAAGCTCTGGTTCTGCTGAGATGTAGATGCTTCTCAGTGATTGGTTATGTCCTTCTGGATCAGGACTGCTCAGTGCCTTTTTCAGCTTTTGGTATTTTTATTTGGATTTCTCTCTGGTTATGACCCCTTTGGAGTGCTGCTGTTGTACAGAGATGTCAGGAATAGCAATCTGAAGATGCTGGTAGGTTTTTATTCCTTGCTCAATGGCATGGTGGCTTTCTGGGAAGGTTTTAGAAGATTTTTTTGAAAGGGAAAACCCTTCCAGGTGGACACTGTCTTCTGCTTTCTGGGGAAGGCAGAGAGCCCCACATCTGTATCAGGAAATGGTTTCATTGATGGAGTTTGGCTGTCCCCCTTTGGCTGAGCATCAGCGAAGCATAGCAGTGGCCTGAGCTTAGCAGCTTCCTTGTTTTGGCTGTGGGTGCAAATCTTTGACCAAGGCAAGCAGAATGCAATCTTCAGATCCTTAAGACTGTTCTGTCTCCTGGTGTTGCCTGTTCATTACTTACACCTTCAGCTGTTGTTAATGTAGGCAGCACATTCCCTCTCCTTTGTCCCCCTGGCTTGCTTGAGAGGGGCTCCTGGGACTGTCTTCTCTAGTTGCAGCCTGACCTTGCTGCTGCATATCAAAGATTTTGTTCTTACTTAGCTAGATTGGAGCTTGTGATAGGTACAGAGTTTGTGAGCTGTTAGTTTTTCTTCAAAATAAAATCTTTGTGTGAAACAAAGAAAACTCCAGTATGGGAAGAATGAGTGAAACCAGGAAAAAAAAGTTGAGACATGAAAGAATGGAAAAGTTTTGTTAAAATCTAATGTTATATGGAAAAAAACTTAAGTTGGCAACATGTTATAATTAGCCACTGGGTTACTGTTGGCAAGTTTCAAGGCTCTTGAAATGAAGCCTAGCACTGAGTGAACTGTCCAAATGATGCTGTGGTTTCTCTATGGATGTGTCTGGAAAATCTTTAGAACTAAAATAAATAAATGAAGGAGCTACACAAAAGGCATTTTTGAGGTTGGTTGCTCTGAGTCTGGGCTCTTTTTCTCTCCAGAAGCCGACAGGATTCTTAGCATCATCTGGAAGCTTTCACAATGTTGAGAGATGTCATTTTTTGAAACGACGAAAATGGTATTAATGTATTTACAATGCTGGAGTTTTCCTTCAAGATTGTGTAATAAACTGGAGAGAAGAAGGATAGTTTGGGGATTGAATGAGTGGAATGAGCTACATCAGTGCTTATTCCTAACCTCTGCTGCAGATTTTTCTCCCAGCCCTTAGGCAAGTCCCCATGTTTCCCATGCCCTGGGGCCTGACCCTGTCTGCCTGTATGGAACCTGGCATGGAGGTGTTGCTTTAACACAAATTCTGATATGCCAACAAGATGTGTGTTTCCAGGCACTGCAGTGTTCTGAGAGTCTCTTTTCAATTCCTGTGCCTCAGGTTATGTTAGTGGTTGTGGTCTAGGAGTTTTCTACTTTAAAAATACTTTTCCTTTCTGGGAGATGTTTTCCTGTCTAGCAACACTAGTGCCTCACTTTGCAAATCCAGAAGGTTATTTGGTTTTTATCTTCAGATTTGGACAGATTTCTTGCAGGTTATATGATGGGGTATAGTACAGAGCACCATGCTGTTATATTGACTTGGAAGCATTAGATCTATAAATGAAATCTCAAGCAGGCAGAGGATCTGAGCCACACACATGCTTCAGTTTACTGGGAAAAAAAACATTTAGAAGGTGGAGGAATGCAAATAAAGTGGGGTGCTGTATCCTGAAGCTGGGTATCCCTGCAGGGTTTTGCATGCTAAGCCTGTGCTGTGGGCAGGAACAGGAGGCCAGGTAAGCTGATGTCAGTCTGCTCTTCAGCTGACTTTGGGGTGGTGACATTCAGCTGTTCTGTTGATGCAAGAAAGTAATTCCAGCGTATTTTGCTGCTGAGTGCTCTGCCACAGGCTGTGGGCTAAGTGCATTCATCCCTGTGGGTTTAGTTTGATGTCTTGAAGTCTCCCGTGCCTGATGCTGTATTTGTTGTGGTGCTCAGCCCTGATGCTCTAGATTAACTGGAGAAAGAGTTGAAGGCCAAACCTTAGTCTTGCTGTTCTCAGGGACAGCTTTTCATTAGTCTGAACAGTGTCTGGATGTCACCCAAAGGCACTAGGTACCCTCTTTTCCTAATGAGGGATGGAGTGCATGTTTGGGGGACCTCTCATTCTCCTTGGGAAGCTGCAGCTTGCTGAACACCTGAATAATCTGCCTAGTTTAAATGCAGCTAAATCTGTCAGTTTGGGATGACCCTGTATGCCATCCCTGCCTGGATCAAGCTGTGCATCTGCAGCCAGGGAGATGCTAATGCTTTCAGAGTAGATAAAGTAATAAGTTTTTTCCTGGCTCAGCTTTTAAAGAAACAGTTTAAAGCTCTTTCCTTGCCTTTCTGCACTTCACTGCAAAGGACAGGGGAGTTTGCAGCTCTGCTGGAAATGCTGTAAGAAGTTGATGGGGGGAAACTCTGAGAGAAGAAAGGTCACTAAGGGGTCTGCTGGAGTCCCTGCTTGAAGGGACTGTCAGTCAGTTTTAGTGGCCAGATTTAGTTTCATTTGCATGTCAGCTGGAGTTTCTATTTCTTGAGTATGGATATACAGGAAAGAGTTGTGCTTTGGCTGAGCTCATGTATCCTCACGGAGAGCCTCGCTGGCCTCTTTTCCTCTGCTGTTCTTCCCTCCACCCCCCTTTTTTGTTTCCAAGACAATACTTAAGCAAGAATTCATTGCAGCTGAATTCCTGGAGATGACACTGCCAGTTTCCCAGGATTTCTTCTACTCCTGCAGCATTTTACACTGATTTTTTTTTTTTGGTGCAGCTCATTCAGCTGCACCCCTCAAATATGAATTAAGCAGTGGGTTTGTGTGGTCTTTGAGGGGGCTCATCCTAGATGTGCTGGAATGAGATACCTACTCTGTGTGTTCTCGTCTGCTGCAGGGTAGAGATTTGGTCTGAGGGCTGCAGTTCACCAGCTGAATAATGAATGCATTGTTTGTATGCCCTTATTTCCAGCTTGCACCATTAAAAGTGAATAGAAAGGTCAAGGAGATGAGTCACTGTGAATACAAGTGTCATTCGGCTCAGAAGAAATGGAAAAAAAGGAGCTTCCAAGTGAGGTGTTTCAGATGGTGCCAAACAGCTCTGTTTCACCGTACTTTCAGGGAGTTATAAGAGTAAATCTCAGCTGAGATCTACTGAAGTGTTCAAGCACCTAAAAGTTAGCAAGGGGCTGGAACTGGGGTTTGGCAGTTGTAGCTGCCAGGGCCTCCAAAAGCAGCTGCTGATGTAGGTTGTGTAGAGAAAATCAGGGTGATTCTCTGGAAGCGTTGGGCTTGCTGCTGCTGTTCTGCAAAACAAACAGCTGGAGCTTGTAGGGTTAGTAAGCTCTTGTTCTCAGCTTCTTTATATATCCAATGGTACCCAGAAGAAAAGGCCTCCAAATCAATGTGGAGACTCCTAATACTCAGCCTGGCTGCTTTCCTCCAACGCTTAGAGCAAGGGTTAGTAGTGTTGTGAAGGTGCTGTCATGGGGACAGTATCTCCTGAAATGCTGGTGAGAAAACACAAGTCCCTTGAGCGATGGGTGTCAGCAGGGTCCTGGCTTGGCTCCTGCACCATCCTGGGGGAACCTGCAGCGTCAAAGCAGGGCGGTGGGATGGGTGTCTGCAGGGTACCTGGAGATAAGCAGGGGCCCACCCCTGCCCTGGCCCTAGTAAATGCCCAGTTGTACGTTAAGCTTTTTTTAATTTCTGTCCCAAAAGCTTCATTCGACAAGCCCCGGGCAGCTGGTTAACCATGCTGGCAGAGCGCTGAAAATAAAAATGTGGCTCGTGGGTTGCACGTGTGGAAAGGGGAGCAGTGAGCTGTGGATGGGTTAATGCCAAGTGGGTGGGATAGAATGGGGACTTGGCCAGAATTTTCCTTTAATTGATACTGCTGGGGCAATTTCAATAAAACAGCAGTGGTGGCCAGGAGGCCAGAAAACAGAAGCCAGTTCAGAAGTTGTTAATGCTTTTTTTTAATGGGGTAGTTCCTTTAAGTCATAGGCTCCTGTACCTACGGGTTTCTCTTTTCGCATGGCTGAAACACCCTCCTCTGGGGTTATCAGAATTTTGGCTAATTTCTTTTCACTGTCCTGGAAAGGAAACATCCACAGCCCATTTGAGATGGTGGTGTGCTGTGGCAGACACTCCTGCATATTGTCAAGCACTGCTTCGGTATTTTGGCAGAATATGAATCCTGAGAGACAGTACATAGAAATATTTGCATTTTTGATTTCTAGCCATTGGATTTTTCTGTTCTGAAGTCAATCCTCTGGTGTAAAACAGATATTCCTCCAAAAAATAACTAAAGCTTTAGAATCTTGATTTTCTACTGAAGGTGTATTTTGATGGGGGAGAATAAACCAAGCCAACTATTTTTCTTGCCCACCTAATGCAAGATCACTTCCATAAACAACTTTCAAATGAATTTGCCAGTATAGCTCTGATCCAAGGTTGCTGAAAATCACATGGAATTTGTGTTGAATATCAAATGACTGGGAACTGGGACTCATTTGCTAATGATGCAATAGTGTGATGCTGACTGCGGGCTGTAGCAAGGCAGGAGTTGATGGCTTGTAGCCCATGCACATGGGAGGACTGTGCCTGGATTGTGTGGTGAAAGCATTGGGTGTGTAACCCTTGTGTTGATATTGCATGGAAATTAAAGATTTCTGCAGATAGATGAGGTGGGTGGTAGGTGTGTTTGGCTGCTGGCAGGCAGGACAGAGCTTCTGGTAGTGAGAGGTGTAGGACCAGCAAAGCTGCTCTGTGCTGGCTGGGGTGTGACACCATGGGAGCCACCACGCAGGAAGAGCTGCTGCAGGGCAGGAGCCACGTTGGACGTGCCCCTCGGAGGGTTTCCCCTAGAAGATACAAATCTGTCCATCCTGCAGTACAGCATCTGTTCCCTGACCATGGGCTGCTCAGTGTCTCATCTTGGAAAGCTGTCGATTCCTTGAAGGATAAAGGATTACTCGCCTGGAGCCCTGTGGCTGCAGATGCTTTTCTTGTTGAGGCTGATGTTTTTCTCTTGATCCCGTTGGATATTCTGCTTTTTGTAACAGGGAGGGCAGATCCCTAAGAATCCCCTCATCGTTTCTGTGCTCCAAAAGTGATGCGAGGGTGGGAGGAGGAAGCAGTTTTCATCCTGGTCACTGCCTTTGGCACATGCTGGTGAGTGCTCATATAGGAAAACTGCTAGGAATGTTCTCTCGCAAGGTCTTGCAGGGATCGGGAGAGGCATATTATCACGTCTTCTACACTTTGGGAGAAAGTCCCTCACTCCGCCTCTCTCTCAAATGTTTAAATTAAAACAATCTGTCTTTCTGCAACTGTTGGATGCTTTCCCTACTGACCTCAGGAGCTGGGACTGGGAGGAGGAGCAAACAGACCCCAGTGCTTATAATTGGCTCTGGCTTTTTTTTTTAAACTTTAGTCCTGATTCCCTGCAGGATGTAAACCAGAAAAACAATAAGGGCCATATCTGCTCTGGAAACATCAATTTTCCCAGTGCTCTGTAATTAAAGAGCTATATCAGGAAGCAGTGAAGCCTTTATGCACTGGAGGCTATTGTCTTACAAGACTATGGATAGAAGAGGCAGCAGGCATGCGTAACCCTTCTGCCAGAGCCAGCACGGAGGGTTAAGTCCTCTGTAGTGCCTCACCATCTCTTTCTTTTCCAGCCACATTCCCACAGCAGGGTCTGACTGAGATGCTCCCTGTGAGCAGAGTTAAGTGCTGGGCAGGATCAGCCCTTTACCCTTAAATGGGAAAGTGCAGCCGAGCAGCTTTGCAGCCCTTGGCAGGCAGCAGTGCCCAAGGATGCTGGATGTGGTGCTCTACCCAACCTCCGAACGCAGCCGTGGGCCCTGCTTAAGGGATTCCTGTGCACCGAGGGGAAAGTCATCCCTGTGCATGGGCCAGGATTTTTGGTCTGACCCTTTGGAGCTTACACACTGAGTTTTGTCTTGGCCCAGGGCCCTGTGCCTGGGCAGAGACAGGATTTTTTTTGCTTCTTGGCTGTGTGTCCAGCTCTTGCACCGCTGCGCTGTTGCAGGAGTCTGCCCACGCGGAGCTGTGGGTGGATGCAGGGTTGGGACCAGACTCCTGTTGACCTTGGGAATTTAGTCAGTGAAGTAGCATAGCATCATCAGGCCTAAATCACAAAACGACTCTTCATCTCTTTTCTACCACTGCTTTTGACTTGCTGCTTTCATTGCCCACAGGCCTGCATTTTTTTGGCAGTTTATGGAGCATTTTACAATACTAGTTGGGATTCAGCCTAGGAAAATGCTGTGTGATTTCTTGTGGCAATGGGGAATAGGTTTGGATAACACCAAGCTGATTAAGATTTTTTCCTATGAAATATGAACCAGAACCAAAAATGGAGCTTGTTTTGGGTGTGGAAATGTCTGTAAAGAACTTTGGGTTCCTTATTTGAAGGTACTTAAAAATTCACACCAAAGAACTCGGAGATGCCCTGAAACTTTTAGTCAGAACATCAGTTAAAGATGTTCTGCACATTTAGAGTAACTGAGTAACCCAGCGTGCTTCCCTCCCTGCAGCTCCCTTTTCCAAAGCCTTGGCCAGACAAGCCGGGGCCCTCCTTGCCCTGGGGACACTCATCCCAAATAACGAACAGCCATGCTGCTAAAATGAGCACGATTCCTGCGAGCTGGAAATAGCTGAGTCTGTGCTGCTTGAGCAGAGCTGGCCAATTTGTGACCTGGGACTAAGCTTTATATGGATGAAGCTGAAACATCTGTTTTTGGGGGAGTGAAACCTGCCACATCTTTGCTTTAGCTCATGTGGCCTCTAAGGAACCTGGGTGGGATTTGGGGCCCCATATACCTGCCCCTGTTGTGACCTGTGGGGTCAATCTGATTATTTTTCTGATGGTGGTGAAATGCCCAGCCCCAGAGTATATTATAGGAAATTTTAGTCAATAGAAAGGCTGAAAATAGATGTGGGAGATGAGGGGGAAGCTTCTATGAAACTGAGATGGACTCTAATACTGAGGAACAAAAGCTGCACATGTGCCCCAAGAAACGTATTTGGGGGGGAACAAATCTGTTCCAACACTTTTCTTTCCATTTTAGTGAGCAGTGAATGTCAGCAGAGGGGATGTTAATGCAGGCAGGTATGTCATGCCTGTGTAATGTCAGTTGACACAGGATTAAATAAGGCATGTGGAAAATTCTTCTGGGAAGTAAAGTCTAGTGAGAAATAATCATCAGAGGACTTGGGAGGTGAAATAACCTGCTCTAGACAAGCCACAGTCCTCATCTGTGCCCCTGGCAAATCTACCAAGTGAGGGATCAGCAGTTTGGAAGAATGTGGCACACTTGGCATAGGTGAGACTTGTGGGTCTGAGAGCATCCTGCAGTGCTGAGAGCTCTGTTACCGTGCTCAGAAGCATCTTGTCATGTATAAACCTTCTCAGAGTGAGCGGAGGAAAGGATGGATGTGGGGCAGGAGCTGCTCGAAGGCGAGATGTCAGTGCCTCTTGGAGAGGAGGCAGTTGCCACTGGAGGAACTAATGCTCCACCAGGGTTTGGGTGTGAAAAGCAGAAACCCTTTTCCTTTGTACGGAGGGCTGCAGTAGGATTCTTTCGGATGTTTGCAGAAACAGGAGTTGAGCCCAATGGCAGGAGTGCAGGGCTGGGACAAGGAGGACTTGATGTGTGCACTGCAGCTCCAGCCTTAGCGGAGCCTTTTCATACAGGCCGGTTGGTCCTGGTTAAACTGTTTCATGCTGCCAACCTCAGCAATGCTTAAACTGGGTTTATGGCTGCTTTGAACTGACACAGTGGTAAATTTGACCTGTAATGTCCTGGGTTTTATATGAAATAATTTTATTCTATTTATTATCCATGCGTGTAGTGATGGACTTGCAACTGGAACTTCTCTGCATGCATGTCCTGATAGTTTTTGACAGGAATGAGCAGAAGGAGCCAGGATGGCACTGGGAAAGGGCAGAGCCCTTTCCATGCTCTCATGGGTTTGAGCCTTGCATGCAGCTGATGTTATATTTTCTAGGATGTCTGTCTTAATGTCAAAGGGAATGTCTCTTCCCTTCTACTTGTCCTGGAAAAGATATCTCAGCGTGTTGATGAAGGGAAGAGGAACATAGTGTAAGTGACCTCTTTGCACTTTTGTAAGGACAAAATTTGCTTTCCTGCAGCTATGAAAAGCCTGTCTTCCCTTTGAGTAATAAATGAGGGCATATAAAATGTACACAGATTACTTTTAAGTTATTGTGTATACCCTAGTACAAAGTGCTCCATATATTGCTTATTTTAGTGATGGAGAGAATATCAAGCATGCTCCATGTATAAATTGGTCTTCTCAAAATATACTGATAACTCTTCTTGGCATTTGCCTTGTCTCCAGTTTCCCAAATATTTTCTTACCTCATTTGGCTGCTTCCACTACTCAACATGCCTTTTTCTCATCTGTATGATGAGTGGTGCTGGCCTGCTGTACTTGTCTGCATGGATTGATGCCTTGATGTGTCATTTACCTTCTCTATATGTAAAAATACCAAACATTACTTACACACATTCACGAGTGGATGCACAAATGATTGGAAGTGTCAGCATGCACTTTTCCAGATGGTGGAAGCATGTTCCTTACTTCATTTATTTCAAATGTCAAACTCAATGAAATTAATTACTACCAGACTTGAACTGAAGTGATGGAGTGATTCTTGTCTCCGTTTCACCAGTGCGGGGTGAAGCTGCACAATCCATAGCAGGAACAGCCTCCAGGACTTGAAATGCAATTACTGAGCTGTGACTCCAGACAATGTAAAGATCTGGATTTGCAGCAGGATGACCAGTCTTTATGTGGTTTCATGGGGAAGGCTGTGTTTGGTCTTGGTAGGGAGGGATGTCTCCTGGGGAAGGAATGGCTTGGTGAGTGAAAGACTAACTTTGTGTTGGATTTCTTCTCTGCCGTGCATGGCACAAATGCAGCAGCTTGCCTGGGAAGTGCCTTGCTGTTGTCCTCCTTGTGATTGCAGTGCTGGTATCCTGGTGCTTGCTCTGGCATCTCTCATTGCACTCCAGTGAGCTCTATATCTACCTGTATCTTTTGCCCTTCTACTTTCTCTGCAAGAGGATGCTACTGGCTTTTTAAAATTATTTGCAGTCTTGATAAGTTCTCAGGGTCTCTGGGGATAGGAATTGTAGAAGTTGGGCAGGGGTTGTAGAGAGTTGGTTAGATGTTGGCAAAACTCTGGGGGTGAAAGCTGGATTTGGGTGCCCAAGGTAGGGCGATGAAGGACTGAATTTCAGCTTAGCAGCTCTGAGCTCTTGGCACTCTTGGAAACAGGGGTGGTTGAGTCTGAAGACAGTGCTGTTGAGATTGAAGGAGCGACAGCAAATGTAGCTTTTGGTGACTGCTGTTTGATCCTGGGGTCTCTTTGCATCGTGGCTGTCCTGCTTCTGGGAACTGTGCAGAGCTCCAGGGAGTTCCTTGGTATTTCATGCAGCCCCTGGGTCAGAGGCAGAGCTGAAAGGCTTCATAGAAACAGTAGCTGTGCATGTATTTTAAAATGTTTGGTTTCCACCCTGCGTTTTGCCTCCTATAAAAAGAGAGCGTGTTCTTGTAAGGGCTTTTCTAGGTAATTCCTCTAGTAATCCTTTGCATTTCTCAAACACCCTTGTTCCTCTTTCCAGAAGATGCCTTGCAGCACTTATTTAAGCAGATGGCCAGTTTGCCACTTACCTTAGGCAAATAGCTGTTATCAGAGAATTTCTAACTATGATTAATTTAGGATTCCCCCATTTTTAACCTCATGGTTCCCATGCCTCTCAGGCTGTTATCTGGGCCCGATACTCTTCCTCAGTGGCCACTTTTTCCAGTGTGTCTCCCAACACTTTTGAGAGCCCAGCCTTGCCTACCATACCCAGAAAAACAAACAGCCCCGTCTCCTTTTGCCCTCTATTGTTTCTCTCCTTTGTGTGAAGTACAGTAATGCCTCTGAGCTACCCCAGGGCTCCTGCGTTCCCATGCTTCCCCATCCCTCTCACAAAGGACCTCTTTTCTCCCTGCCTTCTGGGTATTGGGGCTCTGCAAATATGTGCCAGCGACCCTTTGCTCTGTATGAAAATAGTCTCTGCCTTTTTCTAGCTGTCATTTATTTTTGCTCCTTTAATTAGACTTGATCCTGCTTGTATTTTTTTTTTCCTTTGGCCCCTCTTTTTACTGCAGGGAGCAAGATTTTGAAAAGTTTTTTTTCGGCTCCCTTTCTACCTGTACATACCCAGCTGTGTTGGCTCACACGAGTCTTCTCTCTTTGGATTAAGTTGGAAGGAACTTTAATTGCAAGACTCCAAACTTTCCCAAATATTTCCTACTTGTGTGTTGTAAGGCTCCCCGGGGATGGGACTGCACACTTGTAGCTCAGATTATCTTTCCATCTGCTTTTGCCTAAAGCTGGCAGCTATTTGTGTGACTCCCTCAAATACTCGCCTCCGTGGGTATTTTAATACTGTTGTCATTATTGAATTTGAAATTTTCTTACTCAGTGGCATCTTCATTCATTGTGCCTGGCTGATTTTCAAGGATCATATCCAAACAAAGGACCTGATAACTTCTCGTGCACTGACTGTCATGTGCTGAGACTGTGGTTTCCCTACATGTAGGAGAAGGATATTTTCCTGCAATGAATTGCCCACTTCTGTTAGGATTTTGTTGGAGTGATGCTGATTTACACCACGTGAGGATCTGCTCTGTGGTATCCTGGTTATGTACAGTTAAGCTGTTTTCCCACCTCATCAATATCTCATTAATCAAAAAATCCCTCTTCTGCTGCAGATCAAAGCCCTGGTCTTCACACAGACTTATCTGGGAAAACATTTCCAGCTTTGTTTTCAGCGACCACCCTGGAGTGCAGGCTGGGGCAGCATCCCTCAGCCACCTGACTACCTTTATGGTGCCCAGCTGTACTGCTACTCATCCTGTCAGCCAGCTTCTTTAGAACATCTCTGCAGATCCAGCTTCATCCCCTGCCAAAGTTACTGCCTCTTCCTCCCTCTGCCTCCAGCTCTTCAGCCGGTTGTGCTGCTGCCTTGAGTGGGTACCACGATGCATGGGTAGGGTGCGATGTAGACTGGCAATATTTCCAGATGTATCTTTGGATAGTGAGCTGTCCTTCCAGAGCATCCTTGTACATCCCTTCGCATTGCAAAGGGCTCTTTCATTCTGTTGCCTTTGCCTGGATGATGCTTTTATTTGTTTCAGAGTGCGAAGTTGTGCTTGGAAGAGGAGCTCAGTGTTGTATGTTGTTTAACCATGACACTTTCTAAAGTTAAAATCAATACTTTGAGATGGTGTACAATTTCTCTAGGAGGAAAAAAACCCAGAAGGTGTTTGCCACAGACAGTGTTCTGCTGCTGTGCAGATCAAGGGCCTGAAAAAGGGGTCTCTTTCCCCCTGCCCTTTAAATCAGGAAAGTGAGGAGGAACAAGGGAGATGAGAGCAGCTTAGCTGTGGGGTGGAAGTACTGGTTCTGTTTGTAGCTGTGCTGGAGTGGGACAAACTCACCTGGGGACAGAGGATGGAGTTGGGAAGGACGGGTGAGTGGGGCAATGGTGAGATGTGGTTTCCAGTGTGCTTTGCTCTGAAAAGCAGGTGTGTTTCTTGCCAAATCTTCCTTTAAGAAATGGAAAGAAGCAAACATAAAACTTCCCCACCCAGGTCTGCATGCATGTGGGAATTGCTCGGGTGGTTGGGGCTGCCCAGCTGGGCTGTGCATGGATGGAGGTGGCCAACAGCTGCTTTTTGTAGACAGTGTGTGCAAGCAGATTCCTGCTCGGTGAGCTGGTCTGTTCCAAACAGCCTGGGATCTTGTTAAAAACTGTTAAAGGGCAGTAGGGCAAGCTAGTAGCCATCCTCATAGGATGACTGACACATCATTACAGGGGTCTGCTGAATGGCTCGGGAGCTGAGGCAGGTTCTCCTGCATGTGCTTGCAGGGAAGGTTACGATGCGTTTGGGACTGAATAGCAGTGACAGAAGAAAAATTCCAGTTTAAGGCTTATAAAGCACATGCTTAATTAACATTTAATGTTTAACATAGGTCATTAAGGGGAAGTTTATTGGTTGGTCAAGTCACTATGGTCTAATTTTCAGAGCTGCAGATGAACTGTCTCTTCATCTCTCACTGACTCCTGTGACCTTGCTGAAGGCCACTTGTATTATCCTGCTTATGATAAAGGAAGAAAATAAATTTAGCAAGAAATGTAGTGAGCCTTTAAAACAAATAAAGGGGATAATGTCAAGGTAAATGTCTTATGCTACAGAGAGAACAGTTTAAAAAGTGGTTAATATGTCAGGGTATTGATTTCTATGCTGCTTTTTACTGATCTGTATTTTACCTGCTCCATTTTTGCAGCCTTTGGAAGGGTGAGAATGATGTGAGCTCTGCTTGTACTGTAGTTAAGAGACATGGGTAGAGCACACATCAATACCGATCTACACTTAGTGTAGCTATGCTGGATCGATCATTTGAAGCCAAATGGCTTTTGGGGGCTGCACAGTTTAGTGCAGGAGCTGAGTCTCTCACTCTTGGAGCTTGGGGTGTTGACTTTGCTGCTGGAGGTGCCTGAGGTTGCTGTTAGATCTAGCTTGGGTGTCTCTTATGTGCTGTGATTATGTTGCTCAACATCATGTAAATGAATGCTTGTTGTGCTGTGTTCTCTTATACAAATTTATTTTTTGATTACCCATCTCTTAGGGACAGATTCTGCCAGCCTTATCACCTTACCTTATTAAGAAAATTGCCACTGAACATACTGGGATTGTTTGAAAGCAAAGTAATACACGATTTCTCAGTGGGAATAGGGCCTGGAAGAGTTATGTGAGGAGCATATGGCTGTGCTAAGCTTCTGCAAAACACCTCAGCTCTGCTAAACAGTTTTATTTACAAAGCCGGAGTTTAGTTGTTTCCCCTTAGAGAATTCAGTTGTCTGATGGAAAACTGGTTCTTCAGTGTTAGCAAAAAATCAAAGCAAAACCAAAAAAGCCCAGCTTTTATTGGCCAGTATATCAAGGTGTTGCTCTTTTGCACTTCACTGGCTTTAAATGCGGGGTGTCTGTAGCTGTCTGTG
Source organism: Strix aluco (assembly GCF_031877795.1). NCBI lineage: Eukaryota > Metazoa > Chordata > Aves > Strigiformes > Strigidae > Strix > Strix aluco. The sequence continues at coordinate 12,582,499 of NC_133950.1, forward strand.
CCCTGGAAACTCACAACAACTTGAAGTATTTGTTCCTTGATAAAATTCTGAGTTCCTTTCCAAATCTGGCACCACTTTAGGTTGGGGGACATCAGGAGAGTGGCCCTGCAGTGAAATTAATCTTTCAGCATCTCTTTAATCTATTTTCTGGTTTAGTCTGAAATGTGAGGAAGAGTCTGTATTTGGGATTAAAATTGCATTTCACTACTGCTGGCAGTGAGACTCAATTTTCTTTCTTTGATCTTTTCCTAAAGCAGCATCAAGACTTCTTCATATTTGCTGTTGTATCTGACCCCAGTTAGAGCTCTGAAATAGCTCAGATCTGGATGCATCATCACTCTTTACACCCGGAGTCCCTATGTCTGTCTTTTATTGTTTATACTGCTAATTCCTCAAAATCCATGCTCTTGGGTTTAAGGCACTACATGAACTATGACTTCAACAAGTTCATGGACAACCTGGGAGAGGGAAACCTGCATTGAAGGGGGACAATATCTTGTTGAGCTTCCCTCTCCTGCCCACTGACCATGACTGAAAAGGCAGAGAAAATAAAACATGGTGGGAATTGCAGCTGAGTGTGCAAAGGGTGGGCTAAGTTTCTCTGGAAGTGTGAAAGACAGACGTTAATCCCACTGGCTCCCTTTGCCAAGAGCGTGCACGTGCCACCCTTTATATCACCCTGTTTGTTTGGTGCTTTATTCATCTTCCCTGCCTGGGAAGGAGACTTTGCCCAGCTGCTTGTCAGGAGCAGGCAATGGTGGTCTGAAGGTCTCAGCATCCTGCTGCTGCCAGGCTCTGGCTGGCTTTGCCTGCAGCAGTGCTCACCCCACAGCAGTGCCAAGCACCTCATCTGTCTGCCAAGCTCCTTTTTCAATGTCATTTAAGTCAGTTGCTTGCAGTTAAGAAGCCAGAAGTATAACTTCCTGAAAGCACTTGGAGTATATATGTATTGGGATACAAAAAGCATCATTATAGCAGTCTGCAAATATTACAGGGCTGACTGATCAAAGTTGTGATTGAGCTCTTGAAACCTCCAAGTATGGTTAAGAGGTCATGCCACTGAACCAGTTCCAGGCAAGTGAAAATAAGCTCGAGACTGGAATTGACCTCTCCCAGATGCAAGGTTTTTTGGTTACAGCCTGAGCAAAGATGTCCTGGAGATAGAGCTACTGAAATACAAAGCCCTTTTCTTACCTACAGAAAGAAATGCAGCACTGGTCACCGTGCTGGCTGAATATTGCGTAAGGAGATCTTTAGTTGCTTCTATGCATTAGCTGGAAAGGAATCAGTAGAAGAAAATACATTTTTCATATGTTTTTATTGGTGCTTTGGGACTGGTCCATGGGAAGGTTACCTGATATTTATTATCTACCTTTTTACTCTGAGGGAGCACTAATTGCTTTCTTACTTGAGTTAAATGGGTTCACAGCGATTCAAGTTCTCCCTGCGAATGCAAATACAGAGGGTCACCTTTCCATCAGGCTCCCCAGGAACATCTTGTACAGAGACTTGTGTTTGACCAAGCAACTAGTGATGAGGCACCAGTTCTCAGTGCCGCCTCTGTATGGTGAAGGTAGCAGCTTCCCAAAGACAGCATTTGCTGGCTTTTTCGTCTCCATGTCTGTCCTGGGGTGGAAAGATCAATAGGAGGGGTGAGAAATTTTTCTTACTGTTCTAGCTTAGCTTTATGGCCCTGGATATCTTCATTTCTGTTCACTCAGCCATGCTCTGATGGATTGTCTTGCCTTCAGTAACTTGAATCCCAGCTCAAAAGGCCTCAGGAGCACAATAAAACTGAGAAGAGAAGGAAGAAGATATTCAGCAAGTGATTATGTACTTCAGCCATCCATTGCTAGATGTCAGCCGGTGGCATGATGTGGCAGTGGGGGGGGTGAGATGGACAAACCTCTGAGCTACATGTGCAAAACGAGGGTTGTGCCCAGGAGCAAGCATGGTCGCTGGTCCCTCCCTGTGAGCAAGGCTGTGATGGGAATATTGTGTCTTTTCTTAGAAAATTTGGCAGAGTTGGAAGGGATTTAGGAACCAGCAGCTGAAACAGTGATGGGGCTTGGAGGTTGGACTTGCAGGGACTCATCAAAACAAGTCAGGAGGGGAAGGTCCTTTCCAGGGGCTCAGGAGCATGAAGGGATTTATGTGCTGAACTTGACTATTTGCTCAGATTGGTGAATTTGAGAGCTGAATGCCTGAGCCAGGCCACAGGGAAAAGTGGCCATGTAGAGAAGTCGTAAAGGATGCAGTGTGGGGACCTCTTCCAGCTGTGCTTTGTGCAGTAGCTGTAAGGTTTCCTGGCAGGAGATGGGCTGCAGACCAGCAGATCTGTTGCTCTTGCAGCTTGTGCTCGGCTGTCATTGGCTCTCCTGCCTTTGCTGTGCTCCCTGTTGAAGCATGGTCCCTGCAGGCACCTGAGAAGCTGGAGTTGGTGTCACCAGTTTGGTTCCTTTCCAGCAGTGGAAAGAGGCCATTTTAATAACTGGATTGATGAGAGGAGCTTGTATGTGCAGGGAGCCCTGGGGATCTCCATCGGTGTGATCTGGAAGCGTGCACAGAGGTGGCTCTGAACAAATCTCTTGGTGGTTTCTTACAGCCAGCCAGGAGTGGTTTTTCTTCCACTTCATGAGTATACTTGAAACCTCACCCTTAAAACTGGGTCTTGCACGTTTTTATTCTCAGTAAAGACCACCATAAGTACCTTGGCATGCATTTATCTTGATCTCTGTGCTAAGTGGGTTACTTTTAGCCACATTAGCTTTGTATGCTACAGGAGGACTTCAGAATTGAGTCCCACTTTGCTGGGTAGCCTGCACACATTCAGGAAAAGGCTGGTCCCAAAAGCCAGTGTGTAAAGCAGAGGGGCATAAAAGTGACTAGTCTGGTGTCATAGCATAGTGCTGGCGTTGGAGCTGAGAACACCAGGCATGAGCAGGCACTTCTGCCAGGAGACCTCTTACCCTTTGCCCATCAGTTTTCCATTTCCCCAGCACACAGTCAGCCAGAGGCAGAAGCTGTCCCTCCTCCATCCCCTCGTGTCTGCAGGGATATAGTCTTTTTTCTGACAGTCCCCCCTCCTGATTTCCCTAAGTGAGGAGGGCAGGGACAGCTCTGGTGCTGCCCATCACTCAGGTACCACTTCTCCTTGTCAGTGCTGTTGGGAAAACTCAGTGATTTTTTTTTTTGTAACTGTCATTGGACTGTAATTAGATGGTTGATGCCAAAGTAATAATAATAAAAGGCTCTTTATTTAAAACAAACCCATGTGAATAATTATGTAAATATTTGTCTGGGCCAGTGTTAGTTTGAGTGCTGGGAAAGCTTTTTGGATGGGTATCTTGGATATTTCTTGTTAGCTTTTATAGTAGTATATTTCAATTCAGATGCTATCTTTGGGTTGAGTTCTCCTTCATGTATAATAGAAGACCTGGAATGACATCTCAGCTATTAAATGCAGCAGACTTCCAAGAACAGTCAATGTACAAATCACACTGTAACCAGTTTAACAGAAAATATCTGAAGGGGGGGAAAATGATCATGCAGCTGTGACCCAAATTTTCTAAAATCAGTTCCTTGTCCCTGTGTGACTGGGTCACTGCTGCAAAACACCATAGTGGCAGCTGTGGGTTTTGAGCAGAGGAGGCCATGATCTTATAGGAATATTTGTACATAATGAGCAAAAATCCATCATTGCCTTTAAATCAGCTCTGGAAACAGAAGTGAGAGATGGTTTCTGATGGTGGCTTTGCGTCTGGGAGGGTTTGTCTCCTCCCATCACAGGTAGGATGGTGCAGAGGGGGCTGGTGCTGGGTAATTAGCTCCTATTTGGCTCCTGATAGCAATTTGTAATGGAGATACTGCTCTGAGTGTGGGAGGGGGTTAATGGGTTGGCTTTCTCCCCTAATGATCTAGGGTCAGAGATCACAAAGGTCAGTCAAGGCTGAACAGGAGTTTCTTGATATTACCCTAATGCCATTGATGTGCTCAGTTAATGGTCATAAACCCCCTTCCACCACTTGGTGCTGCCTGGGCCAGGGGACTCTGGGTGGGTGGGGAGGAACCCTGTGCTTTTAATGCAAAACTTCAGGATGTGCCATTTCTTAATTTGGGCAGTAGTGAAATACACCATGTACTCATGTTTTATTTATAATGGGGCTGGGAATTGGAAAGGAATGGGAGCTGGAGTGTTGTATTTGGATGGGCTGCCTCCTCTGCATGTTTGGACATCAACAGATTATATATTATTCTAGTTGGTCCATTAAAAAAACCCCTCAGTTGGCCTGAAGTAAAATCATGTTCATTCCTTGGTGATGTTAACAAAGAAATCCACTTAAACACCTAATTGGGAATCTGCTGAATAAATATGGATTAGAACTGAGAAAATCATCAGGAACTACTAACTGAAGTGGTGAATTTCTCCATGCTTGTAGACTTCCCCTTGAGGGCATCACAGCTTGTTGGTTGGTTTGTGGTGTTTGAGAACTGATGAAACTCATGGCTGTGGGTGGTTAATTCGGGCCTGCATCTTCCTCCTGCTTTTGTCTTGAAAGCAGCACCTGTGTTGTGCAGATGTGGGCTATATAAACTCACAAAGGAACTAATGTTCCTGAGAAAATTTTGGAAAACAAGCTTCAGAAACACATTTCATGAAGTCGAGCAGATACTAATATGAAATGCCTTCTGGCTACAGTTTTGATGAGGAAAATCAGATATATCTATGAAATAAATGCTAAGAGTTCATTGATTTAAACATCAGAGAAAGAATTGGTTTTATGTTTTTTTCCCTGTGTCAAAATATTCAAGTGTACAGTAGTGCTGGAAGTAATTCAGTGTTGGGCTTTGTTAAAATCATCCAACGAAATATTTAAAAATAAAAATTACTTATGCTTGGTCTCATTAACTTTATGGGCAGCTGAAAACCCCACAGTGTATGAGAATGAATCTTTAGCTCCTAAATGACTCTATTCTGGAAGCATCCCAGCTGGGCTACCTGTATGGGTGTGGGGTAGTGCCCTGCAGTAAACCCCTCTGGTTTTGTTCCTCTAAGTGGCTGATGTGATGTGCCAACCGTTTGATGTTGATTGCCAGCCTGACTGTAGCTGTAATGTTTACCATGGTGGAAATGATTGTAATTATGCAGGTGCTTGTGTTAATGTGCTTAATTAAGCTCATGGTTGGGCAATTCACTTGCAGCACCACAACAGACATTAAAGGGCTGGGCATGAGTATTGGGAAGGCTGTGGGGAGGGTATTATTCCAGAATGGCTGATGTTTGCCCAAAGCTTGTTCATTTTGGTGGCTTTTTCCAGGCTGTGTTGGTCTAGATGGTAGAAGATGCTGCCTGTTCCTCTGTACCTCTCGTCCCCTGTGTCCTTGCACCACAGCAGCTCCACCCATGGCTGCTGCACAACCTGCTCTGATGGTACCTCATCAGCATCTCCTGTTTTCCCTGAGTACTGCTGGAAGATGCTGGGAGGGAACATAATCCTTTGCACTTGTGAGAGTGGTCCTGTTTCCCTTGGCACAGGCTTTCGTTTAGAAAGTGGCCCTGTGAGCTTTTTTTAAACCCTGAAGCGTCAAGAAGAGGTGTGGTGTTGGTCATCCCATAATGCTTATGTGCATCCTGATGCACTTCACTGTGCTTCCAGCCACTAGTGTGGGAGGAGGAGGAGGGGGAAAAAGCCCTGACCATGGCTTGTTCTGTTCCCAGACTGCCCTGACGTGCATGTAGGCTGCTGGGTGCTTGTAAGCATCCAGTGTAGGTGGGTTGGGGCTTCCTGGGTGTAGGGCATGATTGTGTGTCTGCATATGATGGCTCCAGCCTGCCTGATGCAATTCCCATCCCATGTCTGTGAGTGTTCAGTGACACCCTTGGGATGCAGTGAGATGGTCACCCACTTAAATAACGCAGAGGGCTGCACAGTATTGCTTTTGCAGGAAAACTACAGTTCAGCTGTTTGAATTTTGGTTTTCTTTCTGGAAGGTTTTTGCTTGGGAGGCTTTGAGAGATGTCATGCAGAGGGAGGCCACTGCCTTGATCTGTGTCTCCCTGGTTCCATCAAAGGGTGATGCCCTTCTTGTTCTTGATTCAATGCCAAGTAGCTTTGGGTACCAAAAGGAGGAAGAAAGGTGCCCTCTGATGTGCTGCAGCATGTAGGAGCAGCAGGCTGGAGCAGATGGTGGCCCTGGCAGTGCACTGCAGCTGGCAGTGGCTGAGGGAGGATGCTTACACTTGCTCTGACTAAGAGGTTGTTATGTCGGGTCTTCATGTATTATTTCCCCCTTGTCTGGGAGGTGAGCATGCCAGCTTTTTGCTTCCTTGGAGGAGTAACTGTTCTGCACCCCATTAAAACTGGTTGCAAAACTTCTGTTGACTTCAATGTGCTGCAAGATCAGGCCCTAATTTTTGCAGTGGCTGATTGTTACAAAGTACTTTGAAAATGCAAATGCTGTCCAAGTGCCAGGTCATCTGGAAACACATGGCACTGCTTAGAGCGAAGACAAAAGGTTGAACTTTCCTTTCCTTTTCCATCTTCAAATGCACCTGGTTGAGAGCTGCAGGAGCTGGGTGTTGGCTGCAGCTGGGAATGGCAGTGGATATCCTGTAAGGCCCAGCCAGAAAATGATGATCACTTATAGAAGCAGTAGATAATGCTTTGCTTAAAGCTGTCGCTAACCTGAAGGGAAACCTGTAGTTTAGTTGGGTTGCCTTGACTGTGCAACCTGGTCACAGTGGAGTGTGACTCAGGTCCCCAAGTGATGCTGAGGTGTCTGTGGTCCCTGCAGTGCTTTGCTTTGCACACATGGGCCTGGGCTTGACCTCTGAGCTCTGCCCTGTGTCAGGGTGGCTCAGTGTGAAAGAGATGCTGCTGATGGACATCAAGTCCTCCCTGTCACCAAGCTGGGCCATGTGGTCAGATGTCTGTGGAGATACTAGCTGGTTCCTGCAGAAAAGCATGAGGTACCATAGGCAGAGAGGGGACAGTTCTCCCATCAGAGGGGCTTTTTTTTCCCTACCTCAACTTAGAAAACCTCAGTGCTATACCTGAAGAGCTGTTTTTCAAAAGGTTGTGCCAAGATTTTGCTCGGGAAGGATGACAGACCCCTTGGATGTGATTTCCATCTCTTGCTGGTACAGCTCCATGTGCTTGCTCCCTTGGGGCTGAGGCAATCCGGGGGCCCTGCAAGGATTTTAAAGGAGGGGTTTTGAGTAAAGGAATCAGTCTTGGAGTGGGAGGGAAGGAGAGTGCCTGTTCGCTTGCACAGAATTTGCATCCTTTATGACTCGCCTTCAGAAACTGCTCCTAAAACTGCGCTCTCTTTAAGACCTCCCAGTTAATCATTCAGAAGATGGAGTCATGCTCCGTCACTGTTTCCTTTCACAGATCTGCTGAGTGTGTGAGTTTGTAGTTTTAATAACTCTGAAAGTTTTAGACTCCATTCACCCTTAGTTTTTCTTTAAAGGGCAAGACTCCTGCCAGTAATCAAACTTCTGCGGGAAAGCTTCCCCAAAAAGTCACAGTGACCCAGAAATACTCAATCCAACTGGTGGGGGATTGGAAAACTCCCCCTGGGTCCTGGCTAGCCGGGTAGCAGGGCTGGCTGGGATCGGAGCCGTGGGCAGGGAGGTATGCGAGGCATCTCCGCTGTAGCCCGGGTGTGTGAGCAGAGGCAAGGATGGCGACTGGGAAGCTGGTGATTCACCTAAGTCTTCTGACCCTGCTGTCAGAACGGGCCCATAAAATCTCCTCCGACACTGACCAGTGTCTCTGAGCGCTGGCGTGAGCTGGGGGTTTGGCAGGGCTTGACTTGGGCTTTGCCTTAAAAGGTTTTGTGCTTTTTCTCTGGAGTGGATGGGATGGTTTGCTTCAGCGGGGAGGGGGGTGGAAGGAAGGAGTCATGCTGTGGCCCACTTCTTGGGGACAACTGGTAAAATCTCGTGCAAATCCCAGTGATCCTGGCAGGGATGGGGGAGGCTGCCCATGAGCAGGGAAAGGGATGCTCTGCGTTGGCTTGGCACCCTCAGACCCGCCCTTCTGGGGACCCCACCACTGCCCTTTCCCTGTGCTCTGGATTTTGTTCATCACTTTTTCCCAGGATTTGTGGAAATGGGGGTCAGCAGCAGCTTGAAAGGGGCAGAAGCCCCTCCTTTGGGGCCTCTTCCCCATATGCTCTTGGCACGCAGCGGGGGCTGTCCCTAACGTCCCGGTGACGGATGTGTCACTTGGCCGCTCTCTTGGCCCACGGAAAGAGATGCCCTGGCTCCCACGCCAGCGCAGGGTGGGAATCGCCCTGTCCAGATCTGCTCTGATGCCAGAAGAAAGCCCGTCCTCCTCCCTGACCCTTCAGCACCCTCTTTCCTCCACCGAGCAATCCTTGTGCTCGTGGGGCCAGCCCTCTACTGCTGTTACTTTCTTTCTCCTACCAGGGGAGAATCTGAAATCCTTGGTTTTTAAAAGGAATGGGATAGCTGCTGCTCTTGAACAGGGCTGGGATTTCCCCCAAAATCTCAAACTTGCCTGTCTTCTGTGCATTGTGTCTAAGTTTTGCATGGCATTTGCAGCAGAGATTTTTTTTGCGTGGTTTAATTATATTCTGTGGAGGAAAGGCCAGCTCTTTGCTTGCTGTTAGCTGCTAACACCACTGCTTTGTTAGAAACCCAAATGATTGATTATTTTTTAAAAAAAGATTTATGCTCAAAGGAACAAAGATTATTTGATTCCTTGAATTTAATGTAGTCTTGCAGAGCTGCTCCAGTATCAGTTCTGGGCTTCTTTCTTTCCCTTTTGGGATTATGCATACGATCTTTCGAATCTGACTGTGCATAATGGTTTCCTTTGTTCACAGTTGGGACTATTTGGGCCTTTAAAAAAAAAAAACCCCATAAGGGGATGACATGAGTCATTGGTGAAATATTCGGCTATCTAGAGCAATGTGAATTGACACAGCTCTGTTGCAGCTATTGGAAGGAGCTGATGTGCACCAGATGAGTATCTGACCCCTTTTGTGGCTGGCCACTTTTTTCTGTATTATGCCCCTTCCTAGGGAACAAACTTTTATACCTTCAATCCTGCAGTCCAGATTCCTCGATTCTTCTCCTTAAAATGCCTTTCTTTGCCCAATAATATCATTTTGTTTTATTGGGCTGCTGGGATGCTGAAGAATTTAAGGGACTGTATTAAATCCATCCAAAGGATGCTTGAGAAATGGCAGCTGGAGCTTTATATTCTTATTTTTATCTATTTTTTCTTGGCCTCTGCCATCTTGTCTAAGTCAGTTATCCAAGGGCTGCAGCGCAGAGGTCAGCAGTGGTGAAAAGTGTTTAGATAAGGAGTAGGAATTATTGAAATCCCACAGGCATGACCTGGAGACTCCATAAAAATATATTGTTAAGTGAAGCAGCTTCCAGATCTCATCTGCGTTTGGCTGTCTCTTATGGATCTCAGCACAGGAGTGTTTACCCCTTGCTATTTAATTCCTAGAATAAACCAAGACATCCATTTCAACCTCTGGGCAGCTGGCTGGGGAGTGAGAAACCCCAAACGCAACAAAAGGGGCATCCTTCTTCCTGCACACTCTGCTCTGCCTTGCTGGTCGGAGTTTGGACCTCCAAAGGAAATAGCTTATTCTTAGTGCTAAATAAACACTCGGTTATCTTGGAAAAGTATTTAAAGAATCAAAAGTTGGTAAAGATGGAAGGGAAAGGGTCTGTGTTTGGCCTGTTTTCACGCAGGGCAGTGAAGCAGCCAGCATGGTGCCCTGCCAGTAGCTCTGTCAGTGCAGAGGCTCAGCTCCCTCCTGGAGGGACCCCGACCTTGGCTGGGGTTCCCGGGTTGGGATTAAAGCACAGGGCTGCTGCTGGGTCACAGCTGGGTCTTCCTGTCCCCAGTCTCCGTGGTGCCACTGTGCAAGTGCACCCTGGGCTGACCTCTCGCAGCTCAGGGGCTTTTTGGTCTTCTGCTAGAAATCACCTTTTGCCTTAAAAATATGCAATAGTCTCTCCTCTGTCTCCTCCTGGGAATGGGTTTTGCTGTGCATTCAGGCAGCCCTGCAGAATCTCCTGTTTGAGAAGGTAATGCAGTGAGACATTAGGTGCTCTGCCTAATATTTGGTCAGGATATATTGATATTAATTAGGGGAAATACGATAATAACTTCATACATGTCATCTGAGTAACTGAAAGTGCCTTACAAAATGATCTCTTATATCTTGCAACACAGATGCTGGTGACTTTTCTGGCTTAAGAGATGGGGATGTTAACGAGTAGGTGTTCTGGTGGCATAAGTGGACCTTCAGAGTCGACATAGCGCTGAGAGATATGGTGTAGATGGGAACTGGCAGTGTTAGGTTAATGGTTGGACTAGATGATCTTCAAGGTCCTTTCCAACCTATTTGATTCTGTGATTCTTTCATTAAAGCTGGGAGTTTTAGATCCACCCTGTCTACTGAGTCACCTGGCACTAACTGGCTTGGCCAAGGCTGTGTGGGTGAGACAGCAGCCCAGCTGGGTGCAGGAGCTGGATCTGCCCAAGCTTGGGTTGCATTCTCCTCTTGAAGATGGTGATGGAAACCTGGGGCAATTCTTAGATCACTGGGTTTAACTTGGTGTAGTTGAGCCCAAGATCCAACTCTTTTATTAATTTTATTTAATCTCTCATTTTATCTACTGCCTTTACATCAGAAAGAAAAAATCCCTGTTCTTCAACTACTGAACATGACTCAAGTTATTGTTTTACATCAGTTCACAGTGATCCCCTTTGGCTTTGAAATGTATGAAACTATCCTGGTGAAGGTCTTAAGTGAGATGGGTAGCTAAGGAGGGAGGGAGATCCAGGAAAGCTCTTGCAGGTGTCTGAGCACAGAGCTTCCATGCACAGCTGTGGGGCTGGGACACTCGGGTCCAGTCACCCACTTTGAGGAGCCAGGACAGCAGGGTGGGCATGGCAGAGCCACTCCAGCCAGCCTGGATAGCCCATTAGAGATCTGCATGCAGGAGAAGCAAGGCAATTTAAGCCAGTTGGTTAATTGTGGGCAGGTTAACTGCAGTGTATTGCTTTGCTTTTTCTGTGAAAATGATTCTTTCCACCTTTCTGTGGGACTTGAGACACTTTTCAAGGAGGTGCTACTCTTGAAGTAATCCTTATTCACTTTACTCTCACTACTTGCTGTGTGACAAGATGGCAAGTTTGGTTTATATTGTTCATCTAGGAAGTCTTTGCTTCCCAGTAAACCTGCTTAACTGGTGATGTGACGCTGGGATACAAATATCCAGGCTGGTGGGTTACATATTAAATGATGAGAGAGTTGCAGAGGGCACCTGGAACGCACTGGGAACATAAATGCTTATTCATTCTTCACCTTATGACCTCAAATCTTTGGCAATAATTGCACATAAACTGTAGTATGACTAAGTGCTGTGTCATTAAGTCCTGAAGGTCTTTGGATGCCCTTTAGATGTTATGAAACCAAATATAGAAGAATGGTTCTCCACTGTTACAGGATGGTGACCCCTTCTCCAGACACCCAAATGTCTTGGTTATTGCGTTAATACAACTGTGCACAATAAATGTGTGTTTCAGGATGCTGATGAGGAATTTTTTCCCCTTTGAAGGGTATTGTAAGGCAAAAAGTGGAAGAAAGGGGATTTTCTTGCCTCTAAGTTCTAGGAATGTGTTCGGTGAAGATGCTGAAGGCATTCTTGATCTTGTCAGGTAAGACTGAATAAGCTACAGATGTACCTTAAGATGGCAGTGGTAGATAGTGAAAGGGGAAGGCTTTGACCTCTTAAGCCCAGTTTTGGACACAGCTGTAATGCAGCTGCTTTCTTGTCTCGTGGACAGCACGTTGCACTGGGCAGTGCCAGTGCTGTGAGTGCAACTTTGAAACTGCTCTGCTAAAACCTTTTCAACTTCTGGTCCACTGAGATCTTCAGGGGCCTCCTGACCCATTTCAGTGAGATGAGCCAGAAGGTAGTTAGAAAAGCAAATCTGTTTTCAGCAATACGCCAATTTTTGCTACAGCATCCTCTGTGGCTCCACTGGAAAATGTGTAGAGGTCTGAAGAGGAAGAGGTGGATCTAGGTGCTTAACTCATTTGGAGTATGCAAAGGGCTGCAGGTACAGCTCCCATCGCAGTCAGGACACTGGCCTGACTGGGGAAGTAGTTTTCATGTTGAGTGGTGGATACGTGGTCTTCCCAGGCCCTCAGAGGAAGGAACAGGCTGGGCATGGTGTGGGAACTCATCTGCTGCTCTCATTACTGCAAATGGTCTCAAAGGGTTGGCTTTGATCTCTGGGGATGTCAAGCCAGAGCCTTTCACTAGCAGTCAAATGAGTGCAGCAGAACCGTTAAGAATTGGGGTGGATTTTCCAGATGTGCTCTCCCTTTGCTACAGAAACAGCACTTCTGCTCCTTCCAGCCCCATGCTGTGGACCCAGCTCTGCTTGGGCACTGGCACCGGGGGCTGGCGGGTGGCTTGGGGCGTCTGGATTGCCTTTGAGTCCTTGTTATCACTGTGCTACCTATGCCCTGGTAAGCTTGCAGTTGAGCTGTAGTGTCATGGCATTGCCAGCTGGGATATGTAAGAGGAGCCTTGTGATATCTAGTGGGGTTTCCTCTCTTTTTCTGAAAGCTTTTGCTCCTGGAGCCATGTGATTTCTTCACTTAAAAAAAAAAAACAACAAACCCACCCAAATGGCAGATGGAAAAGCTTGAAGATCACACTGAAAAACCAGGAGGCAACTTTCAGAACAGGTTTATAAAACTTCTCATGCATAACTGGACTTTAATAACAGATTTATTAAACTGTATATAGTTGGGAAAATAAATATATTTAAACTTTATAATTCATGGGAATTCAGACCATGCTCTTTTTGAGTGCCTAGTTTTGCCTTTTGACCAGTGCGTGTTGGTGCTGCTCAGTTCACCCTGATGGGCTGTGCAGGGTGACCCGGGAGAGCCGCTGCCTCCGAGTGCCGCGGTGTAAATCAGGGCGGCCCCGGAGACCATCTGTCACCAGCACTGCAGGGCTACGATAGCTGCAGCCTTCGACTCGGTGGCAAGTTTAAGTATTGTGGATTTCCTTGGGGATAAAGATTTAATTAAAGACCTTGAAAAATGACGGGAGAGAGAATTGTTTTGAGGTTTGTTATTTGTAATTCGGTAATTTTTCAGACACTGGAAATGCAGATACCCACAAGTAACATATAAGCGACTTACATATCCTGACGCTCGATAAAGTGCTTTGGGGCCCATTCAGGGGCTTTGCTTCAGGTGTTAAAGATGATTATTACAGGCAGAAATATGGCTTAGATTAATGACTTCTGGCTAATGCTGCATATGGGGGGATTTTCAATGTGGTCTACAGAAGCTGCAGGTCCATCTTACACTGAATTTCAGTAGCACCATTTCCATTAGGTTCCTGGTTTGGTTTTTTTTTTTTGGAGGGGGGAATAATGTCTTATTTTCCTACTGATCTATCCTGCTTCTAAGAACATCAAGCTGGGGAACAGCCAAGGGGTGATGAAATGAGAGGAGCGGGGAACTGGTGGCATGTTCCCTCTCTGGGCTGACACCCGTGTGCCCTCCCAGGAGTGAAATGAGAACAGAAATATCGAGGATAGCATAGCTTTCACTGGCTGAAAGCAAAGCAAAATGCCTGGGCCAGGGAAGATAAAACTAGAAGGGTCTGGGCTTGATATCAAGCTTTGTGGAGAAACCAAACTGTTTAACCTTTGCATAATGGTTGTGTGGTAGATGGTGCATGGAAAAAGTCTTTATCTGACCTTCACTGCCGTTGCTAAGCAAGGGCTGGTTGTCCCCTTTTCTGCTCTGACTAGTGAGTGTAATGGCATTTTAAAAAAATCCTTGTTTATTATTGCACATGTCCTGAAGGATCAGCAGGGCTTAAGACCTCTTTCCCTCTTAAAATGTAATTTAAACAACAGTCAGGGAAAGGAGAGGTGAGGATGAACAGCCCAGTCATGTTGGAAATGGGGCTTGCCCACAGGCAAGGGTGTTCAGTGTGCTCTAATACTCAGATGTTAACGATGTTCTGGCTTCCTTTTGAGTTCCTTGGGGATATTTCTGCTCCTGCATCCCACAGCTGAGTCCGAGCAGGTGGTGTGGCTGTGGTGGAGGGTGGCAGGGCATGGCCACACTGACCCTCTTTTGATTGGAGCCTGTGCCCAGCCCAAAGCCAGAGAGCTTATTTCAATGAATGCTCCTGATTTGCCTTAATATTGATGTGTAAGAAAGAAAAAGTAGCTATTGGCCACTGCAGACAGAGGAGTAGCTATAAACTTTGTACTATCTGCCTCTGTTCCAGATTTTAATAGGTAATTAAATAATTAGGAATCAGATTAGCACAGAAAGATTGGTCTTGTGGTTAAAGCCTTGATCAGACAGGGAGGAATTAGGGATTTAATTCCTCCTTTTGCCACTATTGGTTCATCAGCAAGTCATTCATCTCCACTCTGTTAGAATAGGAAGTAATGCTCCTTTTCTGTCTTGTTCAAGGGCTTTACATGCTGCTGGGTGCAGGCTTTTGGGGCAGCCTCTGTTCTGATTTTGGTCTAATTTTGGCTATTTGGGGTTTGCCTCTCTGTGTACTGGGTATATTGCCACTCTGGCACAGCAGGGACTGAGCTGCCAGTCTCTTTGGGGAGCCCTGGGCATCTTGAGTGAAAGAATGATCCTGTGTGTAACGCTGCATAGTAATGTTATTCATAAAATAGCAAGTGGAAAAAAAAAGCTTTCATAAAGCAACAGCTAATTCAGTTTTTGGATGAAGGCCAAGCCCAGTGCAAGCTTGTAAGGAATACCCTGTAGGGCCTGATTTTGGTCAGTCTGGTCTCTGTCCTCCTGTGTACAATGCCGTCATAGCTCCTAACAGGAGATTGAGTTTAGATTTGGCTGAAAAATCAAGGGGAAATAAACAAACTGATTAGCTGGGCAGGAATAAGAGCTGCTCCTGTGTGAAGTTCATCTTTCTGGAAAAAGCTGGAGACTTTCATGCTGCTTAAATTATACTCAAACGAACGCTGTTAGTGGTGAAGTGCAACATGAGTGGTCTGTAGGGCTTCAGCTGGCTCCTCACCTCCTCTTTGATTTCCAGGAGCAAGCAGAGGTGAGACACTTGTGCACATACATAGACAGAGGTTATTTCCTCTCCTGTTGGTTACCTGCATAGCTTGCAGTTTGTGCAATACCCAGACTGTTATTCTACTTTAATATCTCACTTTGACCTAATCCATCGTAGCTGCGGAGGTAGAGAGGATCTTCTTTCCAAATGAAGATGAATTGCATATTGTGTTTGGAGGCTCGCAGCAGCCCAGGGAGGCAGGCAGATGCTTGAATCATCCTTTACAAACGAGAAGTGCTGCACCAGGGCACTGGTGATGGGTGGGGGTTGCTCAGAGGGCTCTGAGCAGGGGCTGGAGTGCTGAGCCTGCTCCCTGCTTGTGGCCGGTCCCTTCTGGAGGAGGTCCAGCTCCCTCAAATGCCCATAACTACTGCAGGAGCTTTTGGCAAGCACTTGCCGTATGGCTTACAACTGGTATCATTCTATTAATGTATAGAGCTGGTGAAACCTTCTGTTTTCATGTCACCCTTCCTTCCTGTCAATACACTGCCCAATTTTTAGCTATAAGATCGTGACCATGAGCACCATTGAACTCATCCAGCACTACACTTTCCTACGAGATGACCATGACTGGCTCTGGTGTCAGCCAGGGCTCCCTTGCCAAAGGAGATGATGTTCACACAGTTTTTGTTATAACAGCAGCTGAGTTTTCAGACAATGGGTTCTTCTGCAGACGTTTCTGTTCCTGCAAACACCTCAGCCCCACCGTGGCCGCTCTCTGAGGGATGGTTTATATGCAGTGCTGTGAGCGAGGCTCAAATCCCTCTGCACCCGGCATGGGGACCAGGCTGATGTCAGGAGTCTGGAATTCACATCCCCTCCCCCTTGCCTTTGCCTTTTTTCCCCTCTCCTCCCTAAATAAATGTTGGAGGCAGCTTAGGAGCTGGCTGATTTGAATCTCTTGGAGCACAGGGAGGTAACTGGAAGGAGAGCTGGAGTTTTATTGTAATTTTAGTTGCTTAAACACAGCTTGGACTATATGTATGCAGATATATTTCTGCAAGAAATAGAACACGGTTAAAGGCAGTGGGAAGATCCAAGTGGCAAGGACAGTTTAGACAAATGTGTCATCCATATACTGTTTAACAAGAATGAGAGATGAGGAAACATTACAGCTGTGTGCTGCTCAGGCCAGACTTTCTCAGCTGGTTTATTATCTGCAGTGTAGACTTGGATTTGCTGTGTGTTTGTAATCTCTCATTGTGAGGGCCCAACTTCTCAGGATTGTGGAAATTTTTAAAAACTGCCTAATAACGTACATGAATTTTCCACGCAAATATTAGGCTGATCTTGGTAACTAAAACTTTTCCTATTGTAAAAGATCTGTTCATGCTGTTTCTTTCCATTGCTGGGGTGTTTGTGTTCAGTGCTGGTGTGCATGCTGTAGCCCTTCCCCATAGATGCAACCACTTGCGTGTGGCACATCCCTTGCAAATCCTCTCCCTCTTTCCTCTCCGGTCTTTCTAGCAATATACTTGATTCCAATACGAGGCCAATTTTTTTTCCCTTGCAAGATTGTTTTTCCTATATTTTGGTGCCCTTTGGGGACATGTGTCCTTTTTTTCAGTAGCTGTGATGCCATGCACCTTCCTGAATGCAGTTGGGCTATTTGTGATCATCCTGGGAGCTGGTAATAAGCTTTGCACCCTTGGCCGCACAGCGTGGCAAGATGCCCTGAGATCCTGATGGAAGCTGGAGCAGCCAGCCCAGGGGCTTAGTCTTGAGTATCATTGCAAACATCAGACTATCTAATGTGTGGCTGTTCTTGAGGATCTGAATAAAATCCCTCTTCAGGGAAAATAATGGATCAAGTGGCAAAAGAATACAGCTGTGATACATTGTCTGGGCAAGGCTAAATGCTGTCAGGCAGACATTTGCTTTGAGCACTGGTAGAGATTTGAGTTGGGTGGTTCATATTTCTGACAGCACATTGCTCCGAGTATCAAGTCAAAATTCAAAATAATTTCTTTTAGGCGTTTAAAGTCAGATCTGGTTATTCCACTTCTGGAGACACCATCTCTCCTGATGTGAGCAAGACCAGATTAGGAAGTTAATGAGATATATCACTTGCATTACTTAATCGGTGTTCTAGAGACCTGAACATCTGGAGGTGAACCAGCCCCAACTTTGCTGGCGTGGGGAGTGCTGGGTGTCAGACAAGCTCTCTTCATTAACTAGCTTAATGTCTGCAGCAGCAGGAGCCTCAGGATATGAGCCTAATGGGATGTGGTTGAGGAGGGCTGTTGAGGAAAGGAGCCTTTTGCTTCCTGTCATTAGTCAAAATGCCCATGCAGATTCTTTCTCTGAAGCATATGTGTTTTGTTGGCTGTCCAGCTGCATGCTTATATGCGCTGGTGGTTGTGCAGAAATCCCAGTGTCACAAGGGGGAAAACCTGGCAGAGAGGGGGAATTATTTGATGGGTCTTGCTTGGGCTGAGTTAGAGGGTGCACTTGGCTGCCTGTGGTGGAGTTGTGCTGGATCCCTGCCCCGTGTTGCCTTGCTTCACCCTGGGCAGGGTTAGACGCTGGGCACAAACCCTGCCAGGGTCTGGGTGACCTGCTGGCAGCACCAGAGCACCTTCCTGGGATGCTGTGCTGCCATAAAATTGCCCCATGGTTGTGGGGTTTACCTGTTATTCCAGCGAGTGTGGATTTACATGCAGTTGTCTTGCATCAGGAGTGGGGTGAGGGGGTGGGTGTAATCCCTCCGGGAAGCTTGCTCAGGTATTTGCTTCCAAATAACTTTTTGAATCAACGAACTTGAAAAAGAATGGAAACGTTTGCATCAGTGTGATGGCAACTTCTTGATTTAAAGCCTTTCTCTTGGATCATGAATTTCCTGTCTAATGCTTAATCTTCAGGATGTACTTGAATGATGGAGATTGGGTGAAGACATCCAGAAAATAAAACTACTGTAGCTAATAAGATAGTATATTTTCTTTTCTGCCCTAGTGCAGACAGCTGATGAACTATTCCTCTCTGTATTGAATTAGTGTCTCTGACCAGCATCCTAGCTTTGAAGCTGGTATTAACATTGTATTTGCAGATGTATTGAAAACATATTTCATCTGTTTTTAAAATTGTGATGATTGATTTGTGTGATACAGGCTAATACTGATTTGGATCTAAGCAAGTGCCAGTCCTGTTGCCTGCTAATTCTTTTATCCTTTTCTCTTTACAGCTGAACCTGCAGACCTCTTGAAGGTATTAGATTTTCATAATTTACCTGATGGTATAACAAAAACAACAGGGTTTTGCACAAGCAGAAGATCTTCAAAAGAAGCAGATGTTGCTTATAGAGTAACAAAAGATGCTCAGCTTAGTGCACCGACAAAGCAGCTGTATCCTGGTGAGTCCACAGCTTTTTTATTTGTCGTATAGAAATACCTGATCCGGCTCTCAAATTCTGCAGGCACACATAGGGCACTGCAGAAGTCCTTCATTTTCCAAGTGTGCTTGCATGCTCCCCTGGCAGGGACTGATTCTGCTGTTTCAGGGGGCTGCAAACTTTCAACCATCAAATAATGTTGCAGTAATTGTTCTTTTATCACTGCATTTGCACGTGGTGGTGGGTTTCACTGCAGAAGATGTGGCCAATGCATACATCTGTTCCCTCCTGTTAGAAAGTTTCTACTGTCTCATTATCACACAGTGACATCCAGCTGGGGAGAGAGACTTGGAAGATGCAAAGGAATGCAGACTGTTTTGTTCTGTGTTTGTGGAGTGCCAAGCACAGTAGGGTCTTATTCTGTGGCTGCGGTGTCTCTCATAACACAAATAATCACCATATAAAAATAATACTGCCCCACAAGAACAGATGTCCCAAGAAAAGTTGTTTGAAGAAATTGGAGGTTCATTGGAGAAAGCCACTAAGATGCAGGAGTTCACAAAGCCCTTGAAGAGCATGTGGGCTACTGACTGTTTTATTTGACACTGAGGATGTACTGGAGTTTAATCCTTCAGGCCAAGGGACAGTCACTACTGTAGAGTAAAATGTGCTTGTAAAAAGACTGGACACATTACGGACCCGAACTACTCACTGCCTGAGAGCTTCAGTCTTGAACACATAGTCACCATCAGAAGTCTTCCTTCCAAAGCTGTACAAGAATGCTGCTGTATCCTGGGGGAGTGCAGGGATGCTGGGACTAGGCATGGTAGGACTTTCTAGGTTTGGTGAGAAAAGTGCTTTTGCCAAGGAAGGTCTAGCAATGAGGCAGAAAGACGCTGCATGTAACTCACCTGTGAAGCAGTAGATGACTTAAGCAAAACAGACAGACACACACATTCTCCTTTGGTGTCTGTCAGAGAATACAAAATGCATTAGCTAAATCGGAGGTAATGTGGCATGCCACTACCAATGCTTTCTAATTAACATGCTGTATCTGTCAGACCCAGCCTGTCAGTGGCCTAAATGAGGACTCCAAGGCTGGACTGCTGATATGTGCTTGCATCTCCAGTCTTGTATTTCCTTCATTACATGTGTTATCACTAAGGTTATTTTCAGACTTCCTTGTTATCCTGCTGTGAATTATATTTAATCTGTGGTGAGCAGGAGCATACCCTGTGTCTTGCATATGAGCAGAGAGCCTGACGTGAGGATGAGAGCAGCTGTGCCTGGGCTGTGGGCTGGTAGCTCTCCATCGCATGGTCGACCCTTAGTGAAGGAGCTGCTCAGTCTTGCCTAAAGCCCTGTTTCAATGTCTGCAGAAGTGCAGAACAGCCCCAATACTTGTCTTTATTGCTGCCCAGGGCAGGACAGTCCTCTCTGACTACGCAATCACGTGCCCAACTGCACCCCTCTGCCAGGTTGTGCCTTCACGTCACGGAGGATTGTGCCTGTGAATATGGGGAATATTCATCCCAGGGACAGTCTGCAAGGGCCCTGCAGTGGCCCTTGAGTCCGTCCACCTGTCCCAAGGCAAGATCAGCTCAACCTAACCAGTGTGTGTTTAAAAGCTTTCACATACTCTTTCCATGGATCTCAAATGACTTGAAATTTTGGCCCGACTGATATCTTCAAACTCAGAAGTATGTGAAGGAAATGGCTCCAGATTGGAATACACAACTGTAGTGGATGGATTTGAGAGCTTTCCTAGTAGTTGCTGTAGCCACTGTGAAATCTTGCCTGACCACCTTTGTGTTACGAAAGCCAGCAAACAGTGGTGACCCCAAGATGTAAAAACAAGGATGAAGTATTCTGGCTAATTAATGTAGTAAGGAGACTGGATGGACACCACTTATGACAAAGGTTAATCCAGCAAGACAGCATGCAGAGCTGAATCATGGTCATAGGAGAGAACTTGGCATTGTAGGAGATTTTCTTGCTTTTGTCCTGCCTTGTATCTTGTATGGCCTCATTGAGTTCTTGGTTTGCATCTACTGACTGCTTTGGGTGAAAAGACCTGAGTGGTGTTTCCTTGGTGTCATCAAACAACTCTTCAATCACTTCATCATCTGGACAACCATGGGGTGTTTGAAGCAACTTTGTCCCTCTCTGGAGACTTCTGAAGTTATTGAGTCTTCTCTGCTGCTTGCTAAGGAAATACGAAGGGCAGAGCAAAGAGAAGAACTCCCAGTGTTTTCCATCGGATCAACAGATGTTTTCTCAGTACATCTCCATAACTAGATGTGACTTCAGCTCACACCACCAAATGAATGAGAGAGGAGATAAAGTAATTGCAGTGTGATGTACCAGGGGAAATGTGGTTTTAGTGATTTCACGTTAACAGGCGGGTGGGTTGTAGTAGAACTTTCCCTCTCTGCTATAGAGCACCCTAGGCAAATGCACACTACACATAATATTTTGTGCTAATTAGAAGTCGGTGCTTTTCGAAGATGGTAATTTTATGGGCTTTGCATTCTGCTGCCACAGCCAGTAAAGCAAGATATATATATATATATATAAAAATATATAAGCTTGTCTGTTTTTTCAAGCCCACAAGAGTGAGAAAATCTGAGATGCTCTTTGTCCCTGCTCCCTAAATAAGTTCTGCTTCCCAGCAAAAACCGTGCTCTTCCAGCAGAGGCAAGAAAGGCAAAGTTTTTCAGTGGCAGCTAGCAAAATGTCATTTGCATTCTTCTAGCAAACTCTGTATTCTCCACACTGCTTGTGGGTGTCTGCATATATATATTTAAGAGCTCAAAAATCTCTATTCTAGTTTGAACAGTCATCTCTGAGGAAAACAAGCTATTCCAAAATTCGGTCTTCTCAGATGAAGAAAAAGGCCAGAAGTTGGTGACACTGTTGAAGAGCTGTTTTGCTTTGAAAAGTGGCTCTGGAAATGACACCATCTCACACAACAGATCTGCTTTGTGCTTGTGTTGGGAACTGGCTCAGCTCATTGTTTTTGCTGACTTTTTTTTTGTGCTATTAAGCAGCTAAAGCTTTCCTGTTCTTCCCAGATCAGCAGCAGGGCTCTTTATTTTAGGCTGTGTTTGGATCTGGGTTAGGAAGAAGGTCCTAGCTGTCCCAATTTTGAAGACCATGAGATTGTACAAAAGCCTTTAATTCATGGTTGTGGTGCTCAGGAAAGACGAAACTCAGCCTGACTCTACTGGTTTGCATATTGGGCCATACCGCAGATGCAATCTGCTCAAGTGAAGCTAATGGTATCAGCGTGGGGTGGAGGGACCCTGGACCCTCCTCAGCTCTTTCCATGGCTCCATCTGCAGAATTGGGGTCTTAACCCTTTGCTGCTTTGCAGGAGGTTGCATGTAGTGAATATGAAAGGATTTGGCCGTGGAGTAAAAGAGCGATGCTGATCCAAATTCAGCATTGGTGCAGTGCCCTTAAGTGAAGAGATGGATGTGCAACATCGCTCAGCATGAGCTCATTTGACAAAGGGAATCGAATATAAGGCCTTAATTCCAAACGTGTTGTTGGGGGGATGTCTCCATTGTCTTTAAGGGGATTTGGGTCAGTTTCTGTGTGCTTCATATATTTATGATGATGTATTTATTAGTATTGCTGTGTGTGTGGATGCGTTTTCATACATCATTCAATAGCCTGGGTCACTTCTAGCTATGACAGTGAAGGCATTGTTATTTTGCCAGGACAGCAGAGCAGTAACAGAGTAATGTCAGCTATAATTCATCCATTATGGTTATTTGGGTTGAGAAACTCACATCACCATGGAGACATTTTAATAATAATGAAAAAAAAAATTAAAAGCAGCTTTTTAATGAGTTGGCAGCTTGTCCAAGTTGAAAGGTACTGTATTGTGGATTCATAATGAAATTTTGGACATGAACTATTTTACATAAAAGGCCCAAAACTGTAGCCTGTAATTGGAACCAGGAAGGCGTATGGTCTTGATTCAGCTCTACAGGAGGATTTGTATACAGCAGGAGGGAGATAAAGCTCAGTGCATCCTATGGGAGGCACAATAATCAACTGCCTGCATTTGCCAAGTATCTGAGTCTGGGTCCTAGGGGGAAATCAGGCTATAATCATGGCATTTAATTACTGACTGCGAGTCCTCTATCCAGAATACTGCTTTATGCTTCTTTCCAAATGTTATTTAACTAAGGTGAGGGATATTAACTTGGTGCAAACAGTGTGTGTCTCTGTAGGTATCCTCAGATATCCCTCTCGGTGTCCTCTGTTTGCACAAGCTGTTTGTAGCAGTGCTGGTTTTTCATGCAGCCCAGCCTTCTGCCGCCTCCACCACACAGCAGTGTAGCCCCATGCTAGGCAGCTAGATGCATTTAAAACACTGGTTTGTTAATAAAACTTAAAGCAACACCCAGGCAGAAGAGGAGAGGGTGAGCTCATGGCCTCTTTGTGTTTGAACTTCCTAGCTTTGTTGTGGTTGGAAGAATTCCCCACTCCCATGTTCCTGGTCCCCTCCCTGGGTCAAAATCCCTTATGCAGCCCTGGGATACCATCTAAGAAAAGCCTCAAGGGGTGAAGAAAATCTATTTGAAGCTCATGGGCACTGAGCTTGATGTTTTTTGTGGTTTTATATGGCTATGCATCTGCAGTTTAAGAATGATCCATTGTGGTGTTCCCTTCCCCGCATGCTGCTGGCTGCCACACATGTCGATAGTCCCAGCACACACACCACAGTGACCATGGCGGGGCTGCCCCACTTTACCCTGCCCTGCCGGGGTTTAAGATTTCCCAAGCAGATACCCAGCGGTACAATGCAATCCTTGTTTTTGAAAGCCTGGACCTTAAAGGAAAGATACCCTGCAAGTCTCATGCTGCTGAAACGCAGCATCTGAGGAGGTTATGCCCTGTAGGTACCCTCTGTTCAACGGGTGCCACCTCCAATAATATCAACAAAGCACCCTGAATAATGCTTCTGGTGTTTAAGATGTCCAGTTTGGGATGTGCATCCAGGCTTTTCAGTTTGGGCTCATCTTTCCAGTCTGAAGGGCAGAGAAAACCCAAATGGAGGAGTTGTATCCTGCGCAGGGTGTGACTCGATGCCCATATTGACTTGAAACTTCAAATGTGTTTGTCTGGCATCACTGCTTCTGTACTGACTGAATCTGCTCTATACTTCAATAGCTCTAATCCTCCAAAACTTGCAAAAATAGACAAGAATCACCTGAGATCAGGAAGGCTTGCTGTCCTAGTGGAGAAAAAGCTAGGAAATTTGTTAGATGATTTTTAATACACAGACAAATTAGCATCTCCTAGGGATTGCCGGATATATTTCTGTTTTCAGATTTTTGTTTGCACCAACCCTGAAAGCCAAAGCCACAGAATGCTCTGTTCTCATCTGGAATAGACAAAACCTGATGCAACTTCCCTACTCCCTTAAATAAAACCCTTCAATATTGTGTGTGCCTAACTGGCATGGGATGCTTCTGTCCCTCTGACATCTTAAGTTAATTTGGGTACCTCATCATATATGAAACAAAGTTTTTTGCCTTATCTCCTAAAAAGCTCTAGGACATGCTAAGAAAGGGTTAGGTGCAAAGAATAGATTTAAACCAACAGCTTTCTTAAAACCTCTGTTTCCCCAGCACTATGGTCTCATCCCAAAACAATAGACCCCTTGTCATCCTTTCGTTTGCAAGTTCAAATGTGGGGTGGCTTTTGACTCTGACAGACTTCAGTAAGAGCTGGAAAAAAGCTTTCTGATCATAAAGGAATGCTCCTCCAAGATGCTCAGTTCTGCACTTGGGTTTTTAATGTGCCTTCAGAGCAGGTAGCCCTTGGGGGGGGACACTGCTCCGCACTGGCTTTGCTGATGACTGCAGCCCATCCCAACCCTGTATAGCAATAGGCTTTGGGGGGAAGTCAGATCCTCATTTGGCAACTAAGATGCTGCCCTATATAAATTTTTATGGTTGCTGATGTGCACACATCTGGAGGGATGAACCAGAGGTCTCCCCATGGGTTATTAGACAACAGGACTGTTTCTGTAGGGATTAATTTTCAAGGAAACCTGACTAACCTCTTTGCTTTTCCACTCCAGCTTCCCCATTCCCAGAGGACTTCTCCATTCTAACCACTGTAAAAGCGAAGAAAGGAGGTCAGTCCTTCTTGATCTCAATTTACAATGAGCAAGGGATCCAGCAAATTGGTGTGGAGATGGGTAGATCTCCTGTATTCCTGTATGAAGACCATACAGGAAAGCCAGGCCCAGAAGACTATCCTCTCTTTAGAGGCATTAACCTAGCAGATGGCAAGTAAGTGAAATTTTGTGCACAAAGGAAAAAAACAGTACATTGATTGTATCAATACCAGCATGTTGAATGTTGTATAAAATAGGAGTCATGTATATATAAATGTACATACACACCTTTGACTACTGCCAAGTGTCCCATTCTTGAACTTTGCCCTTTGAATAAATATTGCATATATAAAAAGTGTGAATTGCCAGTCAGTGCAAATTGTCTGACACTTATGGGGATAGGAATGCTGTTGACTTTTGCTGCGAAGAGCCTTAAGAAATCAGTTTGTCTTGCAAAATCCACCCTGAATCTTTTGCAGGATGGAAGGAGGGTGGAAAAGGGGGGTAGCCAGAGGGTTGTTGGTGTGGCTTTTTTCTTCTGCCTCTTGAAGCCGGAACTGGCGCTTTCCTACCTGTTTTGGAGGGATGAGAAGTGAGTGGCATCATCTGTCAATACAGCCTTTCTATTTCAAACGAAATCTTTAGGGTTTGCCCAAGGATGACTTGTCATGTGTTTGCAGATGATGGCTGGCATGAAGGTTTGCAGGACATCAGTTTATGAAAGCTTCATTGTTATACAATTGTTGTCTTGTTCTTGAAAGCCCAAGAACCCAAAGCCCTCGTTTAACACATTTGTGGACTGTGTCCTTCTAGATGGCACAGAGTAGCTATCAGTGTGCAGAAGAAAAATGTCACCTTGATTTTGGACTGTAAAAAGAAAATAACAAAGTTCTTGGACCGAAGTGACCATCCCATTATTGACGTCAATGGCATCATTGTATTTGGCACAAGGATATTGGATGAGGAAGTCTTTGAGGTAAGTTACACAATGAACAGCCCTGGAGGTATTCTACAGTGATGATGAGCTGGGTTCTGGCTGACAAGGTATTTACAGCTCATTTTTGAAGCTTGTATTGGATTTTTTCCTAATAGAACACTGTTGTATGCAACTTTTAAAAGTTTTTGTTTCAAATAGGTAAATACTTTCTGTAGTAAGGATGAAAACAGAGCCAGATGACTATCAAAGTGAGCTCCTCTGGTTCTCTGATTTCATGTCCTTGTTCGGGTTCTAGCTGAGCCCCTGCACTGGGGTTTTGTAGGTGTAGTTCTTGTGCTCTCAGCTCATTTAACATGGAAAGGGGTCACAAGGTTTTCGTTCATCCCTGTGTTATGATTTAGATAAAGTTGCAGGGGCAGTAAATAAAGGCTGAGGAAAGCAGCTCCCTTGCAAGTCACAGTTTACTCTGGGACTATAGGAATTTGTTCTTTTCTCATGCATTGGCCATTGATTCTTGGTTTCTTGCACCATGATGTAAGGGGACTCTCCTTGACAGCTTGTTTGGCAGCCCTGTCACCTCCCACACAGCGACTGCTTTTAAAAAGCAAACCAAAATCATGATGGGTGGAATGTTCCCATGAGCTCCTCTGACTTAAGCAGGGATAGAGAATTATTTATAGACAAGGTACATATGGTAGAAGTTCTTCCCATAGTTCAGCAGCTAGTTTAATATATGCATTTCACTAGCAATCTCAACTTCTGTGGTCTGCTGCACTTCTGAGGCTTTCATGGGTATGAGAATCTTGACCCTGATCTTTCTTGCAAGCTAGAATTGCTTCCCTGACATCAGCGCCAGTGCAATCAAGTGTAAACTAAGACCTATTGATCTCTATCTCCTTACTTTTATTGCATTTATGTGGAGGAAGAGCTGTATCTCATGGGCCTCCCCAACCCAGCAAAGGGATGGGGAACATCTATCAGTGGATAATCAGAGCTGTAGCGAAGCCAGCTCTCATCTGCATTTTGCTGTCACTCAGAAGGAAAGTTCCAGTCTGTTTAACATCGCCAACATCTGGGAGCTGGTCTGCTGTAAACAGCAAGAATGCATGGACTGAACACTGCTGCCAAAATCCCAGTTACAGAGTTAGAGCTGAACCTCTGAATTGTGTTAAATTAATAGACGTTCCCTAGGAAGTTTAACAATTAAAATGGAAAGTAAAAACTGGGTTTAATGGGCACTGGAGTGTCTTTCACAAGTGTTGGATGTTCTGCCAAAAATTCCAGCAGTTGCAGTGGATGCTGTATTTTAAGTGGAGTTGTTACATAAAGTGGTGAGCTTTTCTGGGGAGCCACTGGACCCAGGGATCTAGTAGATCTGCTTAAAGACTTTGGTATCACATCCAAACTGGATAAGAAACCTGCACTTTAGACTGCTTCTTCATTTTGCAAAGTAACGCGATTTCTGTAACTGCCCCTGAAGCTTGAGATGTTCCCAGGTGGCTTTTAGTGCTCACCTGGCTTTAGGACTGATTCCTCTGCAGGGCAAGGGAACTCACATTTGTGGGTGGCGATGCTCTCCCAGCTCCACTGTTAGCCCTTCCCCCTTGCTGAAAAGGATTTATCCAGGGGTACCAGCTTGTGAAACCTCCTGGATCTTGGGAGATGGGGTAAAATGGAGCAAGTGTTCCTGTCCCATGGAGCCTGTTGCCTGTTCTGGGTACAAGATGCAGCTATAAGATCGCTGCAGGCACTTACTGAGAACTGGACAGTTATCAAGTACTTTCTGCTCTGTCTTGTAGCACAGGTACTGATATTATACAGCATGCATATAAAAAAATTCTTTAGTTCTGGTATTTGTCCTTTTTTCTGTTGTCATCCTCATCAGACAGAGGGTTTTCAGTGTATCCACACACATAGTCATCAAGATACCAGCAGCATTAAACTAAATGTAATTAATAGGTTTCTTAAAGCAGTGGACTATAACTTAATTTCCTTCATATCTCAGCAACTTAATTTCCTTTGGCCCCTCCTTTCTTCTTTCTGCAAGGCTAAGCAGAAAGTGTTTAAGGAAAATTGTGGATCAGAACAATGGCAAATGGGTGTAAAACTGTTAAAGTTATGTATTCCTGGAAGGCTGATAATTTCTAGACTCAATGCAGAATGATGAGATGAAACCACTGCTGTCTTGGAGGCAACTGCTCTGCAAACCTCAGCTAACAAGTTGTTCCCCAGTGTTTTCTGCACCCATGGAGTTGCATGACTCTTACATGTTTGTCACTTTTACCAGAAATTAGAATAACCCAGTTAGCTGGGAGTGGAGTGGAAGGCAGCATTGGGGAGGGCTTAGTCTGTGTCTCAGCATGAAGCAGCAAGAGCTGTAAGTAGTGGGAATTCATATACTCCTTGTCAGGACTGAAATCAAATAGAACACCAACACTTTTTGTTTTGAAAGTTGTAATTATTTAAGCTCCAGGTCTAGCTGGGGTCGCAAGCAGAGCAGCTTTGCTCTATTCATCGATTGAGCGCCCAGATGGGCAGAAAAAGCCTGGCAGGAAAGGTTAGAGGAGTTTCAAAATATTTCTCTAGCACAACATTCTTCCAGTGGAAAAACGACTTCCTCTCATTAAAATTCAATTAGTTCGGAGGCTGTGTGGATCTCTGTACGGCTGGGGGAATGCTGGGTAGCTTTGAAAAGGGGCCAAGCCTGGAGCCTAGGTTGTACAAGTTAAGTTTTGTGCTGAGCTGTTGTTCAAAACAGAAGTTTACAAATGTCAGGACAGGCTCTCGCGCCGGGGTTGGGAAGTGGCGGCTGGCTTCAAGCTGTGAGTGAGAAGATGCTGTTGTGAGACAGCGAAGGGCTTTCTGCAGGGAGAGAGGGAAAGAGAAAAGAAATAGCCCATGGTGCAGGATAAACACTTTCTCTCTGCAGGCTGTAGTAAGCAGTGTTCCTGTGGCTACAGCAGTACTGGAAGGAAGTCAGGAGACATGTGAATTTATCTCATTTTTAGGGGGATTAACTGTTTCTTTTGATGTGCTTTTTTTTTAAATGTCCATTAGAAACCAAGTCCTAGCACAGCCTAATAGTTATATGTAGGAATAGAGAGAGGATGATATTTGGGAAAGTCGCTTTCCTAGAGAGCAAAGCATCTTCTGCCCAAAACCCAGGGAGACTTTCCAAAACATCCCAGTGATATGATGGTCCCGCTCCTGCCTCCACTCTGCAGTGATGTACGGCAGGACCTGCCTGTTTGGTGCCCACGATCTGTTGCAGGAGTCACGTTTTAGTGCAGGATCCCATCAGTTCTTGTGTGGATGACTAGAAACTAGAAGTATGAGCCCATCTCTGCTGGCAGCAGTGTGTCAGTCCCAGGGCTGACCTGTCAGCCTTTGTGCTGATCCTCGGTAGGCTGTAAGAGACAAGAATAAGTTGAGCGCTTGTCAGGCCAGTGCTTTGCTTGCTTGAGGGTTTACTTGGCTGTTATACATATGCTTCTGCTGCACATCGTACCCATCAACCATGGCCATGGGCTATTTGGGTGCTTTGTGGTATTTCATCATTCCAAGATTGTGCCTGGGAGATGCTTATGCCAAGGAATTTCTGCTCCATGCACAACTTGTCGCTGTGTTCAGGGGACAGCACCTATTTCCTTGGGGCTTGCTCCTTCCCTCAGGGTGAGCAATCAGGCTTGAATATGGTCCCTCTCCCACCCCTAACCAAAACCTGGCAAAGCTTTGACATGTTCAGCCATAACAACGTGCAGCTCAATCCATTTGACCACCATGGCCCAGGACCACACGGATGGCACCTCCCTATGGGTTGGCTTTTCCAACCTGCTGTTTGTCAGGGTGGTCTGGTGGAAAAACAGTTCAGCTGGCTCTGGGCTGAAGAAGTCATTCTGGTTTAGCAGATGTGGGTTGAAACAAAGTTCAGATCCTGGCTTAGTAAGGTCACTGGTACTGTGTTTCAGTCCTAGAAGTGGCTGTATTACAGCAGTGAGCAGAGAAATCCCATAACCTACAGCTGGAGGATCTTTATGCGTGGAAAGGGCCGTATGATGTCTGTGGCAGGTAAATGTTACTGCCTCTGGGCTGGATTAGGTGAATTTAACCCCTTTGCAATGGTGTTTTGAAGCATCTCACATAATGCCATAGAAAGAAGTTTGCTTCCTGCAGTAGTGTATGGCCCAGCCCTGTTTTGCTGCTCAGCATTACTGTGTAGACCAGCGCTTCACAGTGAACATGAACAACGTGAAACTTGTTCAGATCTTGTCAAAGTCCCAGATAGTGACGTATTTCATATTTCTACTGGATATCCTGCTTTGTCTTCTGATCTGTCAGGAAGAGACTGTTGTGTGAGGCTGCTGTGCTGCTAGAAGTACTGTACAGCACCTGGCTGGCAGAGCTAGCATTGGCATCATTGAAACTGTGGTGTGAACATGGGTAAAAATATGAGTACGTTTTGGTAAAACTGCTGAGGATACCTTAATAATAAGCAAGTACATTTAATGTAAATTATTTTTGGTTTACCTGTTTAAAATTGTGTAGGACTGCTCTACAAGGTAACTGGTGTTTTGACCCGCTGGAAATAACGTTGGTTTGCAGTAGCGTCTGGTATTGGTGTGGATTAAATTAGTTTTCCCATAAGTGGAAAAGCTCAGTGCATGTGTATATTGCTTTTTAAGGCGTATGTCCTTTACTGTTGGCTCCTCTGGAGACAAGAGGAGCTTATTTTGTCCAGCTGAGTATTGTAATTGTGTCTCATTGGTCTAGTTGGTACTGTAAAACCAAGTGGTTTCCTCTGATCCTGCCAAACAAGGTGCAAATTGAGAGGGTCTCGGACACCTGCGGACACTGTTCTGCCAACGCAGTGAAACTGTGAGGAGCTGACGAAGTATTTGCTATTAGCTTATGCCAGAGCTTGTCCTGGGATGAGAGATGGTGTGCTGCTGGGGTTTGGATGATGCTGAAAGGATAGTGCTTTTTATTTTCTTTCCTCCTTTGTGTTTTTGAAGACCACTAGTGAAATCAAGACATCAGAAATGGAGGGAAAGCAATTTGTGCTGGGGCGAGCCAGAAAGCCCGGGCACGGTGCCAGAGGTGCTCTTAGGGCTGCTGAATGTTTCAAGGCACAACAAGACAAAGCAGAATAGACACTTCAATGCTCTTAGCTGAGACATTGGGGCCGTTCAGGTGCTGTGTTGCTCCTGGGTTAAAATGCCAACTCTCTTTTCATCTTCTGCCTTGTTTACACTTAAAAAACCAATTATCACTGCAGTTGATAATCCCAGATTTCATTTCACTATCGTCAGGGTTTTCTCCCTCCCTTCCCATGCTCTTGGCTTATATCATTTCCAGCTCTGGAGAGTGCTTTTATGCTTAAAGTTATTTTTCCTGGACACCTCTAAGGTTATAAGATTGAATCCATAGCTTTTGCTTTAGCAAAAGGTGTATGAATGAAAATAGGTTCCTATACGTGTAAACACACTTTTTTTTATTATTTGAGGATGGAGAGATTTAGGGTCCCCCTTTTGCAGGCAGATCTGCTGTTAACATATCGAATAGTGATCCTCCTGCAATAGTACATAGAAGCTAGTACAGTGGGCTTTGGGAAAAGCCAGATTGGTGGTAACTACAAAATTTGCAGGGTTTCTCAGCTCATGGGGGCAAACATACTGTGGGAGCTTCAGGTCTGAATCCATGTCTGACTCGCATGGAGCTTGCCTCAGCATGGCTGGTTTTGCTGTTCCCATTTGCAGGAGGGCCTCGTGCAAATGCAAACTGCTGTGGTGAGGTATGGAGCATGCGGGAACACTTATTTATTTGTTTACTGGAGAAGCAACAAAGTCCCCAATCCCTTCAAACCAGAAGCATCATAGTGGCTCCACTGAGCTCAATGAGGCTTCTCATGAGTGTGTGTTGAACCCATCGTGTTTTGCAAGATCTGGGCTTAGCCCAGAGGCTCAGGAAGGATCAGAGCAGAGCTCATGCTAATTAAGTTTTTGTTAACTTCTAAAAAGCATTTTTTAAAATTAATTAGGGTTTTTTACTAACCTGACTTTCTCTGTCAAGATGCACCACAGATACATGCTCCCGTGTATTTTTCCCTACCTCGGCAGACTGTTGAAAGAAGCTAATTTACAGTTCTGGCTGCCTGCTTCCCTGGCCCTGCCAAATCTGATTTCACCTCTTTTGCTGTAGAGCCTTTCAGGGAGTGCAAAGAGTCGATGTTTTACACCACCAGCATATACCATGGTGTGAGATGATGGAAAATAAAACGTTCTGAGCCAGCAATAGGGTTCTTTATTGAAGATGTCTGTAGCTTTCCCTAGTCTCCTAATAATTCTCCATTTAGTTGCTGTTTTTCTCGTCATTTCTTCTGCTTTTGTTTTTTCAAAGGGATCCTCTTTAGCAAAATGGTGCACTTGAGACATATGGATTAAATCACAGAACCAGGCTCTTCCAGAAGAGCAATGTTGCCTAGAAAATGTCTACAATTATTGAAGATTATGCCTCTGGATGGGTTTGCAATTAATGGTGAGGTTTTTGTGCCAGAGTCCAAGCAATGCAGTCAGTCTAATCAAAACCCAAATGTGATATTTGGCTCCAGTTGGCAAAGTCTCACACACAGCATCGTCTTACACAGGTGCCCAGGGACGTCATCTGGTTTTATCAGTGTGTCTGTACCGCGGGAGGGGCAGAACTGGATCCAGAATAAGAATTGCAAAACAGCTTGTAAAAGTCTGTGCTTCAGGTGGTTTCATTTCAATCCTAAACTGACGCCGTTTCATCTGACTTCTATCTGTCAGGTGCCAGCAAGGAAAGTGAGGGTTTGGGTGGAAACATCAGATTAATTGTTTGCATACACTTTGCTGAAACTCTTGTTTTTCATTTAGATTTGCTGGATAATTGGCAGTTTAACCATCTGGACTGCAGTCAAGCTTTGTGACTGGGTCAGGGTTGCCTGTAATGATGTAGCCTTATTAGTCATGATTACAAAATACACATATTTAATGTTTAACTTTTCTGATTTTTGGTTTGTTTTTTTTGTCAGTGGTAAATTCCATTTCATAAACTGTAAAAGAAGCTGCGTTGGCTTGTGTAGATAGCTACTGCAGGTTGCTGGTATTGAATGCCTTCAGGCCTCTGATAGCATATGGCGTGTGGGGAGATGTGCTTTACTGTTCAAACGGGCCATAGAAGTGCTTTTATTGATGTTTAACAGTTATGCAGTGCATCATTTATATTTTAATACTGTCAAGTTAAACATCAGTCTAGGAAGCTGCGTGGTCTCACAGCTTCTTGCAGTTTGTCCAGTCAAGCCCTGAGTCTTGCAGGAGGACCCGCAGAGGTTGTGTCTCAGGATGGGTGCTGTTGAGTGTGACCTTCAGGCAATGGATGTCTCTTACTGGGTGGGGGCTGCTTCTAATTTCCAGCATTACATTGTGCCAAATGGGCTCTGACTGGGGGTCCAGATTTCAGTTTGACACCTGCATTGGTTAATGTGACTAATCTTCCTCTGGATCTTTGCAATCAGTAATACATGCTGTGTGCTGTAATTAAAAAAATAAGGCAGAGCAATGGCCCTTACACCCTACTGGTCTTATTTGAGGTAGCGATAAGGGGAAGCTGTGGCTTTGCGAAGCACTTCATATTCCCCGTGTCCAGCAGAGGAGATAAAAGGAGGATTCTGCATAGAAGGAGATGGGGAGAAAGAATCCCAGGAAGTCTGGCAGCATTAACAGGAGTCTGCTTGGCTGCCCGTCCTGGCCTTGGTGCTGGTGTGTACTGTTAGTCTAGAAAAGGGATTTAGTCCTTTCAGTGTCATCCTGATTTAAGGACCTTTTAATCATTGCTTCACTGCAGTCCCATTTGTGTGGTACCTGTGGGCAAGTGTGCAGCTTTGCCTGTTGTTTAATATAGAATTGTCTTGGGTACAGGCTGAATATCTCGAGCGCTGGCAGCATCAGACAGCACTGAGGAACCCAGTGGTGAGCCGTGGTCTGCCAGAGCCCTGCTCGCCCGTCACGAGCCTGGGCACAGCAACGGGATGGTGGTGTCTGTAAATGGGAAAAGGCACCAACCCCGAGCAATGCTTGTTGAGGGGTCCCTCCTCACGATCTTGTTAGCAAAGCACGGTGAATGCTGAGGATACGGGGCACTTGACACTCGTTAAAATACAGGATTAATGCCCAGTGTGAATGGCTGGTGAAGGACATGGGACCTTGCCCCGGTCTGAGGAGCTGCTGACTTCTCTGCCTGCTCCCGGACAGTGGTTGCAGTGATGTGCCGTGACTCCAAGGGCTACTGAAATCAGAAATTGTTATGGTCCAAGTAGGCAGTTGGGAGCCTGATGGTTGCCTTTCTAAGGACTCCTGCAGGTTAGTTGGTTTGGGTGAGCTTTTGCCATTTTGGAGGGCATGGGTGAGGATGCTGTGTGGGAGCTGTCAGTGGGGAGAGATGCTAAGCAATACCATGCAGCGTGCTCCATCACTGCTGGCCATGGCACGGAGAGGACAGGCAGGTTGTTGCCCAACTTCCTCTGGCCTGGGGTACCTCCTGCAGAGTGGGGTAATCCATTGCAACTGCTAATGGAAAACTAAGTGGTCTCTGGAAGGCAAAGCTCATCCTTCAAAACAATTTCCATCCACCACGGGGATTGTGGGGTTTGGGGAGCAGAATTATCTGATTGTTCCTGACATTCACCTGGCAGGGTTTTGTATTTAAATGCTGGCAGGCAGCAACCTAGGCAGGCTTGTTCCACATGATGGATGCTGTTAGGTGTAGTGTCATTACTCTTTCAGCTGATGGCTTCGTTTGTAGTTTGCTTCCCCACTTGGATAGTGGGAGGAAGAAGGAGGGGGCTTGGTTTCTTCCATGGAAACTCTGAGGTGCCAGAAGGCTGATTGCTGAGCCCAGACAGGGTGATGTAATGCTGGAAACCTGCTCCTCTCTGGTGACATCATGCCAAGGTTTACAGTGGCGTTTTGGACATGGCTGTCTGCAGGGAGCGGGCAACAGGACAGGGCTTCAGGAGCAGAAAGGGCACCACAAAGGGACCCAGAGTGTGTTAAAAGTCACTGAAGAGGAGAGCAAATGGACAGGTTTGGGAAAGATGATTTTCCTCAGCTTGCATATGGGGGAAAAGCCGAATACTCATGCTATTGGGGAGAAGTTTCCAGCTGAACTTTATTGGCAGCATCACTATGCAATATGGAAAAGTGATTACTGAGAGCAGAGAGCGATAGTGTGTCACTGGCCCAAATCAGTGCATGTTTCCCCTTCCCTGCTAATTTGGGAACCTTGTTCTATGTGGGAGGTAACACACCAATTAGTCTTATTTGCATAAAAGTGAATTTCTGGGACCGAAGCCTCTGCATAGGACAAAATCCTCTTCTATGTACAAAAAGCTTCATTGATTTGCATTGTTGCAGCAAACTTATGGGCAGTACAGGCTCATCTGAGCCAAATTTGTGGTAAAGCCATTGCATTGAGGAAGAGGATGGTGAGCACTGAGCTCTGCAGGTCAGGCAGGAAGGTGTGTTTGTCCTTGTTGACCTGGCAGTGCCCAAGCTGTTGTTTCTCTGAAATTTAGGTTTTCATCTCTATTGACTTGCCTTTGCAGGGCGCTGCTTGAAGTCTGTCATTTCCTTAAGCTAGGTTTTCATGTACATAGCCTCTAATTGCAGCAAGGCCAGACTTAAATCCAGCATAGAGAAGACCATCCTAACGTAGAAGCCTCTTAGTTGACTTTGTGTTCAACCCATTCCCTTGTCATTTAGGTACGAACAAATGAAACGCATGTTCCTTACACATGGTGAGGCCTTTTTATTTTTTTTGAGGCAGTCTGGGCTGCTTGCCAAAGCCCAAAGGAAAATCCTAGCCTGCTCCAGACATCCCCAGCGTGCAGGTGTACTGCTTTGACAGAGCCGAGCAGGATCGAATGTATATGTTCACAATAAATACATCACCCTGGGGATGGGAGCTGGAAGAGGGTGTTCCTAATGACTTGTGCAGAATATTGGATGTGTGTTTGTGTGTATGTGTGTTTTCTATTCCCTCCAAGAACACGGAAAAAAGTCTCTAACCGTGGGCTCATTGTTCTCCACACGTAGCCACATACTGGCTGTGGTTCAGGAGGTCAAGTCTGCTTGAACAAACAGTGCTTTGGCCACTGAAGCGAAATGTGTGGGGAGATGAGAGAATTTGTGGTGAATATTACTTTTGTGCACTGTTCTCTGCTCTGGAATGTCTGCAAACATAGCAAGGTTTTCCTGAGGCTTTGATGCCTTGCATAAGCAAATTTATCTGCAAATTATATTTACCCTCTTCCAGCTTGCTGCTTAGACTACTGAAATCTGAGCTGTGATGCTCAGCTACTTCTGGTCACGCTGCATCCGTTCCTGTTCCTTAATGGGTTTTGTCCAGATAACCACATTTCTGAGCTGAACTTCCCATTTGCTCTTCAGGCCATAGGGTGTGCAAACCCAGCTCCCTTTCTTGGGGTGAAAAGCTTGGGTCATGCCCAGTTAGCTTTGTTATGGGAGCTACACAGGGGTTTGTGTTTAAAAAGCAAGAGTTTTTGAATGCTGAATTTGAGATGGGAGATGCTGCGTAGAGGTTCTCTTGCAGGAATAAAAAAAAAACCAAACAAATCAACTTTTATGGACAATTAACAGCGTTGAAATGTAATTGCAGAAATACTTTGGAGCGTGGAGGTGAGAGATGTGTGAACATCAGCAAGGAGACAGTCCATTTCCCGGGAGAAAGAGGGAGAAAGCGTATGGGTGAGAGGTGTTACGCCTATGTGTGCACACTAGCTCAGCTATCCATTTTCACCTCTTTCCTGGCCAAATTTGCTGGGAAATAGCAATAGGAACCTGCATAAAAACTTCCTTCTCGGGTGGTCCCAGCAGATGTGTCCTGCTCAGTGCTCCATGGCTTGGTGATTGTTGTCTGCCAAATGCAGGAAAATTCTTTCCCAACCAAAATTTGGTGTTAAGTTAAATTCTGTGTGTGTCAGCAGATATCCCCATGGCTAAGCATGTAATCCCACTTATATCCTGAGATAACTTTGGCAGCCAGGTCTATTTTTCCCCTATTCCCTTTAATCCATAAAACCTGGATTCTGTATTTACCTCCTGGGGCAGAAAACATTCCAAGTCCTGATTAAAAGCCTCTGTGTATACAAAACCCTTGATCCTGAGCCACCTCGGTGTGGAGGGCTGAGGATAAAACCTCAGGGTGGATCTTGGGGTTGTGGTAGTTGGGGGGTGGAAAGCCTGCCTGTGGAGCTGAGAAATCAGCTTCCAGATTAATTCAGTTATGAGGAAAAAAAAATTGGAGTAAAAGCAAGGGGTGTGCAGCTTTTAGGTACCTTAGTACTCAGAAGAGCTCCAGCTGTTGTGGGATGGGAGCAGGAAGCCCTGATGTGCTGCTAGAAGCAAGAGCCACCTTTTGGTGATGGAAGTGAGCCCAGACTGGGGGAGGCTGATGCTTTCCAACATGAGCCATGGGCTTTGGAGCTGCCTGAAGGCTCGCCTGAGGTTTCATACTGGAGTTTGGGAAGTGTTTAAGGGGAGAGGATGGGAAATCCACAGAGCAGCAGCATGGGACTGCCCTTGGTTGCTTTTCCTGCCCTTGTAGCAGTGGTGTGAATTGTCTGGTGGAGCTGTGAAATGCCATCTGCTGTGTTTGACCATCATGGATAGTCATGGCTAGATGTTTCATGGAGACCTTGGGTTGAATTTCTTTCCTGCCACCTCCTTTTCCGTACCAAGACAGGCTGCTGCTCAAGTTTCTCTTGAGACTGTTCACCACCTTCCCTAGACCCTCTCTTTTCCTTTGCATCCCCCACCGCCATCGTAGCCAGGGGTGGGCGTGAAGCCCAAAGCTTTTTGGGTCATTGGGACCAACACCTCCCAGGCAGACACCACGACCCCGTTTACACAGGGCTGAGTAAAAACTGAGCAACTGCCTCCACTTTGGCTCAGCGCAGCTCCAACAGCGACTTTTCAAATATGTAACTTAAGCCAAGAGCTTCACTTTACTACATATTTTCCACTGTGAGAGTCCCCCTTACAATACGCTGGCGTATCCAGCTTCGTGTGGGCGGCGCAGCCAGCAGAAGCTGATCTCGTTCCTAATTTTCCATAGATGAAAGGGAAATAAATCAACGTGAAACCGGAGCCAGGAAACGGCATCGTTCAGCACGGAGGGGGAAGACACAAAAGAGCAACGCCGCGATGTGCTGTGCCGCAGCTTGTAATGAGGGAGAATCTGTTTTTAAACTATCCCTTATGGTTCACACATATGTCATTGAAAAATAACTTCTATAGGAAAAAGCAAGGCCTTTAGCTGGGTTATTAGTGGATTATTTGATTTGGATGGAGAGAGGAAACTTGGAACAGTGTGATCAGCCCTTGGTAGGGCAGTGACATCAGGAGGTGAAGTTGGATGGGGGAAACGCAGCACTAAATGAAATGGTAAAGAAAATAGGGAACTTGAGTGTGGTCAGGTCTGTAGGACCACAAGAAGAAATGGGAAGGCTGGGCAGCCTTGCGGGCTCTAATTTGGGTTTACGTGGAGTTTTCAGACTGAGTTCTCCCCTCTAGGCTGCATCTCCTCTCCAAGGAAAACGCTGCAATTTCCTTGTTTTGTATGAGAAACGTAGCCTGGATAAAAGGGCACTGACCCTCTGACTGTAGATGGGGACACCAGTCAGGCTGTGGGGCTGCTGGGGCCATGTGTGTTGGGTGGTGACCCAACAATGGGGGTGACCTTTAGGTGGTGACAACTGGGACCTGGAGAGAGGTGGCACTGGTGATGGAGAGCTGGGCTGCCCTGGGCTACCTGGTGCTCAGAGAGCAGTGGAGGACAAGGGCAAATGGGGACTTGGGTTTCTTCCAGGCATTCCTAATGAATGCAATGAGGAGAATGGAGAAAATACCTTTTTTCAGCCTGTTCTATGGAGTGCAGGATATCGAGCGTATGCTTCAGAAAGGCAGTGTTATTTGGAATACACCAGATGCAAAATGAGGGTGTTATTTCAAAATTGCTTGTTGTTTCATCTTCTTTCCCTCTCAGCTTTATTAACTGCTAGTTAAAGGGCTGGCAGATCATGATAGACAATGACATCCATTCAGTTTGTCCTACTCATTTCTCAGAGGCCTGGGATGGGCTTTCATGTTTGTTTGTTTAGTTTTTTTTAATTTCCATGCTGGACAGGGGAAGGTTAGGCTGACACTATCCTCCCTGTATGTAAAAGCCTCCCACAATGTGCGGGCTATCACTTAATGTAGCTTTCTAGTGGGCCTGAATGTGAGTTCTTTAGGCTGTTGTTCTGGCAATGCCGACCTGTGCTGGTCCCCTCGCGCCGTTCTCAGGGCACTGCTGAAGCGATGAGCACCCAGACAGAGAGCCACAGGAGCAGCTGTCAGGCTGTGCATGCAGAGGAGGTTAAAAATCTTTTTTTTTTTTTATTTCAACCACTGATGTGAAGCCAAACTTTGCCTGGTTCTGGTACCTTCCCAGATTGTCCCAGCAGTTGACATCACTGGTCAGTGGGCTCTGAGCCCTGCTGTCACAGCGGGCAGTTGTGATGGCTGTCAGGGAGAGCACCACCTTGCCACACTGTCCCGTTATTTTATCCTTGCATGAAAACTTCTTTCCTTGACTGGCAAGAGGAGGCTACAGTTGCAAAAGCCCACTGCCAGGTGCCTCCTGAGTTGCCCTGCTTAAGCACATCCATAGAAGCAAACTTTATGAGTAAGTATTAAGAGATTATTTTTTTTAATAGTCTAATTTGCTACTTGCAAGGGTTCAGAAGCATAATCTGACTTGATGCTTCAATTAGGGAACAAAACCACACTGTGTGAATAGACCTGAGCCAAATCGGCTCCTATTGGAAAACAATCGGAAGGAACGGCTTGAAAAACTTCTGCTGAGCAGTTATTCACGCTTGTTATTTTGCAAACACTATAGAATGGACAGTAACTTAAAAGGAGGAAAAAAAGTCTAAATTTTGGATAGGTATCTGATAACTTTTGTTCAATAATCTGTTGCTATGAAGTCGCTCTCAGCTGGTGGTATTAATATTGTAAACGGATGGGGGGTGCATCTATTGAAGAATACCTGTGGCCTCAGCAGTACAATTTTTGACCTGTTTTTAAAGCATTCTTTTCAAAGCTATCCTATAGATTTACACTATTCCTGGCTAAGCATTTGTAACCTGGAGAGGAATAAACCCAACAGTTCTATAGCGACCATGCTATAAAGGTTGTGTTTGGACTAGATGTAAAGACAGTGACAACAGAGCTTGTGATTGTGGGGCCTCTATTTTTAGGGATCAAGGCTGTAATTTGTGTGGAGTGTGACATAAATGCTGATTTTAAGTTACCAAATGAAGAGTTTGAAGGCAGAAATCACAGAGTGACAAGCTGCTGTGTGGTCATATGGGAAAAAATAACTCTTAAGGGTTTGATCCTTGTGTGTTTGCTGGAGAGCCAGTTATGGTTACAAGTCTGTTGTGCAGATGGATAAGCTGCTCTGAGTAAAGGCTCATCGGAGGTTTCCTGGGTGGCAGTGCCAGTGTGAACGTGGCCAGCACCTGATGACAGGTCGCAACAAATCCTTGGGCTCTGCTGTGTCCTGTGATGTTGCTCTGAGAGCTGCCAGGGGAGCTGGTTAGCTGACACCTGGAGATGATTGGTTTTCTCCTCCATTCTTCTTGGCTCTGGAAAATTGAGAAGAGGGTGGGGTGTTTCCCATGTATAGGCAGAAATACAAGAACTGCTTATTTTGTGGTGCTTCAGCTCATCTTTTTCCAGTTACTGTGGGAATTGGGAATCTCAGAGATGCCTTGAGATTAGTCAGGTCTAGATTCCTTCTAATTTGTGTCTCGTGGTTGCTTCAACTTTTCTTATGGTAGGAACATTGAAGAGATGTGTTCTTATTGTGCATGCCTGTATCGGATCAGATGTGAACTCACTGCAAAGCCTCCCCTCAGACAATGGACTTGTATGATGCCTTTCTTTTACCCAGCTGTCTGTTTCCATGACATTTATAGGAGTTTAATTATCCTGAGCCTTTTCCTCTGTCAAAAGTGATTGAAATCAGCTATCAGATTCAAGAGTTATTGAGATAGACGGACACACCTGTGGCTGCACAAAGAGATCACACATGGCTTGCTTTCAGGGGAAACCAGCCAAAAAAAATGTATTGCTGTCCTAATGAATTCATTAGAGGAGAATGCTTCCTAATGTATTAGTTTAAACCTTCAAGTTAAATAACTCTCAATGCGGTTTCTGGTATACACAAGAGATGAATATTTAGTTGCTAGCAGTTGTAATTACAGAGGTGGCCAGAAGGCTGGGTTGTTTCATTGGTGAAGGTGTTTCCCTCTAGCCTGCCGGCTATGCATACAACAGCTCTACTCCAAGTCCTTCCTCTAGGTAGGATCCTTGTAGGGAGAGTCCCAGTTCTGCTCTAACTCCTTGTGCTGGTAAAAAATGCAAGAACTGGTTCTGCCTAGCTGAATGGAGGCAACATTTAAGATCCCACACAAGGAGCAACGACAGATCAGGTCTGCTGAGAACCTACACCAGGTCTGACCTTAACATCTCGCACATTCCCTAGGAGATGGCGTAAACGTGCCAAGTCCTTCTGCCAAGCTGGCCCTGCATGCAGTCTAAACCTGCTTTTCTCTCATTCCAGCCCTTCTCAGAATTGAGTTTCCTATTTTTCAGTCAAAACTGGAGAGGGGAAAAGAGAGTCAGACTATTTACCATGTTCATGAGAGTTTTGGAGCAGCCAAAGAAAACTGAGTCACTTTGGAAGGGCTCTCTGCAGTCAGGTTTTTTACCTTTTTCTTCACTCTTCCCCTGAAATAGAAGGAACACCTTTGCCCAGCCAGCAGCTCAAAAATAAGCCAGCAAAGGAGCTATTTCTTCCAGTCAAGCCTGGTTAATAGCATGGTCTAGATAAATCGCATTGCAAGGCTTCCATCCCACAGCTACAAGAACCTCTGGGGCCTTTGGTGACTCAGACCCAGTGAGCCACTGAAGCTCCTGGCCCATTTTCTGTTCTTGGGGAAGGTGTTACTGCAGGAGATCTGTTAATGGTTTCTCAGGAGAACAGTGTGAGCTGAGGATGGTCCCCAGCTGGCCAGGAAAACCACAGCAGGCTGCTTGTTGTAGATGGACACAGTTCTTCATCCTCCAGCCCTAAGGTCCCCCTGGAGCTGGTGTTCACCAGCCTGAGGGTGTGGGCTTCTTGCGTGGCAGGGGCTGAAATCAGGGCACTGGTGGGTACCATGAGCAGGTCTTGTGGCTTGGCTTTGCATCTGCTGCAGGTGATGGAAATCCCAGAGATGATTAGGGCTTGGCTTGGGTGACTGAGGGGGGGATAAATGGCACATGTTCAGCTGGCTTGGGTCAGCCCTTCAGAGGAGGTGTTCAGGGCTGGCAGAGAGCACTGGTGTCCTCTAAAGGGCTGGGTGGGACAGGGAGCCTGCTCTTGGCTGCAGGTCGCTTTGTGGTAAGATCAGTGCCTCTGGTGTGGGCTCCTGAGGCTGTGCTGGCCGGGTCCATCCCTGCGGACGTGGCGTGCAGTCGGTGCTCCAGCAGGAAACGTGTGCTCCGCTCCGGAGGCGATGCCCGGGCGCTCTGTAAACACCCGGTGATAGCTGCGTTTGACATGTCCCAGCTTTCACAGGAAGAGGCCAGGGATAAGGATTAAGCCCTGGCTTTAGGAAAGCTGCTAGGGATATGTCAGGCTTTAGCAGGGTACATGTCCCATGCCAGAAGTGGAAACAAAATCATTAGGAAGTCAAGAGTCTTTCAAAAGTACCCAAATCTGGATGCTTTCCTCCTCTATCTGTGGAGGAGCTTGTTTAAGTCAGCAGTGCTTAACATATGCATCTATAGATGTCACACTTAAAAATATATATGCTTAGATATGATGCATGGATGTGCAAAACATGTATGCAAACACTGTGGGTGCAAAGTGGAGCTTAGAATCATGCAAAGGGGCTGCAGAGGAAAGCGTCCTTGTCACTCATGCATCCCATGAGGTGGAAGTACTCTGGAAAAATAGCATGTTCCTGGTTAATAATTAAAGACTATATGCTAATATGTCTGTACAGAGTGATAGATTTAGGGCATGCAACATTAAATCTGGTGTTTCTGAAGTTTTGGAACCCTTGCAGCTGTAATTTTTTTAAATTGTGTGTGTGCACACAGGCAGGTTCTTTTTAAAAGAAAAATTGCAAAATCAGCTTCAGCCGTGTGGTCTCATAGTGACATCTATGAAGTTTATCAGCGAGCATGGGACACACGTGTATGGGCGCCTGCATGCATGTATGCCTGCGTGTACATACATGAACATCTATTATGGGTAACCTAACATGCAGCTGCTACTTTAGAGAGAAAATATTTACTTCAAGGTGATGAAATTTGAACTAGAAGTCATGCAGTTTAATAAAATCGTGTGGTTTAGATTCCTTGTTCTTCACATATGTTTCTAATCTGCTGGGGGGGTTCAGACCATCTGCCCAGAACACGCAATTTATAAAAAC
The DNA here is from genome assembly GCF_031877795.1 of Strix aluco. NCBI lineage: Eukaryota > Metazoa > Chordata > Aves > Strigiformes > Strigidae > Strix > Strix aluco. The sequence continues at coordinate 12,625,629 of NC_133950.1, forward strand.
GTTTTAAAATGCTCATTTTGCAAATATAAAGACTGACTCTACAATAGGAAAATGAAATTTGAGAGTAACGTCCTCTCTTTATTGGGGTGGAGAGAGGTGGGACTGTCAGGGGTTTCTTCTTTCCTTTTTTTTTTCCTCCTTTAAAAAAACTGAACTGTGAGCTATTATTTTTCCTCTCTTTGCAAAATAGCTGCAGAAACCTCTCATGTTATTTTGCCTGTGTTACCACAGTGCTTGGCCAGGCTGTAGAGAAGGAGTGAATATAAAGCAGCCTTTTGTCACCCCAGTCTACGCAGCCCCTCTCCCTGTCTGTCCGTCCTTCCAGGCTGCGGCCGCAGAGTAGGGGAAGCTGTTCAGTCGCATCCTGCTTTCTGTGTCCATAACTGATTGTTTCACACCCAAAAATCCTAGCAGATAAATTGTGGTTTGTTTAACAGACGTAAATATATAAAAATAGCCAGTGGAGCTGAGTGTCTGAGCGTGATGGTGGTTGATTTAAGGCTATCTGTCTCTTCGGGTGTTTTTAGCAGGTCTTTCTATTTGCTTTATTTTTTAAGGCATCTTGGCTGCCTTTTTCTTTTCTGCAGTCCCTACCGCTTGGCTGCTGCTTTGCCCTGGGCGTACCTTCCCATCCCGTTGAAAGAGTTACGGTGTTTGTGCTCGCTCAAAAGAGGAGGGATGCAGATAAATCAATGGCAGAGCGCTGGCCCCCTGGATGGCAGCGCTTTGAAGAGAGGCCTGGGTTAGCAGGGGAGCAGGGAGCTTGCAGTGGAAGGGAAAATCAAAGCTGGCAAATACTCTGTTCCAAAGAACGGCAGTCTGATGGTGATGCCACCACGTTTGCAGCGGCTGATGTAAGGCCGCCTGCACAGAGCTGTAAGGCGTGAGGATAAACAGAAGCTGAGGAGTCATTTCTTCTCTGGGTGGGTCCCGCTCCCTTGTGCCGTTAGCTGCAGCAGTTATTAAAAGTACTCGTCGGCTTCGCAGTGCTGTCTACGGAGCGCACAGCCGATGTCTGGTGGTTTGCAGCACCAGACATGAGTCAAGGGAAAGCTGGACACGTCCCCCGGTACGTGCGTGGGATGGACGCTGCCTCCTGCCCTGTGCTGCCTGACCTGGGATGCTCCTGCGGGAGCCTCTCAGCCGGCGTCGTAAGGACAAGAGATTTAAACCACTGTTTCTGCTCTGCTGGCCATGTCTACCTTTGAGATTTTTTCTGCTTTTTTTTCTAGCTTAAATTTTCCCATTTGCTAGAGAAAATCTTCCTTGCTGCCAGCAGTTGTGCCTCTCGTGCAGCCCGGCTCTGCGGGTCCTGCCCCACTGGTGTCACAGCTGTGTGGGGTGGACCCGCAAAGGGATGCTGCCCTGTCCCAGCCATGGCTTTTCCATCTCTGAAACAAAAACCCTGGAGAAACACAGTGCTATGATGGCCTCCCAGTAAATACTTTGTAGAATTGATGCTCTTTGTTCTTCTGCCAGTGCCACCTGTTTTCCAAGCTGCCTCTTTCTTAAGAATTGTTTTTCTCTCCATGCTGTGTCCCCCAAGTTCCTGGATCTTCAATGACAGGTTGCTAATTTGCCTTATCTGAGTTTTTCCACCCATTTGGTAAATTGTTGAACAAAAACTGTCTTCCAAGGTCTAGGCATCAGCTTTGAGGTAGGAAAGACACATCACCCACTGGAAGCAACGCTCGTTTATGGCTTACGGAGGGAGCTGCAGGGTAACAAACTACGATGCACATGGAATGCTTCATCTGAGCACTGCAGCCTCCTTCAGTCAGTCAGGGTCAGGGTTGAATAAGGTGAAGTACAATTGCCTCAAAGCATAAAGCAGCCCCAGAGCTTTTTGGGATCTTTAAACTGGTGATTAGATGTCTCTTCTGAAAGGATGGAGGTTTCAATTAGGCGACGTGCCTGGGGATGAATCAATGTTGGCAGTGAAGGGATGGGGGGCTGGTGCAGGGAGGATGGGACCGTGTGGTCTGGGTGGTGAGTCTGGAGCTCAGCTTGGGCTCTTGCCCCATCATTAAATGTCCATTTGAGCTTGGTCAGGTTTTTTCATCTTGTCCCTTTTCTGTTCTCTTCAGGGCATTGTCAGTCCCTCCATGAGAAGCTCTTGGGGCAGGATGTGATGGTTCAGTGGACCGGGGTAGCAGAGGGCTGAGGCAAGGGTGACTGTAGAGATGTTACATGAGACTGGAGAGAGCAAAGGGGCTCTAGGCTGTCTGAATTTGGTAAGAATTCCGGGGAAAGTGGCAGGAAGAAATCAGCAATGATTAATGGGCTTGACAAATTCAGCCATTTGGAAAGGCAAGCAAATCTTTCTCCCATTGAGGATAGGAAACTGGAATGGTGGATGGGTCCATCCATTGCCTGTAAAGCGCTGTCATGTAAATAATGCATCCTGCTGATGAATACTGTGTATATTGTCTTTGGGAACTAGCTCTGCGTTGTCACTTAAACAAAAAAGGGCTTTGGTATAAGCTCTGGCTTCGCATTTGCTTCAGCAAGTGCAGAGGGTGCTCGGTGTTGCGCTGGCGGCTGTGGCCGCTGCTGGGGGAGTGTTGACATTAGGGTAGGGCATTATTTACATTGTGTGGTTATTGGGGCTGGGGGGAGGTGTCGGGGGGAAGTAGCTGCCTGGAAGCGAACCTCATATTGGTGTCTCCAGCTCTGCTAATGACTCGAATCCTTGACTGGTATTTGGGTATTGGCAGAGTGACAGCTTCTTCAGGAAAGCTTTCCAGAATTAGCAAAGCCATCTGGCTTTTGTTCTCCTCTTAGAGAATCGCTTGTCCTTCCCTTCCTGTAAGGAGTTCTGGCTAAAGTGCTTGTAACTTGTATTGCGATATTACACCAACAGACCTACAGCGTGCTGTGGTCTCTGCAAGCGCCTATGAAATACAGCCCCTTGCTCTGAAAAGCCTCTTTTCTAAGAAACAGCCATGGAGTGGCTGACCCGAGGATCCAGCAGTTACGGATGGAGGAAGCACGACGTGGCGTTGCCTGACCTTGTTTTCCATCCATGGGAGCAGGTCGGGGTGTTGAGGACAGCTCGGAGCGGAGGGTGGGAGGGTTTAGGGAAGAGGCATAGAGGAGGGGACACGCTTCCCTGCCCTGCTCCTGCAAAGCCAGTGGCCAGGGCTAACAACGAGTTAATGGACTGTTGCGTGATAGGAAATTGGGTTCTTCCCTGGGATTATAAAAAATAAAGGTTGAAAATTACTGGGGAGGTTAATTACCTTTGAGCCAAAGGGCTTATTTTCTTCTTGTTGCTGTGGTCAGGGAGAGAGGCATGTGGGTTGTCCAGATAATTACTGTAGTTTGTGTTTGGTAAGTTTAATATCAGAAATGGTGAAGGCTTAGCTTTGGGGTGTGGATGCAGTACCACGCTGATGTGTCACGGGAGCAGGGCTTCTTAGGATACCTCCTCTCCCAGATGGAGATGCAGTGAGAAAGGGAAACTATTACCAGCCCTTGAGAGGTTTTTCCTTGAAGCCATATTTGGTTCTAGTGAAACTTCTATCCCTTTTCTGCTTAATTAAACCTGTTTTTTTCTAAAAAGGGCTCAGAATAGGCTCCTATCCGAGTGCCAAAAGCCAGAGGGAGCCATTCTTGTGGTAACTGGAGCCCGAGAGGGGAAATAGCAAGGTCTCTCAGCAAAGCTGCCCTGTCCGTTCCTGCAGCCCTTCTGCGCAGGATGGGGAAGCAAACATCCGGGTTGGGTTTATCCAAACCACCAAGTATTTGTAGCTGACTCATGACTGCGTGCAAGTCAGGCTTTGTTTTGGGTTTTTTTTGAGTCAGACCTTCAACTATTGCCTTCCCATTTTGTAGTGCAAAATTTTTGGAAGCCCAAAGGATGCCCTTTAGGTACCAGTTGCTTCATGTGGTGAGCTTGCTCCTCTCTGTGGCTGGCCAGAGAGAGGGGTTCAGGACACAGGTACAGGGGCCAGAGGGGGTGATGAGGCTTCGTCTGACCCCATTGCTGCAGTTTGGCTTCTTTTCTGGGACTCTGGGGTGATGCCAGTACAACAAAGGATGCACTGATGCTCTGAGCAGTTACTGTACCTCTGATTTGGGGTCTTGCTACACTGGCAGAGCTGGGGGCACAGTGATATCTGGGTCACCCCTTGCTTTCCTTCTTCACTGACTTCAGTCCCACTATTACCCTCCAACCTGTGCAGACTAAGAGCCACTGGGAGCCTGGAGCAGGGCAGCTGCTCTGTCCTTAGCAGAGATCCTCCATCCATGGGCAAGTGCTGATGACAGATTTTATCAAGTGGAACATCTGAGTGCTGGCAGGCTGTCTCTGAGATGGGGATTAGGTTTTTTGGAAGCTCGCTGGTGGCTGGGATCACTGAGCTTTTACTTCATCATAGAGCTACATTGAACCTCTGCCACTCTTAAGCCACCCAACTGGGTTTGCGTTTATGGACCAGGGAGTTTGTCATAATAAAACTCGGCAACATCCCAATTACTTCCACTATTTTTTGAGATTTTTGTGTTACGATTGTATATCCTGGACCTGTGGTTATCCAGTTTAAATGTAGGAGTTTAAAAAAAGCACATCAAGCAGTATTTATTCTTATGGAAGAGTATCTAAAACTTCTGGGGTAATGCACTAAAACAACAGTCCAGTTAATTATTGTTGCGTTGCAGTGAGAGCCCCAAAGAATCCCAGTATTTATGGAGCTGCTGCCAATGCCAGATGAAATCACTCAGACTATCCTCGCCAGCTGTTTGTTTTGTTGAACCACAGCAATTTCTCCAAGTTACTGAAGTTGATGTCATTGGAAGTGATGTGACATTTCTGCACACATATAGAATAAGTGTTAAAAAATGCTCCAGAAGAGCTTTTCCAGTCTTGTCTGGGAGCTGGCTGGGGAGTTGAATTAAACTGGCTTGATGGAACTTAATCCATAAAGCAAATGAGTCATCAGGCATAAATGGCTTTACCATAAATGTCAGAGAGATTCTTACTGGTCCTGATAGTTAGCACTTATATCTGTTTGGAGCAAATAAAAGCCTTGCAATTCACAATCATTTTCATCAGTGTGCTGTCCTGCCTCTTCCTCTTCACAAGAAGCTCTAGGAATAAAGGTCAAAATGTGATTTATTCCCCTTTTTTTTAAAACTACCTCTTCTGATGAATGAAATATTGGTTATTTTCAGGCAAAAATGGACCTTTGTTTCCCTCCAAATTTTTTGTCAAACCAGGAAAACACATCTCTCCCTTGCCTCCGTGTGCTAAGAAGTTGCTGCAGTTATGGGAGCACTTTCTTGAGGCCTATGTGCCCAACTTGGTCACATGCCAAAAGAGGACTTTACTGCACTGTCTGCATGGGTGGCTGGGGCTGGAGGACACCGTGCTGGTGACTTCTTCAAAGCAATACCACTGTGTTACTGACTTGCTCCCTGAGTCGAATACCTCTTTACATCACAGAATAGTTTGGGTTGGAATGGACCTTAAAGATCATCCAGTCCCACCCCCCTGCCACGGGCAGGGACACCTTCCACTAGCCCAGGTTGCCCAAAGCCCCGTCCAACCTGGCCTTGAACCCTTCCAGGGAGGGGGCAGCCACAGCTTCTCTGGGCAACCTGTGCCACTGTCTCACCACCCTCACAGTAAAGAATTTCTTCCTTATATCTAATCTAAATCTACCATCTTTCAGTTTAAAACCATTACCCCTCATCTTATCCCTACACCCCCGATAAAGAGTCTCACCCCACCTTTCCTGTAGCCCCTTTAAGTACTGGGAGGCCACTCTAAGGTCTCCCCGGAGCCTTCTCTTCTCCAGGCTGAACACCCCCAGCTCTCTCAGCCTGTCCTCACAGGGGAGATGTTCCAGCCCCCTGAGCATCACTTGAAAATAAATCTTAAAAACCTAAATGACTTGGCTGGTAAAGTGTTTAAACCACTCTCTTAGTGTAATTGTAAGTTCTCTCTCTTACAAAGGCTTTGTGGAAAATCTGCAGTTGTTGCATGTGTGTGGAGAGGGGGAGGAAATTAATGGTATCTTCGTTATCGCTGCTCTTGCTGAAAAAAGCAGATGCTGACATAGGAAGGAGAGAGGCTTGGGTGTTTTGTGTAACCATAACAGTGAAACAAATAGACACTTGAGTGAGGAAAGGGAGCGGAGCTGGCGGCTGCCTTTGTCAGCCCGTGCTGGGGCTGGGGGCAGCTATCTCTTGGTGAAATTTATTAGCGGGAACACACTTGAGAGGACACAAAAGGCTTGCGAACCTCCCAGCACGGCTTGCTCTATTTAAAGTTGGCTTTTTAAATCAAAGAAATGGGGCTCTTGACAGCAGAGCTTTGTGCATCTTTTGTGAAGTTCAGATAGTGGGGCTTTTTATTACAGGCTAAATTAGCCCATTTTATTGTTTTGCACTGAGGGATGAGGTCAGTTGACTGGGAATCTTGCTAACAAGGTTTCACTCCTGTCTGCTTTTTACAACTGTTAACACGGGGTATCCACCAGTGCCGTGCACTTGCTGTTAATGAAACAAAGATGAATGGTCTAGCAACCCTGAGAGCTCTCCTCCTTCCCCCACCACTGAGCTGCTCAACCTGTGTCAGTGTACTTAAGCTCAGATGCTCCCTGGGCCTCTCATTCCTCCAAAATTGGGTGCATTTGGTTTTCCATACTCTTTTTTGCATGCTTGCATTGCTGCTGCTGGAACAACGAGAAAAGGATGAACTTTGCTGGGCAGGGTGACTGGGTTTGAAAAGGAAATGGGAAAATAGCAGGCACGTTGAATGATGCTCATGAAGCGTGGTGAGCTCTGAAGGAGCAGTCTGATGTGGCTCACGTTTTTTCCTGGCACCCTTTGCGTACCAAATTTATTCAGTTATGCACTGATTTTCACAGGTTCTTGACCCAGAACTAGCAGGAAGCTTCTCTTGTTCATCTTCCCCCACTCAGCAGCAACTGCTGGGTCAATGCTGTCCTTTGGTGGTTGAGCGAGGTTGGGATTTCTACCATGGCCCCAAGACTTGAGCCCGTGGCTCCTGGGACCTGCAGGTGATGTCTTTCCATGTACTCAGAGGTGCTGCCAGTGCCTCGAGCCATCAGACCCAGAGGATGCTCAGTTCCTGTTGTTCTGCAGGAAAGCAGGGTGGGATGAAGCCAGGATTTCTCTCCATGGATAGCTCAGGAGCTGCCATCAGCTGAGACTAAAAGCAAACTCAGCCTTAGCAAATTCTCTTCCGCTTAACCTTTTGCAGTGTGTTTAGCCAACGTGTCTCTTTGCTTTATCTATTCCCTGAGGAAACACAGTTGTAGTCCTGGTCACTTATAGGATCCAGACTATCAGCTCTCCTTGAGGTGTAAATCCAACCTTATCAGGAAGAAAAAGCTTTCAGCCTTCCTTCCTTGCCTCTCGGATACAAGTAGCAAGTCTGCTTTTGTGGCTGTTTTATTTCAGCTTATCCCAACAGTGCTGGAAACTCTCCATAACCCTGTGGAAACTGGGGTGCTTTAACCACCTAAGTGAGAGAAGGGCCCAAATGGCTTAAGTCAGGTGTCAATGAGGTGTGGGGGTGGTTGAGGTCCTGTGTGCAGAAATAGCAGCTGGAAGGATCTTCGCATCATCAACTTTAAGCAAATTGCCTTGGCCAGGTTGGGCATCCTCTGCTGGAGGGAGCTCCAGAGGGGCAGCCTGTTCTGTTCTGAACTGCTTTTGAAGACAGGGATGCTAAAACGTGCTGGGAGTAATCCCATAACACCCCCCAGCTCCTTCTAGTCTCTGCTCAGGGCTGGGTGATGTCCTCTAGGTCACACCATGGCCAAGTTCCCCAAACAGGTCATGTTGTCAGGTGGTGACCAGAGCTGGCTGGAAATGGGAAATGTTCTTTGAGACAAAAATGTGGCATTTTCTATTTTCCCAGTACTGTGTCCCCATTTTTGGTGGTCACGTCGAAAACGAAAAAGCCAGTACAGTAATGACAGAACTACTCTATGGATTTATTTCAAAAAAAAAAAAAAAAAAAAGAGGGGAAGGGAAGGAAAGACTATTTCTCTTAAAATAGAAAATTGAAAACCACTTTGCAGACACTTCTGCTAATTTTGTAAAGGTTATTCGCAGGAAACAGTGACTAATAAGCTTAAAACAATGCTCAGTTTTAGGATAGCTTGCGTAGCATCTGAGAGCTGCCCAGACATTACAGTGAATTGCTGCAGAGATGGATGCGATAACCTGGAATTCGAGGAGGGAAACCCCAGGCAGCCGCAAGCTGCCCCTGCCCCTCAGAGCCAGGCAGGATGCGGCCAGGTCCACATGGTCCTTGCAACCTTCTTCCCTGGTGGATTTCTGCCAAAAATCTAAAAAGCATTTTTTTTTTTTTTGGTGAAGTCAATGGTATGTGCACGTGGGAGGCTGAGCTCCCTATGGACCCAGCGGCACCCGCGGCTGGACCGTGTGGAGTTTACGTGCACGAAGACAGATTTGGCCCATATTTTCAAAAATATCCTTTGGTTTTCCACAGGGCTGTTTGCTGGTCTGGCCAGGCTCCGTTCAGAGCTTCTGGTTCCTATTATGTGCCCAAGTCATCCTCCCAGTTTTGCTGTAATGCTCCTTCTTTTTCCCCTGATGCCTTAGCCATGTTTTTCTATTATTAAATAAGATTTTTTTTTCCCCCTAATTAAAATATCAGCTCTAATAATCCAAGTAGTAAAGTCTTGTCTTATGTAACTGTCTACTGAATAAACTGGTTTTTGGCATTATGGTTAAGCAATGCAGTGATTCTTTAGGAAACTAAAGAGTGATTTCTGCTCTGACCTTTGGGCTGTGACTGCATCACGCTTCGTATGCTATATAGAGAGCAGTCCATTAAGCAGCCTCGGTGCCTAATGAGCTTGCTCTGCACCTCGTTTTCAATAAGCCACTGCAAACTCTCCCTCTTTTCTCTTTTTCTGATTATCAGATGCATTTCTAATCTCTTTCTGTGTCTGCCGCTCTGTTGTGGGTAGAAAACTGAGGTGAGGCAAGATGTGGAAAGGGGGTGTGATGTCTTTTATGAGACCAGTTGATGGGGTGGGAGAAGCAGAGAAGTTTTGAGGCCAGTAAAGAGCTTTCTGGACTGGGCAGGAAGACTCTGGAGCCTTGCAGAGCTGCACGGGACCAGGCAGGAAAGGAGATTTTTTATTGCCCACAGGACACTGCTGATTTGGGGTGCATAGAGCCCTTTATCTCTTATTTTTTACTGCATGCACCTTGCCTGGGGCCATCAGTGCTGCTGCGTTCTAGGTATGTGGGTGACCTTTCTGCAGAGGTGGTTATCTTTTTGGGAAGGTGCATTTGGGACCAGGCGTGAAGTGTGGTGGCTTCACACCTCGCAGAGCAGCCAGGGATAAGCGACTGCTTGACCCGGCCCTGGACCCAGAGGGGTTTCGCCTGGCTCATCTCAGGCAACACGCCTGTGTCAGGGAGGTGGCCCTGCCAAGTGTTTTGCTTTTCATTTCTTGGTGGTGTTTATCCCCTCGACTGTGCTCTCGAGCTGGTGGCTCCACGTTCACCATCCTTTCCCCTGACACTCTGCCTTTCCTTCCCGCAGGGTGACATCCAGCAGCTGCTGATCGTGGCAGACCCCCGAGCAGCCCACGATTACTGCGAACACTACAGCCCCGACTGCGACACTGCCATCCCCGACTCCCCCCAGTCCCAGGACCCCAATCAAGATGAATACGTAAGTCTCTTGCAGGGTTTGGGGCTGCTTTTGGGACAGCAGCATCCAGCTCCATATCGCGAATGCGTTCAGCTTCTTCCTCCCGTTCAGTTTCCCTGCGACTCATCTGTAAGGGCCAAGACAGAGCTTGGTTTTTAGGATTTGCAGGTTCTGGTCTTGGCTCTCACTCTCGGGAGTTTCCCTTCCTTTCTGCGCTCCTCCCATTTCCAGAGACTGAAATGAATATTCGCTTGGAGCTCAGAAACTTGCAGGAGAGACAACCCAAGCTGAGTGTGAAACACTGACCTTCCCTGGCAGGTCGAATCCTGTCCAAAACAGACACCTGTTTCTAAATTTCAAATTTTACTGTTGAACTTGTAAAAAGATTAAGTAGGTTTTTTTCAATATTCTTTGAAACAACTGGTGTTAAAGGAGGGGGAAGCACTTTTGCCCATGTATTTGACATTTGAATCACATTTTGGCAGAAATGCTCCCAGCTCATCTGTATGAACTGCTGTGCTAAGTATTTTTTCTACCAAGAGTTAGCCTCAGATCTTTTCTTTAAAAAAAGAAAAGAATAAAAGACTGATACAGGGTACCTTTTAATTTCTGCCCCTCAATTAGAAATGTCTGGGTGTGGCTGATTTCCAGAAGAACATCACCTGAATTTTAGACATTTTAAGAGGTCTCAGGCTCAGCTCACAGCAATTAAAGTGTCTGGCATCCTCGGCTGCTTCTCAGCATTTTGGCTGCTCTCTTGGTCTAATTTGCCAGTCCATGCGCTCTCTTGCTTTCAGCTGGTCTTAGATCTGCGGGCTCCTGCCGAATCCCTGCGAAGCTGTAATGCCATCAACCTGCTCTGGCTTAGCTTTGGAATTGAATTAAAACCCTGTGCCTAGCAGGGCTCTGGGGAGCAGAGCGATGCTCACAGGCGAGGCACGGCCACCCAGTCCCAGGGAAGTGCCGTAACCGCTCCGCCAGCACTTCTGGAGAAACAATAAATAAGTAAAATAAAATAGATGTCGGTATGGTCAAAATATGTGGTAGTAGGAAAATAAAACTCTTCCTTCGGAGCCAGCAGTTCAACAAGGGCTGGCTTGTCTTAGAGCTGTGTTGCTCTGTGTAAGAATAACTCTTCCACGCGCCAGCATCTGCTGCCAGTGAGAGCAATGGACTGGCGAAGAAATTTGCCATGCCCGGCTGTAACCAAATGTTTTGTTTGTATTTCATTTTGAAGAATGACTGACGCCTTGTGGAAAACACTGAAAATATCTTGTTTTCAAAGCCCTTCTGCCTTCAGGCCACGGATGGATGGGAAGTCACACGGATGCTATTAGTGCAGTTGGATGAGTGAAATAGCATCCCTGCTTCTCAGAGTGGCTGTGTGATTCAAGTGTTTTCTTCCCCTCTGTGAACATGTCAGATGTGTGACTTGGGAGGTCTTGACAATCTGAGGTTAAAAAAAAAAAGTTTTTTTCTTTTTTTTAATTGTGTTATCGTGGGTGACTGAATTGCTGCAGGGTAGGTCCATCCTCTCTGATAAGGGAGAACGCACAGGACCAACAGTTGATTGGGAGCCTCCTTAAATCACAGACATTGCCAAAGCAGCCCAAAGCCAGGCTCTTGGTGAAGGCTTCATAGAAGCTGATGACCAAGAAGGGAAAGATTCCACTGCATCACGACATGGCCCCATTGACATGAAATAATGTCTAAAAGAGCTGGCAGGAACATGCTTGGATGCTGCCAGCTTATTTTCTACTTCTCATCTCTTTGCAGTACACTGACGGGGAGGGAGAAGGTGACACCTACTACTACGAGTACCCCTACTACGAAGATGTTGATGAAGCTGTAAAGCCAGAAGCGCCCACCACCAAACCCGGCACTCCCGAAGTGGCTGCTGGAGAGAGACCTGAAAACAAGCAGGTACCGACGCAGGGTCTTGGCAAAGATGCGGTTGATAAGTGGCACCTTTGTAGAAGGGGAGGTGGAGGGTGACGCACAATCTTCTTTTTGTTTCTCTGATTCTGACGTTTTGCTTCTGCAATAGGATTATCCTGCCCCCACGCTGTCGCCTGATGGAGGAGACCCCAGCAAGCAGACAAAAGAGGACGCTACGGTGGATGACCCTCTCGTGGATGAGTACAATTATGAAACCATTAATGAAGAGTACTTCACGCCTCTCCCTTACGAAGACGTCAACTACCCTGAAGAAGTGGACCCCCAGGGCGGACTCACTGAAAACGCCGTGGAAGCTGAACTCCCCACGAGTACCGTCATCACCTACAATGAGACCGATGTAATTTTAATGACTATTTTTCACTTTGTTTTTTATTAATTCTGGTATTTCATAGCCTTGAGAGCAAAGGAGATGTGATCATCCCTATAGTAAAACTCTAAGCAGTTTGGGCAGCTGTTGGAAGAGGAAGCTTCTTGTAAAATATTTTCACTCCAGATATTTCAGGGTGTGGAATGCAGATATTTAGAACTTGGTTAAGGATTATTCCCCTGGAAAAATCTGTTCATATTGATATCTGCATTTCCCTGTGTGAAGTGCTTGTCTGACAAAAAGAAAAATGAGGGATGGTGCTAAAATCTAAGTAAAAGCATTTTATTTCAAAGCTATTAATATGAATGCTTAAAATGTTGATTTGATGGAGAACATAAATATTTTTCATTTTGTCATTCCCACTGAATAGCATCTTTACATTTTTCAGATTGTAATTTAAAAAAAAAACCCAAAACATTTCAACGCTGGGACAAACCCTTGATTGTAAACTACTGCATTCACACAGGGAGAGTCCCTCCATTTTGTGCACGGATCTGCTCAAAGATGAGATCAGTCCAGATCCCACAGCTGATGTTTCTGTTGGAGCGATTACATTTTTAGTTACCCACGCTTTAATATGCTTCAACTGAAATATGTTGCACTTGAGACTCTTCTGTTCTCAAGACTTGCCCAGTTCTTGCCTTTTATATTGGTCCTCAAATAGATGAACGTTGGTCTCATCCTTAGAGATAAATAGTTGTGCAGCTGCGTGCTGTGTAGCTCGCTATTCAAGGAGATAACTACACTAAATGAGGCAATTCTTCGTTAGGAGCATCAGCAAGGGGAGTTGATTGTGGGATAATGTTTCCTGGATGGGACTCGACAAGGTTTTGTGGTTCCTCCTCAAATGGAGAAGAACTACTTAGTTATGGGACTGTCAAAACTTGAGGCTTTCTGGGAGGTGCTGGAGGGTGGCAAGAGAGACAGCAAAAATTGGCTAATGTATTTGGAGTTGGATCTGGAAGCTTGAATGAAAAGTGTCAGGGAAAGTGTCCAAGCAAAGAACTGAGCAGCCGGAGCGAGGCAGGAGGGGAGCCAGCCGCCCCGAGGGTCGGTGGCGTGGCGGGGATCGAGTCCAGCCAGCTGAGGATAAAAAAATGCGGTGGAGGAGGAGGTTGAGCAGCCCAAAATGATACACAGAGAGAAACAGAAAAGGCTCCAGCGTATCGAGGAAGCGAGCGCAAACCTGAGGGAACCCGTGGATGGGAAACTTTTCTGTTTCCTGACAAAGAGCCAGAAATCTTTGGCCAAGCTTGAACTTTCTAATAGAGATGAATTAATGACTGGGTAGCGTGACCTTAAAAAAAATTGGAAAAGGAAGAGGTTCAAGGGCGCTTTAGTTGTTAAGAAAGGAAATAGAAGAAGAGGAAAGTTCAGGTAGGGAAATGCACGGTGAAGCTTTCCTATGTGAAAGCTCAGCTTGTTCTCAGCAAAGCATCTCGCGGGGAGAGAGTGCAAACTGTCCACCTCCCGCAGCTCCAAGAGCCAGCGTTTAGATGGGGAGGGCTGTAGGACTGCCCGGGGCTGGGAGGTAGCTCCAGTGAATCTTTCAGCTGATGAGCAGAGAAAAGGACACAACTTGCCTGGCTGAAGGAGATTCCCGTGCACTGAGACGAAGGCTAATGCAGTGTGACATAGGGAAGACTCCCAGAAAGTGCCAGCCTGAGGAAAAAATACCCAAGAGGATATGGATTTTGGGTTTACACCTTGGAGGGGGAGCTGAGGGCCCTGCCTGCAGCCACGAACTCCTGGGGAAACAGAATCCTTTAATTCAGCAGCAGACCACGCTGCTTTATGAGGAATATGGAAGTGAGGATCGGGATCTCATGCGTGTAATTGCCTGCTTAATACCTGTTATTAGAAACAGGGTTTCAGCAGGAGATACAGCCTGCTGAAGTGGTTGGAGATGTTTATTTGCTCTTAAAAAAAAAAAAAAAATCAAACCCAACCAAAACCAAAAAACCCTCATAAGTTTTTTGGCTAGTTTAGGAAACAGAATAGCGCTCGTGGTCATGAGTAAGTGTGGCATCATTTCAAGCAGTCCCAGGTTTCTGGCTGGAGCTGGAGCCCCGTTGCTGTTGCAGAGGGATGCAAGCGTGCGGCGGGGCAGAGCTGGGCTGGGACCCTGGGAGTCCCCTGAGCTGCCCAGCCCTGGCACTGCTCATGGGGTCAAACAGAATAATGTTGGCCTGGTGCAGAAGGGTCATTTTTAACATCCCTTCACAGACTTTGCTACAAAATCGGGGTGCAACATTGCACTGTTGAAGTTCACCTGTCTGTGTTTTGGGGAGACTGTAATTCCTGCAGTGGGAATTAAAAGGGGGTTTAGTTTTACACAAGTGAAACTTTGTGGAGCCTGTGCGAGAGGTTTTGGAGGCAGGCGTAGTCCCTGAACTCTCCTGGGCTTGGGTTTCATTATGGCTAATAACTCTGTGATAAATGCCAGTGAAGCAATTCCGAGATTTAGTAGGTAGCAATACTCCCATGAACAAGAGGAGCTGGGGACAGATATATTTTGTTCATTGCCTGCTATTCATCAGGCAGTTTGCTTTACTTGTCCAGATGCATATACCAGGGCTTCATATCTGCATCGCTTTCTCTAAAGGGAAGACTAAAAGGTGATTTAAACAAAGCTGTTATCCCAGTCTTTTGCACACTGATTTTTATTTTTTTTTTTGGACCTCTTCTTTTCTTTGTGGACTGTTTTCTGATTCAGGTTGTCTAACAACATTGTTAAAGAGATTATTTTTAGGCTTTTTGGTTTTTCTCCAAAGCACCTGCAAATCTCAGCATGGAGAACTTTCCTCCTCCTCTGCCCAGTTATTCAAAACATCCTATCTTTCCATGCAAATTGACTTAGGGACCTTAATCAAAATATCAAACCAGACGTTTTTGCCTTTCATTTCAAAGAAAGCTTTCTATGTTATCTCCAAAAATTTAATACCAAGATGAACAGGTTTTAAGGTTTCAAAGAGCAAACATACATAAAAGATTTCAAATGGGATTCAAGATGTGTGTGATAGCTCTAGATCCATTTGAATGATACAAAGGAAAAATAATACTAACTTTTCCAAGTTTTCTAATTGAGTAATTGCCAAACTATAGTTTCTTTTTTTTTGCAGAGGTAGAAGAAGATGGGGTGACAGAGTGATGATCGCCTTAGCACTAGGGCTTATTCTTACTTTAAAAGCTCTTGCATTCAGATGGAGATGCTCATGCTTAAGGGTTCTGAGCAGTGTTGGCACAGAAACAAGGTCTGCGAGTGGTGGTGGCATTTAAGTAATTAATTTTGAATTCATAGAAGCGAGGAAATTATTTCTCTGGGAAGCCCTGGAAGTAATTCAATTTATGGACCGTTTTGGTCATTACCTGGATGGGAAAGAAACAAAAGAAAAAATCTGTTATCAGCACGTGTTCTTCTTTATCAGGCTGTTCAGAGTACAGGGTGCCAAGAGACAGTTGCCTGCCAGGCTGCAGAAAGCACAGGGGTGTGGAGAGAGCAAGGAAATTCTGATGCTTGTCTAGATGTCTTTGCTTGTGGTCCATAATATCTGTTGCTGTAAGGATTCAGGGATTAATGCCTCGGATCTGCAAAAATTTCTGCTTCTGCTCTTTGGACAAGCACAATCGCAACTTGGATCCCAGACTAAACAAACAGGAGGTTTTTGTAGAAGCGAACTTGCATTTTTCCACATTTCTTCCTGTAATCGGGTACTCATAATGACACATTGTGTTTCTGATGTGCATTTTAAATATGCAACTGGACGCGTGACCTTTTACGCTTAATAATCCAGTGTCTCTGATACTGAGGCTGTGAGGGATGAGCAGGGCTTGAAGTTTGAAACTTCCATTCCCTGTTTCTTTAGACCTTTAGCGTTTGTGGGATCCTCCTGACGTGAGCTGTTGCTTTGTGCTGTGTTTTGTTTTCCCTTCTCAAACTTTTACTCTCACAGTGTTATTTCAGGGGTTGACAGAGAAATCCCAGGGAAAGCCAGGGTGTATGTTTTGCCGTAAAGATCCTCCCATCCTTCTTGCCTGCCGTTGGAGAAGATTCTTGGAGGTTACTGGAGACTTTATAACTCCAGAATTTAACCTTTCTTGTGCTTTTTATTTGCAGCTATTTTATAAAGCATCCTCACTTTGCAGAAACCGCAGTCTTCCCCTTAAATTTCCAGTGTTTGCAGCCTGACATGTTGCTGCTCTTCTGCTTCCAGGCTGCTCAAGGAGGAGAGGATCTGGATAAAGATTTCACTGAGGAAACAATAAAAGAATATGATGGGAACTATTATGATAACTATTACGACCGAACAGTCTCTCCTGATATTGGCCCCGGCATGCCCGCTAACCAGGACACCATCTACGAAGGGGTAAGAGAGTTAATTTTCCATCGAGGGTAAGCCTAGTTCAAAATGTTTGTCTTCCCAGAATTTATAGCACAGAGACTAACAGCTTAAAAACCAGCGAGAGCATCTCGCTTGGAGTCATCCACCTGCAATGCACGTGTTTAGCACAAGGCGAGGAGAAGGGTGCCCCGTTTCTTTTCTACGTGAACGTCAGCAGTCCTTTGGTTGCAGAAGTTGTCCCAGGATCTCCAGTTCCTGCTCGGAGCGGTGATGCTGATGCGGGTGATGTCCTCTTTGACTCTCTGCCTCTGTGTTTCCCTTGTGTGCTACAGATCGGCGGCCCCCGGGGAGAGAAAGGACAGAAAGGGGAGCCTGCGATTATTGAGCCGGTAAGTACCATCTGGGTTTTTTTGGTGGTTTTGGATTTTTTTTCCCAAGGAAAAAGGCACAAGGGGCATGTTAGTTATGGCTTGGTGCTCAGTGGTACAGCTGGGAAGAAAATTTCCCGTGGAAGAATTACTTGGTTCATTTAAAAACTTTTTAATATAAAATACTGTAATTATTTTTTTTTTAAACTTCAAGAAGCGACCTAAATTAGGGAGGAAGTACAAAATTTCCCATGAAATCTCTCATTTACCAAAATAAAACTTAGGCCTTTTAGAATTGAAGCGTTAGGCAGAGGGCATGTCTCACCTCTCCAGAGGTTTGGAAGTGCCCCCGGCTCGGCAGCAAACCCGCTACCCCGAGCGCCCGCAGCCGGTGGCCAGGTCATATCCTGACCTGAACTTGCAGCTTGGGGCCGGCTTTAATTGTGCAACTAATGGGTTCAGCTCTGTGGAAATAAAAGGGTTCTCCCTGCACACAGCTGCAGAGGGGTTTGCTCCTGCGCCTGCCCCAGGGTTCCACCAGCTTTCCACTTTCAGAGAAGCTCTGTGTTGACCTGGGAGTGGAACCTGGCACTCTCTTTATGATTCTGCCCTGGCCTGTTTCTGAGGTTATTTTTCTTTCTAAAGAACAGTTATAAACTGTCTGTGCTCTTTCCAGTCTGCAAAAAATGTGAGTGCCCAACTGAGCACCCCCTTAGGTGGGGCTGGAGCCGTTCCCCTTGCGTTGGGGACAGCTGGTGTTTGCTCAGAGGTGACCACTGAGCAGAGCAAGTGGCCGTTGGTTGATGACCGTGTGTCTGTCCCTCATGACGTCTCAGGATGCTGAGGTACCCCCGTGCCTGCTCCTCCCCAGGCTGGAAACGGGGCTTTGGGTCCTTGCAATCACCTCCCTGGAGCCTCATCCCCAAAGGGCACACTCGCTGCACACCAGCAACTCAATTAACCTAATTTTCCTTGGCAGAGGGCCAGCGCAGCGCCCAGCATCACAGCGGCACTTCCCATCACTCGGAGGCCATTATTTTTTTTAATTCTTCCTCCCTTTCCTTCTTTGCCTGACACTTTCACAGATAGCAGGAGGGGGGGGCAGGGAGAAGCTGGGGTGCAGCAGCAGGGCTTGAAAAGCCTGAACAAGGGTCTTACAAAAGCATTTCTGACCTTTCCTTCCTTTTCTTCCTTTCTGGGTCTTGCTCTCACTCTGCAAACAAAAGGAGGAGCGAGTGATTTTTGCTTATCGGAGGTGTGGGAAGGTTGGGGGGCAGCTGAACCCCATGAAGACGGTGGCACAAACCCACCCTGCCTATCCAGAACCAATCTGAAATGCTACAAAGTGAACAAAATAGTTAAATTTAATCACCCAGAAAGAATTTGGCCGCCTTCTCTATTTCAAAACACTGGAGCATGTATAGCTTTTGCCAGAAAGTAAACAAGACCAAATGCTGCCTTCTCCCTCTCTGTGCGGTTCCTCTTCAGCAGAGAGAAATTCAGATTTGCTGTGCTCTTTAGCTCTCTTCTTTTTTTCTTTTTTTGATGGGAGCTGCAGCAGAGAGGGAATAAAAACCAAACGCAGAAGTCGGATTCTGCTGGATTTTCTCTCCTTTTCGTTCAAACTGCCTGTCCTTCAATCCTTGCTCTGTGCTGACGCTCGCTGGAGGCAGTGGGGCAGCACAGGCGCGGGGTGAGGAGG
Source organism: Strix aluco (assembly GCF_031877795.1). Lineage (NCBI taxonomy): Eukaryota > Metazoa > Chordata > Aves > Strigiformes > Strigidae > Strix > Strix aluco. The sequence goes on from NC_133950.1 coordinate 12,644,038, forward strand.
GATGCAGCCGGGGATGGCTGGGGCACCCCCCATCCCAGCTCTGCCTTCGCCTCCTCAAAGCTCCTTCTCCTTCTGAGGGGGCCCCTGGTGCTCACACCTGCCTCTGGGGAGATTTGATCAGCCTTTGCATGGCACCTTTGTGTGTTGCTGCCAGCTTCTGGGCTGTTTCTGTGATATTTGGGGGTGGCACCTGGGTGTTGATTGAGTGGAAGCAACACCCCATTTTCCCCTGGGACGGTCCTAAATCCATGGTTTGCTTGCTTCACCCTCGGTGGCATCCTCCTGATCCCAAAACCCTCCCACGTTTCCATCGCTCCTGTTGATGAGCAGTCATATAAACAGTGGAGGTCTCTTGCCGAGGAGAATCTCCAGATGTCCCTAAAGCTAGAGCTCAACATAAACCAACAGATAAATATGGGAAGATGCCAAGGATGTTTGCATTGCAAATTGGCTAATTAGCCCAGACTCTTCCCCTGTGTGGAGGAGCATCCCGAGGCTCTGCAGCTGGCCATGGGAAGCAGAGCCTCAGCGCTGTGCATGCTCAGACCATGGTAATGCTGGCACTCAGCAGCCCACAAATGTCCTGGGGAGACCTACGTGGGCAGTGGCTTTCTGCAACCAGCCCAGAGACAATTATTAGTTTTTGTTTTGGAGCCTGCCACACCAAAACGTGCCATCGCTGGTCTCAGCAGGGATGGACCTTGGGGTGTCCATATGGGGAAAGGTTTGCTGGGACCTCTGGGGTTTCCTGTGCAATGTCCTCATCGCGTGTCTGAAACGGAGCCGGTGCTTAGTGGATGTCCTGGGGGCCGCCTTCTCCATCAGCATAGCTCGCCTCTTCTTGGTAGCCTCCAACAGCAAATAGCTCATACTTGGTGCAGGTTGGAATGTCATGTGGGGTTCATCCCTGCTTCCCACCCAGCAGAGAACAGTGTCTCCATGGCAGACAGTGAAACTGCTGGCAAAATGGGCACGGGGTGAAGTCCATGACCTAAATTCTTTACTGGTGAAGAACGACTGCACAGGCACTTCTGTGATGACAGCAGCAGAAAATTTCCCCTAACACATCCAAATGAAGCGGAAGCCAGATTTTAAACGAGGTGCTAATGAGTAGTACGGACACTGGGAAAGACAGAAAATAGTGCTGGCCGTGCATTAGTGGTGCAGAAACACGCGTCCCACTAATGGAAGCAGGGATGGTTCATGGCAACATGTTTTACCCTATTTTTTGCTCCTCTGGGCTTAGAGACTGTGGCTTCTGGGGCAGGAATGCCTGGATTCTCCTCTAGACATTTCAGATTTGTTCAGCTCAGCCCTGTCTGCTGTAGTGGCTGCTGTGGAGTCAGCTGAGGCTTTTAGCACCAGAGCCTGTGCCCAGGAGACCAGTTAAAGATGACCCGAGACCAGTCCCTGCACTTGCTTCCTCTGGGCTTCTCCCATACGAGCCGACTGCTTATCTACAGATTCTTAGAGGCTGATTTCAGCTCATAGGATAAATGTCCTTCTTGGCTACATATGAGCTTGGCAAGAGCTGGGACTGCTTAGGCTCGACCTGGGGGCACGGTCACTGGTCCAGAGATAAAAGGGCCGTGCTTGCTATGGGGCTCTTCCCAACAGATCAGCGTGATGCCTTCTGGAAAGCACTTGCCAGGTTTATTGGGAGGTTTCTTTCCTGCCTCTTACATACCCATGAGGGGGGAAAAAAAAAAAAAAGCGCTCAATTTTACTGAGTACATGATAGACCTGATTTAAAGTTATGACAAAATATTTAGATTAAAAGGAATGGAATAACATTATTCTACCATTTTGCCCACACAGTGATTTCCTAGGTACACAGAGTAAATCACAGCATGCAGTCTGCTGGGAAAGTAATTTTAAAAAACCCTTGCAATTTGATTATTAACTTTTTTTTTAAGCTTCTTGGGTCTAGAAATAGCTTTTTCCTGAAGAGGAGCTCTTCTCCCACTCCAGCGCTAGCAGGGCTGGATGTGCCCCAGCATTTGCCCCTTGCCTGGCCGTGAGCTGAGGGAGAAAGGTTGTGCTTAGGAAGGTGACCCTGTGCTGGGGCGAGGGTGGGCTTGGAGGGGCGGGGGGGGGAAGGGCTGTTTTGCCATGCCCTGTGTGATTCAAATAGTATTTGGCTTTCCAATGGGCGGTGCCTTTTGTGCCTGTGGCAGCAGAGACACAGGAGATGTCATCCATCTCCTTCAGCTCTGAGATGCTTAGACCTAGCAGCAAGACCTGAAATATTTAAGGACAGATAAAGCATTGGGCTTTCCAGCCCTGTAGTCAAAGTCACTTTGAGGATGTGCCTTGCTAATCACTTTTGTTTTCCTTTTCTTCCTCTTGCTTAGGGTATGCTGGTGGAAGGCCCGCCTGGTCCCGAAGGCCCAGCAGTAAGTGGCACTTTGTCTACACCTTGCACCGGAGGCTGAGTGTGGCCCCGGGGTGCTGGGCGCACGCGGAGGGCTCAGCACACAGCTGTTCCCTGGCTCTATTGCTTCCATATGCCACGCATGTGTACAGAGCGCTTCGGGGTCGATTTTCTGGTGCAAAAATAAACAGAAAGCTCTAATTCTTTTCCTGCTCGTTGTACAAATATGTTACAAATAATAACACGTTTTCCTTTAGTGGCTTATTTTTTTTTCTGTCTTTTCTGTGCTAGGGCCTTCCAGGACCTCCAGGACCAACTGGACCCGTGGGCTTAATGGGTGACCCTGGGGAGAGAGTGAGTACCCATGTTTTTCTCCTCTTTGGCTGAAGCCTTGGGTCATTTTGTGTGTGCAAAGTTGGACTGTGGTCTATCACTGGAGCCCTGAAAAACTGCTCATCCTATAATAGCAATTTCCTCTGAGTCAGCCCCAAAAGGAGCTTATGGTAGGGTTACAGGGCAGACCTTTGTATCCAGGGGCAAAAGGTTGGGGAACACAGCCAAGCTAGTCAAATGCATTAAGCAGTTTTCTCCAGGTTAAAACCAAGACTAAGGCTGACAAACCCTCTGCTTCCTGTCTGCACCCTTTGGCTCGTGGCTGCTCATTCTGGTGTGGGAACTGGGTTGTGGCACTGGGAAAAGAGGATGAGCAAACACACAGAATAGCTGTTAGCACAATAAAATGAAGTTCAGCAGTGATTCTGTGTCCTTATTCCACCTGGTGGTGTGAGTCTTAGTAGAGGGTTTGGTTTTGTTTGGGTCTAGGCTGGTCCCGGGGTCACGCCAGCGCCCCTGTTTTGGGATTTCCTTATGCTCGTTTTGTGTCCCAGACTGCTCCTGGTGGGAAGGTGGCTCCTGTGCAGCACCTCACCTTTTCTGTACGTGGATTATTGGTCTGTACCAGGCGAGCCCTAGGAGGCTGATGCGTGTGCTTTAGCAATGGAGTAACTTAGGTTTTGCGTATTGGGTTTTGTTGTTACTTTAAATCAGTTTTGTCCCTAGCAGCCACTGTTTTGCAAACTGCTGCCTACAGAAGCCACCGTCTTCCTCCTCCTTCCCAAGCACTTTTGTGGGCTGTGGCCCCAGATCCCACAGTTTAGCACAGCGCGTTGCTCAGAGTTGTGTATCTGTTCGTTATTGCTGAGTTCTCACCTGGGATCAGGAATGACCTGTGCTCTGGCAGCTGCTGAACTTGAGCCTCAGGTCAGTAAGTGGTGCACAAGCACCATCCAAGCAGCCATCCGTGGGCTTGGCAGTGCTGAAAATTAAAACCCGCTCTCCTCACTGCCTGAGCTGAGTCTCTGAGACAACCCTTGTACCAATACATTCCTTATTCCCCTTTGCTCACCCACAGTTTGAGCTCATTCCCCCTTCCCGGCAGAGGCAGCCAGGCAAGTGGGGACCCTTTCACAGCTGCTTGGGCAGACAGGGACCATGCTGCACGCTGCTCCCAGCCCTGTACCCAGCGGGAATTTTGGCCTGATATCTAGTGGAAGATGACACCAAGTTGGGTGGGAGTGTTGATCACCTCAAGGGTAGGGAGGCTCTGCAGAGAGATCTCGACAGGCTGGAGCGATGGGCTGAGGCCAACTGTATGAGTTTCAATAAGGCCAAATGCCGGGTGCTGCACCTTGGCCACAACAACCCTCAGCAGGGCTACAGGGTTGGGGAGGAGTGGCTGGAGAGCTGCCAGTCAGAGAGGGACCTGGGGGGGGGGATTGATAATGAGCCAGCGATGTGGCCAGGAAGGCCAATGGTATCCTGGCTTGTATCAGCCATAGCGTGGCTAGCAGGGACAGGGGAGGGATCTTACCCCTGTGCTCAGCACTGGTGAGGCCGCCCCTCGATGAGTGGGTTCAGTTTTGGGCCCCTCACTCCAAAAAGGCCATTGAATGACTCGAGCGTGTCCAGAGAAGGGCAACGGAGCTGGTGCAGGGTCTGGAGCACAGGTCTGATGGGGAGCGGCTGAGGGAACTGGGGGGGTTTAGTGTGGAGAAGAGGAGGCTGAGGGGAGACCTCATGACCCTCTACAACTCCCTGAAAGGAGGGTGCAGAGAGGGGGGATGATTCTCTTGAACCAAGGAACAAGCAATAGGACAAGAGGGAATGGCCTCAAGCTGCACCAGGGCAGGGTCAGACTGGCTCTTAGGAAGGATTTCTTTGCAGAAGGGGTTGTTGGGCGTTGGAATGGGCTGCCCAGGGTAGAGGGGGAGTCCCCATCCCTGGAGAGGTTTAGGAGTCGGGTTGACCCAGCACTGAGGGATCTGGTGGAGTTGAGAACTGTCAGTGTGAGGTTCATGGTTGGACTGGAGGAGCTTCAAGGTCTTTTCCAACCCAGATGATTCTGTGATTCACCATAGCACAGACAGGCTCTGATTTTGCACAGAGGCTGAGATGGGCTCAGCCTCAGCTGTCAGAGCAGCTCGGTTTGGGTCTGAAACTAGAGGAGTGCATGTAGAGCCCTTGAGCAATGTTGGTTTGGGTGATGGAGCACCAAAATCAGGGCTGTGCTGGCAGGAGGAGAGCGGTTCCTGTCTCGATGCAGCCCAGCGGAGCGGCGCATGGGACCGCAGGCTGGTGCGGCAGCGGCACGGGGGGGACATGTGTACCAGCAGCAGTCGCCTCGCATGAGTAAATTCATTGATTTCTGCAGGTTTGTGTAAGCAAAACAAATGGAGCTTTTGGAGCTTGACACCATTTCGGTGCCTTGGTGCATTGTGATGTTGAGTGCAGTCAAATATGCTTTCAAAATAGCTTCTAGTGTACTGCTGTTTCATCTGGGGAATGGGGCTCCCAGCAGCCCTAACGCCAGCCTCCACCTGTGGCTTATGGTGCTGTGAGGCATCCCGACAGTCCTGTCAGCAAAAAGCCAGAAAAACGTGCCTACAGGTTGGTTTCTGAAGGCTGGCTTTGTTTGAGGTCTGTTTTTCCAGAGTTTCTCCTGGAAAGCGCGGGAGGGAGGAGAACAGCAGCGACACAGATCACAGGAGATGCACCAGCACACGCAACATCCCGCTGCTGTCACCCAGCGAATGCAAAAAACCTTCCCAAGGAAGGGAGCGCTTATCAGCAAACGCTTCCCTAATCTGATCACTGAGGTCCTGAGCATGTTTTTCTGGCAGATAAGGCAGCCCGCTACCAGTGGCAGGCTCGCATGTGCCGCAGCATCCTCCACCGATCCAACAGTTGGTTTCCAGATGGGGAACTGCATCCTGTTTGCCTCCTGGGTGCCTGGGGAGGGTAAGCTGGGGTCACCCAGGCTCTCTGCGTTTGTAGGGCTTCCTACTCTTCTGGCAGGTTTTGGTTGAATTCTGCTTAGACAAGGTGGGAAGAGTCAATGCTCAGGTTCAGATGGGGAGGTCTGGATAGAGAAGGAGTGTTGTGCTGTTCTGATGTGTCTTAGCACAGCTAATTCCTACAACTGCTGCTAAGGATTTGTGTTGTGGCCTTGCTTATCTCTTTTTTTATATTTTTTTTTTAAACTTTCTTTTCCTGTCTTAATTGAGCAACCTAAGACCCAGAAAGAATAGCAGGGAGAATTCACTCCATTGCAGAGGATCAGAACAAGATCTCTGCGCTACCAAGGATCTCACCTCAGCCTCATTTTTAATGCTGGAGTGGTGCCAGATATTTGCCATGGTTTCCTCTGTGGTTGCCATCAGGTGTTCATCAAACCCTCTGGTTTTCATTTTATCTTACTCCCAGCCTGGCTGTGGGCACAGCGATACCAGCTGAGGCACCTTTGGAGGTGACTAAGTGTGTTTATACACCAGGACACAAGAAGGGATGTATCAAAATATAAAAGCACCAATTAGACAGAAAGGATGAGTATTTTTCCCTAAGTTCTTCCTGGCCTGGCTCTCTGCATGGGTTAAGTGGAGGCTGAGCCTTAACTTTCACAGGTGTTATTTTTAAGCTGTTTTTTACCTCTCTCTTCTCCCCTAGGCTTTTAAAATCCAGCTGTGTTCCCTCTGCTGTCTGCTGTACCCTTGAGCTATCGTCCTTCCCTAGCGCTGCTCTTGCCGTCATTCCTCTTCCACCCATCGAGGTCATTCTCCATCCCACCTGCTCGTCAGCAATAAGCAAGGGATGGGGAACTGCCCCTCTGCAGTTTGGTGCTTTTCCAAATTACTATCCCCTTGGGTGGGTTTGGGACACCCCAGGGCCTGGCTGACTTCCCCGGGGGCACGGGCAGCAGGGGTTGGGTTCCCAGCTTTCCTGGCTGCTGGAGGACAAAGCAACCAGCGGGCTCCAGACCTTCATTATTCGCTTCCCAGCCCTATGACACAAATGTTGCAAAACACAACCCATGAGAGAAATAAAATCGTTGCTGGCCTGCACTGGGAAGTGTCTGCTGCGATTTTAAGGTGTACTTGAGGAGATTACTCAGGTGTTGGGGCATTCTTGTGGCAATGACCCTAACCTGGGCCCTGGTGCATTGTTTTTTTTTAATTAAGGCTCTTTGTTGCCTTGTTGGTCCACAGGGACTTGGCTGGAGTCTGCTGGCCGCTGCGCTCCTGCATCCCCCCTGGAGCATTGCTGTGAAGACCCCCACCTCATTTACACTCCTGGTGTATTTATTGTTTTTTGATGGAACAGTAATAATGTTTCTTGTGGTTGTGACATGATTGAGAACGAGAAGCCCTGACTGCTCCATCGATCGGTGCCTGCGAGCTCAGAAAGTCAATACGCAGCTGCGGGCTCAGCCCATGGCCAGGAGCCAGGGCCACTGCTCAGAGGTTGGCTTAACCCTTGAGACCCCGCAGTCCCGGTTCCTCCTGCACTACTCCGGCAGAAGGACCGAGGGAGGCCTCTGCATCCTTGGGTGCCAGACTTCATAGAGGATGGGCAAGCTGGGCAAGGTCTTTGCCTCTTGCAGTGGATTAGTCAAAAGAGCTGTTTGGGTTCATCAGGTTCTTGGTGGGTCGTCATCCTGCATGGGTCCTACATGTTGCCCAGCTTTCTCTTCTTCTCCCCTTGATGTGCTGCTTCTGCTCCAAAGAATTCAGTTGCCTGGCAGGATGGATGCTGACTCTGGTGACAAGGGAGTCAGTATTTCTGCTGTTTGTCCAGGCAGATGCAGACATTTGCTGGCCAGGCTTCTCTTGAAGCCAACCAAAGCCAAGCAGCAGCAGACACACTGTCCTCAATGATGTTGTTCCACACCCTGAAATGAAAGGCGTAATTTGCATTCTAGCACAGACGGCACATCTTGCTTTTCTGAGTGTCCAGAACAGAATGTAATACAACATATTGTGCACAGAGAAGTGATGAACTTGCAGAGCCAGGAACTGCAACTGTATTAAAATACTCCTTTTCAATTAGAGCTGCTCCTCTTTTAATTTGTTTGTTATTAACCCTGCGCATAGCTCATGAATTTACATGACACTTATATGTGTACAGTTAAGAACGTTTCCTATGCCTGCATCTGATAGAAAGACTTTTTATTTGCAATCAGGCAGGTGCACTGAATTAATATACCAACAATATTCAGCTATGTTAATATTGGCCAACACTCATTTAGCTCTGTTTTATTCATGATGTCAGTTTTTTCATTTATCCCAGTTATTTTACAACGTGAAGAAGAGCTGGCGTCACCGACAAAGCTGCAGAGCAGCCTGTTTGTGGGAGGTTTCAGAGGACTCGTCTGGGGCGGGGGAATGGTTTAGGATGACTTAGGCAGGTTTCTTCGAGCAGTGGGAAGAAGGAAATATGGCACTTGGGAGACCAGACTGGAACGAAGGAAGTGGGTAAATTTACTTCTTTGAAGAAGATGAGCTGCAGCATTAGGGCAAACTGCAGGTCTGTCACCGACCTCGTTGTGTGTGGAAAGCTGGGGTGTTGGGGTGCTCAGTCAGCATGGCTCTGGGGGAAGGCTGGTCACAGTGCAATAATAGCTCTATCTTCCAAGACCAAGCAGTCATTGCATCCCAGTGGATTTAGTCCCCTTGAGGACAGTTTTGCATCTCAGAAGTGTAACAGATCCCTAAAATCCTTTCTGGGGCTCTGAAAGGCTTGATGTTTTCAGAGTGCCCTTTTTTCCATCAGATGGCAAGGGCTGCCTTACCTAGAGGACCCCTAGAAAGATCATCTGCTGCATAATTTTCTGACCAGGGCTGGAAATGGCAGAAGAATAATCCTAGAGAGAGACACTTAAAACAAATTTTGAGTTTCAGTACTGTGGCTGCTGGGCACTGCTCCATCACTGTCTGCTACTCGAGGAGCCTGAGCACTAACACACTGAGGTTTCAGTTTAAACATTCCCTTGAAATATTGCATTAGTGTTTGCACTCAGCATGGCATTTTAGAGCACTGCACCAAATGAAAGTTGAAGTCCCCATCCCTGGCTGCTATATATCAGCAAATCTCTATTTACATAATGAGAGTGACACAGATTTATACCGACCGAGAGTCTGGCATGCTGCATTTCTTAAAGGCATTCATGAATTTAAATGTACAAAGTGCTTTATGGGTTTGATTTTCCTCCATGCCATTGCCCCCCGCTGCTCCACCCCGCAAGGAAAAGACCTCACACACCCAACCTGAAACAAAAAGAGGCGTTTATGTATAAAAACATTGCATCAACATTTGTCAGTCAGAGTACACACAGAGAGATAAACAAGCTTATTGCTGATCCATCATATGCAGGACCAGAGTTAAAGGAGAAGAGAAAGAGGGAAGAAAGTTTATTATATAAAATGAGTCTGGCCTAAATTATTTATTGTGCTTCTGCTCCAACAGATGGGACTGCCCTCTGCACCTCATCAGCAGAGTCAGGGACTCCGGTGTCGGCCAGACTAAGTAAACAGCATGAATGTAACATCATGAGCTTGTCTTGAAAAATGGATGGGCTGGTGTTATGCAGTCTCCCTTTGGCGCTGAGGGAGCTGCTGGATTTTTTTTTTTTTTTTTTTTTGCTGATAAATCACTGGCTGCAGCGCTGTCTGCTGCAGCGCTGGGAGCAGCTTTGTTATTCCGGGCCGGTTGCGGTGCAGAGCTCGGCTCCTCGTCCGCAGCACTGCTCTGCCCTGTAATTGTGGTGCAGGTCCAGCCACAGCCCAGCCGGAGCGATGGGCAGGGTGGAGTAGTGGCAGCTCTTCACCCCCACCCTGGTGCTGGGCTCTAATTTAGGGCTTGAAACTTTGGCTTGAATGTTTTGGGTTCCTTTTTAAGAGGGAGGGGAAATGTTAGTTGAACATGGTATAGAGGGAAGGGAAGAAGAGGGAACAAAGAGATGTGAGAGATGCAAAAAGATGCACCAAGATCTTGCTGGAAGCAGTGGGGCAAGGATAACGCTTCAAATGTTTTGGTTTGGTGGTTTGGTTTTTTTAAATGTTCTGATTTTTAGGGACTTTGTTGCCTGTCTTTCCCTCCTCCCTTTCCCACCTTTATCCACCTCTCTTTGCCTTGTGGGTTGAGTGTGCAACTTTCTCGGGCAAGATCTGGCTCTTCTGTGTCCCTGTAGCCTGTCCATGTATGTCTGTGATTTGTGGCAGGAGTTTATTTTTACTTTTGTTTGGTGTCTGCACAGGCTGGAGGGCTTCAGGCAGGTTGAAGAGAGTGAGAACTCATATAGATCTTTGCTGCTTGCCCTTCCAAGAGCTTTGGATTCTCCACAGATAGATTTATTATTGGTGTTTACTAAATAGGGGAGTGTCCAAGTCCTCAAGCCTGAGCCGTTAGCCAGGGAGTCCTGTCTGGCCATAAAAAGAGCACCAGGGCTGCTCTCGGCCTCACTGGGACGTGATCAAGTCACCCTTGCCTTGGGCTCCTTAAGCTGGTGTGAAAACTGCGATTAGGCATGCACACTGAGTAGTTGGATGTCATCCTCATTTGCATGTAGAATTGCTGGATGGATGTGCAAATTTGGGTTAACTTAAACTTTTTGCCAAGTACACAGTTGGGAATGCAAATAATCTATGGGCTGTCTTAGGAAAATTGGCCATATTTGATTATTTATAGCTTCATCAATAGATCTTTTACTGCATACTCGTTTCTTTAGTACAAGTTAAAGATACTCAACTGATGTTAATCAGCACAGCTCCATTGAGATCCTCAGAGTTTTGCTGATTTACAGCCGCTGACAGGATCACTCCATTGTAGATGGAAGTAAGACTAAAAAAAAAGACAGAAGAGAGAAAAATGGAACGACCCAGATGACTTAACATGTACAGAAATGTATTTATCTTTCCACGTTTCTATCTCGCTGACCTGAGTTATGAAGTTTCATATACATATATGGGTTTTAACAGACGCAGCTAAACATTGATTCCATTAACTCGGAACATTGCAGAGACTTTTATTGCTCGCTCGAAAATTTCATATGGCAGACCCTGGAAATATGAGGACCAGGATGTAAGAAGAGGGAATTACTAAGAAAAATTATGTGTGCTTACAGATGTGCTTCCAGAAAATCTACCATGACATTGGGATGTCTACATGCCCAATGCCTGTCTGTCAAGATAGGGAGCCTTTTATATTACGACATATGCCTTTACAGCCACGACTACTTACGCATGGATCTGACTAAAATGGCACTACAGAAGTTTATTTTTATTTTTCTTGTAGGGACCACCCGGTCGCCCAGGTCTTCCAGGAGCAGATGGTTTACCAGGACCACCAGGGACAATGCTTATGTTGCCTGTAAGTACAAGCGTAGCTAAAAAAGCATTTAAATGAGTCTGGCTTTGCTTTGCTACTGCTTAGTGCCTGTTCTTGCAGAAGTCTCCCATCTCTTTTACACCAAGGACACATTATAAAATATGGATCCGGATGGTTCCCCTTGTAAGTTTACATTTTGCAAATCACTGTAACTTCTTCCACTGGTCAAAAGCACAAGGCAGGTAGATAAAAATTTCCAGAAGCGATGAATAAGCTTAAGTGTTTCTGACTGGGCATGGTGTTGGAGAATGAAAGTCATGAAAAAGTAACTGAAGACACCTCCAAGGGCCCATTTTCCAGGCAGAACCCTCCCTCCTACAGTGAGGAACCTCTAGCAGCTCTTCAAAGCAGGTGCCAAAATTGTAAGCACCTGAATGAACCACTCTCTTTTGATGACCAGTGGTTAATCTGCATTGGTTTTTTTTCTCCTACATGAAGCTAGCAAGTACCGAGTCAGCCTTCTCGGTTCTGGGATGCTGAAGGAATGGTTATATTTTGTGTCTGCTTTGATGTGAGAAAGCCCTAAGGAAACCAGCTGCTGAAAATAAGTGGTTAGGTACCAAAAGGAAAGAGTCTTTAGTGAAAAACCGCAACACTCTTGTACAGGCTCCAAATGGTAGGGTGATACTTGTGTAGGTTCCTGGCAGGGTGCCTAGGACAGCCTGGGCCAAGTGCTCAACATGGAGCTTAGCTGGCCACTACAATACATTTGTTGGCCCCTACAGTAACCAACCGTAGGCCTATAAATTGCATCTTTGAATCTGCTTGCCAAGTTCATGTGGTCATATACCTAGCGCCAACCAAGAGAAACGCGGAGGTGAAATGGAGGTGAAAGAGCCGTCCAAGTAGGTTCTGCAGCCTGGAGAGTCCTTCTTGCAAAACTCCAAACACACATGCAATTAAGGCGGGAGAAGGGTGTGTGTCCTGGAAAGTGGGCTTGTAGCTGTTGGGGGTGGAAGAGGCAGAAGAAAACATTAAACTCCTTCCCTTTCAAGTTTGGGAAAATAAAACATTAATACTTGGGTTTTTTTAAATCCTTTGTGTGCTGAAGGATCCTGGCTTGAACAATAGTCCAAACTCTGTTCTTTGAAGTGTGCTGCCACACTTGAGAAATACAGCCTTTGTCCTGGGACAAACAGGCAGCTACAGCCAAATAACCTGATGCAACCCCATCTCCGGGGGTCTCCTGGCCAACAGCATCCGCACGGGGAATATCAGCTCTGTGAGAACTTTGCATTTTGTTTAAACGGTGGTGTGTGAGGTCCTTACAGTTCAGAGCCTACAATCCCTCTTATTGTGCGTTACTTTGAGCTGGCAGGATTTGCTGTGTGGGTACAGACGTGGGAAACGGTCGGTTTGTGCCTGGGAGCTGGGTGACCTGAGAATGCGGTGGATGGTCTGGAAGGACAGTGGTGGGGTTGGGTCAGTCATGCTGAACAGAGTTGTTTAGGAGCGAGGCTAGCGTGAGGGTGAGGGACAGCAACCCTGTGACCTGCTTTCTCCATCTTGTTCCTATCAGTTCCGCTTTAGTGGAGGAGGAGATGCTGGCTCTAAAGGACCTCTCGTGTCAGCCCAGGAGGCCCAAGCCCAAGCCATCCTGCAGCAGGCCAGGGTAAGTGAAGGGCGGTGGGGATGTCTCTTGCAGCAGGTGCCCAAGGAAGCAGAGGAGGACCAGAATAAATGTCTCGGAGGAGATGTCTTCATAGTTGCACCATCCATAGTGCTAGTGGTGGCGACAGCCTCTCATCTAAGTTGGAATTGCTTGTGTGGCTTGAGGTGATGACATCTGGATGACTTGGCCTTTTCCTAATGGCCAGCAGTAGGCTAGGCCCTAGAAACATGGTTTTAAATTGCCTGCAGACCTCAGACCAGGCCTTCAGCCAGTGCCAGGAGACATAGACCTCTTGGCTTCAGTAGTGTTTATGCTGAGAGTTTTGAGAGTATACGAACAGCTGTGGTATGTGCTGTAGGGGTTTTCTTTCCTTCTTTTGTTTCATTTTTTTTTTCCCAGTAAATTGTAATAATTAAATGTATGTCACAGATGTAAACTGTTCCCAGCTCCATGATTCTCAACAGGCAGACTGCAATTTTCTTTAATATATTTATTTGGAAATACATGATGACTATCCATGCAACCTTTTTTTCCTTGTATGACCTTATTGATTGATGATCACATAATTCCTGGTGGTGGTCATTATGTAGGTTTGCTGGTGAAACAAGATCAGCTGTGCACATTCCCAGTGCAACTCCTGTTCCCTGCCTAGATGAGTACCTTAATGTATAAGGCTTCATAGTCATCTGTTCAAAATAAAACTTAATTTCTAGCCAGTACAGCTTTAAAATTTTTCTTCCATGAGTGCCTGTGTGAAGTTAAATTTAATCGTTGACATGTTAAAAGCAGAGATGCAAGAGGCACAATTACAGCAGAAGGGAACACGCGGGGACCCCACAAGTGCCCTCCTGCTGTGTTTGCCCTGATCTTGCCCAGGAGAGACCAAATCCTGGCTGTAAGCACACCCTTGCAGTAAAGGGGAAAATACAAGATAATTTAGGGAGGCAGTTTGCAAAGGGACACAGCTCTGGGGGTGCTGCTTCTCTCCCTGCCAAATGCAGTCATCCGGGGACAGAGCTTAGGTGTGCTCCTCAGGTCCGAAGCCCACATGTGTCTGCAGCTGGGATATGTGGCTCGGATGTAGCCAGTCTGTTATTCAGAGCTGTTGGCAGTCGCTTTAGCTCAGACTTTTTGGGCCAGTCTGCTGAAATAGGCTGAAAAGCAATTTATTTCACCCTTGAATGAAATAAAGTCCATTGGGGTCTCCACCCAGATGGAGGCACGTGCCCCTTTTAGGTTTACAACAAGGGGTTTGGCTTAGCTGGGGTTATTCTGGTTTCCATCTAACTCCTCTCTTACAAAGGAATTTGATTTTATACATATTCAGGGAGAGTATAGGGCCCTGATGCCACTAGCCACTGCATTTTCCTGTCCATTAACCTTGCTTTGAGAATAATGTTGGTGGATTATGTTTCTGTTGTTACCTTGTCAGTCTTAATTTCAAGGCTGCCTACAGTTTTTCCATCAGCATTTTATTTTGCTGGGAAATAGAGGTTTTGCCCAGATGAACATTTCATGAGAAGCATCTGCTTTCTCAGACTCTCTGTTCTTGTTCTTTTTTTTTTTTTCTGCCTGGTGAAAATTGTGACTGTTATGAAAAAACAAAGAACCTTCCTCCCCTCACTCAAAGTCCCTTTTCTCTGTCTTTTTAATTTTCAATTTTTGGGAAAAATTTAAAATATAGATAAATCCTGGGGACTTTTGGGCTGTGAATGGAAAAGTTGAATATTTCCATAGAGGAAAAATTCCATTTCTTGGTTAACTTCAATCTGTTGTCAGCTGAAAACCCTGATACCAAAGCAGAAAGGGAAATAAATGACATTTCTTTTGTTGGGGAAGTTACATGATATGGCAGGAATGGAAAAAGAGTCCTGCAGGGTGGAGGGATATCTTCTTTCCTTTTCTGAGGCTTTGTTTTTCTTGTTACCGTTGTTGTTAATTGCATTATTAGGTTGATTTATTCCCTTAAAATTTGGCTTTCACTAGACACTGAACATTGTCCCAGCCAGCAGTGTTTCAGAGCATTTCCCTTTTAATGGGGTGTTGTAAAAAGATGCCACATAATCTAGCATTTGTGCAATATTTATGCCATTCCAAGTGCAATCACGGGTAGATTTTAATTACTGGAGTACACAGATAATTGCAACTCTTTTAAAGTGTTGAATTGTCACGAGAGAACAAATTGTCCGAGGGATGTTTTAAAGTGTGGACCAGCCCCATTACCCACCATGGAAATTACTGACTTGATGCATGGTTACATGACTCCTTAATTATTGAGCTAAAAGCCCCCTGTTGCAAATAGAATTGTCGTTCTGTTTGCAGGATATTAAATAGTAACAAAAAAAGGAAAAAAAATCCTCCAAAACTCCTAGGATGAAAAAGAAAAATCCTCCTAAACTGAACTAAGATCATAAATATATGTGAACAAACCCCTATAAGCCTGTCCAGGCAAAGTTTTGATGTTTACCTTCAATAATTTGTTGCCAAAAGCATCCATTTTATTGTGGCTATATGTGATGATGGAAAAGGGAATCGGACCTGCAGGGGCAGCTTCTCATCTGGTTAAATGCAGGTAGCTCCTCGCCCCTCCATCTGCCCTGGGTCTGGGCCAGGGTGTGTCTACACGCACCTGTACAGGGGTTTTGTACTTTATGTGCACGGTGCAGAGTTGGTGTAAGGGGTGAGGATGCCTGTAGGCAGGCAGGGTGAAGGTCCATATGTCCTCTCAGCAGACCCATGCACCGTCTGGGGGCTTTGCCCCTTTGTGGCTGCAGAAAGGAGTTGGTGGGGCAGCAAGTTGGATGCTTTTGGGTAAATTCACAGAGGGTACAAACGTTGCTCCAAGGATTTGTAGTTCTTGGGGTGTGGAGAGAACGTGTGGATGTTGGGGCGATGGTGGCTTTGTGCTGTTGCAGCGATGGAGCAGAGACACCAACTGAGCCACGTTTCTCTTTCTGTTGCAGCTGGCACTGAGGGGACCAGCGGGTCCAATGGGTCTGACGGGGCGGCCGGGCCCCATGGTAAGTGAACGGGCAAGCGAGGACGGAGCAGACCCAGCCGGCGCTGGCTCCGTGGGTGCTCTGGGTTACCTGCATGAATGGCTCTTTCTTAACATGGTATGAAGCTTCCCTCTGGCTCTGTTGGGGAAAAATGTAATAAATCATGTTCTCTGTCCAAAGGGACCCCCAGGCAGTGGAGGACTAAAGGGAGAAGCTGGAGACATGGGACCTCAGGTGAGTACGGGCAAATCGGGCGACCGGGGGATCTGGGGGGGGGAAAGGAAGGCGTGGAGCAGCCAGTTCTGCTTTAGAGGCTGTTGTGAAGGAACAATTCAGTAACCCAATGCCAGCTGAAAGTAGGAAGGTGTGGGAACATCTGTTTTGCATGTAAATGTCCCTTCATGTATCCAAATGCAGACTCAAGACATAATTTTAAGCCAACGATGTAAAATTCTGCAGGTGGTAGTCCTTTCCTGCAAAGACATCCGTGGAGGAGTCCTGTAAATATGAGACAGGTTGGAGTGTGGGGAGTTCGCTAATGCTCAGGAAATTGTTCTTCCAAGCCGTAAATCCTGCATTAAGGGAAAGTTCCTATTTCCTAATGGTGAGGGCAGTGATTTGTCTCCACCACATGGAGCTGCTTGCAGGGCAAAAGCTTCCTCGTGGATGAATTCATGCAATTCCTGTCCAGAGATGCTCAGTCCTGAGCCTTTCCTGTGTATTTTGAACCACGAGCTCTACTCGAGGGATTCATGTCCCTTTTTTGTAGCCCTGGTGACCCTGACAGCCCCAGCAGCGCCTGGTCTGCGATGCCAGCAGGCGTTGGGTCCGTCTGTTGTGCCTTTGGGTGATGGCATTTCTTCCTCTCTCCTTGATGTCTTGCAGGGTCCACGAGGCATCCAGGGTCCTCCTGGTCCAGCAGGAAAACCAGGCCGCAGGGTAAGTGTCCTGGGAGCTGCGCTGACGGCTGCATTAACTATAATTTCTGCTAGAAATTGTTTCTGCTGCCAAACAATTTCTGAGCACCGAGCGTGTTGCACAAGAGCAGGCCGGCGGCCAGCCGGTGGCTTGTCCAGGAGTTCTCTGTCCATCTGGGCAGACGCAAATGAGGATGAGAGTTAAAAGCCGGGCGGTGTGGGGAGAACTGCAAGTTTCTTGGTCTTAATTTTTTATTTTTTGCCCTGTGGCGTTGAGGCTGTAGCTGCATAAACACTCCGGGCTGGTTTGGACAGTCCCCAAGTCTGTAGTGTGCGAGGAGGATCCAGTCCCCCGAGGGTTGCTGAAGCCGGTATAAATTGTGCTCACTCGCTCTGTCGACATCCCTGATGCTGATTTTTATTTTACTCCATCCTCTGGCTTGTCGTGATTCGGCTTGCCAGAGGAAGAAACAAGTCTTTTTTGTGACCCACTTCTGGCTTGCTTAAAAAAAAAAAAAGTATCTCATTTCAATATGCAGACATCATCATTAGCATATCTTAAAATGTGCTGGAAGATAATTATTTCAAATTAAAATCAATGACCATGTCCCAGCATCCCATCTAGTGAAGCAGCTTCGTTGCCATTTGTCTCACACCCCTCATTAGCACCAGGCTGAGCCCGGGGTGCTGCTTCAAAAACAGACCAGCATTTTTTCCCTCACCAAGGGAAGCTGCTCCCCAGCCAGCGATCCGACTTAAATAAAACTTCACTCGGCCACAGACCAAAGAGCAGATGTCCCTGCGGTCCTGCCTTACCCTTTGTATTTGACTTTGCTTTTCTCTGTTGCAGGGACGAGCTGGCAGTGACGGTGCCCGGGGAATGCCAGGCCAGACAGGACCAAAGGTAGCGCCACGTATTTATGTGCTTTTGGAATCTGCATCTTCTTTTTAGCAAGCATGAACTGAGGGGCCCTTGGCAGAAGGAACCCACCTTGCTTGGAGGAGGTTGTTTAAATGGTCCAGCAGCTCCTGTGAAGTCATGAGCTCCATGTTTGAGAGAGGGAAGTTAAGCACACACCTAGAAGGCAGAATAGCAATCTTTCCTTTCTTTTCCTTTCTTTTTTCATGCAAATTTTTTAAATTGCTGGATCCTCTTAAGAATGAAATATGTTCCCTTGGCTGCAGTTGTAGAACAAATACTTTGGAATCCCAATTATGAAAAACAAACATGAATGAGCGGTTGGAAATGTCCTAAAATATAACTACCAAAAAAAAAAAACCTATTAACTGGGTGAGAAAATGTAGAAGGCGTGGTGAGGAATTTTAATGCCCTGTATTTTTATTTGAGACAAAATCCCTTCATTCAGCTGTGATCTGCTGGTATTATGAAGCAAGAAAGAAGCTGTTCCACTGAAATTGAATGCAGAGAAAGTTTGCTCAGGGAATCATGTATTAGAAGGTTTAAGTACTTTACTATGTAGATACTTAAAGCTGGAATAGATGGGGGGTTTTGATACAGAGACAGGAGACTCCAAATCATTTATCCAGTAAAGTGCTTTAATGAGCGTCAACTGCCCTCAAAGGAGTGGATGCCAGGGAAGAAGGGAAAACAGAATAATGAGCAGAGCTGGAAAGGAGAAGGAAATTTGCTGTGAGCAGAGACAGAGCGATGCTCTAGGACCTGCCAGAAGGAAGGAGCTGGGTACAACTTGGCCAGTCTTGGCCAGACCTATCTGTCCTCCAATCCGCTCAGGTGTATTCGACTTTCCTTGCTAATAGGTAAAAGATTTGTGGAAGGGAGGAGCTGGTGCTATTTTCACATACCATTAGTATGTGAAAATGCAAGTGGCTTCATGTCTTTACAGAGAAAAAGGGACTTTTCTATCTATCTACTGGGTGGTGCTTGCTGCCTTCTGCCCTGGGCATTAGGAGATGGTGTCACCCACAATTTTCAAACGCCCCTGTCTCTTCTCATATTTCCAAAGAGTTGAGGCTTTCAGGAAAAGGCTGTCTCTCTGCATTCCTGTCCCAATTTCCCCCCAGCACACAGGAGACCTGTAACAGGGCACAAGTTTGGAGAGAAACCCTTGAGCTCTCCACATCCCAACCCGCAGGAGCTGCATGGGCACGGGCGAAAGCCCTGGGAGGGCAGGCTCCTGCTGCCCGCCTGCTCTAGGACTAATGGGGTTCTGCTTTTTCTCCCTCACACTTGAACTTCTCGCCGTTGCCTGTTTCCTTTGGGAGCATCCACGGACCTGGGCAGGGGACATGAGGAGCACACTCAGGGGACGTTCGGCATGGTCATTTGCAGGCAGATGCTGGCAAGCGCTGCCTGTGTTCTGCCAGCGTGAGGTTGCATGACTTTCTCAACACGGTGCCAAGCACAAATTAACACACCCGGTCTCTTAGCAGAGCTCATTATTTTGAGCTTGGCATCATGCTCCCCAGAAGGATGCCCAAAGCTCTGTTTGGCCCAGAGCTGCATTTACAGCAGTAGACAGTGGCAGGAGCTACTGGAGATGTATAAGAAGAGAGGTATGCTGGGAACTATCCTTGCCTTGATTTGCCTTCCCAGTACGAGTAGTCTGGGGCTATATATCCCCTATACATCCCGGTCTCACAGGTGGTTTTGTGGCTGGTCGGGCAGAGCAGGCTGCTCTTTCTTTGCAGGGTAGCATGGAGATGCCCCTTTCGCAATACCCTTAAGCATCCATGTGAAGTTGCCAAGTTTACCAGCTGATGACATTCCTTTTTAGGTCAAAATAGAGCTGTCTTCTGACCTTGACTTCATTAAGACATTTTCCAGAATTTATTTGTGTAGATATTTGTCTCCTTGGAGTGTCCAGGAGGGTTAAAAGGATGTATGGGATGGATCGTAGTAAAGCTCAAGGTGGTGTTTGGGGACCTATTGGCAGGCGTGGCAATACTAGTGTCCAGTTTGCTCACCAGTGGATTGTCATTTGTAATTCCATGGAATTAATAAATAAATGGACTAGAAGAACCTGTCCAGAAGTGAGATGCTTTAGATCATACAGAAGTCACCCAGAGAAGCTCTGAAATCCACACAAAAAAACATTTAAAACCGTAGGTGCTGAGGGAAGAGGGACGAGGTAAAATGACTTTGAGCTTTTTCCTTTTTTTAATCCATAACTTTGAAATCATCACTGGTCTGATGGGAGGCGAAGGCTGAATGTCTGAGGGAGAAAATCGATCCCTCCTTGACACAGAAGGGAAACAAATTGGAAAGATATTCAACAGCAGGTGGAAATGTGTACTAAACTGGTTTTTCTTTTAGGGTGACCGAGGATTTGATGGCTTGGCTGGTTTGCCTGGTGAGAAGGGAAATAGAGTAAGTTATCTTCCACTTGTCTTCTGGCCACGGTCTGTAATGAAACCTTGGCAGGAGGAGGTGGCTGGGAGGTGCTGGGGGGAGGGCAGCTATTGCTGGGGACAAGCTACAATGGTGCAATTAGGAGAGGATGAGTGTCCCGTAAGAGCATGCAGGATGTCACAGCATCCCTCCCAGGCACGCCATTCACATCCTGGGAAGCTGCAAGGTCCTTCTGGGACTGCTTGAAATTGGAAAGGAGGGGGAGAAAAATTGCCTTAATAAAACACAGACTGAAAAATAAAGCAAGAGGCAAATCTGCTTTTAGACAGTGCAGTTGTGGATGGAAATTGCCAGAAATTATAATGGGATTCTTCTCTTTATAATTAAACAATGGGGAAAAAAATGCAAGACGTCGGTTATTTTGGCAGGCTGTTCGTGCCTGCCCTCCCTAGAGAGTGCAGCCATTGCTTTATAAAGCAAGGGAGTGTTTGAACAGCAGAGATTGCATCGTGATTACAAGCTACACAGGAAAGGGAAGACGGTGCCTGAGATGCTTAATCAGCCAGAAATGGAATAACATGCCTTGGGTAAAGCAATAACCACCTGCAGAGCCTGAGTCCCTCTCCTGAAGGAGCTACAGTGCCTGCTTGGTTCCCAGACCCCTGCCAAGGTGTCACCAGTCAGTCCCGTGAGCTCTAGACCCTGGAGGACATTAGTCTGTCAGTGCTGGAGCCAACGCATGGTCCTGAGCAGGTAGAGAAGGGGCTGCAGCTTCAGAGAGCACAGGGAGATGGGAACTGCGAGGGTATGAGTACCTTCAGCACATGGTGCAGACAGAAAAGTCAAGTCTGTTGCTTGGTTTCTCAATGTTACCTCATGTTTTCTATTGCCAGAGAATCTCTGCCTTCTCTTAAGCTTTTCTGCTGTTTCTTTATAGGGTGAGCCAGGCCCCCATGGACCCCCAGGGGCACCTGGAGAGGATGGGGAGAGGGTAAGTCTATCTCTGGATTCAGCAGTCCTTTGAATTCGTAATTAACTCCTGTAAACAAGAAGCAGATGCAATATCAGCCAGAGACGTGGCAAGAGCAGCCAGCACCAGTATGTCATCTGCTGCCATTTGGCAGCGGCAGCACCTCGTCCTTGTGTCCTGGGGATGCTGCGGGTCACCATGGCAAGAGGGAAGCAGAGCAAGGGGGTGGAAATAAAAGTGAAAAGAGGAATTTGTTTTTGAGGATCCGGTTAGAAAACTCAGTTTTTGTTAAAATCAAAAAATAACAGAAGGAAAACGTTTATCCTCTAGGTGTGTGAACTATCACTTCTGATTTTCTAAGATCCAGGAAACTGCAGCAAGACTTGGGGAATAGAAATTCCAGACAGATGTGGGAATTAAAGATTAAATTATTCACTTCTCCTTCCACACTGTTTAGTCAATAATCGAAGGCCTTCAGCAAAGCTCAAACTAAGTGATTACAGGTCTAGAAGGGCTGGTTTAAGAGGAGAGATTGAAAATGCTGAATCCATAGCTGTGAGGAGCGAGTATGGATTTCCCAGGCTCTAATCCCCCTCCATGATTTCTTTCCACCTTTGGCTATTGGTTTCCTCTGTAAAACACAGGCAATAACACCTTCCTCACCATGAGGTTGTGAGGATTAATTAGTTGTGGCTGTGAAGTGGTTTTAAATTGGAAAGACCACACCTGTGTCTTGTGGTGGAAGAACAAGCGTCTGGAGAACTTTCATCCTAGAGAGAAAAGGAAACCTTTCAAGGCGTGCGGGGAGAGAAGCTCAGAGGGCATAACTGGGAAGAACATGAATTTTATCAGCGGAAGAGGAGGGTGTACAAGGGCTGGCTGCTATTGATCTCCTGAGAAAGAGCCTCAGGTTTTAGATGATTTAAAAGAAATACAGGGGAACCATCTAATACTCCTGGGGGATCAGTGGGGCATCAGCAGGACATGGGAGTGGAGGGGTGAGCAATTACCCCTTTGCTGCTTCTGGTTTATTTGAGGACCCCCATGGACTAATTTGGCTAAATCACGTTCCCCGGGGCAGTGCTCCTGTGCTGGCTTCCCATTCAGTTTGATACTAAATCATGCGGTTATTGACTTGCGTGCTCTGAATTGTTTCTACAATATCTTGTATATTAGCAAAATCCATCTTTATAAACATCAACATGAATGTTGAAGTACCCTTACAGCATTTCTAATCCTTGGTAAATGCTGCACACGCAGTATGAGTCTCCAGGCTTATGAGGTCTTCCTTATGCACAGCTACCCTTTTATTATCTCGTGTCCAGAGAAGGGCAACGAAGCTGGTGAAGGGTCTAGAGCACAGGTCCTATGAGGAGAGGCTGAGGGAACTGGGGGTGTTTAGCCTGGAGAAAAGAAGATTCAGGGGAGACTGATCA
The DNA here is from genome assembly GCF_031877795.1 of Strix aluco. NCBI lineage: Eukaryota > Metazoa > Chordata > Aves > Strigiformes > Strigidae > Strix > Strix aluco. The sequence goes on from NC_133950.1 coordinate 12,666,395, forward strand.
CACTCTACAACTACCTGAAAGGAGGTTGTAGCGAGGTGGGGGTCGGTCTCTTCTCCCGAGTAACAAGCGATAGCACAAGAGGAAGTGACCTCAAGTTGCTCCAGGGGAGGTTTAGATTGGATATTAGGAAAAATTTCTTCACTGAAAGGGTTGTCAAGCGTTGGAACAGGCTGCCCAGGGAAGGGGTTGTGTCACCATCCCTGGAGGTATTTAAAAGACATGTAGATGCGGCAGTTAGAGACGTGGTTTAGTGCTGGACTTGGCTGTGTTGGGTTAACAGTTGGACTCGATTTTAAAGATCTTTCCCAGCCTAAACGATTCTATGATTACCCCAACAAAGCTGGTTTTCTGTGTGATTATTATTGCACAAGAATAAAACACCTGTGATGCAGCTGAAGTATAACTGGTTTGTTCTGTCTCTTTTTCCTCTTCTCTCTGCGCCTTTGCTGCTGAGCAGGGAGACGATGGCGAAGTCGGACCCAGAGGTCTGCCTGGAGAACCTGTGAGTATCTCCTCTTTGCCTTGATGTACAGCAGCACCGCTTTGGTCAAGGTCTTGATGCGATAACTGTGGTTTAGGGGTCCTGTGGGGCAGCTCTTCTGGTGCTAAGCAAGACCTCTGAGGTCCTGCAGGGACTGAGTTTCTCCTGCTTGAACATCTGTGTGAACAGTTCAGAGAGTTACCTTTGCTGTAACAACTCTGTTTTCCCACTAAGAGGGCTACCAAGAAGACGAGATGTTTTCTGGGCTTTTTTGTTTGGTTGACTTTTTGTGTTTATTCTTTTAATGAGCAAAGTCCTTATTGATTTTGACAGCTCCCTGGCTAGCGTTTGGAATTTTAAACCCTATAATTTTAAATGTGAAGCTTAGCTTAGATTGGTCTCATACCTTTCCTGCATGTACATTTCTTCCTGAAGTGTTATTTAGGATTCAGGTAAGAAGGCTAGGGTAGAAATGATGCATGGCATGTGTGAAATACAGCCTTCAGGAGCGTTCATACCAAACTCCAGTGAGAAGTGGTTTTGTCTGCTGTCGCTCGGGCAATGGCAGCAATTAGCCATGCGGTTCCCTCGTCCGCCCGCTTAGTTTTGTGCAGTGTGAGTGATCCCTCTTAAATCTCAACATGAAATCCTGGCAGCATTCAGCTCAAGAGGACTTTTGCGCTCACTTCAGTGGGGTCAATATTCTGTTCACAGTGCACAAAGCTTCATAAATCTGCAGAGTTTGTCAACGTTTGGGCCTCCACATGCTGCGAACACCAGGGCTAGCGAAGGAGGAAGTTCCTAGTATTGATAAAGTTAAAAAGAGATGCTAGTGGTGTTGAACAAAAATCCCCTGACCAGCCCAAAGCAGTGCTTTCGGGGAGTATCCCACCGAAAAGAAACAGTTGGGTTGTCAATTTGTGACTCTGAAAGCATTTTTTTCCCCAATGCTAAGTATTTTTTTACTTTACTGGCAATGGTAAACTCTGCTTCTGGCTGTCTGTAGATTTTTGTATGTAGTACAGTTGTTGGCTGTTTATTTAATCCAAAATGCATTTCCTTTGTTATGAAAAGAACATTAACTATCTATCATTTACTATCGGCTTTGCTTTCAAATTGTCTTATTTTGTTGTTCTAAGGCCCAGCATGGTGGCCTGAGAGTAATTGATGAGAACTGTTGGACACACTTCATGTGAGAAAGGGAAGAGTTGGCATTTAAGGACTCACTGGAACTAAATTATAGACGAGATGTCTGATTAACTTCTGGGAAGGATTAATCAACTCAGCTATCTCCTTAGCACATGTCTAAGCAATAACTTATGGGTTATTAACTTCTTAAAAGCATTTATGTGCTCAGGTAACACAGTAACAAAAGAGGAACTTAAATGATGATAATGCATGCAGGGAAGTTTATTCTTATTTCAGCAATATGAGGAAAAATATCTGTGATGGCCAGAGTGAAGGTTTAAACTGCATCACAGGAAACATTTTGTCATAAATACATACACCCTAAATCTGCATGTTTGTCTTTTTTTCTCCCCTGAGCCAAAAGAGGTTCTTTCCAAATTTAATGACAACTGAAATTAGTGGTGGGACTTCAAAATTTGTTTCCCTTCATCCTGCTCCATTTCCTTCCAATTCCCATCTCCAGTTGATGCAGACAGAGTTTCTGCCCTGCCTGGGGCTCAGCATGCAAGGCTTTAGCCTGTGAAGGTCTCCAGTGGCTGGGACAGATCACTTGGTTGATGCATCCAGTTTTTGCTGCAACATGCGGGTTTTCTGCACAATCAAAATCCCTGCAGTCTCCAAGATCAGACACTTTCTTATGTCTCCTATTTTATCCTGTAACATTTCATTTTAACTCCTCTGTCCTCTCTGCATCATAAAAAGGCACGTATAATATTTGGGCAGACAGATAAAACTGCCCATCAATCAAAACCAATTTTCCTCCGTGACGGTGAACGAGCACCATCCTTGTAAATACCCAGAGCTCCCCTGTGGTCCCTAATTTGAGAAAGGGCCACCATTTAAAATGTGAGCTTTCAGATCTGCAGCTGAGTGCGCACGAGGCTCCATCCCTTTTCTTTTACTACAAACACACCTGAAGGGTCAAGGTAGAGGAGGTGCTGGCATGTGATTTTCAAAGTTTCCTGTTGAATGAATACAATTCTCCAGCCATTACTCTGCTTATTCAATGTGATGTTCCAATCCTACCAATTTTCCTGAAGATGATGTGTGAGGTTAAATCTGGTGAGAAAGCTAGAAATGGAAAGAAAACACTGTGACATTAGGAGTCCTGACTGGTTAAGGTTTAAGAACCAAATGCCTTTGAAAATGCACATTTATGCTGCAGGCTGAAAACCTTTTCCAGCCTTGCTGAGATGTATAGATTGCCAATGATAAAAAATTAAATCTGGAGTGATTTTGAAATGCTAACCCTAATAATCCATTAGTGGTATCAGGTCGTTCTTCATAATACTCCCCAGCTAGAATGACTTGGCTGCAAAGTGTTTTGCATCATTGTGTGCACTACAGGGTAATCCAGGAATATGATTAAATTAATAAAAAAATGTTGGTTTAAGTGGGCGTTCTTCCAACCCAAAGAATAAATGTCTGCGCCTATATTATTTATCTTTATAATTCAAGGATATGTGCACACAGGATTTCTCTTACCAGTTTGTAAACCAAGAAAACTGCTGTTACTGCAAAACCAGCACGGTCGTTGCCGTGCCAGCCCCGACGCTTCCCCGGGCAGAGCGATGCTCAGCTGTGCATGAGCTCACCCCGCTCCATGCTCGTGGCAGCCTGGGGGGGCACCGGGAACTCTAACCCCATTTGTTTCCCCCAACAGGGACCCCGAGGACTGCTGGGACCGAAGGGGCCGCCGGGACCCCCGGGGCCACCGGTGAGTTCCTGGGGCTGCTGCCCTCCTCAGGCAGGCAGCTGAGCTTTCTGGACAAAATACCCTGTCCCCATTTGTCATTCAAGCAGATAATACAGCTGCATAATTTTATACATCTGTGCGGTGAAAAGAAGTGGTATTCAAAAAAAAGTTACAGCTGAATGTCTGTATTCTCCCCCATTTTCAGTGGCATCACGTCCATTCATGGCAGCTCAAGATTTGGCCCACCTGAGTAAATATTAATGCCTTGCTCAGGCTGAAAGGGAAGAATGAGAGTTATTAACACAGTGGCTTTGCTATTAACTTTTGCCTGAGGGCTGGTGAGACTTTAAAGCAGTTTGTTCATATTTCGGATGAAAGCCGAGGAAAGAACGGTGCCGTTTTTTATTCAGGAGACAGTCAACTTATCTGTCATGTGCGGCTGGAAGTGCTGATGCAGGGGCTCTCTCCGTAAATCACTGCAGCCCGCTGAAGTCCCAGAACTTAAAAACCAAAACCTGGGCTGCTGCTAGAGCTAAAGGGGTCAGCGTTTAATGGCGAGCGTTGCGAAGCCCTTAACCCCTCCTGGGATGTGAAGGCATCTTCGCTTTGAGCTCCTAGTCCTGCTGAAATTTAATGAGGGGTCGGGATCTGCTCCAAAACCATCTCGTCTTGCACAAGTATGCCGTTACACCTAGATAAGTTGCCCCTCCAGAGAAAAACGGTTGTGGGAGAAGCCCCAGCAGAACATCTCCAGTTGACCATGTACCATGTTACCCCCTTAATGAAGATGCTCAGGGCGTGGTTGACCCCATTTGCCTTTTGGAGTCAAATCCTCATTTTGGCACGAGGCAGCGCAGCCCCGTTGCCGTCACCCTCTGCCTTGTTGAATGAAGCATTCGCATCCCGAGCGAGGTCTTTTGTCCAGTTTTTCCTTTTCATTTGCTGCTCCACTCCTGCTCGCTGACGGGGGCAATCCAGCTGTGGTACTTAGCCAGGATTTGCTTGACCTGGTGCTGATTCTGCCTCACAGGCAGGTTAAACCAGTGGGGAAAACACTGAAATGACTTTTTAAAGTGTAAACTGGATTCCTCGAGTTGGCTGCTTTACTAAACACCTTTAGAAAATTGTTCCCTTTTCACACGGTCCAAAGGGCCTCCTGATGTTCTGTTATTTTTATGGCAATTTCTCTGCTTTTGTGGTGCTAAATAACTAGATGTTTTCTTAGTGCTGTTTTTTAAATCCTTTCTCAGGGTGTGGCTGGTATGGATGGACAAACAGGTCCCAAGGGGAATGTGGTAAGTTTTCACTCTAAATTTTACAGACAGTTCAGATATTATATAGAGGGAAATGTAAAATGTACTCTATTAAATTAGATTTGCTAATTGCTTTTTAGCCTGGTCTAGATTCCTGTCAGAGCCTGTGAAAACCACAGAGTATCTCTTACAGCAAATGGATGTTAATTTATTATAATTTCTGATGGAATTACACATTATTTCCCCATGAAAGATCAAACATTTTCATCGAGATGTGTGCTGTTCTAATGAATATCAAAATATAGTAATTTAACGGAGAAGAAAAAAAAATCTCTATGTGCCTCATACTTGGTGCAAATCGGATGAAATGGACTCCATGCAGAAGAGCCGATGCAAAGCCGGGTTGTGTTAAAGCCCTGCTCAGCTCACTTGGGCTGCGTGTCCGTGCAGAGAAGTGAGTGCCCTGAAATAACTTCACCCCTCCCTATCCCAGGGTGGAGAGAAGCTGTTTCCCTTTCCAAGGAGCTCCCAGTTACCAGTGGTGGGTTAGAGGGTGTTAAGGTGCTGCGAGAGGGTGCAGGGCTGTGCAGGGAGCAGGACCCGCTTTGCCTGGGGAAGCACCGGCTCCGCTCTCACCTCTCCTGCCTTCAGCTCTGCCCTTGTCTCCTCGCAGGGTCCTCAAGGTGAGCCAGGTCCCCCAGGACAGCAGGGTAACCCAGGTGCTCAGGTAAGAGGAAAACTCCTTTTCCATGGATAGGAAAAAGGAATGATAATTTTGAAAAAGCTTCGCTCCCCCACCAGAGATGGGACCAGCAATAAGGAGATTTGCTGGGAATTGTCTTGATACATCACTGGCCCAAAATCCTCCTGAAAATGCTCCCAGTTTCAGTTCCCCCTGGTTCTCACCTGGCTTTTGTTGCCACAACGCAAAGCCAAACCCAGGTCCAAGCAGTCTCTTCGTCAGCCGAGCCACATCTTGTGGCTCATGGCTGATTTTTAGCATCCCACGGTCCAGTTGCTCTGGAGCCAGATGGGTAATACAGACATCCAAGCCTTACTGTCAGCCCTCTCCATGGCTCTCGGCAAGTCTTGCTCTTCAGAGCATCTCTGTTTCCATCCCGGGGATGAGCCTGGCTGCGCACAGAGGAGCGGTGCAGCTCTCCAGAGGAGGCATGCCGTGCAAAAATGAAATTTTATAGTCTCTCACAAGACATTTTGAGAATGAATGGAGCTGGGGAAATCCCCAGCCGTCACAGGCACTAGAATGATGCTCAGCTGAGGCACTGCCAAAATGCATTGGAAGGAATAACTTGTTCCTTAATGACCCTAGGTTTTTTTCTTTTCACAGGGTCTTCCAGGTCCACAAGGCGCGATCGGTCCCCCAGGAGAGAAAGTACGTTTAAATACTGCAGCTCTGACTTAAGACAACTGTTGTCATTAATATGCATTTGCTACTTCAGCTGCTCCTTTGCCCCATATGCAACATCTGTTTGCAGCCGTGTCTATGAAATTCTAATGCCTCTCATTCCAGACAGAAGAGACAAGAAAGCATGGTTTACCTCTAATTCATAATATTTGCATTCATTTCCCCTCTTAAGAGAAACATTTTGAAAGCAGGCTATGGTAAAACATTAGGAGAGGACTGAAAATTGTCTTTTTCTGTGGGCTAAATGCCTGGAAGTCTGAGCGGGATGGTAATGGGAAGAGCCTGTAGATCTGGCTTGCTCAGCTGAGATCCCCTCCCTCTGCCTCCTCCCTGCCTGTGCCAGCTCTCTCGGATTTTCCGCTGCTGTTGACGTGGGGTAGGTGCTGGCCTCGGTTCCCCCCGGGCAGACCTGGGACCATCAGGATTTAAACAAGAGGAACGGTTTTGCCTACAGAGCAGTAATTCTGCGGGTGTTTGCTCAGCTCCCGTTGAGCTGCGTCCCGGCGTGCGCACCAGGAGAATCCCCTGCTTGTGTTGGCAGCGTGGGGTGGACTCAAATTATCAATAATTCTCCTGCAAAGGAGCACATTAACAGTTCTGCCAGATAAAGAGCTCTCGGGTTTCAGTGCTGAGTCACACACTCGCAGCAGCAGTGGCACTCCTCCGTGGTGTGAGAAATCAGGGGGTTGCTTAATTAAAAAGGTGATCATTGAATGGTGTTAAAGCAGCAAGCACAAGTCAGTTGGGGCAGCTCCACTCTTCCTTTGCCAGTTAATCGCCTTGCCATTTGTCACCAAAGAATGGGCATGTCTTGGTCCAGTGAGCCCCATAGTTTTATATCCTCCAACGTGTGCTTATACACGTGTGCAGCATCATGCTCTTTCAGCAGGACAGAAGCTTGATGCCTCGTGCCCCGTCTCCCGTTGAGCTCCCATTGCTGTGTGCATGTGTGAGGTGCTGGCACTAACACCGCAGCATCCCAGGATGCTGGAACAACTCTGCCCACAGAAATAAGCAGACTCCCTACAAGTCACGACAGCTTTTCCAACAGACTCGCCTCTCACAGTTAGGAAAAGCAAGAAATGTGTTGGAAAAGCCCCATCCTCTGATGTTCTGGAGACTCCCACCGTTGCAGCTGTTGATTTTCTGTTTGGTTTTAGGGGCCGCTGGGCAAACCCGGTCTTCCTGGCATGCCTGGTGCAGATGGTCCTCCGGTAAGTCGTCCTCTCCTGGGTCTCTGCTTGGCACCAGGGCTGTGGGGCCCCATCCTGCACCCATGACCCTGGGGTGCACCACGGGCTTGTGAAGCATGAGCCTGCAAGGTCAGGTTCACCCTGCCCGTGTTTCAGCTGGGTTGAAGGGTTTGAGTCCCTGCTCCAAGCTTTGCTTGGCCTCGCAGCGCAGCACTAGGTACTTCTCACCATCTCTTTGGGTCTCTGTTTCCCCTCCTCCTGTTTCTCCTCTCTGTTTTACGTAGGCTGGCAGCTCACGGAGGTGGGGATGGTCTCTGTGTGTGTTGATGCGTACGGCAGCACTAGCGCAGGGTGGTCCTCATCTTGCTCGGGGCTCCTGGGCACCGCTGCAGAACGGTGATAAGAACAGGTTGAAATTGCCTGTCAGTGTTGTATTCTTGCAGCTTCCTCCTAATCCTACTTTAAACATAATTTGCTCCTTGCTCTAGAAATTGATCTTAAAAATCTCTGGCCTTTAAACCTGTTCTCATTTTTACACACCTCAGAGGCACCTGGTTTTAAGAGTGACAAATGTAAAATAGTTACTTTCCATTAATGCAAATGCAGAACATGGCAAAAAAAATTACATTTCCCACCCTGGGATTATCATTCCTACAGAGGGCATTTTGAACATTCGTACAATTGTTAGCTGAGTCAACAGAGCAGCTAAAGCAAAGCCCAGAACATCTCTAAAGCTGTAGCTTTTGATGTGAAATTCCTGCAGCAGCCTCCAGGGAAGTTCAGCTGGAGAAGACGCCAGATCTATTTTTACGCAGACTGAAGGCTGTATGAAACCTGCAAGCTGAGCACGTGTGGGTGTGCGTGGACACAAGTCCTTGGCCACAGGTAGCCCTGTAGTTTGCAGACAGTTTGTAGGTTTATGAGCAATATGGGTTACTCTTTCCAAGGACAAAAACCCACCCATGTTCTCTTTATAGAAATTGGTCTTGGAAGATATCTGAAAATCCCTGAGGGCCCGAAGCATCTCACTGCAAAAGCCAGCCAAGCTGCTCATCAATTTTTGTTCTTAGTAGCAGTAATGGAGATGAGCATTTTGAAAATGGTGATGATTTAGTGCAGAGTGGACAAAGGCTTTTGAAATCTTGCTGCACTTCCATTTTGCCTCCCCTGCGGTGCAGAGGGGTATCCGGAGCTGAAGGCGAGCACGATTATATGACCCCCTTTGTGCACTGATGCTTTTGGTGCCATTTAAACTCACAGGACAAATTCATATTCCGTTTTCTCCTACATTTTGTTGATGTAAAAATGACAGCTGTCATTTTGTTTCTTTATTAAACCAGCTTGTTTTATAAAATCTGGCTTGTCTGACATTCCCATTCTGAAGACTGATGATGGAAAATACTCTTACGATTGTCCTTGTTAAATTGATAGGAAGTCATTTGTGTATTTAGAGGAGAGTTCATAAGTAAAGAAACCATTGAGTGCAGAAGGACTTAGTGGCTTTAGAGCAGCTGGATGTGCTTTCATCATCTCTATAAAATAAAAGGTCCCTGGGTGTGCAGTGAGTGCCCTCGTGGAGGCTTATTGCTTCTGTACAGACATTGCCAACTAAAAAGTCATGTTCCATCCTGGCTCCACTTTTGTTCTGACAGTAGGGAAATCAAGACTAAAAACTACTTTCATGGATTTCCCCTGTTTTTCACTAATCCTCCAAGCTGTATCAGAGGCAGTTCACACTTTTGTTTTCTACTGACTGCAATCCCAGCAAAAGGCTTCTAAAAGCTGTGAATGAGAATGTGTTGGAAACCCTTGGATGTTGAGTTACTCAGCATCAAATCCCAAGAGGAATGCTGGCCAGTGTCCAGCCAGACAGCGTTTAATGGGGATGCAGGTTAGTTGGGCATTTGTCATGAGATCTTGTAATGGACTCTAGGAATTAGGAGATTAATGAGGGTCTCTGACCAGTCTGGGCATCTTGTGACCTTCACAAGTTTGCTAACACACAGATTTGATTTTATCTGTTTTGCTATCTGCAAACTTTATACGCTGCTTGCTGTTAGAACTCACTCAGGTGTTCTAATATGTGAAGAATATTGCAAAATGGTTTGTGCTTCTCTGCTGAAAGGTGGTGAAGAGTAAAAGTGTAAAATAGCCAGGTAGAATACCAGCAAAGACCCAAATGCAGGTCTCTTCCTTTTGGGGAAAGCTTACCCTTGCACGCTGGCTTCAGGGAAGCTACTTGTGTCAGTAAGAGCTTCCTGGAGAACTGCTGTTCTCTTACAAATAAATCACAGCTGCCTGAGCAGGCTTGTTGGCTTCTGAAGCATTAGGTGTGTACTAAACCCATTTCCCTGTTTTCTTTGTCTCTTTTTTTAATAGGGTCATCCTGGCAAGGAAGGTCCTCCTGGAGAGAAGGGGAGTCAGGTAGGTGTCAACAAGATCCTTATCACTGCTAAGGGGAAGGTCTCAGTAGCTGGATGGAGATAGATCTCTGTGGGGCTCTGGGGATGGCCAGGGGGCCACTGGATGGGGTCAGTGGAGGTGGCAAGAAGCAAACCCTGTTGAAATTTGAAAGCCGAGCCCAGCTTTCATCAGCTTGGGATTCTCTCCTGGTGCTTGGGCTGTTTTTTTTCTCAACTCCTCCCAGCTTTCCTGGCAAGCAGCACCCCATAGCCCAGCGGACATGAAAACTGAAACTGTGAAGGGAAGCCTTCTCTTAATCAGACACAAATAAATATCCTCTGTGGCACGGGGAATGCAGAAAATAACTTTTCATATTCCTGGTCTTCCTTTTTCATCCTCTCCCCCTCCCTCTTTAACAATATATTTGAGAATATAGCTGGAGGCTAGAGTCCTTGAATTATACAGTCATCCATCTGTCCGGGAGATTTACCATCTGCATTCCCACTATGTCCCCTTCAGTTGAAAAACATTACATTTGTCAAAAGTCTTTGATTAGACCACAGTCCGGTTTGATGGATGTCCGCTCGAGCCTTGCTCGGGTGCTGCACGGAGCCCAACCCACGGCCACAGCCGTTTGCTCAGCTGGCGTCACACGAGGCCGAAAACTCAAATGTTGGCCTCTGCAGAATGAGAGAAGCCAATAAGTGGTTGTGCTGGTGCTCCCCGTGCTGGGAGGTGTTCAGCAGATTTCAGGGAGGTGGTTTCAGAGCAGTGCTGGTGGTGCAGGTCTCTTCCAGCCAACGCTCATGTCAGATCTGGGATTCTGGTGGACCCATTGGCTTTGTCTGGCTGCCAGGCTGGAAAAAATTGTCTCGGGCTGGGAGAAGTGGAAGGGTGTTTGTTTAGTTAGGTAATTGAGCAAAATAAAAGCCAACTGGGATCAATAAAGAACGTGATTTATTTTCAGGTGTAAGACAGCGTGGCAGTGAGGGTGGGAAGGAGAGTTTTTGCAGGGTGTGTGTTGGGCACCGTGTCCAGCACAGCTCATGGTGTTCCTGGGGATTTGCAGCTCTTGGTGCCAGAAAGGAGCTTTGTGAGTATCTCCTCTCCCACACAGCTGAGGCCAAAGGATGTCACCCCCAGGCTCGTGCCTCAAGCAATAGCTCCTCTCTGTGATCATCAGCAGCACAAGCTCTGCTGCGTTACTGCAAAACCAGGATGATTTGCAAGGGGGGAGACAACAGAACATGTTCTTCCTCTCTCAGAGAACTTGTTCTTTTCTTTAATCCAAAACACAAATCACCAATCTCATGTATAAATCCCCTTTCTAACAAGTTGTTGCTGTCTTGTCTTTTCTCTTCCCCCTTTCCTATCATACAGCCCTTTGCTGTTGGCTCAGCCCAGTGCACCTGCTCGAGGTGATGTTTCTGTAGCACTGTACTATTTTGAATTATTTTCAGTTGGCCACTGCCATTTCCACCTTGTCTGAAGCAGCCAGATGTCTGGGATGTTTGTGTTCCACACATTCTCCTTACTGCACCTTTGTGTTGATTTTTGATGGGGTTTTTTTTGTTTGCATTTTCTTCCCCCCAGGGTCCGCCAGGTCCTCAGGGCCCCATCGGTTATCCAGGACCACGCGGAGTCAAGGTAAAGAGGATGCAGAAACTGTGTCCATGGTGTTGGTTGTTCAATTCGAGTTCTCTGGCTTGTGCTGGAGGTGGACACTGCCAGTGGGCCCAGATGCCTTCCCAGGGCTCTGAGGGCCACCTCAGTAACCAACCGAATTTACTGCTCAAGCGACCCTTGGTCCAGCATCTTCTCGCAGGTTGTGAGGATTGCAAGTGCCCTGCTCTCCAATAACCCCTCCTAGCACCGTTCAGTGCTTTGGAGAGATTTCTCTTTTAATTCTTCGTGAGCAAGGCTCAGTCCCATTCCAATCGTTTCCAGTTTACAACCAAAGTAAATCTCAGTCAGAATGTGAAGACTTTAACAAGGCTTGTTAATAAAACAAAATAGCCTATTACTAAAACAAAGCAAGCTTTTCATGCCCCTGATCCAAAACCTTGTTAGACGAAGCTTGTGCATCTCAGCAATGTGCTTTTTCACTAGACTGAATTCCAGCTCTTTCCTCACTCCTGCTGCCTGTAGCACTTGCATGCTGATAAGAAGGCAGTGGGTATTTTTTTCCCTGTTCAGCTCAAGCTGTTCTGCCCATCAAGATGTATTAGTTCAGGTGCAGATGCATCCAGCATCCCAAAGGTCCAGTGAACCTGCAGGGACCTGCGCTAGCACGGCTTGGGTACTGACTATAAGTGAAGTTTAAGCCCTCTTAAACCCCCTTATACGTTTTTTTCAGTAGCAGAAACCTATTTGCTGTTCTGCCTTCAAAACTTAAGCGGGATGTATTTAGCCGAAGCAAGCTTTCATCTCATTTCTTGCAAGGTTGCAGATTGAGACGTAGTGGTCCATTAGGGAATGGTTTGTTGTTGTGTTTACCACTAAAGTGGAACTGTTCCACATTAGAGCGATCTAGAGAAAGTGTGTCATGCACCAAACCATAGCACGTACACACAAGGTTTTGCTTCCTACAAGCAGCGTTCTGTTAACTGCATGATCCTCTAGTTCAGAAAAAAATGCATCTCATTTAAAAGCTATAAATAACTCCTAGGTCTTGCCTTGCTTACCCTGTCCTGCTGCACAAATTTTGATGTACTTTTAATTATACTTTTTCTTGACATGCTAAAGGGAAGAAAAAAATAAAAATACCCCAAGCAAAATATTATTCCTCAAAAAAAAAAAAAAGCTTTTGTCTTTTATTGTAAGAGTTGCATTGCACAGTACAGCTGGTGTAGATGATGAGGGTGATGTTTTATCCTAAAAGGCAGAATAGATGGGATGCAGGGGGTCCAACAGGCTTGGGCTGGTGGCAATGCAGAGGCCAGATCCTGACCACACCCAGCACCTCCAGGCTGAACACCATGGACTGATTGCCTTGGTAAAGCTTTGGAGGACTTCTGCACCATGTCACAAATGCCCACGCCAGTTGTGTTACTGGGTTTTTTCCTGCCTTTTGGTGCCTAAATGTACTTTAAAAAAGATTGTGCATGCACAGAGGTGAAAAACATGGTAAAAAAGAGCCAAGCTGAACCTTTGGGGATGTTAGACATGGTGCTGCTACCCACTGCAGAGCAGCACGGAAATCTCTGGCTATGTGCTCAGAGATTTTAAAATGGATTCACTTCCCAAGTGTCCCTGCACAGCTTGAACACTGTTTTTTCTGTGAATACTTGAGTGAGCTCAGCATGCTGGCAAGGCATTTGTGGAAATGTTGTGGGGTTTTTAAAATATACGCAGAAAAACTTTTCATAGTGAGTTTTATCCCTGGAAACATAATTCCTGGGCAGGGAATGGGCAGAGACCACCAACCCCACCTGTCAAATCAAGTCGGCAGAGGTTTGTGACTAGAAGGTTACTCACTGGTAACCCAAAAGTCAGATGTCAGCGGCTGATATTTGATTAGCAATATGTTTAGGAGCATCACAGTTTGCAGAGATACCATCATCAACATCAGAGGAAGCAAAAATCACTGTCATTAACGATTCTTCACTCTTAAGCTTACTTATGCCCTTGTAACATCTTGTTTTATCTTCTGCAAGGGAGCAGATGGTGTTCGTGGTTTGAAAGGCACCAAAGGTGAAAAGGTGAGTTAACACTGCGCATTTGGATTTATTTTCTACAGCCTCTGAGCATTTTTGCAGACTGGTCCCTCAGGAGGCTCCCCATGGCATTTTCTCCTGCACGGGGGTTTCTCTTAGATGAGTAGGGAGCTGAGTACCCAAAGGACTGGTGTAACCTCTGTATTTCTGGAGCAGGCGCACGCTGGGTACCTGCTGTGATGTTCTGCCACATCTTAGCTTGGACCTGGGAGTAATTGAGCCTCCATGACGTGTTCAGGAGCTGTTTGCTGGGGCCAGCCATTGCTGATAACTCAGGGTCCAGTGTCGGGATGATTTCTTCTTGACAAAATTTTCAGCTTGAGTGATTCAGTGGAGCTGAAGGGTTTGTGGTGTGTTACAGCTGGATAACAGCCTCGTCATCAGAGCTTGTGAAATCCAAGTCAATAAGAAAGTCAACACAGTCTATCTCTTCGTTCTCAAAGATGCAATTGTTTTCTCCCAGAGGAAGAGGAAAGGTGGAAAAAAATCTTGCCTCGTCCCATAAACAGATCCATGTTCCTTTGTTCCCGCCCCCAGCAATTCGGCAGCAAAGCTGGTGGTTTTAGCTAGGGAGTCCTGGCAGGGACCTTCCAAACTTTAAAAGTCTTTCTGGGAACTGTGTCTTCATTGCCTATGAGACATTTGCTGTAGGATGAAATACATTATTGATTTGAGCTCTGCAATTAAACCTTCTCGGCTGAAAGAAATATTGCCACTGTCCTAGAGGTTGCCTCGAAGCATGGTGTAAAACATTCTCCATGAAAATAAAACCACTTGTACTTCAGAAATAATTGGTTCCCAGTACTGGCAAGGTGGTGGTGTTCACATTGGGCCAGATTTGCTGTCTTGACTTGCAGCCAGAATGGGATGTAGGGAATACTTGCTGTGATCCCTTGGGGACCTCGGCAGTCGCAGCCTGGCTGGGTTTCCATGCTCATTTGTGCACACTAAAGACTTGCAGAAGCCAATGTGATGGGCAGCGCAGGGACCTAATCTTGTCCTCTGCAGATAGGGGCAATACAGTGAGGCTAGAGAAGCCTTTTTTCTTTTTTTCCATCTATATACCTTGTCTATTTTTTCCCCTCTCCGTTATTTAGGGTGAAGATGGCTTCCCTGGGTTTAAAGGTGATATGGGCATCAAAGGAGACCGGGTAAGAGTCTATGACCAATGTGATCCTGTAGTGCTTTGCCTTTCAAGCCCGTGTGTTATCATGCAAACATGGCTCGGGGAGAGCAGCAAGGTGGACTCCTGTCAGAGTCCTTCTGGCATGTCCTATCTCAAGGCAGGAACACAGGAATTTCACATTCACCTCAAGCACAGCAGTTGTAAATCCCGAAATTTGCTAATCCCACCCTGAAGGTAAAATAAAAATGAATGATAATAGAGGACCCTGCCTTGCTGCTTTGACTGCTAAGAATACTGCCTGATCCAGCTGTATCATATATTTATTTCCAATATCTCTTTTCCCCTGTAATATTACACTTAGAGTCTGGTAGACATCTTTATTTGCTGAGCCTAATGTGCTTCTATACCATCAATGTGAAGCGTAAAGTTGCCAGGAACACGCTTTAATAGAAACTGAAGCAGCACTGTGAAAGCTGCCGGGGGGGTGCAGTGTTATATTAGACTCACATCTTTGCCTGGTCGCAAAAGCTTTTAAAATCAGTGGAACACTCAGACCTCCAGAAACCCCAGACCACACTCAGATGCAAGTAGTGGCTGCAGCCCGTGGCTTTGCAGCACGTCTGTCTGTCTGTCCTCCACGCCCAGCCCTTGGGGACAAGGGGCTGTCCTCGTCCCCTCTCTGAGTGATGCATTGCCTGGGGCTTGGTGTGTCATCCCCCCCTCCCCAGCTCTGAAGCCCTCCTGGGGATCAGGAGAGCTCTGCTGTCGTTCATCCCCATGTTTAAAGGAAAAATGAATGCCTTGCGTGAAAGCTTGTAAAAGTAGACGTCAAATCCTCTATTTCTTCTGGTGTTTAACTGTGTAATGGAACAGTTAAAATAATTGGGAACCTCCCCAGCCCCCACTTCTCATCAAGGAAGGAAGACTGAAGGTGGCATCTCAGGGAGGTGACTCCTGTCCTCACCAAAGGCAGATAGGCAGAAGCTCCTTCAAACAAAGCTCATGACTTTAGTTCCCACAAGCAAGCTCTTTGTGCTTTATGACGAGCAATGAAGGGACAAGGGGTACTCGAGAGCCTCGTGGATAAATCTGCATCCACCCAGCTTCTGGTGAGCGAGAAGGCAGCTGCCTGTGTTCGCAGCGTGGAAGCATCTCCTATTACCCTGCGTGACAAAATGACAACTGTTGTTTTGTGTGCCAAAGCCTGCAGCGTCACAACAATTCCAAGTTAATAGCTTGGTCCTCTCCGCTCTCAGATTTCCTAATGATTTTCAGCACAAAAACTCCAGCCCAGTCTTTCTTCTCCAGTTGCCTGGTTCAACCCTCAATTAAACACTTCCCAGGGCTTGCTTGCACATCAAACTGCAATTTGGGAACAGGGAGATGGGTAAAAGGGTGGGTTGCAATCAGAGCTAATGAAGGCTGTTTTGGTGGAGAGGCAATGCATGTAGATGGGATAATTGGGGCACAGGAAAAGGCGGCTGTTGTGGGAGATAATGGCCAGGCTGTGAATGAAAGCTTGGTGCTCTAATAATGCTCTGTAATTTACGGTCTCGTCTGAGCCTCTTGGTGAAGACCAGCTCTCTCCAAGAGTTGTATTAGCAGCTCCATGGAGTATCTAATTGCAGCCGGGAGGGTACTGCTGTCAGCAGACACCCTGCTTGCCTCGTCAACGCTTGTCTTATGATTAACAGGGGGAAATTGGACCTCCTGGCCCTCGGGGTGAGGATGGTCCTGAAGGTCCCAAAGGTCGCTCTGGCCCCAATGGAGATCCCGGTCCTCTTGGTCCTGCTGGAGAGAAGGTGAGTCTCAGGGATGGAATCACCCAGGGATGTTTTAGAGCAAAACCCCCTTTTCTTCGGGTGTCTTGGGTGGGTGGTCAGGGCAGTGCCCAGCATTGGGGGGGAGGTTTAGGGCAGAGGGATGAAGAGGAGCTGTGGGAGGTTTGTGTGAAGGCTGGCCTGAGTTGTTCAACACAGAGACCAGAGGAGACCCAGGGGAGATGGTGTTACTGCAGTGGCATGATTTGAGCACGCTGAGACATTGGTGTCTTCAGTGTTACCTGCTTGGGTGCAATGTCTTGAAAAAAAAGGCCAGAGGAAAAAAAATGGAGAAATTGAAAGTCGACTCCAGTCTAATTTCTAGGTGCATCCAATTGAAAAAAACTTGTAGCAAAAAGTAACTGTTCCCTACTAGTTTCCTTGACACATTTACAGTGCTCAGTCTGCATCAGAGCCACTGGGCTTCCCCCAGGGAGGGCAGAGGATGATCGCAGTGCCCCGACAGCTTTATTCCATCCGTGTAATACCTGCGTTGCTCTTGACTTCTCCACGCTTCACATCTCCCCTTTCTGCTGGTGCAAACATGAAGCTGCTCGTGAGGTCTCTCTTGCCCACACTAACACACTTTTGTTTGTGTTTCAGGGAAAACTCGGTGTGCCAGGACTGCCCGGCTACCCGGGCAGGCAGGGCCCAAAGGTAACTCGGCCGGGTTCAGTCCTCGAGGGGTGCGGGGTGTGCGGGGAGCCCAGCGGACGCCGGCCAAGCTCTGATGGTGCCGTGCAGAGGGCTCAGCTCCTTGCTAATGGGATGAGGTGAAACAGCAGCATTTCCCACTGCACACTCCCTCCTTCCCACCCATGCAGGACAAATTTATAAATGGGTAAAAATGCTGGTAATAGGTATCATAGTCCTTCTCTTTGTTTTATATCTTCAAAGATCTGCACTAGCGTTAACTAATTAATTAAGGAGAATAGCTAATGAATCAGGGTCTCCTTGAAATGAAAATAAAACTGCCATTTGTAGATTTGCAAACATCCTTTGTATCTTCTCTACACGCCCACCTTCATTTGGGCCATTTTCAAGTGTTCTTTTTAAATTAAAACTGTGAATTCCACTACATAGGCTAAGGCTGCAGCCCAGTTTTTACACACCCTGGAGGCTTTGGGAACTTATGTTTTTGTTAACTTTTTTTTTAAAGAATCATATTTTATTATTCATGTTCATTGCTTGAAAAAAAACCAGGCTTGTTTAACACTGGAGACATAATTATCTGCAAGAGATTGTTTCCTGGTTGTGGTGTTGATGGTTTATTTTTTAATTTGCATTTTATATCTGGGGTAGGGGGTTTTTTTTGTGTTTCCTTGACTAATTCATATTTTAAAAGCAGCAGCAGCAGCAGCTATTCTCCAGGCGCTCACATCAGAAAGGAACAAGCCAGGAGTTAAATTTTCATGTGCAACATAGTGACTTAGGAGCTAAAAAACAAAAGCCTGCCTGTTCCCCAGGCGCCCAGCACAACCATGGGCTTGGGCCTTTGCAGTGACTCCGAATGAGGCATGGATCGTTATTTTTGTTATTTTTGGATGAAATTTAGTTTCTGAGGTCATTTCGGGTCTGTCTTCGGTTTTGTTTTTATTAAAGGAAGGTTAAAAAAAAAAACCATTGGGAGGTGTAGACGTCAGCGGGCGCTCGCTGGGGGTTATTCCAGGCCAGCGGGCGCCTGGTGTGGAGGGACAGAGCTGCCCCTTTCAGTGTCTTGAACAGCTTTCTCTCTCTTTGCTCTTTCCCCCAAGGGCTCAATCGGCTTCCCAGGATTTCCAGGAGCCAACGGAGAGAAGGGCACACGGGTAAGAGCCGCTTTGTCTAGCCGCTTGGCTGATTTTTCTTCCTCTCCAAAGCAAGGTCCTTGGGCAGGACGTGGGGAATGCCCCGTTGCAGGCAGCTGCTGAGCTGGTGCTCTGGGTGCTTTTGCACGAAGGGGTTGCCCAAAGAGGGTCACCCCACCCGCTCGCATCCCGGGATGAGGTTCCCGAGCACCGGCGAGAGGCTCCCGGCACCGGCTGTTGGGAGAGGAGGATGCCAGTAATAGCACAGTCAGCTCTGCAGACAGCAGCTTTCCAATTAAACACTGGAAATTTTTCCCTCAAGATATTTTAAGAGATTTCTCTGAACCTGAATCCTTCCCGCGCTGTCAGACTTTGCTCAGGGCACGAAGTGCTTTTTAATTAACAGTAATTATTAGAGATGGGTGAATCTGTTCAGAAGAAACAAGAATCTTCTTTAGTCTGACTTGAGATTGAAAATGCGTAGCTGAAACCGCTCTTACTAGTTCCTCCTTTTAATAAGTGGAGCTATTCTACATTCATAAACACCCCGAAAACTTGGGGGCTCCATCCTCCAGACTTGTCTCTACCTCTTATCCCACCTCCATAGACTTTGCTCTCAGGTAGGGATTGTCTAAATACACTGGTGATTCTTTTATTTTGTGGAAGACATGCTTGAATTTGGGGATTTAGAGTAAAAACATAAAGCCATTTTCTGCACCAGCTCTGGTTACAGGGACAAAACGGGGGAGTGAGAAGAGCAAGTGGAATTAGTTTCCTTTTTACTCTCATTTAAATACAAATGACTTCTAACAGACGTGTTTGATAGGAGCCCAGAAAATATAAATCACTTTGCACTGCATTAATATCATGCCACTGAAATTTGGTTTATATCCACCCCTCCTGTTTTTTTTTTCCACTGAATAATTTTCATTTCATTCTGAACTACAAATGCAGCATCCTCTCCCTTCCCTCCACTCCGGCTGGGCAGGAGGAGGGAGGCCATGAATAAGGCAGCTGCCACGACAGCCTTGAATTCACTGTAGCCCTATAATTACCACCCGCCTTATCAAATATACAACAATAAAATCCTTGGGCTGGATTTTCGGGTAGTGTAAAACACGGCAGCGAGGCAGAGCCGTGCTGCTTTGCATCCCCAAGCATCCGCATCCCTGTTGCTCCATCTGCTAATTTTATTCTGGTGGGATGGAGAGCCAGGCCGGTGGGATGGGAAACCCTTCTGGGAGCTGAGCAGGTGCCAGGAGCTGGTTTGTTTATGAGATGGGGAAAAAAAAAAACCCAAGGGTTAAGCTGTTTGAATTTTGGCAATGTCCAGCCTGAAAGGGATTGAGGAGGGAGCAGACATGCTGGGAAGGGGCCCAGCTTCAGGACCAAGCAATGATAAAACAAGAAAAGACAAAAAAATAATCAGCTTTCTCACCTTTTTTCTAAATGAGCTTTGTGCTCTTAGAAGGTGGTAGTGAGGATTCTTAGTTACCCCCCCCCCCCGCCCCGGCATGCCACACATTTCTTCAGTTTAGGAATTGAAGAAGGGTTTTTTGCATTTCAAGCTCAGCCTGGAAGGAGATGGAGCAGCTCCTGTTGTCCTGGCTTGGAAGCTGAGGTGTGTCTGGGCCAAGACGGGCTCCGGCGTGCGCTGCGGTGGGGCTGGCACCGCCACGCCGGCAGCCCCACGCTCCTGGTGTAAAGGAAGAAGACAGGAATCTGGGGTGAAACGAGGGGGTTTGTGTGCCTCATGGGGAGCAGGGGCAAGGACTGGCACCCCAGCCCCTAAGGTGGGGAGCATGGCCTGGCATGCCTCTGTCAAATAGAAATATGTTGGTTTATTTTATGGCAATTTATTTTTTCTCTTCGTTGTGTGATTGGACCGTTTCTGCCATTTTACACCCAGTCCAGCAGCTTGCAGTTTTATCAGTGTATTTGTATGTGAGAGAGAGAGAGATTTTTCATGATCAAACCTTTCCTTTCCTTCAGTAAAAGGAGCCCAGCTTGAAAATTTTTTAAGAATAGCAGAAATTCTGATTTTCAGTAACTGTTTTCGCATCCCTTTTTTTTTTTTTTGCTCCCAAGTATCCTATTTGAAATAAGTGAAAAGCAATTATATATAGAACAATAGACTGAGCTGGGATCACACTGCACCAAACCAAATGGAGACCATCAAGTTAATTTAAGCCTCGTTGAGTTTGACTTGATAAATCCCCCTCTGTTTCTCCTGAGGCCACTAAATTTGCTATTTTTATGAGCATGTCCACATATAGTCAAGAAAGAGAGTTTTGAAGATTTGCTTCTCCAGTGCATTGTGGAAAAGCATTGTGCAACCCAATTTACAGCTGAAAGAACCAAAAATCATTTGTTTGTCTTTTCTTTTTAGGCAGTATTACTATTACGGTATTCAACGCAGTTGTTTACGTGTCCAAAATAATATGAATCACACGTTTCTCTTATGATCGTCATCCTCTAGGAATGGAAATTAGCTTTCCAGCTCATTATTTCAGCAACACAAGTAGTCTTTCCAAGTCTTTAAATAATTAAAAATAAAGGTGAAAACCAAAGGCAGAAGAGCAGTACTGGCGGGTCCTGTCAGTGCAGGCAGCTGAATTTTGGTGCTGGCAGAGCCTGCAGCACTAAATTTGCCTAAACCTGAAACCACAGCTTCTGGCTGTTCAGCTGCACAAAAGGGCTGGCAAAGTTAAAAATGGGTTAAAAAAAAAAAAAAATGTTTGGTGTTTCCAGATGAGTGTGACTTGTTAAATACCATGATAGTTTTGGCGAGCGGCTGCTCGTCACCGTGCCCTGTTCTCACCCAGCTGCCCACAGCCAGAGGTGAGCTCAGGTGAACTTGTTTGGGTGTTTTCAAAACCTGATCATAAAATCAATAGTTAGATGTGAATAAGCGGTCTTATTTTTAGAGCTAATAGGCCTCTACCATTAGCACAGGGTAATACATCTCCCTGCTCTCCCAGTCTGACAGAGCCCGGGAGATGCGTGGAGGTACCGAAATCCAACCATTTATTTGGGTGCCTAGAAAATAATCTGAATTTAGATGCCTTTCCCTCAGTATCCCTGTTTGAAAAATATAGGTCTGTGTATATTTACAGTGCTATATAAATTCTTCACAACAGTACATGGTGCTGTATGCATGATTAATGATAGCAATAAGCCGGGGAAAATTTTGCTTAAAAATAGAATTGAGGAAGAGGGAGAGGAGTGTGTGGGGCTACCTGCAGGGAGGTGGCACGCACTCATCTCCACCTGCTTTGAATTTAGCCTCCTGTAGCTAAAGGAAAACCAGCTGGAGTACTTTAAAATGATTTTTGTAATTAATTAAAAAAAGGTATGCCAGCAGGGTTTATTAAATGGAGCCGCAGAACAAGGAGGATTCAGCAGGACTAATTTTAGTAGCTTGAAGAAAGTTGATTGTAAAGTTTTCCAGCTCCTGTTTTATGTTCGTCTGGTTAATGAGCGCCAAATACGAGAAGGCAGGATTCTGAGATGATGGATTTGGGGCAGAAAATGGCAAGTGATATTTTAAGCATTCTGTGTTCCTTACATAGAAAGCAAATCTTTCTCTTCCTTCCTTTAACAGGTGATTGGTAACAATAATGGACTGCAGGTCCAAAGGACAAAAGTTAAACCCATTGGAATTTTTTTTTGTAACCTGACACTAGCCAAACTAGCGTGTTCAGGGACCAAGCTCTAGGCAATTATTTTTCTTTTAGGCACAGGGTAACGGAGCTTAACGTTCTGCCAGATTTAGGACCCAGCCGTCCTTGTCTTTTTTCTGTCAGAATTAATCACAGTCCCCCATTACAGGAAGCCGAATGCATCTGTCAGATCTCATAAGCCTGCTGCTTTGTCGCTGCTGCAAAACAGTGTCTTAAATTACTTGTTTAGCACAAAGTTCACAGAGATGAAGAAAGATTTGTAAATATGTGGGGCAGCTTAATTGGCTTGTGTGGCGTAAAATAACTGCTCGGAGCAGGAATCCTGCTCTGCTGCTGTCATTCCTTAAATATTTAACAGCATAGGTCTTACAACACGTGTGTGTGCATCGGTGTGAGCCAGCCTGACCTGCTCCCAGCTGGGGTGAGGACCAGCCCTTCCCCACATTGGGTGAAGGGACGAGCAGAGATCAGTGGGAAAAGGGATTATAGGTTTTGGGGTGGCAGAGTTGAAGAGCTTTTTTGCTAGCTCCGGTGTTTTGGCTGGCTTTTTAGGAGACTGCATGGTTCAAGTGGGTGGCCTCATCTGTGAAAGTCTGTGTGGTGTTTTAAAGGACTTGAGATACTTTTTCTTAAGAGATTCCTTCCCTCAGATGGTAGATGTCATCTGAGCATTGGGATTGCTGTCCAGACCCGCCCAAGCGTTATAAATTAAAATAAATAGAAGAATCAGAAGACTAAAGTAAATCTGCTGTTGTCCTTTTCATTGCACATGAGAACTGGGGAGGTTCGGGCGGCAGTTTGCGTGCAGTAGGCTCCGTTGCAGGTTCATCTGCTGTGAGTTCAGCTTGTGATGCTGACTGTTAACTCCTCTTAACTTGTTTTTCGTTCTAGGGGACACCTGGCAAACCAGGTCCAAGGGGGCAGCGCGGTCCAACGGTAATGATCCATTTCCTCATTCTTGTGCATTTTGAAAGCTTCTTGAGGCCAGGGGAAGGTGGGATCTGATTTGTGTCCTCACTGGGTAGGATCTGGCTGAAGGCTCCTGCCATCCCCTTGCTGCTGGTGGGACAACTCATTGACCCGGTGCAGCTCAGGCGTTTGGGTGCTTTGCCTGATCACAGTGGAGTGCTGTGGGTAGCAAGAAGGGCTAAAAATGTCATCTTTCGTGTCTTTTTAAGGGTCCACGTGGGGAAAGAGGCCCTAGGGGAAGCACCGGGAAACCCGGCCCAAAGGTAAGGTTTTGGGGAGCCTATTGGAATTGTCCTAAAAAGTGTTGGTCTAAGAAACTGTCTGGTTCGTTACCCTCTGTTTCCCTTCTCTCCCGATCTTCATTGCCCAGCCAAATGACTCGTAACCCAACCATAAGGTATATGCACAGGTCCTAAAAATGTGTTGGCCCACGTTGCAGCAGGACATCAAGTGCGTGCACGAATTAAGGGCCAATGCAACCAGAAGGGGAGGGAGCACCCCTACGTCAGGCACCAGTACAACCCTACAATCCACTGACGCTTCCCCTAAACCCTATTTTTTGGTGTTTAAGTAGCATTTGAACCACCTTCAAGGCCTTAGGCTGTGCCGTGGACAAAGGGACACATATTGCTGCTGGTCTCCAGAACCTTGGCACCTTGCTGAGCCACTTGGCATGCACACTGTGTGCCCACAATTGGTCACTGGGCAAAATAGGTATTTTTTTCCTGGCCAATCTGGAGGCACGCTCAGCTCCAGAACCTGCTGCAGAGACCGATTAAGTGACCATCAATTGCTGGGCGTGATGGAAGCAAAGCTTTTGTAGTGAGACATTGTCACCACTGCACTGCCAGCTTTAAAAATAAATGTCTTGGCTTTGTGTCGGCATGAATTTTTGATAAATACCTCGTCTTTGTGGCGGCATTTATCTCTCAGAGGGAGGCCATTATCTGGTGGAAATATCCTGAGCTCACTGACGTTATCTTTCCTGTATTTTTATTAAGCAGTGTGGGGGGAATGAGCAGCTGCTTGTTTGTCACTGGATGCTGCTCCTGATACAGAATTATTAATAGAGAGGGGCCGGGGGAGCTGGTGGGGTGTGGTGCCACCGTGGGCTTGGTGCCATTTGAAGTCTGTGCAAAGCAGCTGCAATGGTGATATGTGTATTTTTAACGGTCTGTTGTTTTATTTATTTGTAAAAGGGCAACTCTGGTGGTGATGGCCCCCCTGGTCCTCCTGGCGAAAGGGTAAGGAATTTGGTGGCGCTAAAGCAGGACTCAATCCAAGCCTGTTAGTTTAACACGACAGCCGAGGCGGGTTTGCAGGGCTGGGGTGGTGCCGAGGGGTTTTGCAGTGAGCATCCTACCAAGCACCCTGTTAAGCAGAGAGGGGTGGGCTCCTTGCTGGAGCTAGGGTGCAACTTGGCATAACTTGGTCAGTAACAAGGAAAAATCTGTTTAGAAATATGAGGTGGAACATGCTTGTGTGGAGAGAGGTCTCGCAAGTCACCTACAGCCCTTAGGTTCTTTCTGAGCTCTCCAGGGAATGCTCGAATGGGACCTTGGGTGTCCTGTGTAAGCATCACTCCGTGGGAAAAGGGAAAAGTCACCCTGGGTTTTGTGCAGACAGCCAGAGCTCCGGTTTTTTGTGGGCGGTGGTCCTCTAGGACCTCGTGCTGCTTTCTCCAGATTACAGCATGCTAGGTGGAAAACACTGAAACGATGAGCCTTCCATGATTTTTTTGCCTCAATTTCTGCTTTTTTTTTCTGGGTTTTGTTTGTAAGTTTCCTACAAAATTGCCCAGGGAAGAAATAGATGAAATTAGTCCCTGCTTTGCATCTGCTGGTTGTGGCCATAGGGACGAGGGGGGAGCTGCTGCTGACACCGCTCCGGGGAAGCAGCGCTCTGAAGGGCATCAGCTGCCTTCCAGCGCTGGCCCCAAAGCCACTGGGCTCTATTCTCCTTCATTCCTGCACGACCTGGTAGCTCCCAGGCACTCTCACTTGAGCTGGGATGGGAAAAGACCTATATTTCATAGCACTGGGAGGGAAGGACACAAAGTGATTGATAGCCCTCTTCAAGTTTGCAGTGCTTTTTTGCAGCTGGACAGGCTACTCGCTTAAAAATGCCCAGTGATTCTTACTTCTCCATGCATTTTTTCCAAGAGATGGCCCCGTGCAGTTGCATCTTGCACTTTGGGGCATTTCTTTGGGGTAGAATTAGCTGGCTTTCCATATCTTTGTCCTCATCTGCTGTTCACACAGAGCTGGTATTTCATAGTAAAGTGTTATAGGTTCCTTAACCATGTTTTCTGGCTTGTTTTACATCCCAGGGACCACCAGGGCCTCAAGGACCGACTGGATTTCCTGGACCAAAAGGCCCCCCTGTAAGTAACTCTCTTTCTAGAACATGCAAAGAAATACATAAAGTCTTTCCCATCCAGCTGTGATTGCCTGTGCCAGCTCAGTCTTAGCTGCTTCTCTGACAAGCGGTGACGTACCCAATAAAAGGCATTACTGAGACATCATGATAATAACCCGATCGTTTAAGATTTTAAATAGCCAAGTAAATTGTGGCTCATTATAAATGTTCATTTCCTAATGACTCAATATCACTAGGATCTTTCATGGTTGCTCTGTTCTTTATTTTCCCTCTGTATACTGGGAGGACAGCACAAAAGAGTAACGCTTCTGTCTCTCCAATTATTATACACTGGTGGGGAACCTCAGAAACCTTTTTGGAATGATTTCCTTCCCTGTGGTGAACAGCTCGCTCCCGCTCTGGACCTGTAAGATAAATCTTTCCTTTGAGAGATGTGTGGGAAAGGGATGGAACTTTTAGGGTTCTGAGCACCCCTGTTTCACTGTAAAATGGATGGGAACTAATGCAAGGAGGCAAGCAGGTTTGATTCGATGTTCCTTCTCACTCTGGTTTTCTGCTGTAGGGTCCTCCTGGGAAGGATGGATTGCCTGGTCACCCCGGACAGAGAGGAGAAACCGTAAGTAGCCAGAAATCTTGGGCAGATCATTAGTCCTGAGTCTCGTCTTGCCGGTTGGTTTTTCTAAACCCTTCTGTGCAGCTGGGGAGATGTGGCCACACATTTGGTTTCCCTGAAGGTCTGTGTCTCTCCAGCTGCATGGGATGGTCTATGAGAAGCAACCCTCTTCTGAGCAGGATGGGTCGGTCTAATGATGGTTTCTCTGGAGGCTGGAGATGTAGTGATGCCGGTGACTGGTGTTGGAGGCTGTTGGGTTTCTGCCGTGACGGGTGCTGCAAGATGCAGCTCCTCGTGAGGTGGGAGGATGTTGGCTGGGGTTGAGTCTGGGTCAGCACCAGCACAAGCTGGCACTTGGAGTGACTCTTGCTCTCATGAGGTGGAGAAGCAGCTGGGGGGTGATTTCTGAGCACCCCCTGCAGCTGGGCTCTGCACCTCAAGGACTCACCGAAGCGCTGTTCCCTTTGCCCTCCCAAGGGGGAAGGCTGTGCCTCTGCTCTTTGGAGCGTTACGGGTAAATTCTGTGCTTTCTTTCCCACTCTGTCCTTTGGAGAGGTGCAGGTTTTATGTCTCTCTATTCCAGAGACGTAACTTTAGGGCTGTGATAGCAGAAATTTTCCATGCAAGATGGGCTCCATCCTTTGCAAGTTCAGCTTCCCGCACCCACCTGTGCAAAGTCAGGGGCAGTTTTATTTCCTCTTGAACCTGCAATGGGGAGAAATAAACGCTTTTCACTTCTTGATGCACCATGTGGCCAACACCAAGAACTGTTGCGCAGCAGAGAAGATCTACAGCCTGGTTTTGGCAGTGCTTGTTTTGAGAGAAAGGCAATTCCTGGCCAAGATGAGGGGTGCAGTGGTTTTGC
The DNA here is from genome assembly GCF_031877795.1 of Strix aluco. NCBI lineage: Eukaryota > Metazoa > Chordata > Aves > Strigiformes > Strigidae > Strix > Strix aluco. Next base: position 12,692,993 of record NC_133950.1, read on the forward strand.
TCTAGTTTTTATGTTCACCCCAGTCACTGCAGCACAGTCGTCTATCAGCCGCTACCTCAGCACCTGAGTAAGAACAGCATCTCTGCTGACGCTGCCTTTTAGCCAAAGCTATGCACAAGGGCTTCACCAAGTTTTGCTTAAGCCCCCCTCCAGCAATAATCCCTTGCTGCAACCCAGGGAGCGGCTCCTGGCTGTTTAGGCACCTCACCGTATCGTACGCATACTGCTTTGTCCATTTTAAAAGGTTTTGTTGCACAGATGTAATCATTGTTTCTCACCAAAGGAGAACGATGAGGCATGTGGAAGGTATGATACCCTGGCTGTCGTGCGTCTCTGGTCTGTTTTCTGCACCTTTTTTGCTTGATGCAAGCAAAAATGACCCTTCTGCCACGTGTTCCTCTGCATGCAGTAATTAGTATCTTTCTGTTTGGCATTTTTGGGGATGTTTATTCTTTTTCCTTGGCTGTTTACGATCCGGCTCATTCACTGTTGTTGGTATGTCCTTCTCCCCAACACTGCATGCTGCATGTTAGCAAATAGACTCTTCATTCTGTGTTTATTTTACAGGAAAAAACAAAAACCAACTTCTTCTACTCAGCTTTGCATTTTTCTCCACTGCCTTTCCTAGTAAATGAGCATTAAAAAGGCTTTGCACATGATGCATTTTTTCCCCTCAACTTATCACACAACAATTTAATTAACTTGCCTGGCATTTGCTAAGCAAGGCAATGCAAATACTGCTCAGCACAGCACCAGATATTTATTTATACTACATAAAACTGACTTTAAGGCAATGGTTGTGGTATTTTTAAACACACAATCCTCAGGTCAGGATTAACTCTAAGGTGAAGAGAAGAGTTTTCACCTGCCAGAGCCTGGCTGTCACATTTAGTTTTCCCTCATTGAGTTACCTATAACATCCAGGGCACCTACCTTCAAACTGGAAGAAGCAGTAAAAACTTTGCTTGCATCTGCTGTTATCAACTTTTGAGACTGGAATAAAGCATCAAACTCCAAGTCTGCATGAATATGAATGGAGAATGAGCTTTCAATTATTCTGGGTCTGAAAGTACTCCCTAAAAGCTTTCTTCAGTCATTGCAGCAGTAGCTTGCCTATCACAGATAAATCCTTCCAGAAAACAAAAACTTTGTTAATCCATGCCATGAACAAGCTTGCAGAGATCACTTTCCCCTGCATCCTCTTGGGGTGCCTGCAGACATGTGCAGACCCAGGTAGCAGAAGTCCCTTTTATGTCCCCCTTTCCTCACACAGTGCCAAAAAGCAAGGAGAGAAACATAAAACCAGATTAAATACTATTTCCACGTCAGTGGCCTTGTCAGTGCACTCTGTACCTTCGTGCAGGAAAACGGAGACTTGAAATCTGTGTGTCAGATACTTCCCTTTATTTTACTTCTCGTTTGGTAGCAAACAGGCATGCTGAAGGATGCTGAAATATTTGACCATATTAGATTTACAAAGAATAGATCTAAAAAAACCATGAAAAATTGTAAAAACTCTGTGCCCAAGGCTCAAACAGGATAAAAGGAAACCCCTTTCTTCAGATTAATACGAAAAGTCATGCACAGAAATGGCTGAAATATTTTTCTGTGATAAGAGTTTAAATTGTACATTCATTTCACAGAGATGTTCTGCCATTTCCCCATCAATGACAGGATATTTTCTGTGATCTGCAGACAGCTAGAATAGCACTGAGTATTTTTTCTAGCATGACACATTACCGTTGGCTTGGGATTTATCTGATCCTCTTTTGTGGCAATGACAAAATAGCCTGTGTGCCCTAAATGACATTTCTCAAGCTTGAGCTTGTCAGCATGCTATAGTAAGAATGATAATTAATGTGCTTTTTAAAGAGTGGCTTAGGAGAGCTAAACAATTGCAGTGGTGATAGTTCGTTATTGTCACTCTTCAAAATGTCATTATAAGTAGCTGTCATGGAGACTTTGCTACTCATCAGCATTTGGAGAGAAACACGTTTGTGATTTCTTTCAACAGATGTTGATGAAGGAAATAAAGTTTCACTCAGCCCCCAAGGCTGGTGGGTTGTGGGCTTTGGCAGGGCTGGAGATTGGTGCTGCTGGTGCCAAAACTGGAAGATGGTCACCCAGCCTCTGAGCTCCTGGGAGCTAAGCCTAAAACAGAGCTAAGCCTAAACCAGTACCAGAACGGGAAGCGGGAGAAAGGAAATGGCTTTTAAGAATTGCTCAGCATGAAGAAACTTGCACTGACTTCTTAATAGCGATTTCCTCTGTAGGTTTTATGAGTGTAACAAATTTTTTTATATATATGGCCAGTCTTTCAGCCAAATCACAGTAGCTCCATCAAAACAGCAGAGCTGAGCTTTGAGAATCCCTTTTTCTTCCTCTGTTTCACCCTTGTATAAATGTACAAAGACTTATTTTCTACCTTCTGTTTGATTTCTTGTTTCTCTTCGGGTGTCCACCCGTGCCTGGTCAGTAGTTTCACCAGAGGAGGAGCAGTTGGGTGGCAGTCTGTGACCCTTGCTGGCGTAGTCCTTGGCAGAAGCATCATCTCTTTCTCTTCTCCCTTTCTCTAACAGGGTTTCCAAGGCAAGACCGGCCCTCCAGGACCCCCTGGTGTTGTAGGCCCTCAGGTAAGAACAAATGCTCTTGCTTGCACCAGCCCCCTGCAGCTCCCCTTCACCGGGGCAGCACAGCAGGCTCTCACAGCTCTGATGGTTCAGCTGGAGCTGCTGGGACCACAGGTTGTACAGCACAGAGACTCCTCTTCCAGGGGAGGCAAAGTCATGTTGAAGCAAGCTTGATGGCTTTGAAATTCTTGGTCAGGGTGTGAAATACCCCAGTGGGTCCCAGCCCACCTTGTCAGGGTGTTAGGATGGCATTTAGGCAATGTGCCCGAAGGCTGCTGTAAAGAAGGTGCCTCCTGTGAACTTAACAGAGCTACCTTGGTGTAAAATTGGTGTAAGGTGAGAGAGAGACCAGCTATGCACAACCTGACTAAAAGACCTTTACCAGGCAGAGAGTTAAACAAGGTCACAAAGGGCTGTACAGTTGCTGGGGTGTTCAGGGCAGTGTAAGTGTGATGCAAGAGGGCTCTTACATGTCGCTGTGAAGAAATGCATCCCTCTAATATAATATACAGCACTGCCAGGTTCTGTCAGAGTTGGGCTATTTTTCTTTTAGTCACAAATAACTCTGCAATCTGGAAATAGTAACTGCACAACCAGAATTTGTACCCCTTAAGTACAGGCACGTAAGGCTCGTGGATCAGTTTTGTAGGCAGTCCTAGACTGAGTAGGACTGGCTTTGGGTTGAGTCTTTTTTCCTGAACTACTGGGGAGGTTGCTCTTTAATTAGAGAATAATTAATTTGTCCTCTTTAATGATAGCGTAAAGTCCCTGATTTGTAAATTCCCTGATTAGGGGCAATTCCCTGACTGTGTCTGTCTTCTCAAGTGCAAATTAGGTTCTGTGGCAATTTTATTTGGCTCTGCTGCATGTAGTTAGCGTGATCTGTGGTTGCTGAGCGATCACAGTGTTATCGTTCTGCTCGCACTAAGTGGCACCCTGCAGCGTGACATGAATTACAACCACCGTCCCAGTGGACACCAGCGTGCAGGGACGTTATAGTCTTGTGCATATGGCTTTTGTCCTCCTCCAAAATAGGCCACTTGGGAACCTTCTGCACTGGGCCTTATGTTACACTCGTCACTATTAGTGCCCACGTACAGCACAGAGACAGTCAGTAATTGCTGTGTAGTACAAGCCTAATCCATTATTTATGCCCCATATAAGGAAGAATCAGCATGATTGTAGAGTACTTAGGAAGTTTTCAATTAAAAAAAAAACCAAAGCATAATAATTGTAGTAATAATACCTCATTTATGTGAACACTTTCGTTCCAGAGGTTTCCAATGCCTCTAGACTGTCAAGTGCAATGTTGCCCACTTCCAAAATAAGGTGCCTGTAGATACCAGAGGAGACATCTCTGCAGGGATTCCTGGTGGCACTGCTGGGGACAGCTAAGGGAAGGAGCATCTTCCATCCCCTTGCAACCTAAAGGAATAAACTGACAGCCTGCACCTTCATTGTTTGCTCTGCTGACACCCAACACCTTCTCCCCGATCTCTGTTTCTTCAGGGTCCAACTGGTGAGACTGGGCCGATGGGTGAGCGGGGACATCCAGGGCCTCCTGGTCCCCCAGGTGAACAAGGTCTTCCTGGCCTCACTGGAAAAGAAGGGACCAAGGTAGGGACCAGCAGCCTGCTGAATTCACCCTCCTTGCAAGCCTGGACGCCTGCTTCCCTCCCAGAGATGGAGAGGGATGAATCAGAAAAGCCATGATGTTTTGCAGCGTCTCATTGCGACTTGAGCCCAGAGGGAGGAGCTGGGTCTCTCTGGAGTCTGCAGATCCTCAGCTATTTACCACTGTCGTTGCAGGGCGACCCTGGTCCCGCCGGCCTCCCAGGGAAGGACGGTCCCCCGGGCTTGCGAGGCTTCCCCGGAGAGAGAGGCCTCCCTGGCCCCATTGTGAGTAGAGGTTGCTCGGTCCTTCTTGGGGAAGGAAGCCCAGGCGGTGCAGCACCCGCCTCCCAAAATGATTTTGTTTTTCTCTCTCCAGGGTGCTCCAGGGCTGAAAGGCAACGAAGGTCCCCCAGGCCCCCCAGGTCCAGCAGTGAGTATCCTTGCCCTTACAGGCACCACCTAACACATTTACAAGCTTGACAAGCCAAAACGGAGAGTTAGTCACAGCTCGGAGCTTTATCCATTATTTCCTTTACACTAACTAACGCCTTGCTGGATATTGCTTTATTTTACAAGACACGCGTGTAATAGCTCAGTCATTTTGTGGTGTCAGCTGTGAACATACGTGACAAGCTGAGGGAACTGGAATGATTCAGGACATCAAGAATTTGGCTTCTAGGTCACCTGCTTTCCCTCTGAAAATGGTCCCTACTTGAGATTCGTGCTCAGTGCAGCTCTCCTGGAAGGAAATATTCATCATCCAACCCCCACTGGTGCATTGGGCACGAAGTGGCTCATGCTCTTGCTCCCAAGCTAATAATATGCCCCCAGGAATTGAGCTCCCAGCACCATCCAGAGGAGAACCCAGCCCTTCCAGGGATTTTTAACTGAAAAAAAGATCTGTAGGACCCCTTAGGCTGATGGTACCAAATCATCCCTTGGCAGTCACCCCATCAAATGTGCTCACTTACTGACGATGCATTTTCAGCATCCTACTGCTGGATTTCTTTCTGTCTGTATATAGATGAAGCTCAACACTTCAGTTAATGCTTCTTTCCTTCTCCAAACAGGGCTCTCCTGGCGAGCGTGGCCCCGCGGGATCAGCTGGCCCAATAGGCTTGCCAGGGCGACCTGGCCCGCAGGGACCTCCGGGACCTGCAGGTGAAAAGGGAGCCCCAGTAAGTACCAGTTTATAGATTAACAGCTGTGGGTCAAATAGAAACGTGCACAGTAGGAAGCTGAGCGTGGAGACATTCTCTGGGGTAGGTGTATAAAAGATTTTTAAAAAGAAAAAAAAAAGGAGGAATTCAATTAGAAAGGATTTTTCTCATCACGGGTGCATCAAACCACTGAATGTTAGCAGCTCAACTCTCCCATTTGTGACACCTGTGCTATCAAAAATGGATGTGATCTCAGGGACCAAAATGTCTTCAGGCAATGAGAAGGGCTGAGGACTGAGCAGGTGGAATGACAGCCTGTGTGACCTCCTCGTGACAACAGCCAAAGGACAGGCCTCTGGGCAGAGAAGTGAGCCAACCCCATCACTGCTGACAAGGATGCAGTGGCAGCAGCAATTTCCACTGAGCCCAAATAAATCTTTACCCTCACTCTGCCCCAGCCGAGGGGCAGCACAGGAAGGTGCTGCAGAGGTTTCGGCTCCACTTCCTGGGACGCTGCCGCAGCATCCGTGTTCCCAGGCATCCCACTGGCACCCGTGGAAAGAGCTGCTCTCGGCAGGAGCCCGAGCAGAGCGCGGCTGAGTCCTGCCATATGGTCCCTCTCCTGAGCGTTCACCAGCCAGCCCGCGCAAACTCTCACGTCTTTCGCTCCCCAGGCACGAGCGTGAAATGTCACGTGCGGGCAGGAGGGAGTGGGCTGGGATGACTATTTCTGTCCCTGAAGAGCACAGCACCATGACAGTCCCGAGGAGGAAGGCTGAGACTTGAATTCATGCCCAAATGGTTTTGCAGGGACTTTTGGGTTGCCTGACGCAAACTTAAGCTCAGCTTCAGACCCCGCAAAATGAGCAAATACTGGCATCGGTGATTTCAGACTACATGAGGACACTTATGGTGATATCAAAAGTGTTTATCAGCCTCTGTATTCCACATTTGCTGGCTTATTAGAAACTCCAGCAGCTAGTCCAGAGGCAAGAATTTCCTGGTGAATCAGCTTTATGAACATCTGTCCTGCTAAGTACCTATATGATGTATCAGTGGATAGATGAATAGGCAATTTATGTGACATCTGATTATTCAGAAGAGAGCACCCAGGATTCAGCCACAATTAAATTATGTACGAGGAAACTGAAAAATATTCACTATACCGTTCCTATAAACAAACAAATGTGATTGAAGGCTCCAGGTCTGAGGAATACGAGTCGATGTTTAAGCAGGAGGCCAGCAGAGATTGCTTTTTTCACTTCAGGTGTTTTCCTTTGTCCAGAAGCTCAGGAGGGAGCTCAGAGCCTCCTGAGAAACCCCCGTTAGTTGGGGATCAGCCAGGGAGGGGAGCAGGCAGTGAGTCCTCGAGCAGCTCGGACCGGAATCAGTAAAAACTGGCTTATGGGAATAAAAATTAGTTGGGGTCTTGTTTGTCATCCAGAGAGATGGCAGAGAGTTCAGATAAAATCTGATTATATTGCTATAGCAGTGAAATTGCAGCTGTGGTCTGGGTATTCACCGTTTAGATTTGTTTGTTCTTTCTTTATCTCTCGAGATAGAGATTTTGTCTTGTTTCAGACAGCGAGCACAGAGAGAGACTGATGAAATATCAGCTGGAAACTGGTTTTGCTATAAATGCCCATATATTCAGGGGTCATTAGCAGCTGAATAAAATGTTAATGGGATGTAATGGGTTGGTTGGAGGGTGGAGGAGAGCTCTGTGTGACCTGCCTGCTTGTTCTGCTTCCAGGGCGAGAAGGGACCTCAAGGACCGGCCGGCCGGGACGGCATCCAGGGCCCGGTGGGACTGCCAGGTCCAGCAGGTCCTGTCGGCCCCCCCGGAGAGGATGGAGACAAGGTGGGAGCAGCAACCTGCTGCGCAGGGTCCCTCTGGGAAGGAATTGGGCCACGTGCCCCGTTGCCACCACGATGCGTCCACCGCATTGGGTTGGATGGTCGTAACACGAGGATATTTAATGGCTCTTGCAATCCTGCAAGATCAGCAGCGTCCGGTCTGGGGAGCAGCAGGCAAACGGGGCTGTGTGTGCTCCACCAGCCAAACCGCTTGCTGAAATCCAGTTAGCCTCCCCCGAAGCCTGTAGCAGGTGGCCTGCCCACGGGTGCCTGGCCTTTCCAAATTAATTACCTTTCCCCACTCTCTCATTAAGCCCCTCTGGACTGGAGGCCTCTTAGAAAACATTAGCTGGAATGAATCACTCATCGCTGCTAACAAGGTCTGCAAAATGATGCTTCTTGTATCACCTGGCAGCTAAGGAAAGTTTTGGGATGTAAAAGAGTTTGGTTACACCTAGAGTAGCCAAATCTCTGGCCTTTTTCAGAACTTCCTGGCGTATTTCGGTGGGAATTGGCATCTTTGGGATGAGGGTGCAGACACACTGGGCTATTGCTTGAATGTTGAGATATGGAAGTGGTCACCAAGTGAACTAACTGTGCCCCTTTGTACCTGGCAGGGTGAGATCGGGGAGCCTGGCCAGAAGGGCAGCAAGGGCGACAAAGGGGAGCAGGTGAGTGGGGTGAAGCTGTCATAGCTTCTTCCATGGAGGAGCATAGCTTTGTTGTGTGACTTGCTGGAAAAAAGGATATAATTTCTTTCTGTCATTGCTTCATCTTCTCCTTTGCTTCATCGAATACCCACAAGATGTAAGAAAGAGTGAGTGCCTGAAGTGTGAGTCTCCAGCTCCCAGGAGCACACGGAGATGTTTCCATGTGACCCATGTACTGTGTAAATCTGTGAAACATTAGCAGCCCTTGCCATTGAAGTTGGGTGTTCAGCTGTAGTTCCTTTTCTAGTTGCTTGCAGCACCCTGAAGCACCTTTTATGTGCTGCTCAGAGCCTGAGGAATGAAAAACAAATTACACGTAAGTATCTGGAGAGAACCGAGTGGTGTGATATTGCTTTGCTGGAGCAAAAATGCATTTAGACACGTCTGCCGTGCCGTTGGCACCAGGGCTTAGGGATGCTGATGTGTCCAGGGAAACTTGACCCTGTCCTCCCTCTCTGTTTTGGGAATTAATACAGGTTTAATGGAGGCTGTGTTGAAGGGCATCACGTTTTCCAGGTGATATTTTTTTTTTTTACTCTGTGATCCTAATGGTGACATTGCACTTCTGTTTCATGACAGGGTCCACCAGGTCCTACCGGCCCGCAGGGTCCGATTGGTCAGCCTGGCCCAGCTGTGAGTATTGTCCCCTGTTAGCAGAAATGCCCTTTCTTACCATAAAATCTCCTGGGAAGCACTGCTGATGCCCCACACGAGTAGGACATTGCTTCTGGCTGCAGCAGGAGGTGGTGGGGATGGGGCTTTGCATCTACCTCGTGTCTTTGCTGATAGACCCTTTCCTCGTAGGGTGCCGATGGAGAGCCAGGTCCCAGAGGACAGCAAGGCCTCTTTGGTCAGAAAGGTGATGAAGGACCCCGAGGTTTCCCTGGTCCCCCCGGCCCGGTGGGCTTGCAGGTAATTTGCAGCATCAAGGGAGGGGCTTAGGGTGGTGAGAGCTGGGGCTCCACCTGCGATGTTCACCGCTAAAACTCATCCCCTCCATCTCCACAGGGCTTACCTGGACCACCTGGTGAGAAGGGAGAAACAGGCGATGTTGGGCAAATGGTAAGATGCTTTTGTACTTTTTTTTCCATCACTGACATAGACCTTGCTCCAAGAAACATGCCCTAACTTTGTCTCCCCTTTCTCTCAGGGCCCGCCAGGCCCACCTGGACCCAGAGGTCCATCTGGACCACCAGGAGCAGATGGTCCACAGGGTCCTCCCGGGGGAATAGGAAATCCTGGTGCAGTAGGAGAAAAGGTAAAACATCCAGACCAACCTGATTGAAGCCCGCAGGAGTTTACTACAACACTCATGCAGGGACTTTGCTATGCCAGCAGAAAACTTGGCACTCTGCAAGGAATATAAGTGTGTTCATCCTCTTTTCCCCTCTGCAGGGTGAACCTGGTGAATCTGGTGAGCCTGGTCTTCCTGGCGAGGTTGGCCTCCCGGTAAGTACGCTACGGGGTGGCTTTTGCTCTGATGGAGAAGAGCTTTTCTTCAGTGGTGCCCCTGAGGAGCGGGTTGAAGTGGTGTCAGAGAGGCAAGGATGGGGCTGCAGGGGCTGAACTAGCCATGTCCTTGGCTTGGGGATCGGGTGACACATCGCCGTGTTACTGGGTATTTATAGTAGAACGTTTAGTCACCGAATATGGGCTACCCACGACTGAACAACATGAACACCATTTAATCTTTGTGGGAGGGGACTGCTAAATCATGTCCTCCTGTCTTGAGATACAAATAGAGCTTCTTTCTCAGAACTGATTAAAGGCTAATTAGAGATTCACAAGTTGTTTTTCTGCATAATAGAAACACCCTTTTAAATTTACAGGGTCCTAAAGGTGAAAGAGGTGAAAAAGGTGAAGCAGGTCCCTCTGGTGCTGCTGGTCCACCTGGCCCCAAAGGTCCACCAGGCGATGATGGTCCCAAAGGCAGCCCTGTAAGTACCCCCTCCTGTCCAAGCAGTGCTGCTTCGTCTTGCCCAGCAAAGATTTCTGCATGAAAGGATGTTTTCCAGAGATTTTTGTGGAAATTCGAAGTAGTTTACCAGTCAGAGAATTGCCTCTAATGATATGGGATTTTAGTCTGCTCCTTTAGGCTGCTAATGAGGAAAAGACCCAGCTGTACCATATCTTCCAGCAATACTTGAATTATTAGTCCTTTTAGCAGGCTATCAGAAAACTAACCCCTATGGAGAGGGCCTGCAGTAGGTTTACTTTGAGCTTGATCTTATGTATTGCCAAGGTCCTCTGCACCAGAGCAAAACCTCCAAAACAGCATAGAGGAGATTTATGTGAATTTGGGAGTTGTACCTCTAGGGTCAGATCCCTGCTGATGCTAATTGCTGTAGCTCTATTGAAGCCAGTAGAAGCTATACTGATTTATACCAGATGACAATGGTACAGTATTTATCTTGCCGGCTTCTTTGATGCTTGCTGGCTGAAGACATTTATTATGCGATAAGCAAAGATGGCATGAAACAGCAGAGGAGGCAGGGGAGTTAGTCATCTCTCTTAACAGATGGGTTTTTGGGATACTGTGTTATTGGTTGAAGCCTATTGTCTGAACGCTGGTCTTGGAATCATTTGAAGTACACAATAGACATTGTATGGAGAAGAATGGCGAAGTGTTTTAGTCATTAAATGCTTTGAGAAGATCTTCGTGTGAAAAATGTTACACATCATATAGTAAGCAAAAGCAAAATCTTCTAATCTGCACATACCCCAAAGCTGCGAGGATTTCACTGTCACTTGTCCAATGTATTTATGAAAAACTAGATGAAACTCCCAGTGTTGCCTCTGGAGTTTTGTGTAGTCGGGATGCAGAGCTGAACTGGTGGCTGTGAGAGGATGAAATTAGTGAAGATGCTAAAGATGGGATGTGATTTGGGATTGTGTTTGAGGGTGGGGAATTGGGGTTTTGCTCTGTAGGGTGACTCCCGGTGTTGTCGCTGGGGTACCAGGCGCTAGTGCTCTGCGGTTCTCCAGATGCAATATCTCTGACTTGGGGTTATCCTTCTTCTCTCTTTGCAGGGTCCCGTTGGTTTCCCTGGTGATCCTGGTCCTCCTGGAGAACCTGGTCCAGCTGTAAGTGTTTGTCTCTCAGGAGGGCAGTTAGGTTCCTCCTCTTGGTTTAGTGGAATGTGACTGTGCTGCTCATTCACCAGCAGCTCCTCTGGCATTTACTCTTCCTTTACTTGGAAAAGAGTAGGAAGTCCCACCAAAAGACTGTTTGACCATGCTACAACCTTTGGGGCAGTAGCTACACGAATGCTGCTATCTACAGTATTTAACACAGGATGTTTGCTGTTGCCAGAGTTCTCAACAGGAGATGGGAAGGGATGGTGCCCGGTGATGTGAAGACTGGCTGAACCACCTCTGCTGCTGATGTACTCTGCTAACTGTGTTCATACCCTAAATACACCTGCTTGTTTCTTTCTTTCTTCTTTTTAGGGTCAAGATGGTCCCCCTGGTGACAAAGGTGATGATGGCGAACCTGGACAGACCGTGAGTAACTGGATAGCTGAGATCTGTTCCCTGTCAGTCCCCACGGTTTCCATGTGCGGGTCCAAGGACTTTTAACACAGAAGGACATACAGCACCTAATTCCCACCAGCTTCTGCTGCGCTGGTCCCCTGATGCCTGTCCCTCCTGTCTGTGTCAGCCTGGCTGCTGCCATCCATCCAGGCTGCTTAGCAATACATCCTGAAAGCAAAAATTAACTTATGGAAAAACAAAATCCAGTCTTTCATTTTAACTTCGCCTTGCCTTATGGTATTTCATGGTGGGAAGGGATAAAACAAGATACCACCTGCACCCCCGAGGAGGTGTCAGGAGTTGTACTGGCCGCCCACACCTTGGCTTAGCACAAACTCTAGATCTTGACTCGACTTTTACGTGTTGGCTCCTCCTTCCCGTGTCTTGTGGTGCAGTTATGGCTTATTCTCCTCCCCTCTCCATCTAGGGTTCCCCTGGTCCCACAGGAGAGCCAGGCCCCTCCGGACCCCCAGGAAAAAGGGTAAGCTGATTGTTTAGGAGCATTTTTCCAAATGTATTTGTATTGACTTTTTGTAACTGATGTTATTACTAGGTCTACAGTAAATGCAAGGCAGTAGCGTGTAAAATAAACAAAAAAAAATTGTTGCTCCATCCACAGCTATTGGAAATTGATGGGAAGTTGTCAACAGAATCCCATGGATTTTTTTTGACATTTTAACACCCAAAAGAAAGTGCAAGTATGAGGTGCTCCTCTTCTTCCTGCCTTGCTGGCAGAGCCCAGGGATTCATTTAGCAAGAAACTAATTTAAAAAGCTTTTCAGAGATATTTGTCTCCATTTTGTCTTTTTCCCTGGGGCTGCAGCATCGTTTTGCTAATTCCAATAGACCATTTCAGATCGGTGTGATCTAATTGTGTTTTGCATCTATTCTGTACTTTCTCTAGGGCCCTCCTGGTCCAGCTGGTCCCGAAGGAAGGCAAGGAGAGAAAGGAGCCAAGGTAAGAGCTGAATGGAATTTCACTTCTATTATGTCCTTTTTTGTGCCAAAAGGATCACCCTCTGACAGTGTTGGTGTTTGAAAGACAGTGATTTGATTTTGCTGTGTGTTACAACAAATTAGCCTGAATTTGGGGCCGTTGGCCTCAAATCTAAGCTTATGTTTCATCTTTTAACGAACTCTGTGGAGATAATTAGGGCTTGGTAAGGTCATGGGAATGTTTTTCTTGTTTTGAAATGACAAAGTACCATATTTGGCAATTTAATGTGTTGTAAAGCATACAGTGTGCACAGCCCTACATCCTTTCCCAGGGCAAACACAGCATTATTGGAGCGTGATTGTTTTCGTAGGGGTGGTGGGGAAATGTAGGGTGGGATTGCAAATGATAGATCCAATTGTTGTGGCAGCCACAGGAACGCTGATGGCGGAGGATGCCCTCTGCTAGCTCATCTCCCAGGACCAAACCCAGGAAAGCTTTCTGCTCCAGAGAGCTCGCAGCCAAAGGGTGGTTCCTGCTGGAAATCAGCAGAAATAGGCAAGGCTGAAAAGTGAAGGAGTTTGGAGACTTGTCCTCAGCGCATAAGGGGTAGGAAGCAGTAGGAAAATCAACGAACAGAAAGTTTTACATGCAGTGACATCCTGGTGGCAGCCATAATGTATTTAAGATCATTTAATGCCCTAGTGCAAATTAAACCATGCTGCCTCTTGCTTCTAGGGTGAAGCTGGTTTGGAAGGACCTCCTGGGAAGACTGGTCCAATTGGTCCCCAAGGTGCTCCAGGGAAGCCCGGCCCCGATGGCCTTCGAGGGATCCCTGGCCCAGTTGTGAGTATTCCCAAACTGAGCAAAGTCTGCGAAAGCTTCTGGGCAGGGCTGTTCCTGGTGCTTTACCGTAACCCATCTGCCTCGGAAGATGCCTTTCTCCCAGTGTTCTGTCTATGCTTAAATGCCTGACAGCAGATAAAGCATATTTAGCGGAAATAATATAATGGTGCATGTCATCTCCCAGTGTGTTTTATTTGAGTCTTGTCTCTGCTCACCTGTCTCCATGGGTGAGAGTTTCCATGACCTCCAAAGTCCCTTTTCCAGTAGAGATTTGAGCATGAAAGGAACGTAAATCCTTTTGCCTTCACCATCTCTGAGAAGCCAGGGCAAATGTTCCCTGGCACAGGGACCAGATGAGGATGGGTGAATAATCAGAATATCCCAGCTAGGGGCACTGCTGTCACGAATGATTGTTTTGAGGGAATTGCACTGTTTTACAGGGTGAACAAGGTCTTCCAGGATCCCCTGGCCCAGATGGTCCTCCAGGCCCAATGGTATGTCTAGACCATCAAATTCCATGAGTTTTTGAAATGGGTGAATGCATTTTACATTAATTCATTCTCTCTTTTGTTTTCCCCTCTGTCTTTCAAAGGGCCCACCGGGTTTGCCTGGTCTTAAAGGAGACTCTGGCCCTAAAGGGGAGAAGGTGAGAATGGCACACACGATCTCGCTGCATGACCTGATGTCTATGTCTGGGTGTGGGGGAAAAAAAAAAAATCAATGTAGAGGGGTCCTGCAGCTGGCATGACAAGGCTGAGGAGTGCCACCAGCCCCATACGCGTGCTGTCGTGCTCTGGAAGCATTGGACATATCTTTAAAGGAGAGATGGAAAACTGTGAGTGTGGCCCAAGGGGTGAACCGGGTTGTGCTGTCAGTGGCCGTGTGCTGCTGCCCATCTGGATCTGAGACTGGGTTTCCCATCCCCATATCGCCAGCACTGATGGCAGCGAGGTGACACGCAGGATCTGGAAGAAAAGGATCTGGGGGTTCTAATTGACAAGCAGCTGAACATGAGCCAGCAGTGTGCCCAGGTGGCCAAGAAAGCCAACGGCATCCTGGCTTGTATTAGAAATAGTGTGACCAGCAGAAGTAGGGAGGTGATCGTCCCCCTGTACTCTGCACTGGTGAGGCCACACCTTGAGTATTGTGTCCAGTTTTGGGCACCTCAATACAAGAGAGATCTTGAGGGGCTGGAGCGAGTGCAGAGGAGGGCAACGAGGCTGGGGAAGGACCTGGAGAATAAATCCTGTGAGGAGAGATTGAGGGAGCTGGGACTGTTCAGTTTGAGGAAGAGAAGGCTGAGGGGAGACCTCATCACTCTCTACAGCTACCTGAAAGGACATTGTAGAGAGGTTGGTGCTGGTCTCTTCTCACAGGGAATTAACGATAGAACAAGAGGGAACGGCTTTAAACTGCAACAGGGGAGGTTGAGACTGGACATTAGGAAAAAACTTTTCACAGAAAGAGTGGTACCCAGGGAGGTGGTGGAGTCACCATCCCTGGATGTGTTTAAGGGTCATTTAGATGAGATGCTGGGGGATATGGTGTAGGGAAGAACTTTGTAGAGTAGGGCTGATGGTTGGACTCAATGATCCCAAGGGTCTTTTCCAACCTGAATGATTCTGTGATCTGAATCTCTGCGTTCCCCTACATCAGGCCTTGCGGTCCGTGGCAGCTCTAGTTGTCGGGGCTGCCTGAACTCAGGCACTTTAGCAGAGGGCTTTGGGAAGTGCAGACACCTGGCTTGCTGTAGGGCGTGATTCTCGGTCTTGTAGAAATTTATGTAATATACGTTAGCACACAAAATGAGCAGGCGCTCCAGTGCAGCAGTTCTCTTTCTATTTTTGTAGCATTTTCTGTTGCAAAAAGCTAGTGCTTTGCTCTGCTCTGCCACTTCCAGGTGTCAGGGATAGCTGCAAACTCCTATCACCTTAGATATTTTGGTTGTATCTAGAAATGTCTTTGCTGCGTAGCTTTGGTGTTCAGTTACCTCCAGTGAAGGATCATAATTAACATCTGCTGTTTTCCCCTAGGGTCATCCAGGTTTAATTGGTCTTATTGGACCACCAGGAGAGCAGGGGGAAAAGGGTGACAGAGGTCTCCCAGGCCCCCAGGGCTCAGCAGGACCCAAAGGAGAGCAGGTAAATATTCCATGAGACCATCATGGAACGTGCTTTGAGCTGAGAGGTTTGCTGCCCTTGAGCAGAGATGGTCAACCTTGGCAGGAGACTCTTGCTAATTTTTGAGGAATATTTTCTATATAAACGTGGGTTATTCTACATGTGAAATGTAGAGATGCTCCAAAATGACCCATTTTAGTGGAAAGCAGATTCTCAAGGGTTGTATGAAAAGAGTTGAATAGACTTGGAGGGATGGTAACATTAAATATGCATCTAGAGGACTGATTTTTGTAACTGTGTGCCTAAATAAGAGATGAGATTCCCTGGTCGTGCTCTTGTCTGGATCGTGCACATGCTTAAAAACCAGTTAAAGCTCCAGATTCGAATTGAGTCCTCCAAAACTGGTTGGTCATCTGTGAGCAGATGTTAGTTGTATAGTTATAGGCCAGCATTGCTGCATGCAAATCAATGTTGTCCTGCTTTTATTTTTCAGGGTATCACAGGTCCTTCTGGACCAATTGGACCTCCAGGGCCACCAGGATTACCGGTATGTGACAAATAATTATCTTTGAATTCCTCAGGAGCTACACAGTCCTTCTGGAGTCACCTTGGTGCTCCCAGATATACCCAGCACAGTCCTTCTGGCCTAACCTTGTATGAGGATGCTGACGGGAATGGTTTTGCCCAGCTGAGCCCATTAAAAACACTTGAATGAGTTACGGGAGTACTGGGAAGTGATGCAGGAGCTGAGCTGGGTGCAGGGAGCATGGCATGAGCAAGGCAGGGAAATTAGCCCACCCCCTTTCTTTTGGATTATCTACAATCACACGGTGATTTCTTGCACTTTTTCTATTTGCATTTTTTTTTACTGGGTGCCCAAAGGCTGCAGCCTGCACACTTGGGCGACCAGCATTTGCTATTGCTGGGTGTCCTTAGCACAGCGCCAGGATCAGCCCCAGGTTACACTGTTCACACAGCAGCTTTTCCAGTCCCCATCCGGGCAGGAGTGTGGAGCGCTGACACAGATTGCTCTGACACAAATGCTTTTTGTATGTTGGCAAATAAAAGCAATACCGAACTCAAGTGGATGTGAAAAGTGGAAACAGAAAGGAAGTGGATTAAAAAAAACCCTGCCTTGTATAACACTACTCTGTCTCTCTCTGAGGAGAGACTGACTTCTCTGCTAGGAAATGTACTGACTCCTGTCTGTATTTTTCTCTATACAGGGTCCACCTGGTCCCAAAGGTGCTAAAGGATCATCAGTGAGTATAGACATTGTTAAACGAAGAGGCTGAGGAGCTCTTATTAAGTGCATAACCTGCTGCGACTCCTCCACATCAGTGGCATTAAGGCAATTAGCCAAAGATGACTGTAGCAAATGCAGCCTTTTCAGGCTGTCTAAGCCCAGAAATTATAATTGGGAGAGGTTTCTGTTGCACACACTGTACTTCGTTGAACATCAGTGCAGCAAAGATCATATGGAGGAATCCAGTGCATAGTCCTTAGGAGAAAACCTACTGCTGTAAAGTGAAGGGTATTAAAAATAGACTGTGAAGCGGGAGGTGGCAAGCTGAAAAGCAAAGAGCTCTGTGAGAAATGCGACACTGAAGCAAGCTTCATGTTACAGATCTCCTATGCAGGCAGCTAAAAATTCCTCTTGGGCAACTTCCTAATGTCTTTTTCCCATGCAGAATTCAATGTTTTGTTAATTTTAAGATTTTATTTGATTTTTAGAACTGTTGAATTGACTGGGAGAGTTAACATTTTCATGCATTGGAAGATCTTTCCTTTTCTGTAGGAAGCCTAAGCAAAATTTGACTGTTTAACCCCAAGCATTTGGCTGATTTCTTTTACCTAAGCATCGAAAATAACCAAAATAAACATTTTTGGGGGGGGGGGGGGGTGTGCAAGGAGACTCCTTTTGTGTGCCTGAAGGGACAGGAAAAAAGTTTTTGCCATAAGAAACTATTAAAAGAAACAACGTTTGGGATTGTGATATAAGTGACAAATGCTTTTCCTGAGTGACTCATATGTTTTTCCTTTGTTTTTCTACCCAGGGTCCAACAGGTCCAAAGGGTGAATCGGGTCTTCCTGGGCCCCCAGGGCCTCCTGTAAGTAGAACCCTTCACATGAAGTGTGAAATGAGGTTCAGATTTAATGGGTGTTGTAATGTCAGGAAGTAGAAGGTTTCTGGGCAAAGATTCAGCATATCAGGAGTCCTAGCAGTGGATTGGCATCTCTTAGAGATGCTGGGGAGCAAAGCAGGATGCGAAGGGAGAAGATACTAATGGGAAGATGATGAGAGGAAATGGACCCAATGTTCAAGGCTGGTGGCCAGGGTTTTTATCAGTAGCATTCTGAGTGTTTTACTTGTCTCGTGTGTATCTTGTACTGCTGCTTCTCAGCACTGGTGGCTACTTCAGACATCTCTTCTGTCTCTTCCCCACTGCCAGAGCAATGAGAAGTTGTATCTTCTTTCCCCACAAATCAGGGTCCTCCTGGAGAAGTCATCCAGCCACTGCCCATCCAGTCTTCCAAGAGGACCAGGAGAAACATTGACGCCAGCCAGCTGGTGGACGATGGAAATGCTGACAACTACATGGACTATGCAGATGGCATGGAGGAAATTTTCGGCTCGCTGAATTCCTTGAAACTGGAAATTGAGCAAATGAAGCATCCATTGGGCACTCAACATAACCCAGCGCGTACCTGCAAGGATCTGCAGCTCTGTCACCCTGATTTCCCAGACGGTGTGTCCCGGGCAGAGGGGGTGCAGGGAAAACACTGGGGGTTTCCCAGCTCCACACAGTGAATACAAGCAAGTGCAGGAAGAGGAGTAATGTGGGGAGTCCCTGGCCCTGGTGCCCCGTGAGGAATGTGGCTGACAAAGGATTACGTAGAGAAGAGTTGGGCTAGGTGATCCTTGTAGGTCCTTTCCAACTGAAATATTCTAAGAATGGGGATATATGATGAAAAATAGTTATTCCTGTAAGGTGCCACAGTATTAGGTAGAATTGGAACATAACCAGTTTTCCAAAAAATACGTATAAATAGTAGCCAATGACAGAGAGGAAACGTCCCTGGTAAGATGGTTGCTGAAGTGCCCATCATCCTTCCTTCGCAGTGCTGATTCTTTCTTCCCTTCTCTTCCCTCTCGTGCATCCAGGTGAATACTGGGTTGATCCTAACCAAGGATGTTCCAGGGACTCTTTCAAAGTTTACTGTAATTTCACAGCTGGTGGAGAGACTTGCATCTTCCCTGATAAGAAATCTGAAGGAGTAAGTCCACACAACTTTTTTTTTTTTTTTCCCCTATTACATGGTGATAAGAGATTGTTTCCTAATATGAATATTCATAGACAGTCAGTTTCAGGAGAACTGAACAATAGCAAGTAAGGATTAAAGACCCAGAACATTTCTTTGTTACTCAATGTTGGCTTCTAAAATAATAAGGAATATGTTTACAAAGAGAATTTCTTTGAGCAAGTCAGATTTAAACTGTGATGTGGGACAAGTCTTTGATGATTTCCCAGGCATAATAAATGCGAAAACCTTAATTTTTTTTACTTTGCTTTACAAAGGCAGAAGTGTGTGTTGGTGCAGGAACTGCAGCTCCCCATGAGCTTCATTTAACTCGTTCCTTGTCTTCCCTCCTGCAGCTGGGCTGCTGCTCTGCTGCCTGCATGCATAAGCACCGCTGATCCCTCTACCCTTACTCTGTCTTCAGGCAGAGCAGATAAATGTTTATCTCCTGTCATTCTCCCCGGGTTTCTTGTGGGTAAATGATCCTAAATGATTGCAACTAGCCTCAGTGCTCTTCCTGCCACCAATGCACAAGGTTGATGAAGTTATTTGGGTAATGATGTGCTTAGCTCAAGCATACTCATAATTTTTGTCCTGTACCCCTGCACTCTGTTTTCCAGAGCTGCTCTCCCTGATGCCTGGGGACCAGCTCTCGCACTGGCCAAGCAGAAAGTCTTGCAAAGTGGCGTGGGGGAGCTCTCTCAGTGTCACAGTTGTGCTCCAGCTTTGTTAAAGGTGCAGACAAAGCTGTTCACTCCAGTGAAAGCCCTTTGCTTGCTGAATTTCATCCCCCAGAAATATGTGCCAGCACAGGACAAATAACATGCAACGTAAATCTTCCTTGAGTTTTTGTTAGGGCTGTTTAAATAGGAGATGAATGTCTTCTCCTTTGCATTAATTTGTTGTGGCTCTCCTCAAAATGTTGACAGCTGAAAAAGTGGAGTCTGCCCATGATCTTACAGTTGCTCAGGCTCCTGCTGCACTGACTCTGCGAGTGGCTCTTTGGCCCCGTCTTGTCCACTGTGGAGCTGCAATGCTCCTCAAATGCAAATTGCGCTACATTTCTGCAATACTGTTGTAAATAAGAAAAAGCTTCAGCCTGCTCTTTTTCCATGTAGAGGAAAGAAAACAGCTACCACACCAGCATTAAGTATTGGCTGAGTGGGTTTATTATAAGCCACAGCAGAGTTTAAGCCATATCCCCGTTCAGTCCATCCTTAACCCAGCAGAAACACACTGACTTGCTTTATGGTTCACGTACTGGAAAGGGAAGGACAATCCCAAGACACCTGCATATATCTTGGCAGTTGTTTTTGAGGAGATTTACAGCAGAAGTGAGGGAGCTTGTGGGAGGGTAAGGGAGCAGACAGCAGCCACGCTCCTTCCTTGTGCTCTGACTCAAAGTGATTCAGCTGCTTAGATGGGGCTGCCATAAAGGATGCTCCGACAGCTCATTTCTTGTCAAGGTCACCCCCTGCGTCCATCACGTGCGATGGTCCAGCACCGGCTGCAGAGGATGCGCTGCCTGTGCCTCACCTTACTGCTGCACAAACACAGGAGGCAGGCAGAGGCTTTTCCTTAATCACATTCTTTGCCTTTCCCAGCCCCACAGCATCTGGATTTGGCGTTAGAGTGACAGCAACCTTCTCCGTTACCAGCATTGCTTTTCCACCCCAGCCTTCCCGTGAAGATCAATGCATCTTTTACCATTGATATTTCTTTTCTTCCTCTCTCTCTTTCCTTTTATCTCTCCTGCCAGTAGACTGCACTGCTGGTTTTGCATCCAAAGTATCTAAGAGGCAGAGACCATTAGCCCTTAGCAAAGGAGGCTGGTGCCAAGGCAGTGCTGGGCAGCACCGCGCCGTCCCGGTCTGCTTGAGGGGCTGCCAGCACCTTGGGCTCTGCTGACTGGTCTTGTTACTCATGTATAAAGCTTAAGACAATATTTTAAAGGAAGTTAGACAGTTTCAATACGACATGCAAACTCTGCTTCTGGAACTGAATGTAACTTGGTTTTTTTTTTTTTCTTCTTTCTCTCTTTCCTCCTTGCCGTCCACAAACTAGGCTAGAATTACTTCTTGGCCAAAGGAAAACCCAGGCTCCTGGTTCAGTGAATTCAAGCGCGGTAAACTGGTAAGATGCATCTTGGTGCTTTCTGTTTTCTTTAACCCGTGTCATATTTTACAGAGTAAAATGGCTCGTTGGCCCAAAGAACAGCCTTCCACATGGTATAGTCAATACAAGCGGGGGTCTTTGGTAAGTGGCTAACCTCGGCCCTCGAGCCTCGGAGCGTGTCATCTGCTTTGGTATGGCCAGACCTGTTGCGCTCTGCATGCTGGACTAATAACTATCACAAGTCGCAGTAAAAACATTTAAGGTGGAATACTGAAAAAGAAACAAAACCCAGTGGGGATGCTTTTTTCCAGTCTGCTGGAAACTTAGGAGCAGGTAACAGCTTCCCCCTGAATTAGAAGGTGACACACTGATGTGCTGGGGGGGGACCCTGCAGAGCTGGAGCTGGTTCAGGTCTGTCTCCGCAGAGCACTGCAGCGGGGTGCATCCTACAGTGGGGCTGTTGCTGTCTCCTAAGCAGTTCTTGTTATGGCAAGGGCAAACTGGGTGTCCCCGTGCTGCTGTTCCCCAGATGTGTAGCCTTATCCCAAGAGCTGAGACCACTAACGTGATGCTTCAGCCCGGAGCTGGGCACAGTGCTGTCGCAGCCGGTGCTCGCTGGTGCCTGGGCTGAGGTGGTGAGTCTGCACATCTCTGGTCTGGGGCAGGTTTTCCTCAAAATACGAATTTCATCACCCACACTGGAGATGAGCCACACTGGAGGCTCCCCTGCCACTCGCAGAAGTCACTGGTTTAAAGGAAGATTTCAAGCCATGTGTGTTTGCCAAGCCTGGGGGACAGGAATTTGACTTAGTCACAATTAAGGATTTTTTTTCAAGGGAGGAGAACTGTCATATAGTCAAACAGTGTTTGATGTCAGCAAGCAAGCAAGACAGCAACGTGTAAAACAGAGAAAAAGCTCTGGTATTTTGTCCTGTAACAGGACATTGATGTTGTGGATAGATTGCTCCCACAAAGCCCGAGCCCTGGTCAGGGATGTCAGAGCAGCAACGGCTCAGTGTAAGCCAGGTCTCCTTAAGCAAGAGAAATCTCCTGCGTGTGTATCAATTCTTGTAGGATTAGGGGGATGCAGTTAATGAGCTCAGTCAAATCAGGAGAATTAGGGAAGAAGGAAATATCCAGTGGA
This sequence comes from Strix aluco, assembly GCF_031877795.1. NCBI lineage: Eukaryota > Metazoa > Chordata > Aves > Strigiformes > Strigidae > Strix > Strix aluco. Next base: position 12,714,960 of record NC_133950.1, read on the forward strand.
TAAAACCAACCTGTCCCTGAAAGCAGGAGATGCTCTGACGTACCGCGCCGAGCTGCCTCGTGCAGTCATCCTCTCCCCAGGGCAGAGGTTTCTTGCAGTGCCCCAAACTTCCACCTTAAAAGGCAAACAACAAAGAGAATCACGGCGTTGTTTTCCTAAGCCGCATTTCATCGCCACTAAACACGTTTTGCTGTGATTCTGCCCACAAGAAGGACATGGCTTCTGCAGCTTTTCTGCATTATCGAATAAGGCCGCAAAGCCAAGGCTTCAGCCTCACAGCTCCTTGGAGGGCAACTACTCATAGCTTAATTACAGAGCACTTCATCAGTTCATATTATGAGTACCTCCATTTCTCCATCTTCTCTGCATTTTTTCTTTCCACTCTGTTTATCAGCTGTGTTAGAGGCTGAACTGCCAACCTAGAGCTTAGGGCCTGTTTTTTTAAAATAGGAATTTCAGTACTACTTGGAGCCCTTTGTTTCCATCTTTCTGTGTTGCCATTTTCTTGCTTTTTTTTTTTACCTGTCCTGCATTTTCTGTTTGGAAAAAAGCCACCAGCACGTAGAAGATCAGCCTAAGCAAACCACAAACCAGTTAAACACATAAGCCATAAAAGTAAAGTTTGATTTTTTTTTTTTTTTTTTTTTTTTAAATACCTCTCATTTTGCCCCGGACAGTACTTGGAACCACGAGACAGGTAAACTGGGGAGACATTTGCCTGGATCCAAGATGAGTTGAAATCTGTGTGTAGATGGGCGGGATGAATGAGTTTGAGTTTCCCCTCCGGGTGCAGGATTGCTCCTGTTACTCCATGGAGAAGGTCCCTGGTGTCTTTCCACGCAGCCTGAACATGGTCTCTTGGGGGCCCTGAGCCCACAGGGACCCCTGAAGCCGAGGGGAAGATTTCCACCTGGCTGCTCAGCCCTGCTGAGGGTGCAGGCTGCTGATGTATGAATCTCAGTGCTTGCACAAGGTGCACAGCTGTAAAGATGCTTGCTTTCTTCTGGGGATATCCAAAATAAGAACGGAGTAAATATGAAATACAAAGAAACTGTGTTGTTTTGATGCTTCCACACCATCATTAATCAATGACACAGAGTACTTGGAGCTGATTTCTTACCATTTCTCATGATGCAGCTAAACTGCATTTAGAGAGGTAAAAGGGTCGCAGATGTTTTCTTCTGGACTCTGCTTTCCTTCTGTGTGTGTTACACACAATTCCCAGTAGCTCTAACAAGGCCTGCCACCCATCCTGTCCTGTTATCCTTCATAGCCGTATGGCATCTGCCACAGAGAAATACTATCACAGAGAAAACAGAGGGATTGATTTTTGCAAAACTGTGTTCCTGCGAGCAAGCCTTATGCACACAACCAGTTCCCAGGGGCTCCAGTTGCAAAGCTGGGACAGGTCTTTGTGCAATCTGTGGAGGCAGAACAGCAACCGAGGCCCTGTAACATGCAGTCAGGCTCCCAAACCAAGCACTGATTTGAAATAAGAACAAATAAGAAATAAAAGAAGTGGGTCCTGCAGATCAGTGATGCCACGTGTCATTGGGTGTGTGCCAAGTCGTCGGCATTTTGTGTCCCCTTCCTTCCACGTCCTGGTGGTTTTCTGGTAGCTCTCCTTCTGGCATGTGTGGCACTCTCATGGTCAGTCATATTTAACTCTCAGGAGGACAGAGCAACAGTATCCTGACAACCGGTTGGTATATTTATTTATTTTTATTATCTTTTTACTCATGATTTTATTGTCTGGTTATGAATCTCTTCTACTGTTTGCAGCTGCTTGCACCGATGTTTCATGGTACCTTGAAGAACACTGCACTCTGTGTGTTGCCTGTATTTTTCTCCTGGTCATTTCTAAAGAAACCCACTGTCCATAGAGGACAGAAATGAACAGCAGCTCTGGTAACTTGGCCATGGCTGGAGATGCCACCTGAAGTACAGTCAGTTTATACATGCAAACTAACCGTGCTACTGTGCGTTGGCTTCCTTGGTGGGGTGTGAGAGGAAGTCCCAGAAAGTCCCAAATTCTGTAGGTGCTGGAAGTGGGTTTCCATAAATCGCATTTTGCAGAACTGTATTTCTAGATCCCGTTCTCCAAGGGAGAAAAGAAGCCTGATGTGCAGAATGGAGCAAATCCCTGTGCCAGTGCAGCCCTGCATTTCATGACGTGCCCTTAGGGCAGCAAATGCATTTTCCCTTTAGCTGAGCGTAGCCTTGCCGACCAGGGCAGCACCGAGTCCTTATCAGCAGGAACAGTATCGCTGCAGATAAGTGCGAAGATTGCTTAAAAGCCAGTGTGTTGGTGGCCAGGAAAAATGAATGGGAAATACCTTGGTGTGTGCAGAACAAAATACTCACAGCAGTCAGAAAATCATGTCAAATAGGACAGAAAAATAAAGCCCCAAACCCTTAGAGAAATCTGCTTTCTCTCTCCTGCAAAAGCTGAGGAAGTATGCTCAGTGTTGGCTTAAACTTGAGACATATATCCCTAGATGTGCTTAGCACTGCACTGAAATCCCCCTTCCTTTCTCCTCCTACCTTGCTTGCAACCATCAAGAGAAACAAACTGCCCTTGGTAGCCATCCCTGGCCGCAGGAGGATCAGAGCAGCCCTGGGCCCGTAGCGTGGCAGCAGGGTGGTGAGACCGAGCCCCACACATGGGCTAATAAAGATGGGTGAGACTGGTGCTCCTCAGAGCCCCCCAGACCTGTTGCATTGCCCCTCACTGCCCAGTGTTTCCCCTTCTCCACTTCTCCTAGCTCTCCTACGTGGATTCGGACGGGAACCCCATCGGAGTGGTGCAGATGACTTTCCTCCGGCTCCTGAGCGCTTCGGCCCACCAGAACATCACTTACAACTGCTACCAGTCCGTAGCCTGGCACGACGCCACCACTGACAGCTACGACAAGGCCATCCGTTTCCTGGGCTCCAACGATGAGGAGATGTCCTACGACAACAACCCCTACATCCGAGCCACCCTCGACGGCTGCGCGGTACGTGGGCAGAACTGCTCTCGGCCGGTCCCTACAAAAGGGGATAGATAGAGCTGGAGGTGTCTGTCCCCCTCCCCTGGGTGTCCAGCACCATCTACCTCGGAGCAAATTGCCTCCAAATTTCCTGTGCCTGCTGATGTAGTTGATTTAAGGGTTGTCCACAGCATGGGAGGCATCAAGTTTGCTCTTCCCTGTGCTGGGAATACATGATTCTACTCAAGGTGAGGGGAGGCTGCAGCCCCTCTAGGAACCAGATTGATTTGCTTTGTTGCTGGCTCTGCGTAGAGGGACCTGCCTAAAACCACTGGTTGCTTTTAAATGTCCCCCCTTGCCTTTGCTCTTCCTCGGTTTACTCACATGACGAGAGGCGAGCGATGATACCCAGTTCCGTGTGAGTTTTTCAGGCTTTGATAATAATTCTTTAAGTGCTTTCGGGAAATCTCAGAGGCAAAGCGTTAAGGGTTTGGCATTGAGTTGGTTGGGGGTTTTTTGCAGCACGCTGCTGCGTGCAGCCCCAGGAGGGCTCTGGGCTGTGCTGGTCATGGGGGTGCCCCCAGGTCCAGCCCAGTGTCCCCGTGAGCTGCCGGAGGAGCCCCAGCACGGCGCTTGGTTTGTGCTTGTGAGCCCCTGCCCCTCATGGGAGCCACCTGTGCCCTTGGGAATGGACAAACCCAAGCAAGGCCTGACTCTATGGCAAGATGAGATGAAGCTACGGGACGCAGGAGGCAGAGGTTTGCATCTCTGCTCGCGTTTCAAATGCAGTCTTTAGCGTCTTCCTCTCTAGCTCTGTTCCCTCTGATTTCTTGCCCTGAGAGCAGAAGCAGGCGTTATGCTGCAGCCCTCCTCTCCCTGTGCTGCTCTTCACATTTGCTTTGGCCAGAGTTTCCAAAGGGGCCCAGCATCCTCCTTTGCTTCTACCTCCTTCTGTTGGGTGGCTGATTCAGGACTGAGCTCTGAAAAATCTGCCCTGAGGAGCTAAAAATTTGGCAAAGCGGGTGCTGCTTGCATTTATTTTGAGGCCCAGCTTGCTGGTGCAAAAGCGTGCATAATTCTCACCCTCTGCAACTGCAGTGCTTGAAGCCCACGGGACGGAAAGATTGAGATGTTTGACAGAAAAAAGCCCTCCACATAATTTGCGATGAAGGTGGTTCAGTTCTGGCACACACACGTTTTTTTACTGTAGGAGCAATGAGAAAAATCAGGTTAGAATCACTTCTTTTAACACTCTCGCAGAGAGGGAAAGGGCATCCATCCCGCTTCTGGAAACACTCAGAAGCCACATGGGGAAGTTTATCCTCAAGTACTTCATATCTCCTGTTAACACAACGTGTCCTCGGTAAAAAGTGCCTTCCCCTCCCTTTCCCTTTTTCAGTCTCAGGGATGCTGCAAGATCACACATTGCACATTTTTAAGGCAAATGTGCCTGCTGAAAACCTTTTTGGTTTAAATGATTTGGCTCAGGTGCCCTGCGTTCCTCTCCCTAACGAGGGATATTTGCATGGAAAGAGGACTGTAGCTCCTTTGAGTTTATTTGCTTGGTTGCTTCTCACAGGCGGCCATTAGCGCAGCCAGGCTCAGCGTTGCAAATAAACGACTGTGAGAAGAACTAAAGCAGCGGGAGCAACAGGCACCGGCGGTGCGGGAGCACCGGGAGAGGCTGCACGAGCCCCGGGGTGGTGGTGGGGCACAGAGATGTCATCTCCTGGCTCAGAGCTTTGGGCATCGCTTCCAAATCGGCGTGCCCCAGTCCTTCCTCTCTGCAAGAGATGTTCTGTAGGCTGTAAAAAGGAGGTAAAATATGCCAAGGGAGCTTATTTCAGCTTTACAGAAAGAGGTTCTGCATCTCCTGTACCATCTCTGCTACCCTGGTAGATCCATCCTTCTGGATCACAGGCAGGATATTTAAGATTGAGCCCTGCCATGTGAAAAATGAGGTTGGGCTGCCCGGCGCGGCATTGCCGCAGAGGTGCTGGTAGGACCCGTGATGGAGGCCGTGGCAGCTGACGCCGGCAGATCTCCAGGGCTAATGTTCAGGCCATTATTTGAATGTGTTTTTCCTGATCTTACAGCCCTTTCTCAGTAGCTGTGATATAGCCTGTTCTTCTGAGACGCACAAATCAGAGGGTGAGGTAGAGCCAAAAGCTGCTCCATAAATTCACTTGTTTGTGCAGCTTTGTATGCCCTCGGGTGCACTTCTGCTCCTCTAATAATTATTTATATTTCGGAAATAACTGTATGGCTACCAGGCACGATAAAAAGACAACATCACCTTGTGAATTCCATCAAACTTTAAATGTGATCTTTTCGGTAGAGCTCGGATAATAGTCAAACAAATATATTCAAATTAAATCGCTCACATTTGCTCAACAACCCATGCGTGTCCTCAGGGAGGGAAAACAACTATACCACAGCCGCAACAATTTTACCAGGCTCCTGTTCCAGCTCTGAGATGTGCTGACAGCAGAGTTAGTGTCTTTTTATCTGCGTGGCAGCAGCTTCTGCTTCAAAGTCTGGGCTCAGGACGGTCATCTCCCAGGGGTTTGCTCCGTGGTCACCATCCTGCTTGAGAGCAGATCTGCTAAAGCTGCAGGGCAAACGTGTTTGGGTGCTGTGTGCCTCTAATTCAGCTCAGAAAATGCCTGGGCAAGATTGTCACCGTATTCCCAGCTGACTGGTGAACGCTCATTCATGCTAACTTGCTCTTGTTGGGTTGGAGGCATCATCAGAGCTCCTTTCTCTCCTCCTTCTCCCCATCAGGCAAAGAAGGGCTATCAGAAGACTATCCTGGAAATCAACACGCCCAAAGTAGAGCAAGTACCTATAGTCGACATCATGTTCAATGACTTTGGAGAAGCGTCACAGAAATTTGGATTCGAGGTGGGACCAGCTTGCTTCATGGGCTAAGAGCCACCTGAAAACTAGTCTCCAAATGAGCAACCTCGTAACCTCATTGCGCCATTTAATTAATTAAAAAAGAAAAAAGAAAAAAGAATTCCTTGTCACATGCACGTTCTGAAACTGGACAGCGATGGGTTATTTTTTTCCGTTTTGTTTTGTTCCTCGTTTTGCCCAAGTTCCTCTGTGCCACCACGCCCACACGTACCGAACCGCCGACCGAGAGGACCGTTCCCACGACAGACGCAGAATCGCATGACCAACCGCCGCACGCGTGGCCTGGAGACCTGTCCCCACGCCACCGCTGCTCCCACCGCTGCTGCTCCACGGCCACCCAGCAGACCCCACCGCCATCAAAGACTTCTTCTTCTTCTTGCCATGAAGCAATACCAAGCGCTTGTCTATAGATTATTGTTTGTTTGTTTGTTTCTAAGGAAAAAATGGAAAAAACTTGAAACTCCTGTGTTCAGCTTGACGTTGAAGTCCCAGCAGTCCTGGCTCCAGTCCAAACCCTGCTGAAGTTCATCGGAGGCATTTTGTTGACTTCCATGAGGTTTGGATCAGCTCTAGCAAGTAGACGTCATGGCCATTTCCAGAATTTTTAATATCTCCATTGAATCATGTAATTCTACATTTTACAAAATTTAACCCCATGAATTTGATAGCTAAAAGTCACACTGGGCATCTCTTTCCCGTGTATTAAAGGTGCTTATATTTTTGTATGTTTGTAAGTAAATATTTGTATTGTATATTATTTTAAATGTTTGAATGTTTCTGGCTTCAAAACATGCATGTGACCCTGTCTGTATTAAAACTACCACCCTTCCCACCATCCCAGCCGAGCATCCACCTGGGAATGAAGACGGCAGCTCACGTCCCCACTGCTCCTGCCTCTTCCCAACCCCAAGCCTGGATCTGGAGGGGCTTGGAATTATGCGCAGGCATGAGTCTTTGCAGGATGAGGGTCCAGTGAGTGTCAAATGAGCCTTCCGAGCCACAGCTGTCTTTTGGAATGATTTGCTTCAAAATAAGGAAATTAAAACCACTTTTTACCAAGATTTCTCCAAAACCCTGATCTAAAAGCAGGATCTGCTTTGAGTCTCTGCCTTTTTATACACTTGCTTATCTTAACATACATGTTTTAAATTAATTCTTCTTTTTTTTCCTTTGGCATTCTTTTAAAATAATGATAATAATTAAAAAACTCCATTCCCAGCGGCAGATTGCAGTGGCAGGGGAAATCCATTTGTCCTCTCTGAATATAAAGTGTAAAAAAGAAAAGGAGAAAAAAAAAAAAAAGGTGCTTTTTATTTTTACATGTCTCTGTGGTGCTATCTATTTGAATAACTTTAATACAACACTGGTGATACCCTGCCATTGGCCAATCTCCCACCAGCCTTTGCTTTTTAGCCACTTTCAACACAGACTGCAGGCTTTTGCTACAGTCTTTGATTTATAAATGCATGCCCACTTTCATATTTGTTATGTAGAGGACCCGCTCCTTTCCTTAATTGTATTGCGCTAGTTTATACAGTCCATGTAGAAAAAGTATTAAATGTGCTTACAGCTTTTTTCCTTTTTTTTTTTTTTCCCCCCCAAGAATATTCATGCATTTTGTACGGTGGTAACCATACCAGATTGTACTCAGTCGCTGAATGTTTGTGGTGCTAATTTATGTATTTGTTGGATGTCCTGACGTGATGCTGAAGCCGTGGGGGTGCCTGCCCGCCGAGCGCTCCCGGGAGTCTGCAGTTTTCTTGGTCTTCCCACGGTGGCTCTGCCAGGATGGCTTTTTTTTTTTTTTTTTTATTTCCATGCAGCGTTTTCAGCTCGCAACCTGCTGACACCATTTTCTTTTTCTGTTTGTTTGTTTGTTTTCTCCCTGGCCGTTTTCCTTGTTTAGACCTCTCAGCTGGAAAATAGATGTTGCAGGATGTTATTTTTATTATTATTTGGCCTGGAGTATTACAGCAACGCTTGAGCCAAGGGGGGTCTTTCACCATAAAGGAAAAGACATCACATTTACTGTGAAGAAAAGCCTATATATGATGTCTTTTCCCTCCTCCTTCCCAAGCAGAGAGCAGCAGCAGCGAGGAAGGGAGGTGAAGCCATGCTGGAGGGAGCGGCGATGCCGCGCGGTGCTTTTCGGTTTGGGAGAGCCGTGTCCATCCATCTCCCTTCTTCTGTTGTGTTCTCTCAAATTTTTTTTTTCCACTCAAGGGGGGGAAAAAAAAAAAAGGTGCTACCCTAAAAACTGCAGACTCCGGCAGCAAAGCAGTGAAAAGGAGTATATAATAATATATAGGAGAATTCAGCTTTTCAGTCACCTTGGCAAGAGCCTTGTTCAGGAACAGTGGGAAGGTCAGAAAAGGTTGCACGTTCCTCTGCAACAGAAAAGCCATATATTGATGTATGTACACACGTGTGCGTCTGTCTAGGTCATGTGATTCTGTTATAAATTTTCATCAAGGGAGCTTTTTTCTTTTATTTTTCCTCTTATTTCTTTGCTTTAAGAAAAAAAAAAAAATTCCTCTGTTGAATTCCACAGTGTTGTAATTGTACTGAGCTCCAAACTGTTCCGATTTCCCCAGACCACTTAGCTACGGTATATTGCAATAAAATTACTACTTGTATTTGCAGACATTCTTTTTGTGTAATTTTATTTCCCTCCTCCCTTAATATATATGACTTGAACAAATGTTGATAAGAAAAATAAAACCTATGGAAAAAAATTTTAGTACATAAGGCCCTTTTTAAAATATAGTGTCAAATGACATATTGTACATTTCTTCAAAGTCCAATAAACATGTCATAAAATTTAAGTGTAATGCCCATAAGAGCTATTTTTAAATATTTTAAACCTGTGTAATAAAGGAATAAATGTAATAGATTTTTTTCAATAAATCAAGTTTACTGTTTCCACCTAAACCAACGTGATGTGAATGTCTTCTTCAAGTTGATTGCAGCGTGATTTCCCCACGACCCCTCTGCTCACTGGAGCCTGAAGAGTTCATCGGAGGAGTGGTGAAAGTGCTTAAAGGTAATATATACTGTAAAATAATAAACCAAACCCATCAGAGAGAGAATTTCCAGGCCTGGAATCTTTTTTTTTCTCAGTGAGAAACTCTATTTGACCCAACAGTGCAAAAATCCAACCTGGGGATAACAGCGACTGGGTTCTAGACCAGAAGATCCGGTGGCCACCAGCTCTCCACCATCTCCACCCCAGCAGCAACGGCACCTGAAGGGTCTTTGCTTGGCACCGCAGCTTTGCTCTGGCTGATCTTCACACCCTGAGACGAGTTCAGGAAACAAGCTATTTCTCCAGCTTCTTGGTGAGCTCCTCAACACCCAAACTCACGTCGCAGCCCCAGGGCACTGCTGCATGGACGTGCTGGGGGAAGCAACGTGGGGGATGCTTGGCTCATCCTCTCCTCCTTTCCTCCTGCGGGTTTCACTCTAGGGATGTGCAAGAAGATGATGGCTCCTCTGGAAATTGCAAGAAATTGCACGCATCTGCCTGCCACCACCAGCCACTGCTGCTGGGTTTGCATCGCTCTAGTTCTCAGGGGCTTCTTGCAAAGATCATTCAGTTGGTGCTGCTGGTTTGCAGGTTCAAGAAGATGCCTGCACCTCGAAAACGTGTCCATATTTGCAACATCGCAGGTACGTACAGTACAAACACACACGTGTACACAAACCCACCTCTATCCACAGAGTTTTGCAATGACCACACCAAGTTGTGTGTCCCCTCAGCTTCTCCCTTTCATTCCCTGGCTGCAATTAGTGGTAGATCTCAGATTGAGATATTCAGATAAGGAACCAAAGTTCTTTAGTCTAAGTATATAATTAGCTTGTAACAGTAGTTTGGGGAAATATTGGGGTATTATGTCTAAATCTTCACCCAAATGGACCTCAGAAATGCAGAGGTACCACAGCTGCAGGAATAAATTAGAGGGAAGATAGCTTTATTTACTTAGACTGGGCTAGAAAGATTTAACTTAGATTCTGATGATGCTTCAAGGTGACACTAACCTCATCCCTGCTGACTTGCCAGTTGTGATTTGCACTGGATCATTGCTGGTTGCAGCAAATGCTTCTAGCAAATGCCTCAGAGTCTCATTGCTGAGAGGAGCTTTGATCTGCTATTAGGAAAAAGCAAAGATCTGAGAAAGGATTTGACTGTTTCTGGCACTGCCAGATACAAAAGCCGTGGTATATTTTTAATCTCTTTTCATATAATAGAAAGTCTGTGATTCAGTGCTAGAGCTACAATGCAGTGACTCTGCCAGGTGAAATACAGAGGGTAATTTTTGGAAGATCCACAACAGAAAGCAGTAGATTATTGAAACAGTACAAGGTCAGGGTCAGCAGCTCAAACCTCTGGATGCAGCAGGGAGAGCAGAAGGACCGAGCTCAGCACCCGCATCAGCCCTGGGGGGAGCAGAGCAGCACCCACCCCCGGTACAACTCAGGGGGCTGAGACTTAACCGAGTGCAGCTGAGCCCAACTGTGTTTCCAACAGCCTTTAAAAACAGTTGAGGCAGCCTGGGCAGGGAAAGGGGTAGCTGTGAGGTTACCAGTGTCTGCTTTGCTCTGCCTGTGGTTTTTTTCCTAACAGGCAGGGGCTTAACTAGGCTGGGATTTATGCACTTCTCTGTATTAAGAAAGAAGGTGAAGCCTGAAGAGTTTTTCCCATCCAGTTACCTGAGCTGACCCAAGCACAAGGATGTGTACATTTGCTTCCCGGCTGTTTCCAAAGGTAAAACATGGACTGCTACATGACTCACTTTCTGCCTGTAAAATGGGAATTATTCTTTGGTTTATTTTTTAGTCCTGTTCTGGAGGAAGGGGCACAGGTCCTCGTGCTAGCTGTGCATCTGTTGGCTCCCTGTCTTGTTTCTCGGAGCCCCTTGGCTTGCTTCAGCTGGTGGAGCAGTGACTGCCCTTAAAACAGCACATCCCTACATGGTTTGTAAGAGTCAGCAGTGGGGCAGAGAAAAAAGGCTTCAGGGTAAGCTCAGCCATGTAGTAGCCACCTGAGACTCCACTGAGAGGTTACCTGTGGGGCAGGAGGCCGCGGGGAGCGCAGCTCCCTGCACCCATCGCTCGCACGGTGCAAAGCTTTTCCAGAAGGCAGCTCCCTCCAGTCAGGCTTGAACTTGGGGCTGTGCTGATGGTGACGGACGCGCTCCTGCTGCTCCTCGGAGCGGGTGGGGAAGGGGCCCGGGGGTGCAGCTCTGCCATGTACCGCTCCCAGCCCAATCTGCGCCGTGCGGGGACACGCCGTGCTCACACCCCGTTTGTTCTCTGCAAGACACAACAGCTTTGGTTGGGATGCACCCTGCTCTATTATTATCTGTCAAAGCGATGCTCCCCCAGGTTCCTTAAATACCATGTTTACATGAGACTGGTAAAAATAAAATCAGCTAAAAAAAGAGGTGTTGGCTGTGATGAAATTTAGAGAGCAGATCCTGGGCATTTCTTCCCTTTGGGCTAGGTGAGTTTGGGCAGACAACCTAGAAGACAAACTGTGAATGGGTGATTTATACAAAGTATTGGGCTTCCTTAGTGTGACTAAAGCTCTACTGGAAGGAGAGGAACAGCAAGACAAAGTGGGAGGCTGTAATGAGAAGGGGAGAGCAATGTGCCTTAGCATGAAGAGAATATGTAAAGCATAGGTAGAGTGAGGCTTTTGCAGCATACAAGGCAAGCTAGAGCTGTTTTCATTGTTCAGCTGCTTTTTGTCCAGCATCTTCTCCCCAGCTGGGCCTGGTTTGACTTGGGTTTTTTATTAATGTCTCAATCAAAAGACTAGAACTGATCTGACCCAGAGCTCTGGGAAAAAAACAAAAGCTCTCCATGATTTTCTATAAGAAAGAGCAAGTGAGCTGGAGATGCCTCCTGACAGTTCACCACCACCTGTAAATTAAGCTACAGAGTCTCCAGCAAAAGCTAATACAGTGCAAGCCAAATGTATCCCCTCTCTCTTAACACCTTGCACAGGAACTGCAAATTCACTGCTCTGGCTTTCCTGCCAGCCAGGCGCTCCACCAGACTGACAATTTCCAGATATTTTTATTTTCTCATGGGTGACCTGAGCAGGACAGACCACTGCCGCAGCAGTGAGTCGCACCAGGCTGATCCTTGTGTCACTGGGCACTGCAAGCCTGGGGTCCCTCTGCCAAGAGCATCGCGTCCCATCCTCCGCCGGGGCTTGGGGGAGGGCTGTGGCAGCAGCGGTGCCCAGGACCTTCACCCCCGGCGTGGCTGGAAACGCTCAGCGACGTCTCAGCTTGCAGCAGTAACAGGAATTATCGTTGCAAGGGCTGTCAGGCGCACTCAGGCTCTGTAATACTCAACAACCCCTGCTTCTGCCAGCACTGTGCGACCTGTCCCTTTCTCTCCAGAGGAAAGTTGCATTTCACACGGCTGGGACAGCCCATGCACAGGCTCTGCCCAGTGCCGCAGTGGGTGGTGGGGCAGGATGCGGCCCTGCAGCCGCCTGGTGCTGCTGAGGGCTGAGTCTGAGCTCGTCTGACAGCCACCTCTCTGCTTTCCCTTTTTGCTCCACTTTCCCCTCTGCCTTGCCATGCTGCACAGTGCGACAGCAGCAGGTGGGAAGCAATGTTTTATCATAATTACCCATAAATCATCGTGTCACTGCAGTGGGGACTTCTGTTTTTTACTTCTCCTCTGCTTTCTTTCCATGTATTTTTCTTTAAGGCAGGAGCAACCTTTGAATCCAGCCTGGGCTGATGTTCACAACATCTGTCTGTCACTGTTTAACCAGTGCTGCTCTCCTGCCATTGTGTAATGACCCAAAATCGTGGAGCTTTAACGCTTTTCAAGACATCTGAATTAATCGAAGCTTTGATTTCAACCAGGAAGCACTACTGACGCTAGAGAGTACAAAAGTGCAGCTTCATGACTTGAGCAATGACAGGAAAACACAAAGCTTGAATAACAGCCTTGGCATTCAGTGCTTGCAGCCAAGTACCGGGATGGGCCACAGGTCTGTGGTGCTCCCCCCTGGGCTGGTGTCCTTCTCTCCTTCAGAGCAGCGGGATGCTGCGCCACAGTTCGCAACTACCTGGGGATTATCCCTGCAAAATCACCAGGTCCACCAGGACTATCTGGCAAAAGCACCATGGAGCAATCCTTTGGATCACTACAGCCTTGGAAATGATTTACTCTTAACTCCTCCCTCCCTCGGCGGTTCCAGCTTCGGGGAATGGTGGTCCCCTCTCGCATCACGGAGAGCTTCAGTACCAGCATCTTCTCTGGGCACATAATCAACCTGCTGGATTTGGGGCTCTCACTGCGTTTTCCCCAAGTCACAGCACTGAAAGCTGGTTTTTCTTTTGATCTCCAAAGCGGGGGGGAGCGTTAATGTGCTGCAGTTTTATTTATGGCACCTATTGCCATTTCATTTATTCCTTGTAACTTCTCTGGCTGCAAATTTTTTCCATCCTGGGGCATCATGGCAGCAAAGTGATTTTCTCCAGAGGCACAAACTCAATAGTTCAGACAGGCCCTATGTGTTTCTACCTTCATAGCAAACAAAACTTAGCAATTTATGCTTGTATTTAACAGGTTTTCTCAAATAGCCCAGAGCAAAAATAAACACCCCAAAGAAATCAAACACATGAAAACCCTAAAGAAGAAGCTGTTTTTCTCCTTCAGAGAAAAGCCAACATGCTTGTTTTTTAAGAGATGCATAACTAAGAGAGCTCTGAAGCACTAAAATTACATCTTGTAAGGCACAGGCTGTCATGCTCAGAGGCACCCCTGGAATTGCTGCTTGACACAGCTGAATGCAGAGAGCAAACATGCCATCTTCGGGCCCTGCATTGGGACTTAACGTTCTCATTCTGCCTAATTATTAATATGTTAATTTGACAACGAGATGTTCTTCTTTGCAGAAAAATTTCTGCACTGTGCTTGGCTTTTTGTCAGCTGCTCCTTAGCTCGGCAAATTCTCCCTTTTCTCCATTTCCTCAGCTCAGTCAGGGCAGAGCCGTGGGCTGCACCTGGGGGACCCTTCCCTGAGCATCGTGTTGGTGCTGACTGCCAGCCTGACCTTGGGGACATCCCCTAGTGTGGCCAAGCCATGGTCTCAGCCTTGCAAAAACTGAATGCTGGGCTGTAGCGCTGCCCCGCAGCCCCAGGGATGGGGACTGCTGCAGTTGTGCCATCGCCTGGGGACCCAGAGGGAAAAGATGCCCTGACTGTGCCTTTTTGAACGCAAAAACTTCACCCGGGCAGCTGAGCAGGGACCGTGACCTGCTAGTGGGGTCCCTCTGCCATGGGTGGTCTCTTGTTCACACACACAAGCGTGGTGAAGAGTGTGGTCTCTTTGGGATCGCAGTGCTAATTCACATCCAAATGTCTGCTGGGGGGTCCCCGAAGGAAATCTTGGTTGGAAAAGTGCCTCCCTTCAGCCCCCATCTCCTCAAGAGCTGAAGCATCTCCGCTGCAGGTCGGACCCCAGCCCAGAGCTGCTCCTTGCTGCTACCACCACGATGCTGAATTTCAGGAGAAAGCAGGAGCAGCCACCAGAAGAAAATTGTCCCTCTTTAAGGTTTTCCTTTCAAGCAGGCTGATCAGAGACCCTGTTGAAAAGGAAATCAAAAAACTGCCAGACTTGAAACGTTAATTAAGATACACAACAGGGAGAGAGGGGGAGAAGGAAGGAGGGGAACGTCTATTCATGAATTATCTGCTCTAAGAGGAAGCGTTTGTGAATTTGAAATGCATATATCATTTTGGTGGCAAATGAAAGAAATTGAATCAAACTACTCAGGAAGTTTGTACACCACCGTGGATTTAATTTTCAAACTTGCATTGGCCAAAGATTAACCTTGCTGAAGGGCGTTAGCGGAGCAGACAGAATGTGTAAAAATTAATCCCTGCTATAAGTTTCTTCAGGAGGAAACACTAAGCAGTATTAAATATTTATTGTATATAAATATCTCCTTTCCCCTCCCCGCTTTCTTTCCTGCTTTGCATTTCAGCTGCTTCTTCTGCCAAAGCCTGTCTGCCCAGCAAAACAGCACTCCTGGTTCACGCTGTGAGAGTGCAAGTTTTTTTTCTTCTCCTATGTAAGGAGAAAGGTGTGAGGAATAATTCATTTGCCACCTCGATTTTTTCACTCCCTCCCCTCTAAAGATTGATACCGTTGCACTCAAAGGGGAGAAAATCAAGTTGTGCTGATCTATGAGCAGACACAATTTATTCTCATAGAGTCTCATCTGCAATTTGTTCAGCATCTTTGGAATTAAAATCCCTTTGCAATCTCCCCAGCTAGCTGAAAATATGCCATTTCCCTCCTCTTCCTTCTCAGATGTCTTTTCCCTCTGATCAGGGCACAATGTTATCAATGATGTGATTCTGCTTTACATTCAGATGGTTGTGGAAGTTTTGGATTGTAAATAATGCTCCTGTGCAGCTTGGGCAGAATTATTCTGAATTTTTTTTCCCCGTCTTCTTCTTTCTTTTCCTCTCTCTTTCTCTTTCTATCTTTCTTCAGATCTTGGAATGGGTGATAAATTAATCATTGCTTCCCCCGTAGCAACCGCCAACGTACAATATGGAGCTGATTACTTCACACCTGTGATTTAGACTTAGAGGTGACCCTGCAAATGGCAAAAAAAGAGCCTTTCTCATGGATCCTGTGCTGCCTGGGAGGAACAAACCAGCCCAGCACAGAAACATGGCTCAGCACATTAGTCCTAGAAAGCAACTTATGGTCACACACCCAGAGCAGGGACAGCCTGGCCAGCTGAGTCCACGCCTAAACGCATTTCTGGAGCAGATGCAGGCTGTTTTTCACTTTTTGCAGGGATTAAAGTGGCTTGCATGGGTATTTTCTACTTGGCAGGATGATGGGACTTGTACTGGCATGCACATGTCCTGCCCCAGCTGCCCAGAGCTGAGGAGATAGATGAGATGGGTAAGTCTGGTTCACTGCAAGACTTTTTTTTTTTTTTTTTTTCCTGATTAGAAGTAGAAAGCAGCTGAGGGTGGGTGGAGATGAGCCATCCCACCGAGTAGCACAGGGTCCTGGTGGCTAGAAACCACCCTTGGCAAACCAAGCTGCTTCTTACACCCTCTGTGCTCTGGATAACCACTGCCTGTTACCCAGGGCTGCCAGTCAACAGAGACAGGAGCATCTTTAGGCCACCAGTTACACCAGCCTGGCTTTGGTTTGCTGAAGTAAGTGGGCTCCATGTCCTGGACCTGAGCTTGGGATTAGCCTGAACCCGTTCTGGGGGCTGCAGTATGTGACCCAGTGGAAGGCTGCACGTTGCAAGGGCAGAGCTGCGGGGTCCGGTTTGTGTTGGTGTGTTTTAACTCAGGAGAAGAGCCCAGCTGGCTCCAGCTGAGTGGGGAGTCAGAACCCCTTTAATCCACTTGCAAGAAGCTGCCCAGCCCAGGCATCACTCCAGAGCTGGTGGTGTGTGGTCATGGAGGAGAGGAGACTCATCCTCCTCTTGCTGCTCTGGAGCCACCTTTCTGCTGCCCAGGGGGAGCCCTGGAAAGGACTCACAGACCCCGTCAGGATCCATTTTCCTATTGTTCAGTGGATCCCTCCTTTTAATTTCCAGTACAAATAACAATTTGTGGCTAAAAGGAAATCTACCTGAAATGTCTGTCCCGTGGAGTCATTATCCACTTGAAAAGGCTTTTCTGGGGCTGATCCAAACCCCTTCTCATGGCTGCGTTTCTATTTATTTTTTAAAAGCAAAAGATTTCATGTTGTTTTGTTTCTAATTTTCTAGAGAGCTAATCAGATTGGCAAGCAGAGAAGGGAGCTTTCAAGAGAAGCAGCTGCTGAATAGCAGATAGCATATAAAGCTGGGCGTGTAATCCAAGCTTTACCCACAGCCTTATTAAGATCTAGATGTTTTATTGCAGGCGTATACCCGGCTGGATTTCATATTAAGTTTTATGATTTCTCCCTTTCCCCCCCTCCCCTTCCCAACATTTTTTTTTTCTTCATATAATTTGCTGCCTTTTGCTGGAGGAAAGAGTCTCGTTTAACTGGTACACGTGTTGCACTGAGCAACATCCTCAATTTAAATGGAAATTCTATCAATAACAAATGCACTATCTCTCCTCACCCAGGAAAGGGCTTAGAAATATCATTCAGAGGTAAAAAAAACCCAGAGCTCAAACCCATCAGTACAAGAACAGCCACAGTCCTCCTGCAGAGGCCAATTGCAGATAATAAACTGCCCATTTGTTTGAAGCCAAGATAGTGTAAATTATCTGGAAGAAATATGAGTTCAGTAATCAAGCCTGAAAAATAAAATTAAGGGGGGGGGGAAGTGGGAATCTCATTATATAGTTACAATTATCGTTTATTGCAGCAGCCCTGAAAGACTTTGGCTGTAAATAGGGGCCAATGCGTGGACAAGGAAATAGAGACAGAAGCCATGAGAGCAAGAATGAGTGTGCAGCAGATGTGAGTAACAGCCTTACCCCTTCCCGCAGCAGCTGGGGAGAGGATGGTTTAAATGCCTCGGTCAAGGGCACAAGGAGTTGGGAGTGGATAAAGGGGCTTCAATGCATG
The DNA here is from genome assembly GCF_031877795.1 of Strix aluco. NCBI lineage: Eukaryota > Metazoa > Chordata > Aves > Strigiformes > Strigidae > Strix > Strix aluco. The sequence goes on from NC_133950.1 coordinate 12,732,432, forward strand.
GTTGGGTCCCAGCCTGTTGCCCTCCCCAAGTCTCCAGCTTTTTCTACCTGTTGTTTTTTTTTTTTTTCCTCACAATTCATCTGTTAAATTTCAAGCCTGACTGTACACTTCTTGGGTCAGAGATTTTTCTGCATGATGCAATGCTATGGATGCCCTGTAATGCAGCCCCAGTGTGGTAGAAGCCTAAACATAACTGACAATAAAAATGAAATGGGTTTGAAATACATTTATCCCTTTTCTTGTGAGAAAGAGGGAGAAAACCTAAGACAAAATATTCAATTTTCCTTTCATCATTAAAATTCCAGAAATCTTCAGAAATTGCTCTTTTCTGGATGAGAAACTTCAAAATAAGAAACTTTGCCAGATGTCCATATTGTTAAAAAGCCATTTTCTCCTGAAAGAGATGCTTTGAGGAAAATTTTTCAGTCAGCTGTAAAAATAAATCATTGAGTATTGCTTCCTTTGACTGATGAGATTTATAGGCACTGTATAGATGATTTATAGAGAGGATCACATAAAGATGCTTTCTTGACTGCACTCGATAAAGCCAGTCTTAGACGTCTCCCCAGCTGGTGCAGAGCACTGATGCTCTAGTGACACCAGTGGCACCATGTCCCATTGCACCAGCTGAGGATCAGACCATAGAATCACAGAATGGTTTGGGTTGGGAGGGACCTTAAAGCCCATCCAGTCCCACCCCCCTGCCACGGGCAGGGACACCTTCCACTAGCCCAGGTTGCCCAAAGCCCCGTCCAACCTGGCCTTGAACCCTTCCAGGGAGGGGGCAGCCACAGCTTCTCTGGGCAACCTGTGCCAGTGTCTCACCACCCTCACAGTAAAAAATTTCTTCCCTATATCTAATCTAAATCTCCCCTCTGTCAGTTTAAAACCGTTACCCCTCATCTTATCCCTACACCCCCGATAAGGAGTCCCTCCCCATCTTTCCCGTAGCCCCTTTAAGTCCTGGGAGGCCGCTCTAAGGTCTCCCCAGAGCCTTCTCTTCTCCAGCTGAACCCCCTCAACTGTCTCAGCCTGTCCTCACAGGGGAGGTGCTCCAGCCCCCTGAGCATCTTCGTGGCCTCCTCTAGTCTCATTAGAACAGGACTTTGTTCCCGTACGCAGGATGCGGAGTTGCGTTTTTATCGGCCCATGGATCCTGGCTGTGACAGGGTTCTCGCTGCTCCCCTTGTTTTTCAGAGCCAGGCTTCCAGAATCAGAGTGCGTGGAGGTGAATCACCTCCCAGGTCTATATTAATCAAGCAGGATGATGTTCAGGAGGTCCAGCTGTGACAAAGGTTATGTGGGATGCCACAGGGGATAAACATCTTTTTCTGTTTAGACTGGGTTTATTTGTTATTTACTGCTGTCCGAACCGCCGGGTCCCAGTGGTCCCCAACCCATTTTGGTGGTGACGGTGGGAGCCCAGACTGCATCTCCTGTCTGAGACGGGCTCTGCTTCACATGTGCCGGCTGCAGGGCAGGTTCCTCTTGCGATGTGGTGCACAGAGGTGAGGAGGCTCCGGCTCCCCCAAAGATGAGAATTTCCTGGTCTCTGTCCAGATTTGGGGTGTAGCTGATTTTCTAAATCTGTCGAGATTAATTTATCACTATGACGGATCCTCTGACCATATGTTTATATACCTAAGAAATGCATCCTTGCAAATATCTGCTCAACCAGGATGAATAATTCTGGTTGACAGGCAATCAAGAAAAGATTAGAAATTTTGTTGCCATCAACAACTCTAAGAGACTTGGTGAGAAATTTTCACGTCCCTTCTTTCTGCAAAGCTGCACGGCATCTCACAACTTGCTGCTGATGATGTTAGTGCAGTTTTCTTTTTCCCTGTCAACTCAGTCCCAAAGTGCAAAGCTGTTTTCAAACCATCAGCACCTTCCTCGAAAATAACACAAGCAGGGCCTTCCACCTTGTGTCATAAATCACAGCAGGAAAAATGAAATTATAGGAGCTTACACGACCCACCAGGCCAGGGCCGATGCTGAATTCATCAATCCTGTGGCATGTCCGGAGCTTAGGATTCAACTTAGACCTTTACGACTGGTGTTGCATGCAGGAGATATTTCTGAGCCTGTGGCAACGATGGTAGCGAGGAGAAATAATATGTAATCATCTGTACTGTCTGCCTGGACTGACTCTGCTTCGGGAAAGGCTGGAGGAGCCACCTGTGTGAAATAAAAGGCTTTAAGGAGCGAAGGAATCAATTTTATCCGAAGCTATTTTTCTCCGAGACTGAGGAAGAGATCTCCTCTGCCTTAGCACACGTCCTTGGTTAGTAACTGGAGTCTTCTGTATGAAATACTGTATGAGAAAACTACAGTTTCATTCACTAAATACAGTTTCAGAGAGAAGGAAGGAACGGCGCTTCCTGAGGAGCATGAGAGCAGCGGAAGCTCTTTAACACCTTTAGTTCCTGTGTAGCATCTGCTGATATTTTATTTTTGGCACCTATAAAGCATCTATTATCCCTGCTGAGTTTTCACCCAGTCATGTTTGCTTATGGAAAATAAAATCCACCAAAAATAAATAAATGCCAGTGACAAAATAAAATAAATAAAAAAGGAGATTATCCTGAGAAGGGAGCTGGGCCTTGAGCTGCAGAGGGGGGAATCGCCCTGCAGACAGGATCCCAACGATTTGAGGGGACCTTCAGCTGCCAGAAGCATTTTTCAGAGGATCTTATTTCTTATGCTGAATCTAATGACTATATGATCTGGAAGAACTGCCACCCCCCAGGGCAGCCCTTTTCACTGAACCAAAGAAGTGGTGTGATTTTCCAGGGTGGAGGAACGAGGAAAGGTTAACATATTATTAAAAACTTCATTAATATGCTAACGATCATGAAACTTCTGCTAAAAATGATTTCTAACTGATTACCTCTTCCCCTGCACCTTTCCCCCTGTGTGCGTGTACCCCAGCGTGGTGCTAAATGACTTTTTTATCATCTCCCCACACTTTCTGGGACAATTTCCTCTGGTTGAAACTCCAGGGCTGAATCCAGCGCTGCAGAGACGAGGGCTGAGAGCAGCTCATCTTCCATCCACCCGGAGAATTCTCCCTCCGAGGACAATGCAAGGACCTGACCCAGCTCCTTTCCTGGGTACCCCAAGTTGGGGGGTGGCCCCCTGGGTGCAGCCAGCGAGGGGGACAGGCAGCTCGCAGGGGCTGCTCCTGCACAGCTTCGCCCACTTTTTGCTGGTGTGGATGGGAAGACGGGCAGATTGCCACGCCGCGGAGTTGTTTTTCCCTCTCGCCGTCTGCCGCGAGGAGCCTCGGCGCCGTGACTCACGGCCGGGTCCATCTGTCCCCACCCGTGAGCTTCCGCCCCGCGTCGACGCTGGCAGGACCAGCAGCGCTTGCTTCCCTCCAAGAAAACAAAATAAAATATTCCTTTGGAGAGGAACCATCGGCATGGGGCTGATATTTCAGAGCTTAACTATGGCACGTAGTTCACACCATCTTTTGCTCGAAGGAGTTATCTCATTCCTGAACTCGGATGCTGCTGACTCATTTATTCTGTTGCTTTTAGGCTGCCTATATATATTTCAGCACTAAGGCGTGCCTTGTATTTCAGGAGGGGTGGGGGAAAGGGAAAAGAAGCAGAAGGAGAAAGTATTACAGCGCTCAGCTTGGTGCCCAGCTTGAGGTTTGCTGTAATGGCTTGCAAATGAAATTATGTCCCATAAATATCAATATGTTTTAAAGATTTCTCACACACCATAACTTGTCATCGCTCCAGCTCCAGCAAACCGGGGCGTTTGCAGAAGTGTGTATTTCCAGGGAATGGGTCTCCTGCCCATCACCACAGAGGGGAAGAGAAATTTGGGGCATTTTGCCCTCCTCTTCCTTCAACATCCCACATGTCTCCTCCACACCATCACACCTCTGTTTGAGTCAGCTTTCCTCCCTGTTCATCTTCATCAACTCCCCATTGCTTTTCAGTTCTTCACTGGAAACTTTTCATAGCTCCCGTGCCTCGCACACTAAATTATTCTTTCCCTCTGCTGTTATTTACCGGTGTGACACTCCCAGATGTGGTCCCCTATACAGCAAGGGTATGGAAATGTTGCAGAATTGATTAAAAAGGGAATACATCCTTTTTGGCGTAGGCATCAGGTACTGGAGTTTGTTTGCAGTCTCCTCAGACAGGTGGGACCAAACACTTCCAGAAGCTGCTTCCTTCCCCTGCTGAGCTGAGGGACTCCAGGATAAGAGCACACCTGAAACTAGTCGCTTTACCTTTAGATAACTGAAGAGAGAAGAATTGAATCACACTTTTAGACCAGAATTTTGAAAGGGATTTAGGCACCTGTAAAATCTAGCCCTCTGGCATCATCCGCCAGCTCCCCATCTGGTGGTGTGTCTCAGGACTGGGGTCAGCATCTGCCAGCCACGGAGACTTTGCTCTGAGAAGCTGAAATAGCCAGATTAAACACTTGGGTTTGATGGCTTTCAAGCAGCTGGCCCTGAAAACAAGCCTAAAGCTGCGATCAGGAATCTGCAGATACATACCCCTGTGTCCATGGCCCGTAGCGTGTCCTTGCTGATGGTAATGTGATTTTTAAAAGTAAATAAACACACACAAAAGTGTATGTTATGGGTCTGTTACCTGACCTAATGCCCAGTGGTGATCACTAACAGAGTTATTGACCTGATAGTTCGCTGCTATAAGAATTTTGAAAATGCCAGGTGGGTGTTCATAAATCATACAGTCCCACACATTTTTCTTTCAGGAGTCAGAGCCCTGCTGTGCCTGTGTAAATCACTGTGTACAGAGCCTTTATTGAAAGCTATAAATCTCAAAGCTCTCACTTTTTCTTTTTTTTCCCCCCTTTTTGTCTTTAATAATTAAAGTCCAAACTGAGAAGGAGAAAGACTAAAACCCTTTGTAAACTCCATGTTTTTGGGAGGTATTTCTGGAGGGTTTGGAGTGCTCAGAGAACGGGAGACCGAGATTCAGACTAGAGGGCAGGGGGAGACCAGTGAGACCTCCTGTGTTTATTATGAATTTATTCCTCTTTGAAGCTGAACTTTTAATTTACAAAAATAACCTATCTTGATTTTAAAATCGAGAAGACTCTACCACAGATACTGGAGCGCTGCTGCTTTTGTTCTTCTTCTTCTCCCTTAAAAATGTAGTTTTAATTCCTAGTCAGGAATAAAAAGATAAAGGATTGATTAGGAAGAGACCCAGAAGTCTTTCTGTCAGGAAATTCACATCATGCACTACATAAACCAAAAGAAACTCGGGGTTTTTTGTTCTTTCATGGGGTCTCTTTCCAAATTAGAATGAATGAGATGATCATAAGGCTATAAGAAAAGGATATTGAAAGAACAGTCCAAATTGTTTTAGAAAGAGATCCCAGGGGGGAACATAGTTATAAAAATTAAGCCAATTAGATTGAATATGGGTTGGTTTTCCCCTTCATGAAGAAGCACACAGAGGTAGATAATTAAGGCCACTACAGATGTAAGGATTAGTATTCCTGGCTGTGAAGCCCACAGTTTTAATTAGGCACTGGGTCTTTCTGCAGGGCCATGTTAATAGACAAGGGCGTGGTGACCTTTTCTTTTCTTTATCATCAGGTTCATTACAGCCCTGCTTATTGCCACGAAGCGTTATAGCTTTGTGCTTGCAGCTGCTTTAAAGGCAAAATGAAAGCCATAACCGTGGGTCACCCCCAAGGCACATCAAGCACAACATTCAAAACTGAGAAGTCCTTGGCTTCTACCTTCACGTGTGCATTTCTGTCTCTGCATCCCCGGCTCCTTGGAGCAGGGGAGTGAGAAACAGGGCAGCTAATGGTGGACAGTCTCCAGAGAGGCAAAGGGATGGAGGTATTGGTGCCCGCTGGGATGTATGGATCTTCTTTTCAAAGGCGTCTGCCCAACTTTGTATGAAAGCCACAGGGACACAAGCTTTTAATATGTGTGGAGGCTTGTGACAGTGTCCCCCTGCCTGCCTGACTTCCCCTGTGCTCTGCCTACAGGCGAACATGGATTTCTCCTTTCCCTTTTCTACCTTTCTACCATTTCCCTGTTATCTTCAGCTCCTTTTAAGAAAACTACCGTGAGACTTCTTAAGGAAACCTTAAGAAAGCAAAGGCATCTTTAAAGTGCTGATAATTTCAACCCCTTGTCTTGCACTGCATGAGCAGATTCCCTTTGAAATACCGGCAGTAGTTATAAAAAGTTAAACTTTCTGGATGTGCTACAGTCCGTGTCTGGTGGCTGAGCTATATCTGCCATCACAGCCATCATCCCCAGCACCGTCTATATGATAAAACCTGAACACGCAGAAGGAAACGTACAGTTACTGTGCCCGGGGCACTACTAGAGGTCTGGGAGGATGGAAGTGGGACAGGGATTTCAGTCTCGGTAAAGGGAAGAAGCTCAAGATGCTTTTCTGAAGGTTTATTGTAAAAGGATTGGCATGGCTGGGAGCAGAGTATAAGACCTAGTAAAGCTCTTGGTATCTGATAAAACACAGGAAAAACTTAGCCCCAAACTTAAGGGCATTACTCCTCTCGACACAGGCAAACTCCCAGCCAAGTTTCATACAAGGGGAAAAAAACCCCTGTAGTTCTTCTTAAGTGATTTTGTTTGACAGCTGAGTGCAGCTGAAGGCCTGGAGGCTCCCTGCTCAGGATTGCTCTGCTGCTAACTTGGGAATGAAGCTTGTTTTGCACATGGACATCAGCTTTGTGTAGATGGCCCAGCCAGCCCCAGCACTGCACCCTCTGTTGCCACCTCCAGCTCTATTTCCCAGCATCCGAGGGGATGGGAGGAGCATGCAGACAGTGCTCCTCTTCTGCACAAACTTCCTGAAGGTGTTTCCTATCTTCAGGAGAAATGTGTTTCAAGAGTTGCATATAGATTTGTGTGTATGTGTGTGTGTGTGTGTGTAGAATAACCTGGCTGTTTATCAAATCATTAATCTCTTGGGTTTATTGATGCACAAAGATTATTTGCAGGTCTTTGAAACGAAAGTATCTGTCTCATCCCCTTTGTAGCTGTGTCAGTGTCTGCACCAGGCTGGAGTAAATCAGCCAGACTGACTTTGTAAAGTCTCTGCTATTACACCAGGGTAAAACTCATGTAAATGAGATCAGAATCAAGTCCAAACCTGGCAGTAAATGAACTGCAGCAGCAAAAGCAAGTTTAATGGATGTGTACTGCAGTTTAATGGATATGTAGAGCTCTTGTTTTATTGCTGGGTTTTAGGAGAATAGCAACCATTTAATTGACTTTGATAGAGGAGGGTCTCCTTAGTGCTATAGTCTAGGGCAAAACCGATCATGAATGTAATTAAGACACTTACTTCCAACATATATTTGTTCTTTCTTACTGTAACTCCTGCCTTGCAAACTTTGCTGGCTGCAGAGGGATGTTGGCTTTGGCTTGCTCCCCACTTTGCCGTTGAAAAGAAGGGACCACTTCACCTCCCATTCTGCTTGTTCCAGCTGCAACCATCCAAGGATGCTACAGCCAAAATATCGTGGGCTTCATCCTTTTGTCTCAAGCACAATCAGTATCGATGATAGTGCAAGGGCCTGTGAGAAGCACCGGGCGAGGGGGAAGAAGACTCACCGATGGTTCCCTGTGTCTCTGCAGCACACCCCCCGGGCTGCTCTCCCTCCCACCGGTGCCGCAGCGAGCCCTCGGTGTGCACACCCACAGAGCATCGCTCGCCTTCCCGGGCCCCGAGCACGGGGCTGAACTGTGAGCTGTGCTTTTAGTAACAAATGCGTCCCCCCGCTCTGTTCCCCAAGACGATGTGCTTTGGATGCTTTCCTTTCATGTTTCCTTTGAGGGGAGTTGGAGGTACAGGGATGTGCAATGTGTAGGTGGCTGCCAATGGCTACTGAAAGAAAATCAAGGGCTCCATCTCCTGCAAACCCCCAGGCTGCCAGCCCCAGCCCGGGGAGGTTGGATCTGCCTTGCTCAGCAGAGTGTGCAGGCAGGAATGATGAGTATCCCACCAGGCTCATCGCTGAGGTGGGGGAAGACCTGCCCATGGAGGATCTAATGAGCACTGCACGCAGGGGTTGCTGTCCTGAGCCTTTGCCAGGTTTTGCCATGCTGCAGCCTCAGAAATGCCACCACATTTCTGCCCTCCCCAGAGGAGCCAGCCCAAAACATCTGGTCCTGCTTGACAAGGAGACGGGAGGGTGACCCATAGGCTCTGCTGATCGGAGAGAGGTGGTTCCTCTCCCTCCTAGAGACTTCATGGCACTTTTCCCACAAGCAATGGTGTCAACCACCCTTTTCCAGATGACTCCCATCATTTAAAATTGGCACTTTCCTTTTCCCTCTGAGCAGAGAAACTGTTCTGCTGTGGCTCTTTACAAACACCCTGCCTTTCCCTTCTGAGTGAGAACATCCCCTTGGATTCCTTTCATAACAAAAATAAAATAAAAATGAATGCGTAAATGTAGGACAATTATCACTCAATTAATTTCAGTCCTGTCACCATAACACTCTGTTTGACCTTATTCATAGTTACTTGATCTTCAGCTCTTTAATATTTCAGATGACCTTTTGGGCTGGAAAGATGCTGCTGTTGTTCACTAGCATTCATGAGTCAACTTGTGCATCAAGTCACAGCAGTGGACCCAACCTCATTTATCATTCCATTTAAGGTGTCAGCAGAACCATTATTCAAATGACTGGCCACACATGTAATCAATCTTTAATGAAACAATAATTGCACCTTCCACTCCACGAGACCTCTGTCTTTCTTAGAGGTGTCTTGTATATTAATTATTGAAAATAATTGTGTTTTACCAGCAATAAGTTATGTTTCATCAATTGCCATTGAAGAGAATTTTAATTGGGAAATTTATGACCCTCTGTTTCACTAAGGGACAGGTAAACAGCAGCTTCTGTTCCTCTTTCTCTCACCTTAGTGTTTCTTGTGATTCCTGTAGGTTTTTGCATCTTGCCAGAAACAGAGAAGCAACAGATCAATGGGCTGCTGAGCAATAAGGAGGTTACATATGTACATGCCACCCCGAGGTGACACTGGTGAATGTCCCTGTGCAAAGTGCCCCTATGGCAAAGTAAAGGAAAAGCCCCAGAAAACGTTTCCAGGGTGGGAGACCTCAGGGCTACCTGTGTCTTGTTTCCTTTTGAAAAGTATTCAGACTTGCAGTATTTACCAAGATTTGAGAGGGTCAGTTCTGAGACACATGGTAGTAAACCAGGATTGCAACAGGTGAGGATCCTGATTGCTTTTGCCCCATAACAATCCAGCTGGGGCTTTTTTCCTTATAAACTGTGAAAGGTTGAGAAGAAACTCTCCTCAGGTACGTTGCTCCTCTGAAGTCAGGTAGAGGTAAGGCAGAAGGTTTAGTGCTGGAAGCTGAAAAAACTTATCAAGATTTAGTTTGGGTTTTTTTAATTAGAGCAATCGGTATTTTTTTAATGAACACAAAAAAAATTCTGTGAGTTTATAGACCCTGAAGTACTTTTTGTCTGAAGAAGATTCATGACAAAAATTTAACTGACTGTAACACTGCTTGGTTTGGGAGTAAATTGCTTAGTGATGGAGCAACATTTTTAAAAGTGAAAGCAATGACTGTGTGGTAAGTGCTATTGTTGGTCCTGGTGCAGTCTCTGTGGATTACAGAAATAACAGCAGGGCACTGATCTTACTATAGCAACAGCGAAGTTAATATTAAGAAAGTTCCTATTATTAGTCTCTTTGTTTTCTCAGTACTGTATTATTTTAGTTGTGTATTGCCTTTGCCTTGTTACTACCTTTCAGCAGCTATTCCAATTGGATTTTTTTCTTGTTCTCTCTTTCTTTCTTCCTGAAATCACTGTCAGCCTTTTTGGAAAAGGATATTACAATGGCCTGGTACCCTGAGCTGTTTGCACTGATATCCCAATGGAGGAGGTGAGCTGGCTGGAAGAAGAAAATGAACAGTTCTATTTATGCAGCAAGTCTAATGAGGGTGGAGCAAGGTAAATATGCTAAGAGCCTCTGTTTGCCTCGACTGTGACAAGGCTGTATCTTGGGGAACAATCTCTCTTTTTAAGTTTCTTTCCCATCCTTATTGACTCTCTGTGCTGCATTAAGACAGCTCTTGCATTGTACAACAAAATGGTGATTGATAAAGCAACCCATCGAGCAGGTAAAGCTTTGTGCACACTGCTCTATACGTTATTTTTTTTCTCCCAAACTGTTTTCATGCGACTCCATTCTTTCCTGCTCTCAGCTGCCCTCATTCAAGGTTTCCCTGTACTGTATGTATGAGCTCTATTCAATCTACCAGATAAACCAGAAATTGAGACACAACATCAGCAGAGCCACAACGGGGCACAGATGCAAGGGAAGGGTGGTGTGAGCATCACAGCAAGACACACTTCTCCCTCCTCTGGATCCCCCTATGATTCCCATTTCAGTACCAGCCCCCTTCTAACAAACCACCCTCCTACAGCAAGGAGCTCCTCTCCCCGTGCCTTTGGGTCTGGTCAGGGGTGAATGAACCGGGGATTCTTCTTGCTCTACCTGCACGTTCCTGCTTGATGGCAGCCCACTTCTCCCATGGGACTTTGCAAGGTGCTGAGCTTGGTCCCACAAGGATGTTTCTCGTTTCATGAAACCTTGTACTGCAAAACAAGCAAGTGCCTGCTGCGTGCCCAGGGATCAATGAGAGGGCAGGAGCAGGACACTGATCTGTTCCTGCCAAAGCCGGGCTGAGCAGGTCTTGGTGCTGCTGCTGACTGTGATTATCAATGAGGTGTGTGAGCAGAGTCTCTTGGAGGCAGGGACAAGTGACCCATCTACCTTGTGCCAGCTTCTTGTGGTCTCCCAATGTAAATGCCTCGTGTATAAGGGTATTTTACTGTGCTCAGTGGCATGAGTAACACTTTTGCTCGTATATGCTTGGGGCTGGCTGGTTGAACACCGCGCTGGGGTGATGTGTAGAGCTGAGGTTTCTGAGGGGGCATTGGCAAGCTGCAGGCAGGGACTCTGCTTGTGTTGAAGAGGGGACGCTCTTCAGGCATCCCATGGTGAGGTCCCAGGCTGGGCCACCTGCACTCAGAGGTGGTTGCAGTGCTGCCCCATCCTCAGCTGTGGTATGCTACCTTGGAGCAAAGCCCCAGAGTCCTTCAGAGAGGAGAAAAAAAAAAAAGTAAACTATTCTGCTGGCACAGGATTTGTTAGTGCAAGGGTAAATCCCCCTAATTTAAAAGACTGGATTGCAGGGTGATAAATGACATGGCTTCCTGTATTGTTTGATAATTAATTGTTTGAATCCTATTGTATTAAGGGGTGGAAAAACCAGAAAGATAAAAGAAGAGGAATGCCCTTTTCCTGCTGTGCACACTGAACTCCATTTGTTGGGAAAGGATTTATAGTTTTCATCATAATTTAATTCTAAAACATATCACTTAATTAAAGGGATTTATTAAAATCCTCTGGCAGTGCCTTTTTACGATTAGCCCAGGACTCAGCCCCTGAATGTCATGGAGAAAATTCATCAATTGATTTGTTTTACTGCACAGGTCTCGCCCCCTCCCTGCTCTGGCTGGCTCTGGGTGGAAGAAAGAAATCTATAGTCAAAAGCTTAAAAATCTCAAAGATAGATTGGCTTGCTGATTTCATCCCTTTTTTTTTCCCCTTCCCCTCCCCCTATCCCTAGGACTGGTTTTACAAGCCTTTGTTAATGAGCTGATTAATATTGATGATAGAGCAGTAAGCTGTCAGTTTGTCTGCCAGAGATGAGTAGCGAGTCTGACTCCAGCGTTCGATGAGCTGTGCTCTGCCAGCAGCGACAGGGACACCAGTTGCCCAGCCTCCAAGGAGAACATGGAGATGGGTTCATGCTGGGATGCAAATGGTACCTGCCCTTCCTTCAGTGGGACCTTGGACTCTGTATTGTATGAGCCTGAATTAGCCCCAATCCTGCAAAAGCTTTGTGACGTTGATTGCTCTGTGAGATGCCCCAAAATCAGTGAGCTCCTGGGATTGTATGGGAGAAAGGCTCTGGTTCCTGACGGTGCAGCTGAAGAAAAAGGCTTGGAAATGCTTCTAGGCTTCTTGAAATGCCTAAAGGCTCAACATACCAGGGGCAAACAAGAACACCAAATGGGTTGTGAATGAGCATTCTGCCTCTCCACCCTTTCTCCATCTTCCAGGCTGGTCTGGGAAAGAGGAGACTTGTTCAGGCCCTGATGGGGACTTGGGAACAGGAGCACATCCAGCTGCAGGAGTCAGCTCCCTTGTCCCCAGCAATGGCCACTGTCATTTGTCTCCCACAGAGTTATTCTCCTCCTGTTTGAGCTTCTGAGAAGATGTATGGAGAACAGCTCCTCTCTAAACCCATAAATCCCCCCATAACCCAAATGGAGAGCTTTGGAGTCTTATTAAAAAACTCATGAATGAGTTCAAACCATCTCTGATGACATTGTGCCTGTAGCCTTTTAAGTCTTCCACTGTGAAATCGGGAATTTCAGCGCCGCGTTTGGCATTGCTCCCCGAGCTGACGGCTCGTGCTGAATACAAATCAGCGCTTAAGGGCTCCATCTCTGAATCCTTGTGTCAGGCTTAAATGCAGTAAATCTTTGGATGTAGCTGTCTATTAGCCCTGTTTATTAGATCTGGAAGGACTAGGGGAGAAAGAAAAGAAAAAGCTCACGGAGGGAATGCTTTTTCAGTTCTCTTCCTGCGCTGTACGGTGATGTGGACTGAAGATGAAATGCTACTTTGGGAGACACCTTTGCAGTCTTACTGGGCTAATGTTTTAATTGGCTGCTGCATGTTTATAGTGGAATAGTCCAACACCAGTGGCTGATCCTTTTCTTTTTGTCTTTACTGTCTCAGTTGCAGGGAGCAGCTGTTCAAGTCAGCCCCAGATGGGTGTAAAGGCTTGGTGTTTTGGGTAGAACATATGAAGGCTCTGAAAGTATTTGGGAAGACATTTCTTATCACTTTGATGGGGTTTTTTGACCCTAAATATTGGTGAATGTCTCATGCTCGAAGGCAACAACATATTTTTTTCTGCATCTTGCCCGGATTCATGTTGCACATACAGGCATCTGCTCTGACAGCACCAGCTGCACTGTGGTGCCTGGGACCAACATGTTCACATGGCTCTGAGCACCCAATTCTTGATTAGACCCACCCAACAGAAAGGGCCCATCTTCTGATGTGAAAAGATGGGCACAGAAAGCCCCTTTTCCCGATGTCTCCTCCCCGATGTCTCCTCCCACAACCTCTCATTTTGGACCTTGCTCTCAGGGTGACTGAATTTCCCTGTGCTGCTCCAGACGGCTCCCATGAAAATCCCACCTAACCAGGGTGGGCTGGGGAAGATGTTCACAGCTCACATGGTTTTGCTTTTGGAGCCCAAGCAAACTGCTCATTGCAGCATTTTTCTCAAAAATGGCTAATGCTTCTTGGCCCCTCAGAGGTGTTTTTTCCAAAGCTTTCAACTCTCCCATCTTCTCTCTTGAGGGGGGGTGAAGGTTGCTAGTGCAGCAGTTCATTTGCATTACAAAATGCGAGTAAGACATTGTCCTCAGGCTTATGAAGTGCTGTCAGAAGACTGAATTAAAATACAGTGCCCCAAGTCCCTCTTGGTTTGTATTTAATTAAGGCCTTTCATTCATCATTTATTTCTGCATCCCATCATCTTTGGTATTTTATGAAGAAAGAGGAAAATAAGGCTTCCATCTGACAAAGATGCTGATAAGTGTTTTCTGAAGGCAATAGGCTCCTCTGGCATCTATATCTCTGTTGATTTCTTTAACCCATACATTTTTTTTAATGACAAAGGCACTTTTTTACTGCTTTTTACTAAAGCGAGTCCTGCCAAGTTCACAAGAAAGGATGGTTCCTTTCCCCCCTCAATGGTAGTTACATGCCGAAGTTTCCCTGCTGCTCCTGATGTTGGTGCCCAGTGCTTTGGGGGGATACAGAACTGGATTGTGCTACATTTTGGACAAAAAATGAAAACTAGTGAGGAAGAGACAACTGTGGAGTCCCTGTGTTAGATCTGGAGTCTTTCAAGTCTGGATGTAAAAGTGATGGTGTGCACAAACCTTGGCTTGGTTTCTGTAAAAATTCATTCTGAAAAGGGATTTATATTTATCCTCCCATCTATCTTCTAGTTAGCAAAACACATTCTCTCAACACAGATAATTAAAAATGCACACACATCCCAAGAGCAGAGCTATTCCAAAAGCAGCTCAGGTGCAGCCGAGCATGCCCTCTTCTGCATTTTACCCTTTGAACTTCGTAAGAGTCAAAGAGAATCCTTTTCAGACAGTGATGAATAGCTTATACTTCCATTTGTTTGCTCGGTGTCTTCCTTTAAGAAAATGTGAACATTTTTGCTGGCTGTAAAAGTGCGGGGGAGATGCTTCAGTCCTCCTGAGGTGTGAAGAGCGAACTCGCTCCCGTCTTGATGCGCTGTGATATTGCAGTGTGGGGGGTCGCATCCATCCTGAGCTGCCGGAGCACGCTCCAGCCTGTGACTACAGCACCCGGAGCTCACCCAGCCCCGTGTAGGTATCCAGCTTTGTCAAAACACTTCATCCCCTCTTGGCTAGATCCCCCTTGCTTTCTAAAAACCCCGTCCACTTCACTCCTGATTTGCTATCCTACTTGCCTCTCTGGCTGTGCCTTCCCCAGCATGAAGGCTGGCACTCCTATCACTCGCTGGGGAAAATTCAGGGATATTTATCACTGTCAGCAGGGAGGCGGAGGAGTTTTCATAACAACTCGCTACATGTGTTCTTGCACATGATCCAGTTTTTACATAGGCTTAAATCTGGATCGATGATCTGCCCTGTCCTCTGAAGAGCTGTATTGCAGCGATGACATTTCAGAGCTGCCTTCAGTATATCACCACAAACAGACTTGCCAGAGCACTTCCACAGCTCTCATCCTTTCTAACAATACATTATTTAAGAAAATTAAATCTGAAGTGCATATGTGACCATCCTTCTGATTCACAGGGTCACGCACCAGAGGCTTTGCAGGAATAAATAAAAGCCTCTACTTATGGCTTGTTGGTAGAGTTGCCTTCACTCAAACCTTTTCTGACAGCACTTATCAGTTATTTGGGTCCACATTAGGAGGAAAAGGCTCCATGCCATGATGCCAGTTGTTGCTGGTGAACAGCCCGAAGGCTGACAGCCAAAATCCTGGGTCCCCTTGACGGTGCCTGCTTTGCTGTTGACAACAAGTAGGAATTTTCTCCTCTCCTTTGCTGTGTGTGCGAGCAGGAGAAAGGCTTTCTTATGGAGCCCCATCCAGGGCTTCTCCTCCTCCATAGTTATCACAGCTGTGCCTCATTGTTAATGGCAGAATAATGGGAACGAGTGTAAGATGGGAGGAGAGCTCTCTCCCATGGGCACTGGGAACAGAAGATGCTCTTCCCTCTCCCTATTTAGCCTCCTGCTGATTTCGGTCAGCTCTGCCCCAGCTCCCATTGTGTGGGCAAGAAACACAGCTGGGGAAGAAAGAACAGGGGGAGGAGACTGGGGAGGCTCTCAGATAGTTGTGCAGTAATAACTTATTTATTTCAGAATTTGAAAGGTATGTTATCTCCAGGGTGTGCCTGAATACACAAGGGATGATGAGAGTTAGAGAGAGGAAAAAACTGTGCATCTTCTGGTTCTGCTTTAACTCTTTCCCCCCTTCTTTTAGCAACACAGTTAAAATGGTGAAATGTGAATATTTTGGACTCGGTGTGTGACACATCATGTAATGGTCTCGTAAATAAGTCTGGAAATACAAACTTCTGGTTCTGCAGCATTGCTTCAAAGCCAAACTCAAATTGAGAGGGAATTAACTAAAATTCATGACTGCTGGGAGACCCTGCTCAGCCCAGCTGAGCTGTAGCTGCCAGCTCTCCCCGCCAAGCCCCTGCTGCGGTTCCCCAGGTTGGTAACTCAGATGACGGTCTCAAGAGAGAATCAATGAAAAAGGACCATTACTGTTATTTATTATATGCTGTATGGATTTGGTGGCAAGCCTGTGAGACTAAACTTCCTCTCTATCTCTGCATATTGTCCTCCAGGGCTGGGTTGGGAAAAGCAGAGAGTTTTTTCTCCGCTTGCCTGAATATACCTGTTCAGAAGATGAATAAAGGCCACTTTTCTCCAGTGCTGTCAGTCGGGCTCCTTTTACCAGCAAGTTTTGCCCATTTTGTTCTGACACTTAATAAGAGCTTTAGAAGGCAGAAGCCTTGTACTGCATTTTGTGAAATAGGCCCCTGCTCAGTAAAGCACTGGTATTAAGGAAGCACTTAAACTAAGTCAGATGTTTACACGAATTTTGGAGCAGAAGCTGCAAAATGCTTAGAGAATACTCAGCTAAGCTTTGCTCCACAATACAGCACTGAAATCCTCCACTTTGGAGATGTGGTTACATTTCATTCTGTAATTCAGTTTTCAGATACACAGAGTGCCTGCAATGATGTTATAAAATGCTCACCTTGCTGTTAATCTGCACTACAATCTAACTGCCTGAAAGGCCCTTTTGGGGCGATGAAGCAGTGTATTTAGTTCACAATGTCTGTTTTTTTCCCCTCTCATTGCTTTTTTTTTCCTCTTGTTCTTGGAACATCCTTTGACTCATCTGCTGGTATTGATGGGAGCCAGGTCCTGAAGCGTGCGCTGTGAGTGAAGCGGGGTTGAGCCAGGACAGCCGAGGGGCTCGGTGCTGTGAGCCGCCTCCATGACCAGTGTTTGGTCTCCAGCAGTGACAGAAATGGTCTGCTTGAGGGGATGGAGGGAACAAGGAGCAGCTGAGGGAACTGGGGGGGTTTAGTCTGAAGAAGAGGAGGCTGAGGGGAGACCTCATGGCCCTCTACAACTCCCTGAAAGGAGGGTGCAGAGAGGGGGGATGAGTCTCTTGAGCCAAGGAACAAGCGCCAGGACAAGAGGGAATGGCCTCAAGCTGCGCCAGGGCAGGGTCAGACTGGCTCTTAGGAAGGATTTCTTTGCAGAAGGGGTTGTTGGGCGTTGGAATGGGCTGCCCAGGGCAGGGGGGGAGTCCCCATCCCTGGAGGGGTTGAAGAGTTGGGTTGACCCAGCGCTGAGGGATCTGGTGGAGTTGAGAACTGTCAGTGTGAGGTTCATGGTTGGACTGGAGGCGCTTCAAGGTCTTTTCCAACCGAGATGATTCTGTGATTCTGTGAAATGCTGGGAAAAAAGGGGCAGCAGAAGCATTTCCTTTCCCTCAATGCAGGCTCACCGGCGCCCAGTGCCTTGCCGAAGCACGCCTGGCTGCTCCTCCTGCCTGCGGGAACACCCGCGGGAGTTGTTTAATCCCACGGAAGGCGTGAGGCCCATCATATCATGTTGCAGGGATGAAGGAGGTGTTGTGTGGAAAGGATTATTCATCGAAGGAAGCGGTGCAGACTCAGCTGCATGGTGAGCCCCGTGCCACCACGGCCAGAGCAGCTGGTGCTGCCCACGCCGGCGCAGAGCAGGGCTAGCTGGATTTTAATTGCTCTAAGACTCTGATTGATTTTCCTTTTTTTTTTTTTTTTGTAGCTCATTACCCAGCAAGTCATTTTAATTAACACCATCTAATATGGGTTGAGCTGTATTTTGCAAATGTCAGCACTCTTTTTTTTTTTCCCCTGTAGACCAAATGTGGAAAGTTACAAGAGGACAGCGCTAAATGATTTCAGTTGATTTAGCAGTGGTAAAGCAAGTCGTTAGCAAAGTGCTTTATGAAGCCATAAATGTCCTTTCCAAGTCCTTTATGGGATTCTTGGGGAAAATCTGTTTGTCACAGAGGATTATGCATTGCTCTGCTCTTCACCTGATGGGCAAATGGGTCAGAGTAAACACGGGGCTCTTGCGTCTTGCCTTCAAGGGTCTGCTCCTCTCGAGAGCGATGGAAAGGCAGACGCCGGTGCAGCACCCGTGTTCTGTGGCCCCCATAATCTGCCCAGCTCCTGGGTGTAGGGAACCCATCCCTGAGACCTCCAGGGACCCCTCTAGTGTGAGGAGGTGCCAAGGTAGGACCAGAAACCAACAGCAGCAAGGCCAGCTCTTACTGGATCAGCTGAAAATTGAATAAGGCACCTGATAAAGCCACTGGCAAAGCTCTTAATGATTTCAGTTGTGTCTGATGAAGCCCCAGGAACAACCTGAGCCAGTCTGAGTTTTTCTTACAATTAAATTCTCCTCTGTTAAGCTACACTGGTACAGCTCTCCACTCAAGTTTCAAGTGGACAGGAGACATTAACTGCTTGTCAGCTTTTGGCTCAGTTCTCAGAGCATGAACATCAGCAAAAAATATTTCCAGTCTGAAATTCTGATTAACTCCCCGAAACCCACAGCAAATGTCCCCCATCATCGAGGACTGATGGAAAAAAGGGTTGCAGAGAGACATCCAGTGACTCCCAGCTCTGCATGTGCATGTACAGCAGTAGGTGAGCAGCCATATAAAATACTCTTTCTCTGCTCATATCTCTGACAACATTGCACCTTCCTTTCTACTGGTGTTCAGAGGGGGAAATGAAAAGTATAAAACTGGGGCATCGCTATTAGAAAGCTGATACACTTAAAAATGGGACAGATACTCCTGTAGAACCAGTGTAATATAACTGCAGGTAAAAACATGTCAAGACCAAAGAGCTTGGTGAAAGCAGTGGCTGTGGACTGGGTTATTCCTTAGGGATTTATTTAGTTTGGTTTTGGAGGCAATGTACTAAGTGATTTGCAGTTTCCAAATCACACTCAGAGCTGCCAGATCTAGTCTGATAAATATCAGTCACGTTTAGTGTAGAAAGTCCACCTTCATAAACTAGTGGTTTTGTGTAAAGGACCATCCTCCTCCTCATTAGAGCGGTTCAACAGACTGTGCCAAAGCATTGAAGAATTTGGTACGATATATATCATGTTTAACAACATGTGCAGAGCTATATTTTCCAATACATTTCTCTTGGATACCCTGTGTGCTAGGCCTAAACATGAAATACAGCAGGTGCTGCATTCAGCGTTGTTGCCTCTCATCACCCACAGGTGCAAAATGATCTGTAATATTTAATATTTATTCAGCAGACAAGATTTAATGCAGGCTTGAAGCACAAGGCCTGGGTTTTTTTCCTCTCCCTTACATTTGTACAACTTCGTTGGCTTCAGTTCAAGCTTCATTAGGAACAGACTATTACATACAACAGCTGAGGATGTATGGCTGGTAATGAACGCTGGGGTTTGCAGGCTTCCTCCTACTCCCTACCAATGAGCCAAGCCCGTAAAGCCGATACTACATCATCATTTTTTATTCATTGTGTGTAAATATTTTTTCCATGGAAAGTGGCATATAAATGCCCCCCTGTGTCTCTTAGGGTTAAACTGGGCTGTCGATGGGAGTTGGTGCCAGCTGGGGAGTGTGCCCAGAGCCTTAAGCTTGCGAGGAGAAAGGCACTAAGACCTCTCTCACTCTTGCTCCTAAAAAGTAGTTTTGCTGACAAAATTTGCACCCTGCTCATATCACACATCCCTTTGGATGCTTCTTGCCCGGTTCTGCAGTCCCAGGGAGGTGTTTCAGGTTCAGACTGTTCCAGCTGTGCTTCAACCAGATGTTTTGATGGAAATAATCACAATGGGTTCCAGAGTCCTTTCCTAGCTGGCTCCAGTTAATTGAGACCTCATCAGTGTATGGCCAAAGATTTCTTGACCATAAACCACATTTCAGTTTGGAAGTAGACAAGTAATAATGGTAGTGATTAGGATGAAATCCCAGAAATGTGTCTGCTTTACCTCCCAGAGTGCCTCAACCAAAGGGTGCATGCCCAGGGGTTCCAACTACATTTATCTCCTCCAAGCTAATCATTAGCACAGAGAGCATCCTCCCTCCCGCTGGTGTCTTCTCTCACCCTCCAAATCCAATACCAGTTGGGTGTTTGCTTCCTGTGCCAGCAGTCCCGTTGGCACACACAGCCGTAGGCAGCACTTTTATGTTTGGTGGGTACCTCAGCTGCTCGCTGAGGCTCACCGGTGTGAATCCCACGCTGGAGACGTACCTGACCTACATAGAAGAGTCTCAGCTTTAACCTTCAATTGGTTCTGTATGTGCACATGTTTACACCTACAGATTTCTTCCATGGGTAACCAGAGAGCTGTATCTCCCGGCATTTCTCTAGTACGTGTGATAAGAACTTGCCATTTACGTTTCTTCCCATTCTTTAGCATTTCTCACGCATTTCTGTTTACCTAGCAGGTATGCTCATTTTAGGATGAGAGAAGGAGAAAAAAAGTGTGTCAAGCATACAAATTGAGACTAAAAATCATAACAGTCTCTATTTAGGAGAGAAGTGCTAATTTCCTTTGGGGAATAATACTCCCTGAGAGATATAAATGGATCTTTTCTCTGTTTTACTCCATAGCAATTACTTCTGCGTGGCCAGCAGAAGTAGGCTGATCAATTAATATTTTAGACTTCCAGTCAGCTTGAGTTTATAGCTCATCTTAGCACCAGGAGAACCTAGCACGGAAAGCTCTCCTTGCTGGCCTTTGTAATGCAAAACTGATCCCTTTGCAATAAAGCACAGTGTCCCTGCAGCTGAAGTCTCTGCAGAACTTGTTTTTACAGTGGCTGATGTGAGGGTCAGCTTTCACTGCTAATGTGGTAGATGGGAAGATACTGAAATATCCCTTCTGGTCAGCAGTAGCATCACAGGGGAACGATGTCCCAGTGCTAATTTAACGAGAATAGCTGATTCCTGCCATGTCATTGTCAAGAATATCCAAATTTAGCAGGAGGAAGTTGAGTTTTATTATCACGGAATCCTATTCACCCACTGGAAATGTGTGAGCTCTTGGCTAGATTGGATGGGAGGGGAGAGATCCTGTGGGACAGTCCATGAACAACAGCTGCCAACCCTCGGACGCTGGGGATGGCAGCGTGGAGGGAGCAGCAGCGGATGAGTTTGTGCACAAAGTGGTACCCCAAGAACGTGGCAAAATGTGTGCAGGTGCCCACCCTCCTCCACAGGGTCTGGTTCAGCTCCATCCTCCCAGCACAGCATTGGCATAATGGCTGTTCAGGATAGTTCTGATGAGGGAGTCTGGGGAGATGTCTGCGAGGACAGACAATGAGAAAACGGGAAAATCAGAGGAAATTTCTCCTAGCATCAGCACTTTGAGAGTTGGGGGTGAGACGTGCAAATGAGATTGATTTGTCGTCCTAAGGGGAGTTGGATGCATTTAATTTATTCTTAAGCATTTCTGTAGCACTCACATAAAGCTGTGCTGATGTGCATGATGCATCCCTTCGCCCTTAAACTCCGGGAAGGTCAGTTCAGTAAGCTCTTCAGTGCCGGGTGTTTCATTGCAAGCCCACTGCATTCTCAGCCCTGTTGCAGCTCTGGGGGCTGCATCTGCCCCCTCCCTCAGCTGCAGCACTCCTGTGGCAGAGCAAAGAGTGATTTGATTCTGGGATCGACTGTTCTTAGAAACAGGACAGCAGGAAAGAGCTCTGACATGATGCTTCCCTGGCTTTACAGGCTCCCATTTCCCCCCTCCAGAACAGTCATGGCTTGGGGGAAGCTGGGTGTGATGCAGCAAAAGGGCACAGGCAGAAACACAGCTCGTGGGAAAAAACATTTGCATCAGGCAGATTCATGGCCTGATGTTTCAGATATGACATCAAGACATGGGGTAGGACCCAGATTAGCCACAGCCTTCCCAACAACTGGAAGGAGCTTGATGCTAACATGCAGCACCCCAAGGTGCACAGGAGGCCCCGAGAGGCACTTGCTGATGGCTGGATGAGAGCAGGGAGCAGCTCAGAGATCCTGGGGAGGGAAGGGGTTAAACCGCCTTTTATTGCAGAAAGCCTCTGCAGCCTTGTCAGAGGCAAGCCTGAGTCAGGTGTGATGAGTAACTTTAATGACTATTAATTAAGTACCAAGTCATTACCAAGGAGGCTATATAAGTCTGAGTGGCTGAAAGCAGAAGGTTTTAGGTTTTTCTGCACTTCTAGATTGGTGCAAGAATTTTGGTCCTTCCCTTTAGAGGCTACAGTTGTTGCTGAAATATTTTCATTCTTTGCTTGGCATTTAGACATGGCTGCTATTTCTCTGGGGTCTTGGTATTTGGGTTTCAACTGCTGCCTTTGCATATACTGTCTCACTTTCTAGGGGTCAAGGTGAAGTAGATATCCAGTGGCTGGCTGTGGGCACCTTCACTAAAGCAGGTGAGAACTGCAGGGGGGAGCCTGAGCTGGGCAGGGGCAAGGGGCGACCACCACTGTCTGTGGCTGCTCTTCTCCCTGTACCATGTACGGGGTGAGAAACAGAAGCACAAATCCTGCTTCTGCCTGTGCATCCCTTGATTTTCATCACTTTTACTTCTGTGCATGCTTTCAGCAGAACTGCAGCTTGGATCTAGCAAAAAGCTGGGGCAATTTCAGGTGTCCCTGCAAGGGCCTGTGACAGGCTTGTGGTCTCCATGATCCAGGGACTTGTTGACAAGATTACTTTTTTTTTTTTTTTTGCTTTTGGAAAGAACAGTTTTCCCTTGTGCAAAATCACAATCTTGACTCATTCTGCAATACTTCCTCCTGTTTCTTCCATCTGCTTCTGCTCAGATAGTTGGAGTTGGCAGCGCTGCCTCCCTTTCGCTTCCCCCCTTGGCCGGCGTGCTTACCTCCGTGCCGCAGCGAAGCACCGAGCATCCTCCTGTGCTGCAGAAGATGCCCCTATCTGCAATGTCAGAAGAAGGTACCTGCCATCCTCGGGGAGTTTAACATTCACACACATGCACAGTCCTGGTTTTAGCCTTCAGCCAGTGGATGTGGTGTTTGGTTTGAGTTTTATTACCTGGGTAATGGCATCCTGCCAGCCTGGTTTCAGCTGGAGTCCCGCTGCGCTCCTCTCCTTGGCAGATGTGGAGGTGAGGGCTCAGCTGTCTCCACCAGGGTGGCCAGGCTCTTAAAATGATCTGAGTCCTTAGGGGTTTGCAGGGATGGGTGCTGATGCTAAGGGGTGACTGATTGCTGGTGGGTCAGGAGGGCAGCGGAGGTGGCTCCGACCCTGTTCACCTCCAGCAGTCGCTCCCTGCTGAGAAACAGCTGGGAGTGGAATTCAGATTATGGCAATGATGAAGCTGTGCCCTGACAGCACAGTAACTTCTGGGAACTGCTAGTTGCCAGAAACATGGAGCACCATTGTGCTACTGTTCAGAAATACTCTGAATCAGAAACAGGGAAATCTTACAATTGTGTGAAAAAAATCAGATTTAGGAAATCCTTTTTGGGTTCCTTTCTCTTTCCTTCTTGTCTTTGTTTCCGAGCCATTAGCTGATGCACAGATCATGTTTTACCACCTTTGCTCTGGCATGATAAAGGCTAACAACAAAGGTTTTTTTAAAGGAAAATGTGTGATTTCCAAGTAACTACCTAGCCTTAAAGCTGTGGGTTTAAGAAAAACATTGAATACCTTATAGCTCATGATTAAAACACTGTCAAAGATCAAAGCAGCTCTGGGCAGATTATTTAACCTTGGAGAAAGGAAGGTTCAGGATAGGCATTAAGGAAAATTCCAGCTCTAAGGATGGGCACGTGCTGGGAGGGAGGAATGGCCAAAGCTGGATCAGATATCATCTGCCTGGAGCAGGTAATGGAGCGCCCAGCTCCCTCACCTCCTTATGTTTTAAGGTCTGGGACTGTCTTTTGTTCTGCATATGCAACATGAGGGGTCAGGGTGGATTTACTAAGACAATTAAAACAAAGATCTGGCTCTTCTCCAAAGAAAAATCAAGTTGAGATACCTAATTTAAAAATTCAGCTCAGCCATGGGAGCCCCAAGGCTGAGTTTTGGGGCATGATAACCCCATTGCTTGCTCTCCATCTCAGAGAAACCTGTGAGCTGCTCACAGGAGATGGTGGCAGTCACAGCCCTGCCTCCAACACCAAGTTCCCTGGGAGCTGGTTCTCCCCACATTCACCATCAGAGCCCTGAAGCTGGCCACCTCTCTCGAGCACATGAGCAAAGCCAGTGGGAACTCAGTAAATTGAGCTAAAATCTTCCCTAACGAAGCCTGAAGTCTCTGTGTTGGCGGCAGTGTTGCTTTTTTCATTCATTCAGCCTCAGACCCTGTTGTTTTTTGCTGTAAAACCCCCCAAAAAAGCAAAAGAGGGGCCAGTCCCTAAGGCCTGAGCTTGATTTAATACTAATTGCTGCAAACATCCAAACTGTGGCTGGGGCTGGCTTTAATTAAAATGACAAAATAGGGAAGCCGTGGGGATGAATTACTGAAGGAAAATGTTATATTTCCCTACAGCTAGTTTAATTAAAAAAAGCAATGCATCAGGCATGAAGGGCCTACTTCCCTGCGCCAAAGCAGGAAGGGCAGGGCTGGCACAGGGACATGGCATCCCAGTAGGTCCGTGTCACCCAATTTCTTCTGTCATTAAATCCACGTTGCTGGTTCCAGAAACCCTTCCAGTGCATCCACTTGGCCAGCTTTGCTGCAGTTTTTCTCCTCCCTGCCCTTTATTATTTGTATAAATTAACATACCCATCAGGCTCAGACATCTAAGATGCTGAGTTTGGTTGCAAAAGGAGAAAAAAATGTGGCGAGTAGTACGTCTCTCCCTGCACTGTCCTCCCAGGGCCGAGCACCTGCGCTGCTCACGGGTGTGCTTTGGTCTGCAGGAGGGATGGGTGGCAGAGTCCAGCCCTTCCAGACATTGTGGGCATGACCTGGGCTGCCAAGGTGGTGGCAATGGCCTTGCTGTCCGTTTCACTTGCACATGCTGATATTTAAGATCTGAAGGATAGAGGCAGGTCTTTAAAAGCTTGGAAAGCTGCCAGTCAGAAAGGGACCTGGGGGTGTTGATTGCCAGCTGGCTGAACAGGAGCCAGCAGTGTGCCCAGGTAGCCAAGAAGGCCAATGGTATCCTGGCTTGTATCAGAAATAGTGTGGCCAGCAGGGACAGGGAGGTGATCTTACCCCTGGACTCGGCACTGGTGAGGCTGCACCTCGATGAGTGGGTTCAGTTTTGGGCCCCTCACTCCAAAAAGGCCATTGAATGACTCGAGCGTGTCCAGAGAAGGGCAACGGAGCTGGTGCAGGGTCTGGAGCACAGGTCTGATGGGGAGCGGCTGAGGGAACTGGGGGGGTTTAGTCTGGAGAAGAGGAGGCTGAGGGGAGACCTCATCACCCTCTACAACTCCCTGAAAGGAGGGTTCAGAGAGGGGGGATGAGTCTCTTGAACCAAGGAACAAGCGCCAGGCCAAGAGGGAATGGCCTCAAGCTGCGCCAGGGCAGGGTCAGACTGGCTCTTAGGAAGGATTTCTTTGCAGAAGGGGTTGTTGGGCGTTGGAATGGGCTGCCCAGGGCAGGGGGGGAGTCCCCATCCCTGGAGGGGTTGAAGAGTTGGGTTGACCCAGCGCTGAGGGATCTGGTGGAGTTGAGAACTGTCAGTGTGAGGTTCATGGTTGGACTGGAGGATCTTCAAGGTCTTTTCCAGTCTAGATGATTCTGTAATTTTGGAAGGGAGGAGGTGGAGGTCCTCTGGCTCTGGCTTTGCTGGGGGTTGAGGTGATGTGGAGGGTTGTTTGCTTTTTTTCCTGCCCTGAGGCAGTCAGCAGCACTGGCAGATGCTCCTTGTGGGGAGCAAAGAATTGCTTGTGACCTACATTTGGTCCTTCCACATCCCTGTGCAAGCACTTACCTGTCACCGCTGACTGCTGGGAAGTAGCAAGGCTTCCCTAGGCAGCTGGCCAGGGAGAAACCATGTTAGGAAAACAAGAAGAAGAATGAAAAGGAGCTGCTTGGCCTGTCTCAGTGTGCCCATGGTGGCTGGAGCCTTGAGGAGGGGGTGTCAGCCCTGCTCCTGCACAGCCCCCTGTGATGTCCTGGTAGAAAGTGCTTTTCATGGCTGGTGTGCGGGAAGCACCAATCTCTTGGCCACCACTAGCCACTGAGAGTCACCACCACCTCAGAGGCAGCCCCCTTCGGAGGCAGCCCTTGCAGGCATCGCCAACTCTCGTCCCTGCAGCCCCTGACAGGGGCAGGAGTACCGGTGTGTGCCTGAATGAGAAGAGTATGTAGCAAACACATAGAAGGATTTAAAAGCAATTTTCTTCATCCTGTTAGACATTTACTTATCTTCTGTATCACCTACAAGCTGCACAGCTGCCCTCTCTATATGAGAAGGTGCATTTTCCAGCCCTAAAGTCATTGGGGTCTTGTAAAGCCTTTGTTTCCCTATTTGATGGTAGAGTTCTACCGCTTCTTTCCAAGCCTATTTTTGGATTCCTTTTTAGAGTAGAGTGTCTCTGGATAAATAATTCTTGACCTGCAGTTTGACACACACATTCAGCTGAACTCCAGTGCAGGATCTCTCTAGCTCTCCAGAGACACCTGCTCTCCTCCTATTAAAAATAACACTCTTATATCTAGCATTTGCTTCTTGTGCACCTCTGAACTCCCAGGGTTATCTGGGCCTGCATTAAACAAGACCAAATACAGCCCATCTTCTGATCTCCCTGGGTTTGGCAGCCAGAACACGTGCCCACCAGCCCTGCTCGTGTGCGGTTTCTCACTAAGCCCTAACACACTTTGATGTTTATTGATTGCTAATTCCCATCCACAGTGGTAGCCAAAGAGCTTTGTCCAGTGCTCAGGTTAAAGAAAACTTTGGCATGAATCCATCAGTGTGTCAGATGGCACGGGGCTTCTTGTGTCTTTTGTACCAAGCTGAAGAATTAAATCATCCTCTGAGTCAATACATGCATGTCTGTATAGATAACCATGCCTGCAGATAACTGTGCAACCATGGTTACAGTCTTTTAGGTGCTAGGATATTTGGGGCAGACTGTAATTTTGGCTCCGTGGCTGTACTTCAAAAGATGAAGGGGAATCTGCTAGAAAAGGCTCTGCCCCTCTGGGTCTTTGGAAGATGGAAAGCGTCGGGCTTTTCTGGTGGTTATGGCACAAGGACGTGCAACGGCACATTTGTGCTTCAGCATAATATGCATGTTTATTTATTACTCTTAAAAAAGAAAAAAAATACCCGGGAGACGACTTTTACTGTTGGCCATGGGCTATAGTGAAGAATTACCCCTAGGCGACCCGCTTGGCTCCAGATGGACCATTCCCTGCTCCTCGTCTGGGCATGGTTTATTCGTGGTTAAATCCGTCGGTGAATGACACAAAGACCTGCGGGGCCCGTTTTTCACGGAGGGTAAAGCAAACTGCTCGTGGAGCTGCTGGGAGCAGTGAAGTCAGTGCCACCAGTTGATTTACCACTGAAACAGCAATGCTGAGCCGGGTCGATAAAGAAGCCAGACTCCAAAATGGAATTAAATAATTATTCTCACTTTCTTTGACTTCAGGACGATCCTATTAGAGAAAAGAGCCTGGATTACTGGCTGGCTGACATTTTCCTCTGAGCCTGTCTCCAGATTGGATTTAGCTCTTTTATCTCCTAATCCCCAGAGCTTTTTAATGTAGAAAGTAATGGCATCCAAAGGCAAATTTAATTTTGACAAGTAATCTGACTTCCTTTCCTTTTCTGGAGTCGGGTTTTAATCCTGTTTGCTGTCTGAAGCTTCATTATGTGGATGTATTTAAAATTCTTACTGCTCTAAAATCTTTCAAAGAGGGAGAAAAATAAGGGAAACTGCAAGCCTGGAAGCAAACAATAGTTTCTTATCTTAAACATTTCAAAACGTTTTATTGCTGCAGGTTTTATTAACCCCTGCGCTACACTTCAACTTGGTTCCGCCCTTCCTTTCTTTTGCTCCATTGCAAGTCTTAGAATCACTCAAGAAGTGGAAATTTCATGTCTTCTTGGGTCTGGACTGTGTGTGCAGAGGAGCTGTGACCCCCTTGGGGTGATGTCTCTCTGCCACCAACACACGCCAGAGTGGAGGATGATGCCTACAAGGTGTTTGGCATTAGGCATCAACCATTGCAAAAAAACCCTAAAACGAAATCACAGCGAAAGGGTAAGGTAATGGAGTTTCAAAGCCACTAATCTCAGCTGGGAAAATAGAAATTTATGTTGTTATTACATTTCTCCAACTCCAGGTCCCAGAGAACCACATCTAGATGAGGATCAATTGAACTGATCGTTGGCTATTTCCGACACAGCGACATCTCACCCTGTGCTGTTGCCCTGATTCATACCAGCTCAGAGCTTACTGTTTCCCTGAAAATATCAATTGCAAATAGGGTCTTCTCCTCCTGAGAAAATCTGTACTTATTGACTGGGGACTGTTTTCACAAAAAGCCATAAAATGCAGAATGTCCCTGTCACTCTGTAGCAACTCAGTTGATGGTTCATTATTCCGGCACGTAAATACCTGACTCCTGCAGAAGCAAAATGTGCAGCTTGAGGCATTGATGGCATCTCGCTATTAAATAAAAAAAATGTATATCTGTCTCATTCCAGCTTGGTTAAAAAAACACCTCAGCAAAAGAAGGGATTATATATAAATACATATATTTGCAAATGTCAGCCTCAAAATAGGAAGACAAACTTGCAGCAGCACTGTGGGCCTGGCAGAGATGGAAATGGATTGGTTTTATGCAGCGAGGCACCACTGGTCAGAGGGAAGCTAAGGGAAACAAATGGGGGCTTTGCTGCAGGTGTGTTGGTGATGAAGCCAACTTGGGTAAATCGAGTCATGTCCCACATGCCAACATGCTCCGTTAGGCTTCAGACTGGGGCCATGTTCTCTGTAGAAAACTAGTGTACAAGCAGCATTAGTTAATCAAGGGGAAAACTGGTAAAACCACTTTCTTTTGCAGTTCCTGTGTTTGTTTTCCTCCTCCTTCCTAAATCACCAATTCATCTCACTTGGGATCTGTCATGGGAAAGGGAGGATGATTTAGAGGATTAGCACTGCTCCAGAGATGCAGTAGCAGGCTGGCTTGGTTAGGAACTAGGAAAAAACATTTGGGCAGGGTTTTTATTTTCAGCTGCTTTCGCTTGCCTGGCTCTGAGCTCTCTGAAATAAGCAGTGCTCTTCCAACTTTTTTTTGACTATGGACAACCACACCTTGGCCACGCTTCTACCTACATTCCCACCTAATCACCAACATGCACTGCACAGCCCTGACGTGGACATAAACTGGTGGGTCTTCTTGTATGGAGTTGACTGGAAGAGCATGTTAAAGGACACGCTGCTTTGATGTCCTTCCTGATGCAGGTATAACCACCTGAAACCTGATGGCCAGCCAACATCTCCATCATGGACCAGGAAGCTCAAGTCCATCGCTGTTCTGTTGCTCGTTCTCTTTGGTCCCCACAAAAAGGGGGGATTTGCAGATGCTGTACTCACAATGTGGAGCTGCTCTGCCCTGCCCTGGAGTCGGGAACACATGGGCAATCACAGCCAGCTGAGCCAAAATCAGAAACAAGGCTGCTATCCCCCCAGCCACCCTGATCTATCAGCTTCCACTTTGGCTAATCAAGGACCTGCTCTGCTATTAGAGCAGGGCAAATTGAATTCACTCAGGCTGCTGTTGCAGCGGATGTTTCCTAGCAGCCGTCTGGTGCATGCAGTTCTGAACATTTGTGTTAATAATGATGATGAGCACTGGAAATATGTCTCTTCAGGAAATAAGGATCAGATCAGCCCAAGCACCATGTAAGCTTCATTTCTTTCACAAGGCAGATTACTTGGGCATGAAATATCGTCACTCCTTACCCCGTGGATGACTGATTCCAGATTTGACCTAGTGCAAGCCAGTGTAAGCGAACACATCTCCTCCGTAGCTCTGGTAAATGATGTAAGCAATCTAACGCTGAGAATAAGGAAAGAAGTGAAAATACAGTCCCTGTATTGTTGGATGAGCTTAATGTATTTTTCTTCTTGTGTTTAGCAGGATATTTTGGCTCAGGGTAGTGCAGGATGCGTCCACCAGTGCACAGATGATGTACAGCTCTGTAGTGGGCGCGATGTTACCAGCTTACTCACGTGCATTGGGATGATTCATTGCGACTCTGAGTCCCTTTTGTCACTGGTCAGCCCAACCCACGTCTTGTAGACACCGTTTCTCCAAAGCTTTTCAAGTGTATTTCAGTTCAGCAGACCCAGATCCGGAACCAAACTGTTCCCTGCTTGGCACGTTCATACCTGGGGGTGCAATGCAGGCTCCTGCTCCGTTTACCAGCTACTGCGGTGCCTGTGTTAGGTGGCACCCGCAGCCCAGAGGGAAGCGTGGGTGCTGTGGGAGGGACACGGCTGATGGTCATCTGCATAAGCGCAAAAAATCAATTCCTTCCTTTTTGTTGACAGCATTTAAAAATGGAAATATTTTAAGCTAGTATTAGAAAGAACCCATTTATTTTTTTTGTAATAGACGAGGATCATTATGAACTGTTTATTTTTTCGCTCACCTGCTTTGTCACCTGGTGTCAAAACAAAAAGCTCCCAAAACACCATTTCCAATAGTAACCCAAGCCAAACTGCAGGCAGGGACATCACGATGAATTTAGTAAAGACGACATAGATAAATGATAACTATGGTTACAATTCTGCCTTATACCATCCCCTTTGTATTTTCAGGAAAGGAGCATCGAGAGGAGAGAACTGAAGCTACGTTATGATTTCAACCCATCTGCGGCAAATAAAGATTTCTACTGGACAGGTAAGCACCAGAGATGAAACACAGTCAAGTCTCCTTGATAAAATGGATAGGAAATATTAACTTTTTACAGGTGACACGAGCAGCAGTGAAAAACAGAGCATAAAAAAACCCCAAATCACTTCCCATACAGTAACTGTTGAACATTGAGTACCTATGTGTTAACGGTGGGTGCTCGTCTTAGGGCTGGACAGGTTGTTTCCTGGTAAGATGACATATTCTGCTCTAATTGCAGTATCTTACACCTCCCTGGCTGTTAAATAACGTGTCTGCTCCAGTGTGGCCCCTCAGCTGGTGCCCATGAGCAGTCAGCCCCGATGCCTGGGGTGGGAAGGGGTTTATCCCACCAAGCAGGAATGAAACGGCAAATCCAACAGCCTGTCTGCAACGCAGGGCTGTGTTATGGGCTGTGAAATGGAGAGGACGTTGACTCTTGGGACAGATGGAGAGGAAAGGGAGACAGCCAGAAAAAAAATACATTTCCAGCCAAGCAATATGTTCAGTTACCCAGTTACCCCCTCTCTTTCCCTTTAATATTAAAGTAATAACAGTTCATTATGTGGAACTGAGAAACTCCTTTCAGGACTGGGCTTTTATCATGTGCAGGCTAGAGGGTGATTGACAAACCAAGAAACATCGCTGTGTATTTGGGAGTCACTGACAGACGGTAGAGTCTGATCCTTTCATCCCAGCACTGCAGGGAAAGCTTAAAGGAGAAGACAAGCAACCTGTCTCTCTATACCTTTTTCTTCTATTTTTTAATAACTAAAAATATTCACATTCATATTAGCCTTCTCTAAATGCCTTTAAAGGCAGACTAAAGTTGAGCTTTACAAGTTCCCACTGAATCTCTTGGGAGCAGCAAGAGTCTCTGAAGAAGCAATATTTGGATGGGAAACTTATGTCCTCCAAGCTGGCAAGTTGCAACGCTGACACAGATTTTCTTGTAGCTGCAAAGCTCTCTGTGTAAAGGGTATAAAGTCCTTTCTGCCTTCTCCTCCTTTTCCCCTCCGTTATTTAACAACTGGCTATGATTTACATGGTTCATTAATGCAATGGTAGCACTGACACACACATTCCCAAATAAGCCAGAAGGTTTATATTTGACCTGGGCCCTCTGTTCACTGCAGATGCCCCAGAGGATTTGAAGAACAGTGATTTGAAGTGATTGCATTGGGTAAGGACGTTACACAGTGCAAATACAATTGGATGCAAGCATTTAATTTTTAAAAAACTCAGCTATTGGAGTGCCTTTGAGCCAGTGAAAACAACAGTTTAGCTCTCTTCATGGTCTTGGCTCTTTCTTCTCCCCGAGGGCAGAAAAGGGAAGCAGGACCAGTTTCAAACCAGAGAGGTTTCACCAGGTGACTTGGCTGGGATTGCTCCAAAATGGCCCCTTCCCCTTCGGGTCCCACCTTGGGGGACTGACACCCCAGGCAGGATGGCAGCAGAGGTCTGGGGTGACCCTCTGCTGCTCACCCCCTCCCCAGGCAGCACAAACAAGCTCTCGCGTTCCCCACCAACTTCCCAACAGCCAACAGATCAGGCCCAGGGACAAACTGTAAAAGCGATTAGTTGTCCCCCTCAGGTTGGATTTTTATTGCTCCATTTTGGTTATTGTGGAGTGAGGGGAAGAAAATGAGAAGGTTTAAAATGATGATTGCACAATAAATGGCAGCATCTCTGCTAATGTGCCAAGTGCCTACAAACAGCTGCTAGTCAAACACCCATAAAGGTTTGCTTTGATGAGGTATATAACCTTCCCCCTTCCTGCAAATGGCTTAACTCCATCAGCTCCTTGCCCTTTCCCAGGCAGGTGCTAAAAACCCAGGGAGCTGGAGCACCGACAGTACGAGCCCCGGGGCAGCAGGAGGGGACAGGAGGTTCCCCAGGGACTGGTGCGATTCCCTGAGCTCCCTTCCTGCCATGGAGACCATTAGGCTCAGAGATGGGGATATAGTGAAGGAAAGCCTGTAAAAACAACTGGAATAGGAGACCAGATTGCTGAACACATGAGGGAGCAAAGCAGCGAGACCGTTCCCAAATTCTCATGGGCCAAAGATTCCCCAGAGTATCCCCTTGGATGGCTCTGAGAAAATGTTTCCCTCTGCAAAGTTTATTAAAGAGATTCCCAAAAGCAACAGGAAAGGGACAGATCCTTTAGTAACATGAATAGGTCTGGTTCCACCTATTCAGATGTTTTATTTGCCTTTTTCACCCCAGGTGAGAGCTGCACCCCAACAATTTTAACCCACGAAAGCCAGCACACATTTCTCTACATCCTATGTCCACTCTCAATAATTAATCCTTCCTACACCCTCCAAGGCCTTCTGTGGTCTGCGCAGCTCTTACCATCTGAACATCTCTCAACTATTTGCATACAAAGATAATAATTATTACAGTTTCTCTTCTGGCTCCCCAGGCTACAGGAAACATCACTGGCTGATTTGGCAGGCGGGAGAGTTTCCTGGGGAAACAAGGCGAAGCAGCCGCCTTGCCTCTGTGCCAGCTCCACCCCCAGGAACTCTGGCACCATCCAAATTTGAGAGGAGGAAAGAGATTTTAAGGATATTTCCTTGGGTTTGCAAAAAACAGGGGTTGGATCGAGAAAGACCCAAGTCAAAAGCTCCAGGCTTGCTCCTTTGCTCAAACCCTGGCTGCCCATGAGCACTTATAACTGCTGCCTGGTTATGTACAAAAGGACCCGTGGCTGGGGCCTGGGATGGCGAAAGACTTCTCTGATCCAGCGTCTCTACAAGGAACCGAGTGGAGACAGCTGGCCCTGCTTCCCCTTGCAGCCCTCTGAGCTCCAGCAGTGCTGGGAGGGCACGAATAGGAGAAGAAAGGCAGATCCTGGTGGGTTTCCATGGGGAGTGAGCTTGGGAAGCTCAGGGATTATCCATAGCAGCTTTTGGCTCAGTCTGAAAGGAAGCACTGAAGGCATTGCAAAGGGTTAGAGTAAAGTGAAGACACTGAAGCACTTCTCAAAACACCCCTGTGGACCTATTAATTGCAATATTGGATCTTCTGTCTTTTCCAGCAGGTTCCTAGCAATAGGCAGGCAGCCAGCTTGGCTGTGCTTTTGTTTATTTTCTAGCTAAAGTAGCAGTAAGATTGACTCCAGCTAACAAATCTGGGAATGTCAGAAAAATGACGTCCAGTTCCCATGGATAATTTGTGACATACACCTGGTAGACAGTCGTTAGTAGCACAATTAATGCAGCGCTATGGCAGAGGAACAGGAACGCCTCGCAGAAGTGAACACGAATCATGGAAAACTTGTCATCAGAAAAACAATAAAAGCACATTTGCCCCTTTGATTATCACTGGCCACTGGCTAGATGGGAAAATTGAAAATTGCACTTGGAAACACGGCAGCACGGACAAAGACCTGGCTGCAAACGTTCCCTGCAGTACCTCTCACCACAGGACTGTAAGTGGCATCTGAGTGGTGCTCATCTGGCATCGCACTGCAAATGAGTTCAAAATGTGACTGTCCAAACTGAACCATCAGCACTTGTTACCAACCCCATTAAGCTTTAAATGGCACTTGAGCCTTGCTCTGGGCTCTCCATGCTGGGCTTGGGTTATTTAACACATGGGCTCTGGCACACACGGTCCAGCTAGACCATGATCTGCCAGAAACCTGAACCTGCAGCCCCAGCCCTGCCTGTCTGTGAGGCAGCACAAACCTGCCCTGGGCTCTGGCGGGGAAGGGAGGTTTCTCTTGTGGGAGGAAGAACAAAAAAATCAGGAAAAGGAAAAAGGCAGGAGTAAGCCAAGAATAAACAAAAAGAGATTTTAAAATTCATGGGTTTCATCTTTTCCAGTGGCTTGAATGGGATTTCATCAGGTGCCACCTTTCTGTGGCCCCTGTGGGCACTGTGTTCTGCAGGTCAGTGTTTGCCATGCACAAACTCTTCCCTTTTAGCTTCTCGCCTCTCTCTTATTTTTAAATATGCAAATACATCAGAGGAGCATTTCAAATTCCTGACTACAAATAGATCTGAAGGGTCTCTGAGCTCTTGAGAGGCTCCTGCCTTACTCTAAAAAAAAAAAAACACCCAACCCCAAATACATGGATGTTGTGCATTCCCTCTGCTACGCCTCCATGACGGATCCGGTGTGAGGTCCCATCCTGGCTCCCAGCAGCTCCTACCTTTGTCCTCCCAGCCCCAGCACCCTCTGCCCAGCACTGGCACCTGCCTGCAGGGAGGAGGTTCCCGGGGTGCAGGGCAGCACATGAAGCGGGGTCCCCCTTTCCATCCTTCTCTGGGGTGGGTTTGGCTCCACCTCGGGCAGGGGTTTTGGGGAGGAAAGCGCTGGGTTGACGAGCTGAGCGAGCAGAGGGAATGTGGGGCTTTAACTTGAAAACACTGAGCGTGAGTCATAATTCTCAAGAAACGGAACAAAAAACGTATGTGCCAGCTGGGAAGCATGGTGGTTTTGAAAATCTCTGAGTGGCTCTGATTGAAGTATTCAACTGCAGCGGGTCTGCTGGAAAAACCTGAATGAAGGCGCTGAGGCCCTGATTTGGCTGAGCACACCCAGCTTTGTGTTACGGGGGATTCAGCACCATAGCGGGACAAATCCAAGGCAGCAGAGCTGGCTGGGGGAAACTCTCCAAAAACACAAGCAATTCCTGTTATTCCCGATAGTGCTTTTTTCTCTGTATTCAACAACTTGGCCAACTTTTCTTAGTTTACCCCATTGCTATTATTTGCTCTGCTTCAGATGCTGGAAAATTGAGGCCCACGGGGAATTTGGGCTGCTCCCCAGGTGAAGGGAGGAGGTCTCTGGCCCGGGGTAGCCTCACAGGTCTTGCGCACCCTTGCACACCCCTCCTCTCCCCCAGCTGAAATTCCTATTTATTGCACTCTCTTTGTTTACCACTAGGAACTTTAAAAACGCTAAATGCTCAGAAGGAGATTTCAGCCTGGATTTGATCCCCAGGTTGACCTGTGGTGTACAGTTTAATAAGGCTGTTTTATGTATGCCGTACCCTAAATCTAAAGGTCAGGGGTTTGGTGGCCATAAATATTCAATCTGCACAGATTGGGTCTTTTAAACCTTCTTTTAAATATTTATGATGGTGCTTCCATGGCTGCAGGAGAATGTTGTAATAGTATTAAGAGAAAAAAAAATCCTTCTGTATCTAAAAGCTCAGCATGAGCCATTTTCATATATTATGCATCACTAAGTGCTGTTTATGGCCATTCTTGGCAGAGTCTGTACTGTATCACAGCAGAGTTCATGAATTCGGGGCTGTGCAGAGCCCGGGGTGTTGGCTGCGCCTGGCATCAGCCCGGGCATCGCCTCTGCTGCAGTGGGCATGGCCAACAGGCCAGCTGAGGTCCCAGCAGCCCAGCAGCAGGGCAGGGGGGTCCCTGCAAGGTCAGAGTGGTGGTGCTGCCAGTTCTTGTCCTCCCACTTGCCTTGCTGGCCCGTGGCACACAGGCCTGCTCCCCAAACACTGTGCCCTGAGCTCTGGAGATCCATGGAGGGAGGCCCCCAACATGTCTGGTCCCTTAACGAAGGACCAAGCTCTTGTTTGCACCAGCTGAACGGTGAGCACGGGCGTGCAGCTCTTCTGCTATTTATGCTCCCGTGATATTTTGCTGAGGACTGTCAGACAAGTGTGGAGCATCGTCAACATGAGCTGCAGAAAAACATCTCCTGGCTTTCCCAGTGCCATTCGCTTCAGTCACAGCTGCGCCCCGCTGCCTCCTGAAAGGGCTCTGCTGAGTCCGTGGAAATCGTCTGAAAATGAGAGTGGGTGGGCTGAATGCAATCAGCAGGATGGAGTCAGAGCTGTGGCCAAACATCACCCCTTTGATGCCGGGACTCGGGACTGCCCCGGTGCGATGGCCACTGGAATGGCAAACTGGTCTCTGCGGATCAAACTGGGGGACTACAGGGTGAGCTAGAAGGCAGGTCAGCAAAGCTGAAATCACTTGTAGACTTTAATCAGCTTCTAATTAAAACTGAGATGGGCTTTTGTTGCTATGCAGAGCAGAATAGCTCAGCCTGCCTGACCTCTTCCCAGGTGCTGCTGGAGAATGGCCTTATTACCCTTAGTTCTTTAATTTCCAGAAGTGCTTACGGTTTAGGGGAAAGTGCTATGTCAGCGTGGTTTCCCAGGACTCATGAACCTGCACCGTGAACTTAATCTCCCATATGAAGTCATTTTGTGCAGCGTGAGGAGAAGTTAACTGGGTTTTCCCATACTGCATTGAAATTGGCCCCCGAGCTCTAAAGAAATAGGAGAATGATGGACAAGCGAATGGGTGTACAGCGTACACCACCATGCATACAGAGCGGGATGTCATAGGCTTCATTTCTTCAGGAAATCAGGTTTAAAATTAAGGCTAATCAGAGTTAAAAAAAACCTGTAGTTACCCTAGACCAAATGATACTATAATGTACTCAGTATATTACATTCCCAATAGCAAAGCAGCATCTGCTACATAAAATGAAATGTGTGTGTCACCATATGTAGGCAGCATAATGTGGACTCAAATTAAATAAAAACATTTCAGGGTATATGGTCCAATATGCAATCTGGGCCCTGGGAAATGCTGAGATTTACTCTAAAGTTCTTAGCAGTTGGCTAAAACGCTGAACCCAAAACAGTGCAAACTTGTTTTTTTAGCAACATAAGCTGTTGTCTGCACTTCTCTCCCTATGAGCCAATATTACTTCTGGAAATTCAGGAATGTATTGTTTTTCTTTTTATGTTTTTGGTTTTTATTTTATCCTCTTTTTTTTTTTTTTTTTTTGTCTGAGGCTTTTTGCATCTTTCTAGTAAAGATTTGTAAAAATCTGAAAGGGCAGAACCCTGAATGGTAGCAAATACTGCTCTCCATCTAATAGCTGCCCTCCAGAAATACCACGGAAACTCTTGGAGAGCACACCAAAGCCCCATAAAGCAGTCAGCTAGCCTGTTATCTGCGTACCACAAATAAAAAGAAAGAGATAAACTCTGCAAAATTACTTGACTCTCACCTTTTCCAGCTATTTTTTCCTGCTGAAATCTCTCCCAAGCAAGGGGCTTCTCAAGCAAGGATGCAAAATTTAGTGATATTCTGAAAGAGATCAGGCTGCTAAACTGCACAAGGCAATCTTCCCTGTGTGACTTGGGCTCGTTGAGTCTCTGATGTTAGTTGTTATCCTCCTTGACCCCATTTGTTGATATGAAAATACGGTATAAAGTGAGGATTCTCTCCAGGTGTCAGAAACACCAGGAATATGCTGGAGGTTTTGCCTGGCTTGGGTAGCAGACGAGTTTGTTATCATGAAGCATTGATCCTTGTGTGAGTTCAAGGCTGCTGGGAAGCTTCAAGCCCTTTAAAATCTGCTAATGTGGATTTCGCTTTCTTTCGGAGAGAATATATCAAGTGCAAAAACCACTTTAAAGTGCCGGGAAGGAAGGCGATGTTTGCAGAGGAGCTGTGACCGGCTGCTTCAGAAAATTCAACCCTCCTGCGCCAGGTTTGCCTGGCATGGGGTTTTATCTCTCTTGCTCAGGTCCTTGAATTATTTGAATAATGAAGAGGCCAGGAAAGGCACTGTTCTACTCTTTAAAAGCAGCAAAACAAAATTTCCAACTGTGAGGCTTGGACTGAAGCATTTGATGAGGGAAAAAATACGACTGTACCAGAAAGCAAAGGAAAACACAGTGCTGCTAATGGAACTAGCTGTGCAACCATCTGCAAATTTTGGATACACCTGTAAAGGCTCTGGGAAGTCACTAGGACACAAAGGCAAAATACCTGCATGCTGTTTGCACTGGGAAAAGGGACCTCAAGATAAATGACAGGGAGAAGACTGTAACAAATCTGTTCCTGCCTGGGGCACTGCGGTTGATGGCAGACTTTGCCTTGGGGTCGTCTGAGACTTCATGCGGCAGTGTGGAAAGGACTCTGCATCTCAGAATTTCCTTCAGTGCCGAGGCTGGATCCCACCGAGGCTGGATCCCACTGAGACTGGATCCCACCAAGGCTGCTGTCTCACACATCCATCCACCACCTCGTCCTCTTCACCGCTGCCAGCCATGTGCTGATTCAGTGCAGCAAACAAAGAGACAAGCTGCAAACATGATACAAAAATGAACCTGGATGGGCTTTGTTTTTTCTCTTGCCGTTAGGTCTGTCTTTTCCAGTTCCCTTCCTACTATTTGTCTTCTGCATCTCTGCATTTCTTCAGCTGCTGTATTATTCCTTTCTGATGGAAAAGGCTGGTTCTTACCATTCCTCACACATGCTGCTGGTTTCTGACCTGTTCTCACTTGGTTTCCCTGAAGCATTAGTGGATGAATTGAAGTCTGGCGGTGTCTGCTCCTCAACCCACTTCTGAGCAGGAAGGTGAAGAGCTGCAAAGAATGAGAGATGTTTTCTTGAAAAAAAAAAAGCATGCCATGTTTTCAGATGCATGCATGCATCTTGCTTTTCCTCCCTGTCTCCTCTGTCCTTTGGGTACATTTTGAATTCCCAGTGATGAGATGGGAGGTGAAAATGCATGGAAAGTGGCCTCGTCTGGCTCCAAACCAACTGCTCAAGAGATCAGGTCCTCAGAGAAGGAGATAAATCCATGAAATTTGCCTGAAATCAGCTGAAATTAGGCCTAAGTTGTTTACAGCACTTCAGGGTATCGATAGATAGTGAGGCAGCTTTTCCAGTGTCCATGTGGACATTCATTATGCAGCCAAGATGTGAGCAGACGGCGGCCACGGTGCCTACAGGAAGGCATCTGCCAAAGCATCATGTCCCTCCTAGAGAGAGGCTGCTGCTGACACCCCACAGCTCTGCTCCCCACCACCTGCTGACGATGGCACGACTGAGTCCCTCGCCCTGAGCCACCTGTCTGTGCCCAGCATCGAGGAAAGAGCATAAACTTCTCAGGTCCCGTTTCCAGCCCTATTCCTGCTTCATGGTCCTTCCTTCCTCCCAACTCTGCATGGCACCTGGGGGTGTCATCACCTTTCTGTCTTGGCTAATCCATGGCTTTTCCATGCCATCCTCATGACTCCGCATGTCCCTAGAAGCTCTCCTGCAGGTGGTGAAGGTGGGGAGGGGATGTCTCAGGATGGGCTGAGCCAACAGAGACTCTGGCAGGAAGATGCTGTGGGCTGGAAACCAGCCCCCAAGAGCTGCTTCCCACCTTGGGACCAAATGGAAAACCCACCAACATGAATGGGGAGGCATTAAGGGGCCAATTATTGAAGATGTGTTCAGCTGGGGCAGCCAAAGAGCAAAGCAAAGAGCAGGCTCAGGCATGGGGGTGATTTGGAAGATCCAGATGAAGTCCGCTCACGTACATTGGCCAAAAGCACCGCATGAGTTTGGTATCTCTGTTGTGAGCGGACAAAGGTAACTGCAAACAAGATGTTTCTGGACATAAACAGTACATGGGCACATGTAGGATCATTTCTCAAGATGGCAAAAAAAAAAACCAAAACCAGCCTGTAAATACTTGTAACCCTGGGGCAACAGAACCATATATCCTGGCAACGTATGTGGGTTTTACTGTTCCATGACAATTTGCTTTGCTATTCATGAAAAAATATGTTGGTGCTGTTACCTTAGCAACTGCCGCATCATGTTATGGTGATGCTCTGCCCGAGGTACATGGAGCCCTGCCTTAAAGCAGCACGTACGGCTTTGTGGTGCCTGTCCCCCTGGAAAGGGAGCAGAGCTGAGCCCGCACCCTCACCAGGGATGCTGCAGAAGTTGGTAACCTAACAGGAGGAAGTGCATTAATTTAGCTTTACTGTTTGAACCACAGCACTGCCTGATCATGGCCCAGAGCCACTTTGGACTACGTGCTGTATAAAGTTGCAAGAAAAGGGGGATATTTTCCAAGAGTATGTCTACTTTGTAAGGGAAGGAAAAGGACATTAAGTGACCCCAGGCAGGCTGGATGTACAGCTTTGTTCAGGTGTCTCCACCCCTACTGCCCATATTAGCATCTTCTACTAGAGTGGGCCAATTTAAACACCAGGTTTTGCCTTCTTTTGGGTTGATGCCAGTAAAAACCACCAGTAGAGAAATTCACCCCCAGTATCTGTAGCTGGGATCCCAAGAGAAGATAAGAGGAATTGCACGGACAGCCGGACAGCCACGGTGGCATCCCGCCTGCCAGAAGAAAACATCCTGTGTTTATCATTGAGTCTGTCTGGATGAAATGGGCTATTCAGGAGGATCACACAGGTATGATTTCCTCTGAGGATAGATTGCCTGCTCCTCGAGTATCAGATGCTACTAACCCATTGTCACATGCTGAATGAGTGCTCCCAGAGGGGTCCTCGCAGCGAGCCCTCCTGTCACACACTCTGAAGCCCCATGACAGCGATGCTTGTGCCTGGCATCTCTCCCCCTGACATTTTTCTGACAAAGAGATCAATAGTTTGGGTCTATTTGGAAAATCAATTTTACACTGGGCAGCCCTTGAAGGACCACCATCAAAACATCAGCTGAGCCTGCGGCCCCAGGAGGGGACAAGATCCATCTGGCCTCACTGATTGTACGAACAGGGAAGGAGGAGACAGGAAGATTTTATAAATGTATATCCCTAAATGGGTCCATGAAGTAGTCTCCTTGGGGTTCGTGTTTGGTGGACCCGTTGTCCAGTGTAGTTCAACTGCAATACTCAGTTTGGGTATTTACCACCAGGTAGCACAGCCCTTCCCTCTGGAGAACAGAGGGATTTTTGGAGAGGATGAGCTGTGCTGGGAAAAGGGTGGCTTGTGCTGCTGGGTGGCTCGTCCAAGTTCAACCATCAGCAGAAGCAAATGAAAATAGCCATGTCTCCCTAGGAGTTGCTGTAAAACCTGTCCCATGAATTTGGTGGCGTGTTTCACCCCAGTGAGGATTTTGACTGTGCAAATTATCTGTGGTTGCTTCTGAAGGCACAGATTGCTCTCCACACCTCCTTGGTGTCACAAGCAGGGGATGAGGATAAATACAAGGGCTGAAGGACTGTTGGCATCATCATATCCAGCCTGGGGCTGCTGAAATTCTCCTACTACTTTGTCCAAATGATTGCAAGTGGAAGATCTCTCCTGTTCCATGGAGTTCACTTGCTTTTGTCCTCTGGTTGTATCAGTGCTGCCAGAGCTGACTTTCACCTCCCAGCTCTTCTCAAGAGCCACCCTGGATCCTGTGAATCAGCTGAAGCACACCAGGCTGGCAGCCTGGGGAGAGTCCCTCCTCGGTGTGGGGCATCTCTTGGCATCCCAGCAAAGAGAAATTGTGCAGTACCAGCATGATCATACGCTGCTTGGGGGGACCAGGCAGGGAACCTGCTCTCCCATGGTTTTCTGCAGGAGAGGCCCGTGCATGGAGCAGCAAACAGCAGAGCTGGGCTTAAGGAGCATTTCAACATCTGTGTCTTCAGTAAAGGTTCACCCTGGTGCACCTGACAGCAAAATTTCAGGGAAAAAAAGATGGGAAGGCGTCCTCACTGAATTTATACAAAAGGCAGGACAAGTGAGTGTGAAAATCAAATCTTTTGAAAAAATTGCATCTGAAATATGCCTTTCCGTAGGTAACAAAGCACCATGAAGCTATTTTCACCACGCCTGGAATAGCCTTTATCTCAGCAGGGGGGAAGAGAGCAGGACCCCAGTGAGCAAGAGGCACTTGGCTCCACAAGGGGTTTTCAGAGAGGCAGAAGGAGAGAGGAGATTGCAGAGCCAGGAAAGCTCCCAGCGAGGGAGGTCACTGGTCTGCTCTTTGAGGACAAAATAGAGAGTTTGGTTCTTTAAATCTGGATCCTAGTAAAGGGCAGAGAGAACTAGGCCATGGGAATTAAGGGCCACCATCTGGCCCTGTGCAGGGAAGGCAGTGGATGGGGCTCTGCGAGGTCCTCTGCAAGGACCAAATCAGCTGAAACCCAGCCCAGGGGCAGGCAGGGGCAGGCAGGAGCTCGCTGTCTGCCAGGGGAGCAGCAACATCCTCAGTTGAGACCCAGAGTGGGAACCCCATGCCTGTCCCTGCAATGCACAGCAGCACCCAGCTGCCCATGCCCTGGCTCTGCAGATGCCTCTGGATCCCAGCACAGAGGAAGGGACTGCCTGCCATCCCCTGGCATCCCTGCTGTCCCCTCCCTGCCAACCCTGCCATCCCTGCCATTCCTGTTGTCCCCTCCCATCCCCTGCCATCCCTGTCAGCCCCTGCCATCCCTGCTGTCCCCTGGCATCTCCTGCCATACCTGCTGTCCCCTGCCATCCCTTGCCTTCCCTGTCATCCCTCCCATCCCCTCCCATCCTCTGCCATCCCCTGCCCGCCTGGTGCCTTTGCACTGAAGGCAGATCTGCATCGCGGCCGTGGGCTGCTCTGGAGGGCAGCGTGGTCTGGAGAGCAGAGTGCTGGCCTAAATCATATCTTACACATCAAGATGAGAAAGGAGAAGTGTTTTGATCTCCTCTCCTGCATCACACAGCAGAGTTTCACAGAAGGCTTCTTGCCTGTAGTTTCTGGAGGAGCTGGGACACATCTTTTGGAAAGGCTCTTGGCTCAGATTTAACTATGTCAAGCAATGGAGAGGGCACCATGCCTTCAGCCGAGTTATTTCACAGTCTGATTATCTTCCCCTGAGGAGAAAAACAGGTCCTACTTCTACTCCAAACTGTGGACTCTTGCTTTGACTTTTTTTTATCAGATAAAAGAGCCTTCATGTACAAAAACCTTCCCCCAGGCAGCCTCCTCTCAACCCTCCCTTTTGCTGGTGAAAGAGCTGGAGCCTCTTTAGTCGTGCTCCATGGGCAGGTTCTCCAGACCTTGAATCCTTTCCAAATCTCTGGAAGTATTTTTCAAAGTCTGGGTAAGACACTGTGGGAATCAAAAGATCCGGGTTGTGTTCCCAGACTCCTCTGTCGTGTCATACTGGGCAATTTTTTCCTTTTATTTCTTTTGGTTTCTGTGATTTAGGTCCTGGGAGGGGATCTTTGTGGGACAGGGCTCTTTCCCAGAGGAAAGACTTTACAGAGCCTCACACTCCAGACCCTGGAGCTCA
This sequence comes from Strix aluco, assembly GCF_031877795.1. Lineage (NCBI taxonomy): Eukaryota > Metazoa > Chordata > Aves > Strigiformes > Strigidae > Strix > Strix aluco. Next base: position 12,776,053 of record NC_133950.1, read on the forward strand.
AGTTCAATAACAAGGTTCTTTGTATTAATTAAGAAAGACTTCAAAACAGGAATAAATTAAAACAAATTGCAGAGCTGATGCTTTTGTCATTTACCCAGGTGCAAGCCATGACTATTACCATGAAGGTCAAGGAAACTAGATGTGTATAAAAGCAAAGGGGGAGGAGAAAAGAGATTCCCTGTTGGGGACACGCTGTTGCTGACTTGGAAAAGGTGCCATTTCTGAGCCTGATCCAGTGCCACTGTGGAAAACAAGGGGAGTTCTTCTGTTCTGAGGTCTAAAACACCCGGAATGAAGTCACCTCCCAACAATTCAAGGTGAAGATGATCTCATCATTGAAAATTTTTGTGTGAAAGAAACCCTTATTGCCAGTGCACCTCTCAAATCTATTTTCAGCCCTGTGAGCTCCAGCAGCACCTGGGGCCTCGCATAGAGCATCCTGAGCTGCACCAACCATGCGCTGCCCTGTGTCACAGGGTTAATAGGAAGCCGCTCAGGTGGTTTTTGAAGGCACTTTAAACAGTGCACCAAGCAGAGAAACACAGCCGTGTGTAACTTGCTAGTCCCCCTTCCCTCCCCAGATTTTTGGTGAGAGCTGATTCACAGGCAGGACACCCCGCTGCGATCCCTGCCCAGGGGAAGGTGATGGCCGTGATAAAAAAACACCTTCTAAGGCACCAGGGGAGGATGTGTTCAAACCCTGTCATACCACTGATGCCTTTGGCCTTATTGTGCTGCTCTTGATAAAGTCAAGGGGAGCTTAATGCTTTTTAAAGGTCCTCAGCTTTTATGAGCTATAAAGCACTGACCTTAAAGGGAGGTGCTGAGGGAAGTATATTAAAGATAGATCTATGTGGGATAGTCAGACGTGCCAGCTTTCCCACAGCTGCTCTCTGGATTGCCTTTTTCTAAGCTCTCTTTAAACTAATGTGTTGATTACCTTCCTAGAGAAGAGCTGCCTGAAGCTGCAGGGTGCTGCTGAAACCCAATTTTAGGAGGTCTGGGGCAACCTTCCCTTGGATGTTTGCTGATGGCAACACACAGAAATCTTTTTCCAGTTTGTTCTCAGCTGTTTGTCCCCACTGAGCCTCACCCTGGGGTCACCGTGCTGCAAATTTCCCAGCTTCTGCTTAACGCTGTGCTCTGTGATCCCAGGACTTGTGGAAAAGGCCCTGTGTCAGCTCATCACTACAGAGACCCCATCTCCCACACCAGTAATAACCAGTACCAGAGACTACAGGAGGAGAAACCCTTCGCAATCAAGGGGGAAAATCCTCTTGTGGGGGCTGTGCTAATTGTGGGCCTGGGGCAAGTGATTTCTATTAAATCATTCAATAATCATTAAGAGAAGACCTGCTTTACATTTCTTACCCCTGGAAAGGGGGGGTGATGCTATTCACTTGCATTGCCCAATACTGAGAGATTTAACAGTATTTCTGAGGTCCTGGGAAAACTGTGGTTTGCGAAGCATTTGAGGAGCGTGTGTGAGAGAGAAATGAGGGGTAAGCAATCCCGATGGACCGTGGGGAGGGGAAGGGCACAGCCAGAGCAGTGTGGGGTGGGCACTGCCTGCAGCCCCCTCCCCAGGGTGCATCCTCCCTTGCATCTGCTCCCAGCACCCTGCAAGGGAGGATGCTCTGCAGAACAGAAGGGCTGTCACCGTGCTCCTACTGCCTTAAATTAATTTGAGTCTGAGCCTTACAGGGGCTGTTGCTCCGAGAGCTTGGTTTGGGAAGGCATCTTTGCTTGGGGGTTGGTGCTTGGGGGAGATGAGACGCCCCCCACCCACCCACCGGCACCCCCGGAGAGTGGGGGCAGCTCAGCAGCTCCTTGAGCTCCCAAGAGGGATGGAGGGCGGGAGGGGGTTACCGCCCCCCGCTCACCCCCAGCCCAGCTCCGCTCCCCGCGGTGCCGCCACCCCCCCGGCCCGGCCCTGCTCGCCCCGCACCGCCGCTCCCGAGGCTGGTTTTGCCGTGTTTAGTTAAATTTCCCCCGCCTTAGTTGATGTCACATCCTGTTCCACAGCCATCCCCTGCTAGTAGCCAGCCCTACCAATTCCTTTTTTTTTTTTTTTTTTTTTTTTAATCCCTGTCCTCTCCCCATCACCCCCCCTTTTCAAGGCAAACTTTTGGCAATAGCAGAGATAATCATTTCGTGCTCCGTTGAATTTCTCCTCGCAAATGTCTTTCGATCAGGGGAGCCATTAAAAAAAAAAAAAAAAAAAAAAAATTACCAGAGAGCCAGCACCGAGAGCAGAGGAGAGAAACTGGGATCCCAATAAATATGCAAAGTGAAGGCTCTGCTAAGCAGATTTCTTGCATTGCTTCCTGGGGGTGCTGAGAGCCGCCCGGAAAATCATTCTGATTTTTTTTTTTAATTGCATTTTCTTGTCTTTTTTTTTTCCTTTTTAATTAAAATAATAATAACACTAAAGGACTGAGGAGGCAGCGAGGCGCTCGGTGATCGGCACAGGGAGGCTCGCCCGGGAGGTGATCTGTATGCAAGGTGCCTAGAACTGGGTGCGAGACATGCAACCGGCAAGCAAGCTCCTGACCCTCTGCTTTCTCATCCTGATGGGCACAGAACTCACTCAAGTAGGTTTCTCTCTTGCTTTTCCCACTCCCCCCTCCTTCTCTCCCTTTCTCCCCAACGCCATTTTCTATTAAACCTCGAGAGCACAAAAGAAAACTGGAGTAGGAAGCTCCCCCCCCCCCCTCCCCGGGTACCCGTCTTTGCTCAGCCCGCGGTGCGGGGGGACCCGACGGGGTGTCGCGGGGGTGAGGGGGCTCAGGAGAGCAGACCCCCAGGGAAGGGGGGGTGCCCCGGCGTGGCTACCCCCGAGGGGTGTCTAGTTGCCCCCCACCTGCCCGCCCCACTTGTGGGGAAAGTTGCTGGGGGGTGTGTGTGTGGGGGGGGGGTGGGCAGCGGGACCCCCCGGCGGGGCCGGGGCTCTGCGAAGTTTGGGGCTCCCTGTCCCGGGTCCCCGCAGGGACGCGACGCGGGTGCACGGTGGCGGTCCCTCCTTGTCACCCCCCCCACCCCAGCTCCTCATGTGGGGGTAGCTTTGCCGATTTTAGGTGACATTTAATGTCCCTTGATGTTTCCATCTGTGACAGGCTTGTGGGAGACAGGAGCATCTTATCTATCTCCCTCTCCCTCCTCTCCACCTTTTTTCTTTTTTCTTTTTTTTTAAACTCGATTTTAATGCTTGTCTTTACTGTCCCAGCCCCTGGACTGAGTGAGTAGTGGGGCTGGGGGGAGGAAAGGAGGCACGCAAAAGCCATTTCTTGTAAGTGGAAATAAAAACTCCATTTGACTTCTTTAAGATAACTGGGGAGAGGCAGGCAAGGAGGTTGTCTTTTGTGTTTTTTTTTTTCCCCAGTCACTGAGGAAAGGAAGAAAAGTAATTGCAAGAGGATGCTCTAGATTGTGGGGTTAATTGTGATGCTGCCTGGAAGCAAAAAAGAAAGAAAAAGAAGCTATAAATAGGAGGGGAGTGGAGGCTTCTTAATGTAGGAGCAATTAGCAGCTGGGCTCTCATCCTGGATGCTTTATGTAGATTATTTTTTTCCTTTCCCCTGCTGACAATGCTCTCTCCTGCCACTGCCCTATTGCTGAAGTTTCAGTAGCTGAAGCCTTTTGGCTTTGCACCCTCGGAGTATTTCTGCTGCCCCCCAGGAAGAAATGCCTAAAGAGCTGCCTTAATTGCATGGGGCCCTCCGGAGAAGGGATGAAAAGGTAGTAATTTGGGGGGGTGGGGGGGAAGCAAAGACATCCAAGAGCTTCGTGGATGAGGAGGGGTGGGAAGGAACCAGAGCTGCAAGTGAGCACCCAGGAGAAGCCCATTGTGTGTGAGAGGATGCACGGGGGGATGCGCATGCGCCGCGCTGGACAAAGCAGCCAGCGACCGCCAGCATTGCTCGGGAATCAGCAAAAAAGGGGCTTCTCGCTACGCACCCGGCCCGGCCGAGGTCACGGCCAGCCAGGGACCACGGCAGCGTCGTGGCGAAGCAATGTGGCAGGGCTGTCCCTTGTCCTGCTGCCCCTCCAGCCTCCCCAGGCGCTGTCACCCTAGGCTGAGGGCACCCACAGCCTGGGGACCTGGGTGGTCCCCCCCTTGCCAGGGGCTGTCGCCGTCCCTCATTGGCCTTGGCAGCCCCTGTCACTCTGCATTGGTGGGTTTTTTCAAGGACGCCAAGTTATCACCTCTTGCGCCGAGGATGCTGCTGTGCTTGGCTACTTTTTCCTTTTCTTGCCTTTTTTTTTTTTTTTTTGAGAATGCAGCACTCATAAGTTTTCAACCAACTTTAAATCAGGGTGGGGATGGGGAATCAAATCTGCTCTGAACTGTGGGGCCGAGCGCTGTGGGCTGACTTTGGCGGAGTTACCTCCCAGCCCGTCCCTACCCACTGGTGGGAGGTTGGAAGCCCCTGCTAAAGCCCTGGCTTTGCTGAGCTGGCTTTGCTGGGGCTGGTTTCAGGTCTGCAGTGCCTACCTGGGCTTTGCTGCCTGCAGGTAGCTGAGTCCTGCCAGGCCCCGTGCTCTGGCCATGCAGAGCTCTCCCGCCAGCGTGCCTGCTGACTCGCTTGGCACTGCAGAGCCCTTTCAGAGTTTTAGCATCTCATTTCTGTAGCACAGCTGCCAGATGCAATCCCCAAATATGCCTTTCAGCCCAGGCACCGCCCAGCTCAGTGTCTTCCACATTTAATTCCGTGCTGGATTTACATCTCCATCACACGCGTGGAGTCTCTCCCATCCCCTACTGAGATCTGATGCTGGGGGAGGAGGGATCGAGGTTCAGGGGAGAGAGGTTGCTGATTTAGGCAGCTTTCCCTGATAATGCAGAAGCTACTGCTGTCCTCTCCTCTCCCTCCCTGCAGTGACACTGGCAGGCCAGCACACAAGAAAGAAAGAAATGGGGAGAGGGATGGCTGTTAAATAGGGCTGGCGGGGGTGAGCACATGGCTGTCCTTCCAGCTGGGTGCTGGGAAAGCTCTTCTTGTGGAGGGAAGGGAGTTGTCTTCAAGGTGTTGGGACTGCAGCATCCTCTGATGGTCCCCTGGGGTGGGAGGAAGGATGCCCATGCCTGGCTGGGAGCACACAGGTGATGCACACACTGCAGGCTGCACCCCCAGGCTTGGTGGGGGCTTTGAGACCCGCCTGAGGTGGATGATAGTTTTACCTGTGCGAAACAAGGGGAGAGATGCCCCTATGTGCCCCTGTCCCCTCATCCCAGTCCTTTGCAGAAGCCCCTGCCTGCCCCTCGATCCTCCACATCCTCCACATACCCCTGGCAGGCAGGGCTGAGGGGGTGGCAGGAGCCCCAGTCCCAGAGCGAGACCTGCACGAGGCTCTGGGATTTCTTCTAGCTGTCAAAGGGCTCCTAGTTTGCTTTGGCCTTGACTCAGCTCTCCACAGATCAGCGATCAAAACCTGAAATGACATATTTTGGCTGGGTTGAGCAGGCTGGTTTTGGGGTGCAGCGATGGGGGGGCAGAGCTGCTACTGTGAGCACCCCAGGGTGCAGCACCCCTGCTCTGGCTATGCATGCAGCTCTGGGCAGAGCACGGGGCTTTTTTCTCCTTGTCTCCTTCTCAGTGAGACCCAGGCAGCTCTCCTGATGGCGTGAAGGAGCAGAGCCAACTTACGCTCTCTAAGGATCTGCTCGTCACGTGCAGGCAGAGAGTGCTGCCAAAAGGGCAGAGGATTCGGGCTTCTGTAGTAAAGCCAGAGGTATCGGCAGAAGGGGTCTAGGATGCCATCTGCTTGTCTGTCTGTCTGTCCGACCTGTCCTTTTGTCATGCTTCGTGCTTGCTGGCGGCTGCTGGGATATTACCAGTGAAAACCTCTTTGCATTCCTCAAAAGTTTTGCAGGCGCAGAGCGGGCAGCCGGCGCTCTGACATCCACTTACCCGGTAATCATTGAAACCACACAGGAAGCAATACCTTCCTGGAGCAGAGAGTTATTAAACATTTAGGGTTTCTGCAAGAAAAAAAAAAAAAAAAACCAAAACAGAACAAAACAATTTTGCCATTGATTTTTCTAAAAGCACATTGGGTCCCTCTTGGGGCTATTTTCAAGGGAAGGGGGGAGCTACCAGGGATGCATGCTGCCCTCCCCAAAGCTGCCCGTGCCCCTCTGCCCCAGCAGCACCCAGCCCGGCTGTGCTGGCTTCCCTCCATCCATGGGGGGCTTCCCAATGCCCACGTTGGTGGCCGGGCTCTTCCCTCCCCTGAGACAGAGACGTGGAAACTGGTAGGATTAAGCTGCAAATCTGCAGCCTGTAACAGGAGGCAGCTGCCTCATCTCATAAACCAATTTGTGACTAATTTCACTAACTTCAGCTTTAACCAATAAAAAAGAAAGGTAATTTTCAGCCCTGGGTCATATTTATTGCTCAAGTTATCAGTCCTTGTAATCAGTATTAGCATCACTGCGTAAAGTAATACAAAACTAATTACTATCTGAGTGAATTAGATAGATGAAGGCTGTAGACTGCGTTGACAGTGGAAGAAGCTAATTCTTGAGTTATGAGTGATAAGTGTTGGCTTTGCTCTGCTCTGATGAAGCCACAAATGAAAGCAAACTGGGCAAGGACACCCAGGGAGTGTCCCTCTGGGGTTTGTAGCCTGTGGGGTGCCTCTTTGGGAGACCTGGGTGGGCAGGGCGATACCTGAGAGGTTGAGTCCGTCAAGCAGTCCCCCAAAAAGGGGAAGATGCACCTGGGAAACTGAGGCACAGAGCCTGAGACATGTCATAGCACCAGCAAATCCCAATTGTGGGGAAAGAGCACCTAAAAATCCTGATTTTTCTTTCTTTTGTAGACTGTAGCTATTGCTTGCTACTGCCCTCCCAGAGCTGAGCCCAGGAGCCCTGGTCCCAGCCTATGGACTGGCTTTGCCCTGGGTTTTGGCCCTGGGAAGCTTTGTCCCTGTTGAGGACCCAGGTCCTGGCTCCCAGCCCCCCATCCCAGCTGGGAGGCAGCATTCAAAACCAGCCAAAATGCAAAAGATCTCCTGAAAAGATAGCAGCGGGGCAGCGAGACGTGTCAGCCCTCGGTCCAGGAGCGCGCAGCAGCGAGCGACACCGGAGCAATGCCGTGTTTTCTAGCAAGCAACGTGCAGATCAAGTTTTCAGTGTAAAGGTACTTTCTGACAGGAGGCGTGTGACTGATCCAGGGAAATATGCCCCCCCAAAAATTCATCATCCCTAACCAAAACATCCGAGTCACGGGAACCCACTGACGCACCCGCGAAACCTGCGCCGACTTGAATGGGCTCTGATCTAGCCCAGAGGCTCTGACACGTGTTGGCACTCGCTGTTAGAGCATGGGTTTAATGTCAAGAGCAGCTTTAGCTAAACACAGATTTAGCAAAGTGAAGAACCTGCAAAGGGGATTATTCTGTTCCAGTGTAACATAAGGAGCGTGTTCTTTCTGCTGCAGAGTGTTTCTGCTCACTGTGCCGGTTACAAAAGGGAAGGTTGCAGAGTGTTTTGTGTGTGGAAGGAGTAGTCCCAGTGTCTGTAGCTGGGGGTTAACTTTCTGGAGTATTTTGGGCTGCCTGATCCCGGAACACGGCCGCTCCTGGAGCTAAGTGCAGCACCAGGCACGGGCAGTTTCACACAGAGTCCCACCAAGAGCTGGCAGTGTTCTCCAGCACTGTGGTCACTGTTTCCTAAGCACTTTGGGGTCTTTAATTGCCATTTTCTTCCTTCGCTTTCCCTATCTGTCCACCCATACCCTCCCCACAGCAGGAGGGGATGAGTTTGCTCTGCGTTGGTACACTGCCAAGCTGACAGGGTCCAGCTCCACGACTGAGGTTTGTGTGAGTGATGGTAGCACAGATAGTGACAAAAGCAGACAAAGGGGCAAGGATATTTGGAGTTCAGACCCCAAAATCAGGGAAGCCTGGTATCATTTATTGCTGTGGCAGTCATGACCTGCTGAGGGACAGATGCCCCACGGCAAATGTGACAGAAGATTGTCCCATGCTCCAGAGGCGATGGGTACAAAGTGTATGTTCCTTAATGAGGATGAAGGTACCCACGCTGCCTCCCAGGGTAGGTGGGGTGCCACGTCTGCCTGGCACCATTCACAGTCCTCCCGCTGCCCACAGGCTGGTGCGAAGGGATTTCGGATACCTCCTGCCACAAGCCCAGGCAATGAGGAGTGTGAGGGAGGGGGGTGAATGTTTACGGAGTTGAAAGAGGGATGAGAAACATCGTCCTTCTCTCAAGAGCAGAGTCCAGGGCTCTCTCTCCGTAACTGTGGTGCTGGGCAGAAAGCAAAGGGGCACAGCGACCACCAAGCGCTGGGGTAGGCTTGGAGCCCCGGCCTGAGCCTGCTGAGCTCTTTACCCTCAGCCCTGAGCCCCACTGCAGGGACCCCCACGCAGAGCTGCTGGGCATCTCCCTGCCTTCAGCAGCCAGACGTGCTGTGCAGTGCCCAGGAGCGCGGCCCCTCGCCCTGGCTCTCGGGGTGCTCTCCCATCCGTGCGTGACCAAGGGGATCCTTCCCACCCCGCAGCTCGCCAGCCTCCTCCATGCAGTCCCCACTCCTTTGCAAGTGCAGCAGCACCTGGCAGTGGGGCAGCAACAGAGACTCTGGCAGCCCGGCATCAGGCAGGACACCAGGAGGGATGCAAAGAGTCAGTGGAGACAGAGAGTCCTCCAAGAGGCTGGTTCAGAGCTCCTCCATCAACTACAGGAGAAAAGTCACTTAGTCCAAGTATCTAAGGAGGATCCCTGAAGTTACACAGCAAGATCCTTCCAGAAAAGACAGACCCTTCCCCGCAGCCCCTGGCCCCAGGGCATGGCACATCCTGTGGGTGTCCAGTGCAGAGAGGAGGAGCTGGAAAGAGCTGGAGTATGGGCTGTCTCACACACCACAGAGCTATCCTAGGGCAGACCTGAGTGCCCTGCCAAATTGCAGAGCCCTGCACTGCCCAGACAGGAGCCCTGTTCCCAGACAGACCTGCCAGCCCTTCGAAGGTGCCTGGGGCAGTGCCCTCCATTGAGCAGCCAGCTCAGCTGGACATATCTCAGCTGGAGATGTCAAGTGTTAGCTGAGATGGCTCCAGCATTTACTGAGCCAGCTTGGAGCACCAGCAAGATTTGAGGCTGTTAGAATAGAGGTGTATGTATTTTAAAGCAGATCCCACCCTCTCACCATGCATTAAATAGGAGTTCTCTGACTGTGGTCACCATCTCCTTGTAAACTTGGGAGCAACAGGAACTTCAGCACTTCTTCTCTGAACCAGCCAGGAGAGGGAGACAATGACCGCTGCGTCCTACACACACACACACACACACACACACACACACAGAGGAGTTGGCCCTGTTTGCAAACCTTGACCCTTGTAGTGCTCCTTTAGGCAGACAGTCACATTTTCATTATCACTTCCCAGCAGCCATATTTTCCACTAAGCAGCTATTTTGGAAGACCCTGGTCTTTGCTTTTTTATCTGTCATTCCTCCTGTTCCTCTGCTCAGAATGCATGCAAGGAGGATCTTTTGTTCCCTAAACAGCTCATCTTTTCCTCCTGTTTCCTCTCTGCTTGCAGCAGGAGAGGCACCCAGAGGGCAGCTCAGCACCCCCTGCTCTTGTGGGGTGGGTGTCTGTAGCGAGTGCATCAGGACAAGAAAAACTTGGGGACATCATGAGGTTTTTTTTCAAGGCAATGCCCTGTGCAGAAAAACCCCAAAGTGATCAGGAGAAAGGTGAATTCAACCAGTTCAGCCAAACTGGTACTGAAGAGATTTCTGCAGACATTACGACAGAAAGTTGCTCTTTAAGGGCCGGATCCTGCTTGGCCCTGGGAAGGTCCATCAGTGAATGCCATCAGGTCAGGAGGAGTCATCTGAGTCTCCTCCTTCTTGATTTTGCCACAATTTCTTCTGATTTGCTCTAGCATGAAGACAATGTCAGGTCTCCCACATCAGGTTCACGTCCTTACTGTTTTTTGCTGTGTTTCGTTTTGTTGCCATGTTGGGCTTCTAAAACCAGGGAAATCATTAGGGTAGGGAGGAGGTTTCCATGTTTGCACATCACCTACTTTAGGCACTGGGATGACAAAGGTCATTTTGATGCCCATGACCTAGCACAGCACGAGGTGACGGACAGCATCTCCTCGCACAGCAGCAACCACTCCCTCTTCCCTCTGAATAGCCCTTCACCCCTAATAAAGGGAAACAGCAGCATTTTGGGGAGCCTCTTTTTTGTCAGGTCTCCACTTTGGACCAGCTGATGTGGGCTCAGCTTGCGTGGCCATGCCACGAGTAGCCTGATGTGCTGGGGAAGGGCCGTGGTTACACCCTTTGGGCTCAGGACCATCCTGCTCCCAGCACAGGTCGTTATTGCACTGAACTTTCTGCAAAGGTCTGGAAGAGCAGCCGATCTTTTGACGTCTCTGCCTTAACTCCCTTTATCTTACCAGCAAAGAAAAGACTCCCCAAAAACTTCTTGGGCTCTTTCATAAACACTGGAAGCAAGAGAAAGAAAGAAAATCACCTGGATTTCTCCCCCCCCCCGTTATGACATGCACAGCCCCTCTTTCAGCTGACATGAAGGGCTTTGCTCCAGGGAAGCGGAGCAGCTCTGCCGCTGCCAGAGCCCGGCCTCCCCCCACCTGCACAGACCCTCCGTGCCAGCCACTGGGAAAAGTCTCCCAGTGATGGACCCCCTCCTCAGCAGGGACTTGTGGCTGCTGCTCCTCTCTCTGTGCCTCACTGTCCCCATGTGCAGAAGCTTTAATCATTGCAAAGCACTTGAAGGGCATACGAATGAAATCACCTGCGTGCACTGGTAGGAAATGAGCCTTTCTTTAGTCCAGGTGGAATCCAGAGCAAGGCAGAGGAGTGCTTGTTACCCTGCTGAATACCATTCTAAATAATAAAGTATTCATAGGTCTAATTCCCTTTGTATGTGTTTGGAGTAGACAAATATGAGGGATAAACTTTACTTACAAACTCAGTTTCAAAATGAACATTAAGATGATTTAAGTGTAGCACTCAAGTGTTTTATATGGTATGAAATCAGATAAGCAATCAGGGTCTCAGCTGCTACAGTGCTGAGCACAGCATAAGCACCCGTTAGAGCAGAACAGGCTGAACTGGAACAGAATGGGATTTATTCTAAAAGATGAAAGCCATCGGAGGCTTTTGCCTAATGAACCTGTGCCTACAACCACAGCCTGAAGCACCTCCTTGGTGCTGACCTCCTCAGGCACAATGCTGCACCACCTGACAGCAGTTTTGCCGTGGGAAGGATGCTTGGTGCCTGGGCTGGGTGAAGCTGATTTCACGGGGTGGAAATAGTTTGTGTCCTTTGGGAGCCCTAGGCAGGACAGTGTCCGATTCAGAGGGCAGGAGTGTTTTCTAACTGATTTCAGCAGAAGATTGACCTGTCTGCTGGCTGATTTAGCTGGATTAGAGCTGGCCTGGCCTGAGCAGGGAAAAGGGCAGGGGTGACACAGTCTGAGGGGGCTGGGAAGCGAGGGAAGGGAATGGCATTTCAGCTACTGCAGCCTGTGACATGCACCAGCTGCTGCCTCCCAGCTGCCAGCATCTGATTCTGCTGCTGTGTTGTTTGGGGGGGGGGGGGGGCAGGATCCGACCTGGTGTCAGCGCTCGTACTCTAAAGCATCTCTTTTTCTCCACCTGGTGGACTTGCTAGATGTGCTTTCATTGCAGTGCTTCACAGAAACTCCCCAGCGCTCTCTGCAGAACCAGCTCCACTTGGCTGTCACTGGTCTCTGCTGCCTTTGCCCAGACCAGCAGTGCTGGGGGGCACTGGGATGATCCCACGCCAAGGGCCAGGTCCCCAGCTAGGAGCAAGGTCCTGTTAAAGTGGGACAGGTCAGCTCAGCAGCGATCGCACTTTCAGGCTTCCCCAGTTGGGACTTGCTCCGCACACCAGCCTGGATGCTCTATGGGTCAAGGCCTTGGGGCACCCCTCAGCACCCTCAGCTGTAGCCCAGCGAGCTCCTGGGGAGGGGGCCATGAGACCCACAACCCTGGGGAGCCGTGCCATCAGAAGAGCAGCTCTGGAGGGGGCAGGATTGGGGCTGGGGTGATCAGACTCCAGTGGGAATGTGGTTGCTCCCAGATCCAGTACAGCCAGCCAGGCTGGGGTGGTGGGGCCATGGAACAGCACAGGGTCTCCTGGAGACCAACATGCTGAGGCTGGTGCTGTACCAGCAGAGCGAGTGTCACTTCTATCCTCTGGAGAGGGCCAGGGGATTAATTTCATAATTTGCTTCCCATGGGGTGTTTAAAGGTTGACTTAGGGAAGGATGTGCAAGGAACTGCAGATCTGTGTTGGTCTGAGACTTTGGTTCTGAAGTCACCAGGACAGTTCTGCAAACGCCTTCAGGAAACCCAAGTTGTGAACAAGCTCCGTCTTACTGCAGACTGTTTGCCAGGCCCGTACAGACGGGCTGTTTGCTGTGTAACAGCCCGTGGGGTTCCTTGGCAGGGTTGGCCTCAGAGCTACACCAGCCACAGAAAGCCTGGAGTTTTCTTCAGACTCTGGGGTGGGATGTTCTGGCAGTGTCTGACACTGTCCCATCTCTCCTGTCCATGCAGCCCTGCCTGGTGGGAATGGGGCAAGAGCAGGGCTGGTGTTAGGATTGGGGTAAGAGCAGGACTGGGGCAAGAGCAGGGCTGGTGTTAGGATTGGGGTAAGAGCAGGACTGGGGCAAGAGCAGGGCTGAGGCAGGAATGGAGCAGGAGCAGGGCTGGGGCAGGATTGGGGCAAGAGCAGGGCTGGGGCAGGATTGGGGCAGGGCTGGGGCAAAGAGCAGGGGTGGGGCAGGAACAGGGCAAGAGCAGGGCTGGTGTTAGGATTGGGGAAAGAGCAGGAGTGGGGCAGGACTGGGGCAGGGCTGGGGCAGGAGCAGTGTTGGGGCAGAAATGGGGCAGGGCTGGGGCAGGAGCAGGGCTGGGGCAGGAGCAGGGCTGCCAGGGCATTTCGGTGCAGCTCAAGCAGGTCGGGTCCTTCGTGCTGACGCGGGGCGGGGGGTGCAGAGCGGGGTCAGGGGGCAAGCGGGGAGGACGTGGGGGGATGCTCTGAGGACCTCAGGCCTGGGGGACCACCACATCCCCCTCCCCTCCGCGCCCCACGGCGAGGAAACGCCGCGACCGACGGACGGACCGACGGACAGAGCGGCCCCGCGCCGCCAGCAGCCGGCAGGGGGAGCTGCAGCGCCGCGCCGCAGCGGGGGACCCGCCCCCCCCCCCCCGCCCCTCTCCTCCTCCCTCCCTCCCTCCCTCCCCAAATCTTTTCCGCCTCCTCCCCAATTCTTCTCCGCTCTCCCCAAATCTTTTCCCCACCCCACCGTATCTTTCCGTCTCCTCAGATCTTTTTTTCCCCCTTTCCCCCCTTCCCAAATCTTTTCCCCTCTCCCCAAATCTTTCTCTCCCCTTCCCAAGCCTTTCCGCCTCTCCTCAAATCTCTCCCCCCTCAATTCTTTCCCCTCTCCCCAAATATCTTTTCTCCTCTTCTTCCCTTCGCTCCCCCTTCCCCCCCTCTGGAAAAAAAAAATTCTTTCCCTCCCCCAAATCTCTCCTCCCCAAGTCCCTTCTCCCCTCCTTCTCCCCTCCGCCTCCCACCCGCCCATCCGCAGTCGCTCCGGCTGGCTGGGCGCTCCCGCCCCCCCTCGCCCCCCCTCGCCGCCCCTCCCTCCCTGGTCCCGTCCCGCCTCCTGCAGCCGCTCGCTCCGCTCCTGCTCGCCCGACGGCGGCGGCGGGCGCAGGGAGGCAGCCCCGCTCCGGCGACACCGGCTCCGGTGACACCGGCACAGACACCGGCAGCACCATCGCCAGCGCCGGGCAGGGCCGCGGCGGGGCGGCTGTGGACGATGGGCCGGTGGCGAGCGGCGGCGGCGGCCGGGCGACTGGCGCAGCCCGTCCCCAGCGGCATGGAGCCCGGCGCCGGTGCAGAATGAAGGGTGCCTGGCGCCCCCCCCCGCAGACATGTCTGTGCCTTTACTCAAGATTGGAGTCGTCCTCAGCACCATGGCCATGATCACCAACTGGATGTCGCAGACGCTGCCCTCCCTCGTGGGGCTCAACACCACCAAACTCACGGCGGCCACGGGTGGCACCTTGGATCGCAGCACGGGAGTAAGTGCGGGGAGGAGGAGGAGGGGGGGGGCTGCCCGGAGCATCCCTGCCTCTCCAGGGCGGCTGCACCCTTCCCCCCCACCCCCTGGCCGCCCTGTTCCTCCTCGCCTGGGTGTCCTGCAAAATCCTGGGGATTGCCCTCCCGCCCCGTACCTCCCCGGCAGGCCTTGCAGGAGCCCCCCCCCCCGGCTGCAGAGAGCAGCGCCCCGGGGAGAGGCAGAGCCGCCCCCCCCCCCCCCCACCTTCGGGGTGATGGAGGGGCGGGGGGGGGGCATCGCTTGCAAAGTGCCCCCGGGGGGCCGTGTGGGGACAAGAGATGGGGGGGGCGGTGCGGGGAGCACCTCTCCTCCTCCAGCTGCCCTGGGCAGGGGTTTGGGGGAGACCCGGGTGCCCCCCCCGCCGCCTCCCCGTGCCTTCAGCTGAAGGGTCGCAAAGTTTCCCCGGTCGCCTTTGCCGTCGCTGGGCGAAGCGGGTTGGGACGGCAGGTGCGGGGCCCGCAGGATCTCCGTTGCCTCCCTGCCTGTAATCAGTAGTCGTTAATTGGATGGGAAATGCGGTGGAGGAGTTGCGGTACATTTTGGTCGGGCCGTATGTTTCCTGTCCCTGTTTTGCTGGAGGGCTGGTACGGTGCCTGGTCTTGCCACTTCGGAAATGGCTGAGAAAAACTCTCCTTCTGTCTCTCTTCCCTTAGCAGGGAAAAGCGGGCACCCTTCTCCTCCAGGCTGCGTGCCTGCGCCTTCTGAAAGAGCTGAGAAATCACAGCTCTGCTGGTCCAAGACGAGTATTTCATGTAGTGGTTCTGCTGATTGTGAATGAAGCTGGGGTGGTTTTTTTTTTTTTTCCATGTTACCAGAGATTATAAAACCCATTTATAATTTTTTTTACCCCGGTTGTTTTAGCGAGCGAATCAAATTCTTTGTCTGCCTAGCTGCCTCTCTCAGTGCGTCTGTCAACATGGGTATTTGCAAGGTTATTTGTAATACACCGAAACAGCAGAAAGAACATTTCCCTTCTCTGGGCAAAACGGTGGTACCTTCAGGGTGATGGGAGGCTGCGCTGGGATTAAATAACATATTTTGCAAAGTGCTGTGAGATCAAAGGAAAATTAAGATCCGAGAGGTTTGGAGAGCCCAGGGGGCACGAGGGGGGCTGGGGGACGTGCTGTGTTTGTGGCTGGGCTCCCTCTCTGCCGTCTGTCCTGGAGGCTCAGACGGAGGCACCGATCCTGCCCTCCGGACCGCGTCCCGTGCTCCACAGGGCACGGCACTGGGGTTTCCCTGCCCGGGACCTGCAGAAGGTTTGGAGGGAAATGGTTGTCTGGTGAACCTCCCCATCCTCGGGAGAGTCTGGCAGAGGAGGGGGGAAACGTAACTCCCGGTGTCCGTTTACTCAGGAGAGCTGATTTTCCCGCTGCCGGAGCCGGGCGAGCTCTGCAGAGGCACGTTGATCACTGCTCAGCCCACAGCCAGGACACCGTATCCTCACGGGTAGCTCGGGCACATCCTTCTCACGGTGTCAAGGAGAAGTCAAGTGCTTCGTAACAACAGCCGGGCAGCGGGTTCCCCACCCCGATGCGCTCGGTGCCTTACGGCACACCACAACCCTCGCTGCTCTGTGGCTTTCCTCGTGTCTCCATGCTTTCCCCCTTGTGTTGCCTTCCCACTTCAGCTCTTGCTCTCCTTTTCAGACCCTTCTTTTACTTGTCCCCAATCCATATTTTTGCATTACAAGTGAATTTTGCCATCTGGGCCCTCAGAGGAGCCTCCCTTCACTTCCAGTATCTGCCACGTCCGTCCTGCTTCCTCCACTCAGCCCCTTTCATCTCCCACACCCCTGCCAGGCCTCCCCCCATTTACTTAACCAGTCTTTCCCTTTGTTAATTAGGTGTTGCCAACCAACCCAGAGGAAAGCTGGCAGGTCTACAGCTCTGCCCAAGATAGCGAGGGACGTTGTATATGCACAGTGGTGGCACCGCAACAGACGATGTGCTCGCGTGATGCCAGGACAAAGCAGCTGAGACAACTATTAGAAAAGGTAATGGTTGACCCCTTCTGGGAAAGGTGGTTTGGTTTGGCATGACATTGAGGGTAAAAACCTGAGCGAGCTGGGCTGAGCCTTGGTTTCCAGGGAGGATGGACCCCTTGGGCTCAGCCCTCCCGTTCCGTGGTTGTCCTCACGCGTGTGGTGGGGAATAATCAGCCACAGTTGGGAGGATAAATCTCTAGGTGTTTCTGAGGCACAGAGGAAAAGGGACCGTGGCCTAAGGTCAGGTTAAAACTGCTGAGATCAAAGCAACAGTATTGAAACATATCACTAAAATAAATTAAAAAAAAAAGAAATATGTAATTTACTTATTTTTTTCATTACATTAACGCAAGCAGTTTCAAAGGATGAGCCTCAATGAGATAAGAGAAGATAGAATTAAAAGCCCAACGCCCATGCATTCCTAGCCAAGGTGCTATTAAAAAGGGCAAATAAAACAGGACAAGCTATCGACATCAAATAGCACAGAAATGACAGCTAGTAGTTTTCTTTCTAATGTTGACATCCACTTGATTAGTTTTTGATAGTCTGCTGCCCAAAGAGATCAAAGAATCTCATTAGGGAAACATTCCTGATAACAAGAAATTTTCCAGATAATAGATTTCATTGAAGAAATGCTGTTTCATGTGAAATGGTGCTCTTCTCTAAAATATGAGTGGACTCCTGTGCTGGATATGTAATTATCCCTCATGCCCTAATGCTATGTTGGCGTGTGTACTGCATGACAAAATAATTTTTATTCTGCTGCTTTTGGGAAGTTGATGTATTAGTCACTCATAACAATATCAAACCTACACTTAACTGATTTTCCTATGTGATAAGGACAATAAAGTGAGGCAGGAAACATTTAGCCCTAAAACACGTCTTTGGTATGTCAGAGGCTTCTAAAAATAATCCCACTCAAGCTTTTATTTCTCTGAGCAAGAACGGCAATCGGTCCAACAGCACATTTGTCTAAGAGGCAGCAGCGTTATATTAGCAGCTGACACAGGCGTCTGAGAGCCATCGTGTTCCCAGAACTGCTCGTATGCATTAAACGAGCAGGATTTGACCCAATGCCCTCTGCTAATGGACAGGCGAGTTGGGCGTACGAGTCCTGGGATAACATCGGTTCCCGTGCGGAGGGTGTCAGTGCTCAGTGATTTTTTCCTTATGCAGCTCTCCGGCTGCCAATGAATACAGCGAGGGAGGAGCGGTATTTCAAGGCATGTGTTCTGGGGATATGTTACCTGCCTGCTAATCTGTCTGCATCTCACTCCTACGCTAACCTATATGAAAACCCCAAAATAAAGAATAGGCTCTTAGTGCCAGACATCTGATCTTGACGAAGGCTGAAATGATAATCCCTATAGGAAAATGCAACTGCAGAGAAGAGCTTCCAGCTTCCCAGGAAGGATTTCAAACCTGAAAATTCCTTCCCTCGTCTGACTTCTTAACTCTAGCTTTGTGATGGGAAAACTCACATCTCCTGATTTCTCTGCCAGCAGACGAAGAAGCATAATGTGTCAAAGAGGTAATTGTATTTGGATTTTCAAAGGCGGAGACCTGGCAGTCACCAATGGAGATAATAAGGCATTGCTTTTATGGGCAAGAAATAAGCTGCGTGTGTGTGTGTGTATGTCTGTGTACACAAAGCAATTATAGAATCATCTTCAGTGAAAATATCTGCATGGAGGCTTCAGCAGCTGAATGTACTTTGAGGTTCCAAGCTGCCAAGACCCCATCTACCCACAACGCATGGGCATATGTGTAGAAACTGCAGTTCATGCTGCTTGGAAGTGAATCCTGGGCACCCCATCCGTTTAAAGAGCAGGCATTAAGTGAGGTGAGGTGAGCCAGGTCTGCTTGCCACCGCACAAACTGTTCAGCCCGTGTTTTGACACAGAGGTGTCTGAGCTCATCTTTGGCTGGAGTACACAGAGTCCTTCCAGCCTTATATGTGTCAGGTGCTGAGTCCAGATCTTGGACTGCATCCAAACCAAGACATCACCTAAATCCTGTTCGTAAACAGATTATGTTTTATCTTCAAACGGATTTTTATTTATTTTTTTGGCCATGTTATCTGGGAGGACTTCCTCCTCTGATGGTTAAACCGTTTTTGGTTTCCTGCCAATTCTTATGCTTTGCCAGCACTGATTTCCAGATTAAACAGTTCTTTTTGTTCCCTTGATATTCACTCCAAGGTGTATATAAGGAGGATAATGACATGTCAGCCTTCACTTTGCCTTCTACAGACCTTAAAAGATGAACTCTTCATGTCCTGGTCCATTGGCAGAGTCCATCTCTGCTAATCCTTCCTCTAGACCATGAAAATCTCCCTCGAGATGCCTCCTACTATTGCTCCACCAGCTTGTCTGGCTACCCAAAGCTAAAGGTTCATCCCAATTCAACGGCCAAAGATGGGCTTAGAACAGCCCTTTTCTGAGCTGGCATGAAAGGCTGATCCACAGGGAAGCTTGAGCAGGGTTTAAACCATGGCTTTGACTATATAAATCTCGCTAGGGTCATCAGGCCAATATCAACTCTCTGTTACTCTGGCTTAATTCTGAAACAACTCAGTGTCAAACAAGATAACAAGAACAGCACTGGAAGTTTTGTTTGTATCAATTTTCTATTTCGGATGCTAAAATTAACTCTTTTCCCCAAGACAATCACAGGTATCTCTCTCACATTAGCTCGATGGAAAATGAGGTTTCATGTTACGAGTGCGTGCTCCACCAATGGAGGCAAAAAGCATTTTAGCTGATGTTTGAGGATAGCGGTTAATGGATGAAGCTGAGGGAATTTGAGAGACAGTATCCTTGAGTCTCAGTTCATTACAGCACTTATGTACATGCTTAAGTTTAAGCTGTGAGAACAGTCTCATTGAAATCTAATCATGTGCCAAAGTACTTTGCCGGATCAAGGGCGTAATATGCTAATGAAGGAAAACAAGTAGATCTTCAGCTGATGAAGCACACATCACTGTCAGAGGTCAGCAGTGATGGAGACTGAGTTTCTACAAGTCTGGCCAGAATCTTGCCTGGTTGAAAACTATATGGGCAACAAATAGCGAGAGTCCGGACTTGTAAAACACATCCCCGAAATAGCACAGCAGCTAATTTTAGGTGTCTCAGTTTAGAGACATGTGAGGAGGCTATTTTCCTCTGCAGTCAGGGAAGAAGCAGACTCCTCCAGAGGTGATTCAGAATAGAAGCCTGAGCGAGATGCTCTGATTCATTTCCTAGCAGAGTCTGTCTCTCCCTCCCCACCACCCAGGAGGCAGCGTAAGGAGCCTCCCAGAGCCTCACTCAGCCCCTGCAGGGTCAGATACTGGTGTATCGTTACAGAAATGCACTTTCCTGATTACTTGCAGCTTGGCCTTTAAGTGGGGTTAGACATTAGTGGAATAAATGAGATCAATTTTGTATGATCCCTACAAGTCATTCCTATTCCAACCCATTGGAACAATTCTGCTATGTAGATACCGCTTGACTCGAAGGAGCGTAGAGTGGATTACCAGAATAAAAATATCTGCAGTCCAATCATGCTTGTCTAAGACTTCCATTCTCCTGCCTCAGGGTAGAGAGAGGTCTTCAAACTCCTCCACATCCAGCCCAGGTAAATTAGCACCCAGGCATGTCCACTGAGAGCTCGCATACCCCAG
The DNA here is from genome assembly GCF_031877795.1 of Strix aluco. Taxonomy (NCBI): domain Eukaryota; kingdom Metazoa; phylum Chordata; class Aves; order Strigiformes; family Strigidae; genus Strix; species Strix aluco. The sequence goes on from NC_133950.1 coordinate 12,795,867, forward strand.
GGGAGGCACGGCTGAACAGGAGCCACATGGGCTCCAGCTGAGCTCAGATTTGCTCTTTTCCTCTTCAAACCAAGAGGGGTTTGTTCTGCTCTTCCCTGTTCCTCACACCTCCCCGAGCAGGGGTGGTGGTCAGGGTGGGTGCTGGTTCCTCTCTGGGTGATGTGTTGGGACTCTGAAAATAGCTTCACCTTTGCTGAGGAAGGCTCTTAGACCCCCGGAGCAGTTGTACAAAATGTTTCCTTACTGTTGGCCTTTGAAATACAGGTTGTCCATGCATTTTTAATAGTTCCCCATAATAGTTTTCTTGTCGTTGTGCATGAGCAATGGGCATTTTGATTGCTTCAGAGATGCAGACGCCAAAGTTGGCATTTGACCTATGCTGGTTTCAGCAAGTAGTCTCCGAGACCTGGCTGCACGCGGGTGTCCCGCCGTCCCCTCGCTCTGTCCCTCGAGGTAAGTCGCAGCAGCCCCGTGTGATTTGCTGGAGGAAATATTGCACTTGCACCGTTCCTTCCCCCTCCCAGGCCGTCCGTGCTTGGCTTTGGTAAGGATGGAGACAGGAGTGGATGTGGCAGCGTGGGCTCTGGGAATTGTCTCGGAGCGGATCTGCAGGGACGGTGCTGGCTCACAGTGGGGTTTTGCTCAGACGCTCACAGATGAAGAGACTTGAACCAGGATGCCTTTAATGTGAGGGCCCTGATGCAGCAGCATGCCTGGATGCCTGATTCATTTTAAACACAGGCATCATCCCTACCAGTGCCGATAGCTGTATTTCTGTGGGTAACGCCGCAGTGGCAGGAGCACCAGCCGTGGTACGAACACAACTGCCCCTGATGCAAAGACCTTAAATTACCCCCATTGCTTCATGCTAAATAGGTGCTTAGGTGCCGATGTCGGAGCTTCATTTACCCTCTCCTAGCCTGAAAAATGAGAGAAGGGAATATCTTAATAAATCAGATGGCAGCCAACCTTCAAAATCAGGTCAGCCTAGCTATCGTTTCCCTCCCTTCCTTACACCTTCAGCTCTTTTTCTCACGATGAACCCAGCCAACCTTCTTGCATCATTCCTTCGGCAGGGCCAGATGGGCACCGCGCAGGGAGCCGCGGGGATGTGGCATCGCTCGGCTAGAAAAGATGCCGACGCGGCACAACCGCCCAAGTGGGCAGGCACCGGCGGGGCCAGGGCATGCACGCTGCAGCCCCCGTGGTACTTCCCAGCTTCAGGGTGCCCTCACCTGCAGCTGGATTTGTTGTGGCAGATGCTGTATAAACAGTAGGGCTGTTTGGATAATGACATTTTTGCTAGCTGGGAGTAAAGTTTGCACTTAGGCAATCAGTAAGTGTCACTTGCGTACATTAAGGAATTATAATGTGCACCTCGGCAGAAGCGTCTCTCGTAGTTGGATGTGCTTCTGCTCAACCAAGAGCCTCTCCTCGCGCGATGGTGGGTGTCGTTCCAACCTCTCAAAGAGGCCATCGTGAGTGATGTATTTTAGCCTTGACTACAGCCCTTATTTGCATGTGTGATTGTTAAATTATTCTCTGCAGCATGGCAGAATAAATGTTTATGAAACCAATTTGCTCTGTTTTAGAGCATGGGGTCATAATTCTATGAGATGCTGTTGATTAACTAGTAAATAATGCATAGGCTGATTAGCCTTTAGCTTTGTTGACTGTGTAGGAAAAGGTCAGCGTTCAGCGTTGGGATGCGAGTGGGGCTGCCTTGCTGCTGGGGAAGCACCTTCTTAACGAGTCCCTTCTCATTTGGCAGGTGCAAAACATGTCCCAGTCGATAGAGGTGTTGGACAGGCGGACTCAAAGAGACCTACAGTACGTTGAGAAGATGGAAAACCAGATGAGGGGACTGGAATCAAAATTTAAGCAAGTGGAAGAAAGCCACAAGCAGCACCTGGCAAGGCAGTTTAAGGTATGTCTGCTTTCCACACTGCTAACGAAGCTGTGGCCAGGGATTTAGCGGGGTGTGGACGGGACCGTGGCCCCGGTTCCCATCAGCTCACGTAGCTGTTGGTCCGGTCATACACGACGCTGGCAGCTCCCTCCTGCCCAAAGCACAGCCAGATCCAGGCTGCGGCATCGCACCCTCAGCCACAATGTATTTTCTATAGGGTAAAAGCATAAATCTCCACGTTCCCCTAGCACTAACCACCTGGGTGCCCCAAACAGGGCAGTGGAGGCTCTGTGAGAGGGGGAGGGGGGTCTGCAGGGAGATCCTGGGGCAGTTGAGGTCAGGGCAAGGTGGGCTCCCCCCGCCCCAGCCAAGCAGCCCTTCCCCACGCTGTGCCCAGGACCCCATTTTTCTGGAAAAAGCCAGGAGCTGGGGCTCTGTTACCATTCCTGCAGCACGTGGCAAACCACAACCGGCTGTCACCAAATCACTTCCCTCCTTGGGGTGGTTGTAGCAATGGGGCAATCGATCAAACAAATCAACCCCCTCAAAAAAACCCTAAAAGCACAACCATTGCAGGTGTCCTCGGGCTGGCAAACTGCACGCCTCAAGGATGTGCAAATGCTTAATTTTGAAATAATGGTGTTGGCAGCAGAGCCAGCACCTTCTGATGGATTATATGTGTTTAGTCCTGGTGTTGTACTAATGAGAAATAAAGGTACCAGCCTTTTACATGACCTGTCATTGCGAGCAGTGGTCAAACTTTCAACAACTTGATTGAGAACAAGTGAAATTGCTAAAAAAAGGCTGTCAGCAAGATTTGGAATCTTAAATTTTAGTGATGCTTTGAATTAATAGGTATAAAAACCAAATCGAGAAGATTTCTAGTGAAATTTGGGGACATTTCTGATCAGCCACCCAGCTGATTCCCATCCTCATCTCCAGGCAGCTGCTCAGCTGGCTGGTGTTTTAAAGCAGAATTTTTTTAATTGATATGTTAAATACTGAAATACCAAGATTACATCATAAAAAGCTGGGAAGAAGGTTCTTAAAACTTTTTACCAACTCCACCTCCTCCACCCCCCATCTCCAGTTACCACAAGACCCTAAATTTAGCTCCACAGTCTGGATGTAAGGACCATCTTTCTGATTTAAGCATGAGTGAGTTTTTTTTTCTTTTTTTTTTTTCCCCCCCCCGCCCTCCATTCTGATGAGTTTAATCCTCCCCATTGCCTGCCAGGGAGCTTGCATTGAGAAGTGCAAGTAAATAAGAAAATAAATATATTCCCCACATGCAAACCGCAGGAGGGAAAGCCTCTTGACTTAAATAAGAGGGGATGGGAAGGAAAGGAATGAGGCTGAGAACCAATTTCTGATCCCGTTCACCCCAGAGTTGCTTCAGCAGCCAGCCAGATGTCACAGCCCTGAGCGCTGTGAACTTGGCCACTGTGCAATAGTTTAAGCAGCAGCAGGTATACTGTGTATACTAACATGCTTCATTAACGGGTAGGTGCATGCATATTTATGTCTGCTCATTAGCTGCTGGAGCAAAGCATCTTCAACAAAATGCTGCATACCGTGCCTTTAAATGAGGCCTTCATTTAATTTATAAAAAAAAAAAAAAAAACAAAGTCTTCGTTTCTGCAAAATAAATTTGATAATGACTTTGATTTTTATGTTCTTTATAGCATGCCTAAAAACAGTAAGGGATTTTTGTCTAATTTGCTGCCAAAGCACCATTTTAAATAACAGCCACAGCATTTTGTTTCTGCTAATGCCAGCATTAAAATGTGAGTGGTTTGGAGCTCTTGTGTTTTTTTTTTTTCTCTTTAGTTCCGTAAGAGTATTTGTCTATGAATGGCTATCTATATAAGGCAGGTTAGTGAGCTAGATCCTCAACAGTATTTCATTTTCTTGCTTACAGGGCTAACTTAAAAGCAAGTTTTTTCAATGCTGCAGTGACTGAAGAAGCAGTTCACTCCCATGTAACCATGAAAAGAGGGCCACAGAGCATTTTGCACCATGCATTTATTTTTTTGATTATTTTCCAAATTAGCACCATATCTCACTAAGGAACCTTGAACCACACAACCGAGATCTTCCTTTGCATGCAATTGTAGATGCATTTCATGAATAGTTTGAAACCCTTGTCAATGCATATATATATTATTTTATTTTATTTTTTGGAAAGAAAAAAAAAAAAGAACTCTTTGTGTATGTGATCTGAAGCATGTAACCCTAAGATGTTGCATTCTAAAAATGACAAATAAAGGCCTTTCCCAAATATTTTGGTGTTCTGCAGCCTGTTTAATATGTTCTTTCCAATACATCATTTGGACCAAAATAATAATTAAAATAATTTTAATGATAATAATTGTGGGATATGAACATTGCACTCACGTAGGAAGCAACCAGGTCAAGGCAGAGTGTTGCAGATTTTTGCACGCATAGCACTGAACCAAGCTTATTTTAACCTTGCAGGCAATAAAAGCGAAAATGGAGGAACTTAGGCCTTTGATACCAGTGTTGGAAGAGTACAAAGCCGATGCAAAATTGGTATTGCAGTTTAAAGAGGAGGTCCAGAATCTGACGTCAGTTCTAAACGAACTCCAGGAAGAGATTGGCGCCTATGACTACGAAGAGCTTCAGAACAGAGTGTCAAATCTTGAAGAAAGGCTTCGTGCATGCATGCAAAAATTAGGTAGGCTCAGAACAACATGGTGGCACTGGCTAAACACCATCGATGTTAAACCACACATCCCGTCTGGAGGCAGAGATGCTAGACTGGGCATCTCCATGTGCCTGGCCTGGCTGTAAGGGATGAGCTCGCACAGCCACGTTTGATCCTGTAAATATTTATGCGATAAGTGACATTAATCCTGGGAGTAGTCCTGCTGAGGATTACTTGCACGAGCGATGTTGCTCATGGCGTAAGTGCTTCAGGATCGGGCCCTTGACTGGGCATGTGATGTTTTGCAGCGCTTGCATAAGCGGACGGTGAGATGCGGTAAATGCGTGGCCGGTTGCAAGTAACGCTTATGCAAAGCAAACACATGCACCCGTTGTGCTTACGCATCGGTGTCCGATCGTTTTGCTAACTGGACCTGGCCCGTCAGCAAAGGTCTCTGCGCACCGCTTTGAGTAGCGGGGGTGTGTGTGTGTGTGTGTGTGTGTGCGCAGGCCGTGACTCGGTTTCCCTTTTTCCTTTTGCATCTTGCAAATCCCCGTTGAGAAGAGCATGATGTAGCTGGTGCGGGGTCGCGGTTTGGTCCGGACGATGCCACTGTGTGGGATATAAATCCTCCCCATCCCTCCCGTTCCCTGAGGGAGCAGGGAGCCCCTTCCAGCAGGCCAAGTAACCAGCCATGCTAAAACGTGAGAGATTCATCTGTAATCTCATTCAGAGAGTATTAATTGACTGACGCCTGTGGGTCCACTGTGGGGAGACACAGCTATAGCTAAACCCAGCATCTGACCCCAAAAAGAGGGTGGAGAAGGGTGGAAGAAAGGCGCTGCCTTCCGCAGCTGCAAGAAATCTCCCCACTGTTTGTTGGCCTAGCTCTGACTTGATTTAATTTCTACTTACATTATTGACTTTCTTGTTAAGCAATTTAGATAATCTAAACACATTAACTGCTCTGCAGTCTATTTTGGTAGCACATATGAAATTACACTCTCAGGTAACTTCATGGAAGATCAGATCTCTTTTGAGCACTTTATATCCTTGGCAAGGTAACGCTTTGTTTCTCTCTTGTCTCTGCTGGTGGGATTGCTTTTGCTTGTTTCTAGATGCCTCCACACTTCTGTAAGCAGCCGCCTCCCCGGTATTTCCCCCTGCGTTTCCATCCTGTCCTCTGTTACCTTGTACGTCCCTTATAAGCTACCTCTCACTTGAAATCTTGGAGAGGAAAGTGGATTTCCACGTAAGCCTGGATGCTCAGAAGTGTTTGAACTACGAGTGTGCAGCGAGTGGTGCACCGAGATACCCCCGGGGAGCTGCCTGATGGGCAGGTATAACCCCCTGCCCTGGTTAAGTGAGAGGGAAGAGCCTGATTTCTCTTTTATTAGCAAGCACTGATGTGCCCAGGTTTGGTTTGGGGGCAGAACAGGCTGAGGCGAGTCATGCCATGGCTTTCTGCAGCATGTCTGTGGTCCCTCTGCCCATCCTGTGATGGCCACAGGGAAGGCAGCAGGGTTGAGGGATGGCAGGGAAGTCCTGACCTTCTCCTCACCCACTCAAATTTCACCCTGAAAGCTTAATGGGGACAGAAATGATCGAGGTTGTAACGACTTGGTGCTTTCTGTGTTAGCAGTACCTAATGCCTGGAGCTTTATCATGTGGGGACCATAGAGCCATCTCAGGAATGACAGTCCTGCAGTGGGTAAGATAAGAAAGGATGGAGAACAGGCCCAGGAGTGTCTGGTTGACTGAGGTCACACAGCAATCCCCTCGGCAGCCCCACACCGCAGCTCTTTTCTCATTCCTCCCCTGCTGAAGGCAAAGGTGGGTGTGATGAGAGGCGATGGTGCCCAATGAGGCATCCACTTGCTGCATCAGTAGCCTTCAGCCCATCTCTTGAAGATGAGGAGGAGCTGTGGGTGATGGGGAGAGAGAGAGGGAACAGCAGCAGGACTGGGACCAGGGATTTGAGTCTGGACTGTAGAAGTACTTTCCCAGGGATAGTTCTTTAAACAAAACCATCCTGGACCCCACAGTCCCTCTCTAGCTGGCCTCGGTGGAGCTGCCCAGCCCAGGCTGACTCTACCAGAGCCAGGGAAGCTGTGATGATCCTCCTGCAGACCCTGGGCAGACTTTAAGAAGTAGGTAAGAAGTAGCTCCCAAACCATTCAGGGCTTCAAAAACAATAAGAGTTTGCTCTTGGACCATTAGCCCCTTCTATTCTGGGCCATGTCCTGGCTCATTACATCCCCTCATGCTCAGGTCCTCCAGCTGGGACACCCACCCAAGGCAGTAGCCCAGGTAAGACTGAGTGAAGCAGCTAGGAAGATGAGCTCTTGCAGGCAACTTTTTTCTAGAACCTTTTGGGCACTTTTTGGAATCCTTTTGAGGCTTTATTTGGGCTTTTTGACTATGTCCCTTCTTTCTCTTCTCGCTCTTTCTGTGGCCGTGGGGTCAGGGTAGCTTTTCTGCCTTGGGGCACTGCAGCACCCCTGGGTGCTCGTGGAGATGGACACCAAGTCTTGCAAAGGTTCACCTGTGGGGGTTTGCTGCTCACCTGGGAGGGTGATTTATTTGGTCACTTAACACCAAACAGCACGGATTGAATTTCCAGTGCTATTTATCGCTCTGGAGTGTAAACCAGTGAAATTGGTAGTTAATTGAGTTAAATTCGGATAACAACCTTACAGACACTTTGCTGCCACACAATGAAGCCCTATTTGCTGCAAATTATTTGCTCAGAGGGATTCACTGATGTTTCCAGTAGCACGTTTTAGCTTAGATTTGCTCTGCATGGGTCAGCAATGCCGCTCACCTGGTGCACGTTCACCTGCTAGAGCTCAGGATACAGCTTAGAGTGCCCAGAACAGGATCAGGGAGCCGCTGCACTAAGCACGGGACAAGGGAAGGGATGGGGATGTGCCGTGTTCTGGTCCGGTTTGCCTCTCCCCATCCTCCGGGAAGCACCGATGCTCAACAGTGCAGCAGCATTTTCCTTAGACGAGGTCCTGTTTTGCATTTTGGGTTTCCTAAGCATTATTGATGGATCAATAGTGAAAACACTTCCTGACCCTGGCATGTGTGTGAAGGGAAAAAAAAATCAATAATGGCACGTTCAATTTGTTATTTTGTTTACACTCCTAAAGATCACTATTTATACAGGGATTTTAACGTTTCCATTAACGTTCCTAAGAGGAGCTTTGGAGGAGTGGAGAGGTTGTCACTCCTTGATTCGAGGGGGAAATTAACTCGGCTGCGCTGCACAGGCTCACGTTTGCCTGATAGCACAAGCTGTCCCCAACTCCTGCAAAAAATCCCAGCCCATGCTCCTGGTGCAGGGGTGGGGACAGAGCCCTGCCAGCCTGTCCCAGATGGTTTTGGGATGCGGGGACTCCCGGCCAGGCAACAGAGGCGAGGGCAAGGCACAACCCAACTGCTGCAGGTCCATCCCTGCTGCGGAGTGCTGGGACTGGGATGGGGGTGGAATCAGAGCTCAGTTTCTTGGGAAGCCCCAGGAGGAAAGACGCTTGGCTGTAGCAGCAGCAGCCTCGGCAGAACCTCGGAGTCCAGAAGGAGACGGTGCTGGTGTTGGTGCGGTGGCTGCGTTGGTGGATAAATTGCTGCTGAGCTGCTAAACATCGCTTGTGGGCTGGATCTTAGGAGAAATATGGAGCAGGGGTGTTAGTATCCTGGGAGGATGGTGATGCTGGTTGTAACTGTCTGGAGGAAAGTGTGTCTTCTGCTGGAGAGTTTCTGCTGCGTCTAGAGGAAGGGGCTGTGTGCGTTGAGGTGGCGTTTTGTTTCTGGTCTTTTGAGCTACAGGAGGGCAGGTCAGAGGCAGTTGGCTGGGCTGGCCTGGAGGGTCACTTGGGAAGAGGCTTATTCATGCTGTTTTCCAGGAACAGGGAGATACAGGCCCCCAAAGGACCTGAATAGTGCTGGGGAAACTGGAGTGAAAAGAGATCCTCTGTGCATACCCCAAAAGCTGCTACTCACAGGCTTCCCCTGTGTCCTGGACTCATGGATGAGCACCAGGTCATGTTTTCCTATTGCACATTTGTCCCTGAGTGTCCCTGCCTGTAGCAGCCCATGCTCCTGCCATCCCAACAGGAGAGCAGGTTTGCTGCTAAAGGCTCAGCACCCATGGGTGCGGGGCTGCCCGGGGCCAGGCTCTGCTGGGCAGTCAAGCAGCAGCTTTAGGGCAGTCACAGCCAGGGCTTAAAAACTCCCCTGTGCGAGTCAGTAGAGTCTGCTAGAGGAAAGACTCGGATGCTGGGCGTCCTGGGGTCTCACCCCAGCTCTGCTCCCAGCCATGCTGAGCTGAGCCCCACGCTGAGCTCCCCACCCACAGAGGAGAGCACTGCTGAGACTGGCCGGGTGCTGCTGGCAGGGGCTTCGAGGCTGCTGCTTCGTGCCAGAGCATCGGGAGATGCAGGAATCCTGTCGAGTGAGCTCCTGCTCTGATTCAAGCTGCGACATGTCCAAGGGAAGCAGGAGAAGACAGTCCCCTCTGCCCCCAGTAATCTTCCTGATTTTAATGATTGCTAGCCCTATAAACGGGGGGAAAAATGCTGATGGTGTTTGGCGTGTGGTGTGGATCTCATCAGGAACAGATGGGTGACTGAGGACCACAGAGGCTGTAGGTGTCCTTTCCTGGGAGGTAAGCCCACGAGAGCTGCAGGGACCTAGCTAACTAGGGGCCTTAAAGGATCCATTTTAAAGTTTCCCCCTAGCACCTGAGTGCCTGTGATAGATTTACACCAAGAAAGAAAACACCTTGCCCTGTGTAAGAGCAACCCTCTTGCATTGCTGAAGAGCTGTTGTGAATGTGCCTCCAGCTAAACGTGTATGAGATGTAGCCTCACTACTTGCAAACAACACTAGTTTACCCTTATCAGTTGCTGCTGCATTTTTTTTAATTTTTTTTTTTTTTTTAAATCAATGAGCTTTTATACAACCTTTCTCTCCAGGGAAATGGAAGGAGAGATAAAGTGACAGCAATGTAGGGCTGTGATAATGGAAGGCAGCTTGAGCAGATCTGTGATTAGAGGAAGGCTGGTCCTCTGCAAGGGGAATTTGCAAGACATTAAGCATTTATTATTTTAACCCGTTGCATCCCTTTGTCTTGCTCTCCTTCTGCTGAGAGGTTTTGAATGCATCAGACAAGCGGGAGGACAAATGCCCTTACATCGTGTCTCAGTGAGGCCAGGAAAGCTCTTTGCTTTTTGGTGGGCTCTCTCTTTATCTGCCTGGTGTCTGAAGGCTGTGGGAAGACTGATGGTCCCCTTGGCCTTGTCGTGCTGGTGCATATCAAGAATATCTTCATCTATTTTACATTTGCCTTTTTACCTTTGCCCGCAGCTCAGAGCTGAGGTAGATGGATGTGTCCCATGGCCATGATCAGGAATATAAAGGGGCAGATGAGAACAGGTTGAGGAGAGAGGCAGCTAAGAGATATTGCAGAGTGCACATACTGGAACCATTCAAGGCCAGGTTGGATGGGGCTTTGAGCAACCTGATCTAGTTGAAGGTGTCCCTGCTCATTGCAGGGCAGTTGGACCAGATGACCTTTAATGGTCCCTTCTAACCCAAACCGTTCTATGATTCTATGATTCTACTTGGTAATTTTGAGCAGGACCTTGCCCTGAGCTGTCAGAAATCTGCCCCTGTTTCAGCAGCATCCCCACGGGCTCCCGCCTGCGACCTCAGCCCTGGATACCCACCGCTGAGCACCGTACCGCAGTGCAGCTGCAGCTCAGCCTGCAAACCCATCACCCAGCGCAGCCGCTCCGTCCCAGCACCACCACCATCCCCTTCCCCGGCCTGCCAGAGGCTTCCACGTCAAAAAGGAGAAGTCAGGAAACACCTTCTGAACTTCAGGTTGTGGCTGCCCCCCTGGTGCTGCTGACCTTAGCTTGTCTTGCTCAGGAGATGCTGCTGCAGAACCAGCTCTGCATTGAATGTGCTCGGGTTTTAAATGAGTGCTCCTGTAGCAACAGACCGTCCAACGCCAGCCCCAGCCCCTCCCGCGGCATCTTCGTCTCTTCATCTTGTCATTCCTTAGTGCACATACTCTAAAATGCTGGTGTTTGCAGGAGACCAGAATGGCAGCTTTGCTGAAACTTGGGGATATCGTTGGAAATAGGAACTCAGTGTACAGCTGCGCCTTCGATGCTGAGGCTGTAGCGTTGCAGGCATCTATTCACGGGCGTCCCCGGAGGGGTGCTGGGTTCAGTGTCAGGGGACAGAACCATGGAAGGGAAACAAGCTGCCACGGGCAGCCTGCTCAGCAAGCTGGGGGAGAGGTGCCACTGCTTCACCTCATATTTAGGGCTTAAAAACACAGCGAGGCACTTAGCTGGGCTTGCAAATGTGCTGACATGCCTACCGAATTCAGTGGCATGAAATCAGTGGTGTGAAACACCTGAGTGTGCTTCAAACCCAGGCTCGTAGCGCTGTGTGGGTGCATGTCCCTGTTGTGGTGATGCTGAGTCTGGGCAGGATTCCCAGGGTGGCTTCTGAGGGACCCAAGGGGACACCCCACCTCCTGCCCTCCATCCTGCTGCGCTTGGGCTCCTCTCCTGGAGCTGGTGAAGCCCAGGCTGGCAGAGATGACGGGAGGAGGCTGGTGAATTCATTACCGTCTCCTAAGCTTGCAGACATTGAGAGGGAACAGAGAAGGTGGCTGGTAGAAGCCAGTAAATGGTCTTTGCAGGGAAGAGATTTATATTGCACGTAATTTCCCACCTTTTTATTTTTCCTCCTTTGCATAACCTGTAACAAATGCATGTTTCCAGCAGGGCTGGAATAGACACATCTATCTTTTTATCTTGGCTGCACCCACTGTATCATACAGAAATGAGCAGTGCTATTCAGCTAATTTCTCCACCTGGTTGCTCGACCCTGGCTAACTCTTCTCATTTTCTATTCTGTGACATTAGCAGCACGGCTGGTTCAGGAAAGCTTGTTTTCTTGGGGGCAGTGTGATAAGGACAATTGTTATTAAGAGGCATGAAACAAACAAAAGCATCCAACAGTTGTTCTTGGCCTAATTACCTCTAAAAAAATAAAAACAGAGCTGCCCATCAGCGGGGGAGAGGAGTGGGCAGAGCGGTGTGGGTGGTGGCTGGCACTGGTGCCCCTCACTGGGGCTTCGGGGCTGGCTGGCAAAGACCCGCCACCAAAGGAGGTGCAGTGGTCTGACGTGGTGCTCACCAGCCTTGCACTCTTTTTCAGCTTGTGGCAAGCTGACGGGAATAAGTGACCCAATCACAATTAAAACTTCGGGGTCCAGGTTCGGATCGTGGATGACGGACCCTCTCGCTCCTGAGGGAGAGAACAAGGTAAGACCACGACACCTTCATCTCTGTGTTCCCACCTCCACCGATGCGGCTGAGGTCATGGAAAACCCATTACATCCAAGCACCAAAGCCCAGGTTGTGCCCTGTGAAACCTGTGGAAGGTCCTAATTCATTTCACGGGGCTCTGCTGGCCTCCTCTGCAGTGGGAGGGGGCTGAGGATCCCGCAGGGAGGGAGGATGAGGAGGGGGCTGAGCAGCCCCACGCAGTGGTCCCTTCCCAGGGCACATGAAACTCACTGCAGGGATGAGCGTGCCTGGTCTCAGAAGTGTCACCACAAGGTCTGTGCCACCCGCGGGAGGGAAGAATCAAATATTGGGTTTCTCATCTGGGTTTGGCAGCCAGGAGGGAGCTGGGGCTGAGCAGAGGGACCCGTGGTCCCAGTCCCTGCTGCTTTTCTGCTGCCGGTGCCTCCGATAATGTGATCTGACTGCATTTGTCCTCCGTCCTCCGCCTTCATTGTTGTGAGGAACCAACCGACGGCAGCCAGAGAGAGATTTGTTTTGCTTTGTTTTGGTCTTCTTTTTTACCATTCAGACCATTCAATTTTGATCCCAAGGAGGTAGGAAGCCAATAACTGGCTGAAAATCAATCCAGGCTTCCCATGACTGATGGAATGGAAAATATCTCAAGTGTTTGCTGAGGATTTGCAGGCAGCAAAACAAAACAAAAACCACAGAGCTTGGCTGCATGGTAATTCCCTCCTGCATGCAGTATCCTTCATCAAAGGATGCAGCAAGGGCTGTATCAGGGCGGCTATTTTGAGAGCTTTGCCCTGTGATCAGCTTTCTGTAGCTGAGAGAGGACGAGGGATGCTCTGGAGAAGCCACCCCTGGGGTGGCTCCATTTGCCCGTGGATGTGCAGCAATGAAGCAGCCGTGACTTGAGATGTTGGGCTCTTTCCCTCCAGCAGCCAACTGGTTGGCACTGGTTGCCCAGTACAACACCCCTGTATTTTACAGTTATTAAACAAAACTTCACCTACAGCCCCAATAACATCCTGATTAGAAGTGGGATGGGAAGGCTTTACCCACATCACATCTTGTTTTGCTCAAGAGACGGGACAGACTTGTCCTCTTCAGGCTGTGTTTGCTGCATCCCTCGGCACTAAAGTGATTTCTACATCTGTGAAGGAAGAGTCAGGCCTGTTGCAGCTGAAGCTGGTTGATCAAATGCTAAAGATCTTTGCACGTCTTCAGAGAGTTTTGTCTCAAACCAGTATTTTTCAGGTTTTTTTTTCTCTGTGCCTTTTTCTGCAGTGTATTTTTGTCATGAGAGTAGAAAAGCAGTTTTCTCTGGCCTCTAGCTCAAGCTTCACAAGTGTGTATGTGTATATAATACATAAATCTACTGTGAATTTTATTAGAAACACACAATTAAGTGAACTTCATTGGCTGCCTGGCAGAGTGGGAAACTGGGGATGGGAGGAGATGGGTAGGATATCATATCCATCTTATGTCGCCAAGACCCAGGAGGTGTTTGGTGTTCGTGTGGTCATTTGTTCATGTCATGAAATCATTGAACACAACTGGGGAAAATTGTGAGTCTCGCAGGAGCAGCCCGGCGGCGAGGCAGCAGGTGGATGCTGAGCGCCGGGATTGATGTGTATTGGCAGGAGAAGGTTGCTCAAAGCCAGCCGGTGCGATGAGACGTTGCTATCCATCAATCTCCGCTTCTCCAAAGCATGAAATGCCTTTGGGTCCTGCCACCTTGCAGCCCCAGTGTGATGATATGGGGTTCTGCTCTTCTGGGTTTCTCTTTGTCTCTCTAAAAAACGGAGCACGAGGCATTGCCGTGCATAATTTTTTAATACCAAATAATGAAATGGGAGCAGCAGAGAGACAATCGGTTTTCTGGGGGATTTTTTTGTAATTTCCCAAGCTGCTTTAGTTGAACGCAGGCATTTCATTAAGCGAGGAATGCTCTCTGGTGCCACGTCTGACAGCAGAAGCTCTCCCACGCTGCAGGCACTTCTCTGCCGTGGGCTCAGGGACGTGTGTGGTTTTTCTCTGGTGCTTTTGCAGCCGTCCTCGAGCCCAGGGTGGAGGTGTGAAGATCAGAGCCGTTTGCCACACGTTCATTCCCCACCTCTGCAGTGTTTCCGGGGACGTAAAGATGGAAGGCTGAAGTTCCCCACAAAGTTTTTGCAGACCCCTCTTGGCCTTTCAGATAGAGCAGCCAGAAGCAGTTTACATGCACACACCGTGTGTAAATGTTTGCTCTTTGAAGGGGCCCTGGAGACAGCCATAATGCAGAGACAATACTATCAGATTTTGCAAGGAGTTTGCAAAAGAAGTTTGCACTAAACATTACCCAAATCTGCCTCCTTAAAGCCTTCCCCCTTGCTATTTGATTTACTTTTTCTCCTTCCTAAACAGTTTCTGCAGAAAGCAGCTATCTTATTTTTAGGCAGCAACTGCATACAGAATGTCACTAACTGGCTGGATATTTCTTCTTGATATTAACTGCACAGCTTTGTCATTTGCCTCAGAATTGGTTTCATATGACAAAACCTTTTTTTCTTTTAAGGAGTCTAGACAGTGTCCCTAGTGAACTGGCACTTAAATGATGATCTAAAATCTCTCCCCCATCCATCGATAGCAAGATTTCGGTGTCTTCGTCTCTTATATTTTAGTGGCGTCGGTTCCAGCTTTTGTTGTAGAAGTGTATGATTTTTAAACCAATATGGACTTTGCCTGAATTTCCTTGACAATAAACAATTGCATCCATCGCTTCTGCATGCCAAATTAATGGAGTTCTGCACAGCAGCTGGTATAATTTAGAGAGTGCTACCACGATGGGGTTTACGGGAAGCAGAAGCAGCATCAACATAAGATGCTGGGTTTAGCCAGAGAAAAGATGTTAATTGCCCTCTGTAACGATGGTGCCAGTCATGCAGCACTCCCAGCGAACCTCTTAAGCTCCCAGGTTCCTGGGGAGATATGAGGTTACCCCTCGGGAAAGCTTTGCTGTTCAGTTGATTTCTTGGCTGATTTTGGGTTCCAAAAATTGGGTTTATTTCTGGGCGTAGGTGGCAGGCGTTGGACACATCGTTTTCCAGCGGATTGGATTCCTTGCTCGGGATTTCACTCCCAGCTCAGTTTCTAGGGTGATGTGCGAAGGGTTCAGTCGAGTTTCTGCTGTTTTCTAACCCCATGTGTTTCTGTTGCTTGCCCAGGTCTGGTACATGGACAGCTACCACAACAACCGCTTTGTCCGTGAATATAAATCCATGGCAGATTTCATGAATACTGACAATTTTACCTCTCATCGTCTCCCTCACCCGTGGTCAGGCACCGGTCAAGTGGTCTACAATGGCTCCATCTATTTCAATAAATACCAAAGCCACATAATTATCAGGTTTGACTTGAAAACAGAGACCATTCTCAAGACTCGCAGCCTGGATTATGCTGGCTACAACAACATGTACCACTACGCCTGGGGTGGCCACTCGGACATTGACCTCATGGTGGATGAGAACGGGCTGTGGGCTGTCTACGCCACCAACCAGAACGCGGGCAACATCGTCATCAGCAAGTTGGACCCCAACACCCTTCAGAGCCTCCAGACCTGGAACACCAGCTACCCGAAACGCAGCGCCGGGGAGGCCTTCATCATCTGCGGCACGCTCTACGTCACCAACGGCTACTCGGGAGGGACCAAGGTGCACTATGCCTACCAGACCAATGCCTCCACCTACGAGTACATCGACATCCCCTTCCAAAACAAGTACTCGCACATTTCCATGTTGGACTACAACCCCAAGGATCGGGCCCTCTATGCCTGGAACAACGGGCACCAAATACTTTACAATGTCACCCTCTTCCACGTCATCAGGTCTGACGAGTTGTAGTCCATCCTTGTTTAGAAACTGATTTAGAAAAACAAAAAAGGAAAAAAGGGAGAAATGAAATTAAAAAAAAAAATACTAATATCAAGGAAACACACTTTAAATAAGTAAATATATAAACAGCTGCCAAAATTAACACCAACATCATGGAGGATTATTCAGCATAAACCTGACAGATCAGCATTACCTCTACATTTCTAGAAGTCTGGCCCTGTGTTATAGACTCACGAGTAACCATGTACTTGCAGCTGGAACTGCACTTAAAGAACCACTTAAGTTTGGGGTTTTGTTTTGTTTCTGTTCCGATAGCAAACCTATAGTACATACTAAAGAAGTAAGGCAATGACTGTTGAAAGTTTATCCTTGGGAGACTCGCTCTCTTCTGTGTGTGGGTTGCATGGACATTTTCCCGACATCACGGTCAGCTGTGATGGATGTGTGATTTGTATTTCTAAGCAGAAAAAGCTGACCCGTGAGGAGCTCTCGCTGTCTGAACAAGACCTATCACAGGTTAGTTTTCTTCGCCTTCCATTGCAGCTACTGTCTCTCAACTGTGTTCTTGTCACTTAGATTAACTGTGCTGAGACCCGAAGTAGCTCATGGATCTGTGTCTTAGTAACTATTAAACACGATGGTTTAAGTATGTATTATGAACAAGTTGTTGTACCCATATTGTTTGAACTTATGTATTCAGCAAATATATTGTATAATGTATGTCTGTTATTTACCAGAGGTGGCAAAACTTTGTATGTCCAGTTTATGCAATGAATGTTGTAAATGCAATGATGTAGTTTGGATTAATAAATGATGGTTTTGTTTCTAAAAAGAAAAAAAAAAAGATCAGTGTTCACCCTTATACACAGATAACCAATTTCATGTTGATAATTACAAGAATATTCTCTTACTGTTATACTATCTACATAGCATTATGGTGGTTGGAAATGGCTTCTGTGGAAATTCTGCGGCATCAGATTCCCATGGGAAGCCCTGTTTATGGAAATGTGAAGGTAATTAATTTTTTTTAAGAGGAAAACTTTGTACTATCCACAGTTATCTAAGGAACAATAAAAATATTAGGAGACTTCCCTACTTTGTTTATTGTCTTCTCTGTATGAGTGACCAAGTGTAGAGGAGGGGTAACAAGGATTAATTTGGGATTTTTTGGGTAATTGTTGAGCAACCTTCCTGACTTTCCTTATGTCTTGAATTGCGGATGACCCGATGCGTGGCTGCCGCTGGAAGCCGGCGGGGCCGGAGGCTGAGAGGCTTTGGCTCTGCTCTCTAGGGCTCACGCAGCGGGACTGCCTTCCCGTTTGCATTTGGAGCAGAAACTGCTTCAAGGAGATAAAACCCTTCCTCTGCTCCTACGGCTGCTCTCTGCTGCGAGGGAAGTGGAGGCGGCTGCAGCGAGGCTGTGTTGCTGCTGCTAATGCGGGCAGGGGCTCCGGCTGCCCGCAGCGCTGTGCTCAGCCCCCTCCCCATCCCAGGGCTGGGGTCGGGGGGTGACAGCGTTTGATACCTGTGCTACAGCAGGAGGAAGTTGTGTCGTCTGCTGCTTTCGTTAGAGCTGGAGACGTGGTGCCTCAGACTGCTGCGGGCAGCTGCATCATTTCCCTTCTCAGATGCTTAGAGCGCTTCTTATCCTGAATTTGCTGTAGTCTTATGCTAGTAAAAATCTCCTTCCATTTAATGCAGCTAGCACTGTGATGCTTATTACAATGAGCAACTCTTACTGTTGGGGCCTGAGCACTCAACACAACCATTCCTCTTCTTTCTGCCAAAGCAGTGGCCTCACAGCATTGCAGGATGCTGCAGTACCACAGCACACACCTCGAAATGATCCGAGGCACTTTTCCAGTTGAATGCTCCTAAAGCTCTTAATATTTTGAAGCTTAAGATGCTGGATGCTAACACGCTCTTCTCAACCACCTTTAATAAATCCTGCACTTCCCCGCTCTCCCCTTACATGCTTCCAGCGTACAGTCTTCCCATGGCAGGGCTCATTTTTCCGGGAATCCAGCACCACCGGCAGCTTCATTCTGCTGCCACTGTCTGGTGTGAGATGTGAGGTCCCATCTTTTCCCTCTGCCCCAAGAAGAGCAGTATTCAGCAATTCCCATGCCACAGCCAGCCTCAGGCAAAGGGACAGGAGCTGTCCTGCCTTTTCTGCCTGCCCAAGGAGCCCACTGAGCTGGATCTCGTGGGCAGCAGGGATGCCTGGTACCTGTGCAAGCTGCAAAGGGCTTTCTCTGGCATCGTGAGACCATTGTTGCCTCCTCTCCAAACAGAGAAGCAGGTGACCATGTGTAGCACCCCCAGGCATGGCAATTTTTCAGCCAAGGGATATGTGAACAGCTATATTCACTGATGAGGTTCAGCCTTCGGACGCGGCAGACTGATGCATTAGGGCCCCTGGAAGGAACACGGATCACTGAGGTCAGGAAATTGAATATAAGCAATCGGTGACTGCCACAAATTGCACACACGGAGTTCAACCTCTCAGCCTTCGCAGAAGGTCCCTGCTGGGCTCTTCAGCAGGAGGGGAGGGGGAAGGGAAAAAAAATGGTGTAATGTGGTTTCCCAGAGCTGGATTAAACCACAAGCAATGAACGACCCTCCACATGTAGATGTCTGAGCCAGTTACAGAGGTTTGAGATACTGCCCTGTGTCAGCACTACGCCTCTTACTGAAACACTGGCTGTATCCAGAATGGGGACAGCTCTCTGAGGAGTCGTTTCTATGCTACACACCATATTTCCAGGACTCTGGACTGCCAGATTCGTGGAGATCTTCAATGTTTAGTAGTGTTTTTCCCTCCAAGAAGCTAAAAAAGGGGGCTAGAGACCCATGGTGTAATTGGCAGCAGTATTGATCTTCAATGTGCAAGTGAAATCTGTTAAGCCAAAAAGCTGTGAGGCACCTGCAGTCATTTCTATTTAATTAATGTATTTTTCCAGTGCAAAGTCATTTAAGGGGAGCACGCTATTTCTATAAGATTTAGAGCTGGGTCCAACAACCACTGCAATCAATGGGACGGACACCGATGCCTACAACAGGGGCTGGGCTTTAGCAGCCAATTGAACCTGCTCTCCGCTCAGCTCCTCAAGTGCATCGGAGTGATTCGCTCGCACAGTCTTGCCGTAGTTTTGAATCATGGCTGTTGTCAGCTGTACTACACGCTGAATTGCTTTTCGGTGCAGATTATTGTCCCAGCAGCTGGGCTTTGCATACTCTGCTTCCCACCTGCCTGTGTGCCACGGAGCTGTGCTGATCGCCAGATGGTTCTTCTCTAAGACCTCTGTAGGTGATCACGGAGATTGTCCCAGCCAACCTGTCCAGTTTTTGGAAGATGTTTCAGGTAGACCAGAGCACATGGCAGGGCACTACCTGAATCTGCCAGCAACCCAGCCAGGCACACTGCCACACCGAAGCACTGCCATGCGCCAAATTACCCGAAATCAGCTTTGCCATTAGTCAAGATTTGAGGACAAAAGAACACGTTTGCTTCAAAACATTGATCTGCAAAAATAAATTGAATTACAGAAAGGCAAAACAACGCTGTTTGCTTTAGGGTACAGCTACATTTAGATTCTAATTTTCGTAGTGCAATTCGTTTAAGACAAGACTCAACAGCACAAAATGTCCTTGAACGCAACAAAGACAGAGAAGCTTTTCTGTAACATGTACCCAAAGTTAATGAGATGAGAAAAGTGCTTTAAGGGGCGTACCTTTGTCCTATTTGCCTGTAGTGCAATATTCTATAAATGGATGCCATATGGTCATATACTTAATGGTATGTATTACTTTTCAAGTGGATGAGCCATTCAAAGACAAGTACGTCCCAGAGGATTGCTTTCTATAGCCTATGACTTAATTATTTGGTGCACGAGGCTTGGCGGTCCAAATTTAGTCATGGGAGTCAGTGAGTTACTTCAGAGAAACATCTGACCATACTTTTGTATGTGTGTTTATGTGTTGTCAATATTTTACAAGGGATTAATATGAAAGCACTACACTAGGTATTTGTGTAGATATTTGTGAGGGGTTTGGTTTGATGCAGAACCCAGGTTCTGCTCCCAGCCACATCATCCATGCCACGTAACAGCTCCAGAGCTGAGCAAGTAACTGAACAGATTGAATTTTGCATGTCACGACATGGCTGTCCTTCACCCTTTGAGTCAGATGAACCAATGCTCTCCAGCTGGTTCGTATCTGCCTTGGGATGAATGAGGTATCTGGTGGGGTTTGCTCTCTTTCCTGCAGCTCACCAAGCCACGGTCCTTTTCTACCCTTTGCTCTGAGACAATCCCTTTCCCTGGAGCCCTCGTGACCACCCCAGAGGATGCTTGCCCAGCTTTTGGGCACAGTAGGACACGAACGCAGCTACCTGTGTCCCGACAGCCCGGCTGTGTGTCCGGCCAGCCCAGACCACGGGCAAAGCAGCTCCCTGTACCTCGTCACCGTGATACTGCTGCCATTCTCCAGGCCATGTCTAGCAACGTGTGTAACTGGTTCTGTGTGCAGGGAAGAGCCCGGCTTTTGGGCTGACATACAGAAACTGAAGCTCATCCTTCCCCCACCGGTGGTAAAGCCCATGGGGAGCAGCAGTGGGCTGTGAAATGCAGCTTAGAGCTGCGCTAGCGCTTACACAGACTGTCCCGTTGAATTAAATGAAGCTCGCTCAGCACCTGGCCTAAAACACAGGCAGAAATACTGACTGTTGCTTAGCATCATCACAACACCGAGAGCCAAAAATTTTCCTTTCTTCCTTTGCTGTTACTTCTCTGACCTTCATTAGTTCTGCAAGCACTGAATGCAGAGCCCATATGGAGACAGTTATCATAAAAAAATGAATCCTGGCCCCTTAATTAGCTCCTCATTATCTGAGAGCTCCATATTGAAGCATTAAGACATTGCAAAGCAATTTGTTGAGTTTCCAATTAAAACTTTTTAGAATTGTTGAGCCTTTTAATACTTTGTGTTTACAAATTGCCTTGGACCTACACCAATACACACATTTCCTTCACTGGGGAAATATAGCTGAGGAGCTGATAGTTATTAATATAAAATCCTTGGTTTTAATAAAGTCATAAACCATGTCAATGAGGCTGCTCTTTTTATACCTGATACAATAGAGATGACTCTCTGAATGAGTGCAGAAGAGTAAGAACCATTAAGAGGGCAATTATAGGCTGATTTCCTAATAACTCCAGTTTTACAGCACTGTAAAAACAAATGTACACATCCCTCTTTATATTAACTTACCCTGGATATGTTCCTACCAGGTGATGGTAGGTGCTGAGACTCTCCGTTTCTGTAGGGATGCAAAAGGAATTAGCAAGGCTCAGCTCCTCCCAACAGCACATTGCAGGATCAGGCCCATCATGAATAAATAAAAGCCAGATGGGCATGGATTATATTCACTGTATTGCACAAGCTGTTAGCTGGAGGAGTGAAGCTACCAGATACAAACACAGAAGAAAAATGGGTGTCTCCTATAAAGCACAGAGTCGCACAGGCTTTGCCTGGGTTCCTTGGATGAGTCTGTGGACTGACCTACCGTGGTGGCCAAAAAAATGGGGAGGTGGGTGGCCTATTGACAAGCCCAGGCCTGAGCTCTTCCTAAAATCTGCAGAGCCAACGTGAAGCAAGAGGAGCAGCAATGGCTCCGCTGACCTGGAGAGGGATTAAGTGATTTGCTTAAAACCTCTTAAAAATGGTTCCCAAGCCATTTGGAAGGGACAGCCACCTTCACATCGCATCCAATGAGTATAAACGGGGGATGCAGCTTGTCAGCAGCAGAACAGGCACCAGCCCACAGAGCTTTAACTAACCCCAAACTGCTCCTTCCTCCTGTAGAATAGTCCCCAGGTCCTCCAGGCTGAATAAGTTCATGGTCATTAAGAGTCTGTTGTATAATCATCATAGGAGGACACGTATCGCCGAGGGGAGCCGACCAAGGGAAGTGGCTTTGGTGTGCGGCAGAGCTGTAAGGAGAGATCTGTGCAAGCCATGACAAACAGCACCGTGCCGAAGAGACGTGCGCTGGGCTTTTGTTCTCAGCCTGTGCCAAGGCCTTGTGATAATATGGTACTTATGTTCTTTGGGATGTTGTAAAGCCATGAGCTGATCTGTATTGAACATGTCATTTGTATTCCCACGCTGTTTTTTAAGCAAATCTGTCAAATAAAACCCAAAAAAAGAATGAAAAGACGAATGCAAAGGAGTGATTACATAAGGAATTCGCTGTGCAGGCAGCCGTGGCCACTCCAGGCACCGGGGGCTTCGTGGCTTTGCTGCCCTCCAAGGGGAGGTAGAAACGACCCTGAGAGACAGCTTTGGTCTGGAATAGAGAGCAGCATCCCAGACCACTGGCTGACACCCAGACAGGGCTCAGGGCCTTCTCCAGCCGCTGGGCAACTGTGTTTGTCCGTAGGCTGCTGCTTCCCCCCCCGGCCCTCAGCATCCTCTGAGCTTCGGGGCTGCTTTGCAGTGAATCATCTCCCTCTCGACAGACAAAGGGGTGAGCTCTTTCTCGCCCTCCCTCTGGCTTTTTAGTCTGGCTTTTAAAGACCTCATCACTTCCAGGATCATTTTTTTCATGCCTTTCTGTGAATATTTCCCATTTTTGCACTTTCTGAGCACCCAGCTACCAAAAAAAAAAAAGGTGTCTACAGGGCAGATCAGCACCTGCAGCAGCAATGTGGGTCCTTCCTCAAACATGCATAGCAAGCCCCCAGCCACGCAGGCAAGGGACCTTGGGGAAAGGAAACATAAATCTGCCATCTGTGGCAATTTAGCATTTACCAGTCATATTGCACTAGGGCACTGTCACTTTGAATGAATGTTAAAGTGTTTCCTCTCTGTGGCCTGAGCAGTCTCCTTTTCCCGTCAAATTGGCCATGGCGTGCCATAATAAAATAGACATACTGGGGCTGCGAAGGGTCACTCAGGGGGGCTGACATTAACTCAGGGAGGTCCCCTTTTGAAGGAGGCATTCAATTAAAGTTTTATTGCAATTCTGCAATGTGAAGCTGCAAGGGTGAGTCTCAATAGCTGTGCTGGGATTTTAAATTAGCAGCTGAGTACAAATTTGCCAGTGATCTTGGCCATGAGCACTGAGCACTGCTCAGCTGCGGGAGCAAGGTCCAGGGAAAATACACTGGTGGCACCATGCACTTGGCTTTGCTTTCCATGACTAGCAGGATGAGCAAGTACAAGCATGGGATCACCTGGGAGCAAACGTTGTGGAAGGATGAAAGGACAGATCTGTCTTTCTGGAGCACCATGGTGAGCAGGACCGTCTGGGGGACACGGTGGCTCTGGGAGCTGGGGTTCAGACAGCACTTCTTTGAGAAATAACACTTGGGTGAGTCCTGCAATTCAGGAGGAGTTTGCAGGAAGAAAAGGCGTTGGGTTAGGCCCACTGTCTTTGAGCACAAATATTTGTGCTCTCAAGCAAGATCTCCTCCTGCAAACACTGCTGGAGATCTGGCAGCCTTCAGCCGCGAACGCACAGGCTGCACAGCGCGTTGAAGAACTCAGACAGGAGCTGAGAAATGTTTCCAAACTTGCACATTTCTTCTTTCTTATCATTTCCCATGAAACAGCAGGAAGAATCAGCCCAAACCACTGATGCAGCAGTAGCCAGAGGCATTTGGGACTTGCAGAGAATGGAGCAAAACAGGGCTGAGATCCTCTGCTACAGCTGCGGTGACAGAGATGATGATGATGACGATACTGGGCCAGGTCTGAGCGCCTGTCTCCCTGCTGGACGCAGGGCTGGGCCCTGGCTCTCCCCTGCCCGCTCATCCCTGGGAAGGAAACCGCCCTCTGGAAACGCAGCGTGTTCTGAAGGAGGAGATCCGAAGTTTTGCTGAGTACCCCGAAGTACCTAACACGTTACCGACACGCTCAAGTGCAGGTGCTTGGAGCACAGCCGCTGCTGCAGTAAAGGCAGAGGAGGGTAAGCTGTTGTAAACGAACAGGGCTCTGTGCCCGGATTTTAGCCATAACACTTTCTTTCAAAAACTCAATAAACCAGTGTTTTGCACAGGAAAAACTGTCAGACTTTTAATTACCAGCCATCGTTACTGTGTTATCATAACGTGAGTGAATAGAAGCTGCTCTGTGGCTGCCAGATGTTCACGCTCTGGCTCGTTACAGCAGCGATGAGCGCGGTGCTGCCCGTCCCCGGCTGGGAGCCAGGGTGAGGAACCCCAGTCCAGCCGCCCCGGGCACGCACAAATCTGGGATAAAGAGCTGTAAAATGTTCCAGCCTTCAGCATAAAAATAGCCTCTGCAGTTAAACCAGATGGGATAAAACCTGCAGAAGGGCAATCAGCCCTCATGCACCAGGGCACATGATGGTTGTCAGCTAAGGGTCAGGAAGAAATTTGTCCTGGGGGTGATGCTATCTAATGGACTGTGTTAGGAGTTGTAATGCTCTCTGCTGAACACTGCTGCTGCTGGAAACAGGCTACCAGATCTGATAGTCCGCAGTGTTGCTCTAATACGTTTTGCATTTTAAATATTAAACGTGGTACTAATATTGTAATTCCTAGCTGTTAAATCAGTACCATAAGTACTCTGTTACGTCAAACGCCCACCCCAACCCTCGCACGAGCCCTCGGACGCTGCAGAAACTGCCGAGGCTCTGCCTGCTCACTGCAGGAGGCCAGAGACCACAGTGGGTTTGGCTGGTTTTGGTTTTAGCCCAGTTGCAGCTTAAACTCCACGGGGCCATAAAACTGGTGGCAGCTAATTAATTCCCTGGAAGGGAACGGAGGTGCAGGGTAGGGACACCCCACGGGACCGTGCAGCCGGGCCTGGGGAGCACACCCAAGGGTATCCTTCAGCGAGGAATGAGAGCTGCGTGTAAGCAGAAGGGAGAAAAAGTACAAAACCAGGGAACTTGGATCACTTTATCCCATAGCAACAAGCCCGTTCAACAGGAGGAGTGTGTTCACAGTAGAGCCCTAAAAAAGGAGCTGTTAAAATAAACATTGGCATATCTCACACCTCCCTCTTCCCTGAAGGATGCTCTCTGGAAGCACATGTGGACAAACTAGGGAAAGGAAGAGAAGGAAAATAGTGATGAAGGGGAAGATTAGAAGTACTCTAATTAAGTGCTGAAATTAATCCTCTGTTGTCTTTCACTATCTAATATGTTTAATCATTACGGCTTCTCTGTTGTTCACTGATGAATCCACCAGTCTCTTTCAGAGCATCTGGTCATATTATTCCCTTGCTTATTGATAGATGAAAAAAACCAGGCGTTTTCTGCAGTTTTTGCCTTACATATCAAATGCCATCTTGTAGGCAGGTAACGAAGAGGCCCTGTAACCAGAGGCTCGCAGCCCACGGCGATGCTCAGCCCGTGCCCCTGCACGGCGAGGCTGTGCGTGGCCCCGTCTCGCACCCCTCACTGCACCCCAGAGCACCCCCAGCCCAAGGAGGAGATGCTGCTGTGAGAAGGGAAAATCCTGCCGGGGCTGAGAGGTGTTAGAGCAGTGTGCCATGAGCATGCTTATAAATGTGAGAATTCATCACTGGCACAGAAAAAAGGACTCTCTGCAAGCACTCTTCTAGTTTCGAGGTGGATGGCTGGTTCCACGGGTTTTTTCCTGCTTTCTGTGTGTCGCCTTGCTATGTGGAGGGATAAAAAACCCCATTTTTCTTCTTGAAACTGAAATAGCTCAGAGCTTTTATAAGCCTGTGCTGCCCCTGCTCAGGACCGCCTGGGGTGGATGCTACGAGCAGCGGAGGTCTCTTCTGTGGGTAAGCAATCTCCCTTCACTCTGAGCATGCAGCCCTCAGCAGGCAGAGCTGGGAGGATGCACACGCCGCTCAGAAACCCCCTAAATTTCCTACGTGCATGCAGATAACATCACACCCTGCCACCACGTTGCTTCCAGTGACACTGCAGATGCAAGCAGGGTCACCTATGTGTGTGTTAGTCTTCAAGGAAAGACCAGGACAATGTCACTTTGGAGTTTGCATCCCACTTGCATTTGTTCCCCTTCCTCTTTCCTCTCTTTTTGATTTTATCTTTGCATCAGCGCAGACCAAAACACCAACATGTCACCATCACCGCAGAGCAACTGAAAATGTGACATGATTAGAGATCAGGGCAATAATGAGACAGTTTATCTTCCCTACACACACAGCACTGGATGAACCACTGGGAAATAAAAAAAGCTTCAATAAATCATATTGTCTCTGCCACGGAAGTAATAACACCAGCAACCCCAGGTACAGGGAGAAGTTTGCTCTGACACCTGCTCCCGAGGCATC
The DNA here is from genome assembly GCF_031877795.1 of Strix aluco. Taxonomy (NCBI): domain Eukaryota; kingdom Metazoa; phylum Chordata; class Aves; order Strigiformes; family Strigidae; genus Strix; species Strix aluco. The sequence continues at coordinate 12,821,958 of NC_133950.1, forward strand.
GTGGCTGTGAACCAGGAGAGCCCCTGCTAAATCCTCCCGACCGCCTCCGGGCACGGCTGGAGCTGCTCCCGTGGGCTGTGGGGCTCAGTCGTGGGGCTGGGGGGGGCAGGGACATCCAGAGCCATACAAAGGCCTGGGGAGCCCCGTTCCTGTTGAGTTCACTCCTGTGCTGGAGTGTGGACTGTTTTCTTATTATTTTATGAGCTTTTACCTGGGGGAGCTGTTTAACTCTGTAATGGGGTTGTTCGCTTGAGGAAGGCTGGTTTGTAAGGGGAATTCAGTGTGTGCAATGCCAGGTTAGCCAGGCTTTTCTTTTTCTTTGCTTTTCCTTGCCAAATCACAATTTCTCACTGCAAATACAGCACAAAGAGGCTTTCTCCAAGCCCTAAACCCAACTGCATTTGGAGGAACAAAGTCTGTCAGCTGTGAGGAGACGGGAGCAGACTACAACTCCCATGAAGCGCTGAGCAATGCAGGCACCTGGCAGCTGGGTGGGGGCAGCGGGGTGGTTTGTCACCTCCATCCTCGGGCAGGACACCGTGTCCCACCAGACACTGCCGGGAGATGGCATGGCCCTCCCTGCCCCTCTAAGAGACCCATCTCTGCAGGACAGACCTCCAGCCAAATGCTGCAGGTTGGACACTCCATCTTCTCTTGCATAATCACTGGGCTGAAGAAAAGCGACTCATAACGACTTCCCACTCACATGTCCAACCCCCTGCAAATGGCTTCTTGCCCCGGTGGAACAGAATATTGTGAGACTGCCATAAATAGGTAGCAATCAAATAATGCTGCAACCCACTCCCATCTGCTAGTGCAAAATCCTGCCCAAGCAAAAGCAAGAGAGAGCTGGGAAGAATCGCTGCATCTTGCACCGTACCCTGGGCATCGGCACCTGCTTCATGTTTCGCACCCATTGTGCTGTTGGCACAAGAATTGGGTGGGCAGCACCCCTTCTGAGCCAGGAGGAGTTGCTGGTTGCAAATGAATGTGCTGGAGTGCAGACATCTGGCTGACGGAGTCATGCATTTTCTTTATAATATGATATTGGCAATGTTATATGAAAACATTGATGAAAAATGAAGCCAGATACTGAGGGAAATGTGTAAAACTTTGTAATTCAGACTTACATCACTTTGAACATGACCGTGTGGGCTTAGCTTATAAAACAGCAAGAGACCAGCTCTTCTGCTGGAAAAATTCAGCAAAAATGAGTGTAGAAGTGAGTGCCCCTTTGCAGCAGCCGCACCAACATGTGCTGGGGGGCTCTGCCCACACACTGCTACATGGCTGCTCCCACCAGCTCCTACCCTGGGGGTCCTGTCTGGGGGACATGGGGCACCCACCCATGGCCCTGAAGCAGCCAACACCTCTCAGGATCCAAATGTCCCCTGGCTCCACCTTGCCCAGGTCCTTAGGGTGGCTTTGCAGACAGTGACCTGCCCAGCTGGGCTGGCTTGGGATGAGCAAGGCGTCAATAACCCCACCATACCCCTGTGTTTGTAGGTGCTTATCTGGGTTTGTTAATGGGGTATTGGATAAATGACTTCAGCTCTGCAAAGAGAAGATTCTCTGCAGCTGTCTCAGAGGACGTGTTGCTTGTGCTGAAAGGTGAGAGCAATCCCCTGGCTCCTGGAGGGCTTGGGGTGGCTGCAGGATGAGGGGGGCTGCTCTCTTCTGGGATAAACAGCTAAGGCAGAAAGAAAAAAAAAAAAAAGAGTTAATCACAAGAAGCCTTTTCACCTGCTTTCTCTGGCACTTCTGTTGTAGCAACATAAGCTCTGGTTGATCTATGGTGAGTCCCTCAGATGAGAGGGGAGGGAGAGGCAGGGTCAGCTCCACTCACACCCCCACCCTCTGCCCCCAAGTGAGCCCATCATCCCTGGGGACACGTCAGGGCTTCTTCAGCCTGAGATGTGATTGATAGCGTGGGGATGCCCTTGCTTTTAACCTGGTGGTAATGTTATCAAAGGCACATTGGGAAAATGCGGCACTGGAGGCCTTGGGTTGGGGTCCTGGGTGCTGGGCGAGCCCCCCCGTCCCCTGCTGTGGGTTTTTGGAAGGACGGGGATGGGGGGTGCTGGGGAGCCAGTCCTGAGCGGACACCTTGCGCACGTAACGGAGAGTGCTGATTCATCTCACTGCCGCTTGAGACAAAAGAACATCTAATTAAGTCACCAGCATATAAATAAATGTACAGGGTATAACCTCAGGAGCACAGAACAGCATTGGAAAATCTCAGAAATGCACAATATGCTTTTCCTCCTCTCCAGCAGGGCCGGAGCTCACCTCTGGGACTACCCCTTTGTTTAGAAAATATCAAAGAATACAATTATTTCTTTTTCTGGTGCAGTATTAGTTTTTACGTTAAAATTAGGTAATTTTCTCTTTCCCTGCAGTTCATCCCTACCTCAGGTACACCAAGTCTTTGACAACCCTCCAAATCTAACTCAGCGTGGGGCCGTTTCCCGCTCAGTCAAAGGGTGCATGGGGTCTGCATCCCTTTTTGGAAGAGAGTGAAAAACAACAGCAAGTCCAACAAAAACAGTAAGCAAGTAATTGCCAGTGCTGCTTTAATTGCCAGCACCCTCCGGTACTAATGGGAAAGCTGATATGCCCACAGCTTCAGGACACAGCACCAATCTCTACGTTTTAATTAAGCCTCATTAAGTGGACTTCGCATTTTGCTCAGAAGGCAGCCAGAACCTGGATTAGTCCTGCAGCAGGAGTGAGGAGTGTGCTAACAAGAGCCCAGACTTGGGGTTGGGAATTGTTTAGCTTTTTTTCTGAAATGCCACACCTTTGGGACGGGGCTGTGGGGGCTCCCCCTGCACAGCCCTCTGCCCTGTCCCCGGTATCTTCCCAAGCTTTGCAAACCACTGGTGGTTGCTTGATGTTGTTTTCCCAGCCTGAGCAGGCAACTGTGGCCAGGTTGAGTCTCCCTGGCTGCTGGATGCGCACAAGCATCATCGCTTCCTTGTGGAAGTGTCTCTTTACCATAAAACTATCGATCATTACTTTTATGGCCCTTTTCCTCTTCAAGCTCTTGCTGTTAACACCCCAAAAGAGGCCTCTGTTGTGTGTTGAGCTGTAGCTCTGAAGCATACAGACGATTTGTTTTGATGGCATAACGAGGTTTATAAATTACCACCTTGGCCAGGAGCTTTGGTGTTTGTGAGAAAAAAAATCCCTTGGTGTCTTCCCTCTGCACACAGTGCTCATTAGGGCTTTTACCTCTGTCCTGAGGCTAACACGAACCAACGGTAAAGTAACAGGAAGAGTCCTTGCCTGCTCCTGCCTTTCTGCAGAGGGACCGCGTTGGTCCCATCCTGCTGCCCTGGAGAAGCTGGTCTTGGTGGCTGTGCCCAGTGCCCAGGAGGAGGTGAGAGTCCCTTGCCAGAGGCAGGAAGCTGATGCAGCTGGCTCCCGGGATGACCTTGCCTGCCAAAATCCGTATTTTTGAGACAGCGAAGCACTAATTATCTCCAGTGGTTTGACTGATTTAAAAAGAGAAGATCTGAAAGTTCTTGCGTTGAACGTGAGTAATAATAATGTATCCCTCTGACTGCTCCAAACAGGGGGCTGGGAGATTATAATTAAACCTGCAATCTACGTGCATACCCCACTGCTCTCCATTGCCTGACGCTTTCCGGAGGTGATGCTGCTCCAGCCCACGTCACGGGCCCACGCTGGCTGTGCAGGAGTTTTCACTGTCCCAGTCTCAGAGGCATTTGCCTAATTGCACCAGCAGTATTTTTTTTAATGTGCTTTCCCACATTGCCTACCTCTGATAAGGTCAAAACCACCTTGAGGACAGCTGCTCAGCTCTCTATTTTGGCTTTTCCTCTTCTGGGTCCAGGGAGGACACAGCTGCTCTGACCTTTTACGTAAACCTAGTTAAAGATGATCAAGAAACACACATATATTTCCCGAAGTAGTTTAAAGGAAGTGTCTGGGATGTATTTTATTTGTCATCCCAGCTCTCAAATAATCACTCACAGGGTGGCAAGGCTCTTGAATGTTTTTCACAGAAAATTAAGGTAAGTAGAGAAAGGCTACCTCCAGGAAGAATATCCCTGTCTAAAATTGGAATTAGAATTTTATGGCCAGAAAATAAAGGAAAGAAACAGCAACCAGCTTGCTCTGTGGTCTTCAACCAGGCTGGTTTTTTTCTTCTACCTTTTTTTTTTTTTTTTTTGAAGTTGGACCAACACTGCTGAAGATCCAAATAATTAAGACAGATTTTCTAATGGGTTCTTGCAAGGCCTAAGTTCGGAACAACCGCGTTGTTGTGACATGATGGAGGCTTCCATGGGCTTGGCCTCAGATGTGAGGCCAGGAGCTACAAAATGCTGCTGAGTCCCCCTGTGAGGTCCCTGCTCAGCACCAAGCCTGGCTGCAGGTGCAAGCCATGGCCACCTCCACCAACGCGACGATCTCCAACGCTGGCCTGCAAGGGAGGAACCAGATTTGGGAACCGGTGACTGCAGAAAGCTACACTGACCCATTTTCCTCTGGATGATGGATACAGGGACTGGTAAAAGCTCCATAGCAACTGGATGTGCACAGTTTAATTATGAAATCCCTATGGTGCTCCCTTGCAAAGATAAATGGATCCAGGATATTTTCACCTCTTTCAGCCATTAAAAGCCTCTATATTTAGAAGGTCCTATTCCGCTTTGCGGTGTGCCAGGCAGCAGCGCAGCTTGAGGAAGGACAACGCTTTGGATGAGTATGTCTAGGTCAACGCATAGCATGTCCTTCCAGGAAGGTTTGTAAGCCTGAGGGGTCTGGTTGTCATTGTATGGCACTTCAGGTGGCCATCTTCTCCCACGCAAAGCCAGCGCTAGGCACTCTAGATCATGGTGGTGGTATTCCACACCTATTTGACTCCAGAGCAAATAATACTGTGTATAACAGAGAACCCAATAACCCCATCCCAGGCGTTAATCCCAGATGGGGAGACAGATCCAACAGTGGTGCTGGATCAGTGTGTATCACCCATGAAAGATTTGAGAAAGACAAGGCAATAGCAGAAATGTATTGTTGAGACTATTTTTTTAACATTCGGGTCCTTTCTTAGTTGTCTTTTGTTTAAGCTCTCCACAACAGCTCAGGTCAGCTCTTATTATGTTCCAGCTGTCCCTCCTGTCCCCTGGCACAGAGTATTGAGACACAGACAGCGAGAACTTTTAGATGGCATGATAAATAAAATAGATGCTATTATTAAAGCACTGTCCTGTTTTCCGCTGCCACGGTATCTCTTGTCTTGTCTGGCTTATTGCTGATGTCTTCTGTCAGCCCAGCTTGCCTTTCTCGGGTGTATGATTTATGGTCCAGGGAGACAGAGCAGAAACATGTGAAAATTGCAAATGAGGGTGCTGGGAGGAGCAAGGCAAGACAAGAAGCTATGATAAGGATGTGCAAATGGGTCTTTCTCCCACTACCCTCTGGCAGGGGATGGTGTTAGGGACAGTGCACTCCAAGCTGGGAGGAGTAAAACCTGGAGCAGAGACAGCACTCCCCATCGCTTTCCAGGGTGAGCTTTCCAAGCTATGTGTGAATGCCTCCAGCTTGGGGTGGCATCTGATCCTAAAGGCCAGGCAACAGCCACCAATGTCCAGATCCAGCAAAAACATGACACCCAGCAGCCAGATCCTCAGCTGCTGCAAGTCTCGTTCCTTCTGCTTCAGGGAGTTTGTCCTCTTTCGTATCTCTGCAGCCCAAGATGGCTTGGGTGTAGGCAGGATACACAACCACGCAGGAGAGAAACCCCAGGACTCTGCGTGCATTAGGAAGCTGTCCTTGCTGGTAGCTCCTGCAGCTCAGCAGGATGCTATTTTCATTCCCGTGTCTGAGGCTTGTGATAATTGAAAGCTGTTCCACTCGGTCCTGCAGCCTCTCCAAACTCCACACACCTCTCACGCATCCCTCCTCCTGCCAAACCGAAACCTGGGAGGAATGCTGAAGTGCCAAACAACCAACCCTTGATTTTTGGTGCCTTTCATTGCATTCTCCATGAGAGCAGAGCTGGGGAAGGGGGCTCGTGTCTCTGGCATGCCTGGGCACCCTGTCTGCCCCCCCACTGCAGAGCAAACCCAGGTGTGTGAGTACCTGTGTGCTGGGGAGGGAGAGCGTGTCCAAAAGGTTCCCAGTAATCCTCCACAAAATTCAGGGAGAAGATGAGAAATGGGGATTTGGGTTAGTTTGAAATGAAAATTAAACCAGTGAGTCATTTCATTTCCTTGCACTGAACAGCACAGGAATTCCAAAGGCTGTTTTGAGGCAGATGCTGCTCTTTTAATCTGGTATTTTGGCCAGTTACACACACATGTACTAGTCCTGCTTGGATTACACTTTTGCATCAAGGATTACAGTCCAAATCCAGCAGTGCTTTTAGTGCCTGGAACTGGGCAAAGAAGCTGATGTTAATATATTTCAGGAGTGAAAACACAGCTGGAAGTTTAGTCATTATAAAGTATGATGCAGGATTATAATGCAAGTTGGAGAAATCAGGCATCCTGGTACATCTCCAGCTGTGCCTTTTTCTTGGGCCATGTCACCCACTCGTTGATCAGTTCTAGATAATTATTCCAGGGAAAATTTGATGAGTGGAGCCACTCTGGAATACTAATGCGGGCTGCTGTGCTTGCCCAGGGGCTCAGCACACCCTGCCACGCTGCTCTGCCACACAGGGAATCCCAGCCAGCGGCCTTGTGATCTACCTGCTGGTGAACCAGTGGAAACTTCAGTACAGGAGTCACTGCAGATATATCAATAAACACTAATATCCAAAAGTTGTCAAGAGGAACCAGGGAATTCTGTTGCTTTGGGTTCTGAATGCTCTGTTTATGCCAGTTTAACATTCAGCTGAAGAGACAAAGGTGCTGTCTATAGGTACATGTGTAAACGTGTATACAAATCACATCTAAAGATTAGATGATTCGGGGTGCCCTATGAATGTAAATTGCCATGGTTACATGGACAACATTTCTTCCTGTTGGCAGTGGGTAGATGGTTGCAGGAGATTGAGTTATGGGAACTTAATGAATTACCATTTATCAGCAGGCACTGTGTAGAATCTTAAACTGTTAGGGGCAAAATAAATGAAAGCAAGCAGTTCCTTTCTTTGTCCAGTCATCTCAGGAAGGTCTGGGTGATCAAGCAATTCCCCAGCTCCTTCTGGATGAAACCATTTGTTCTCTATAATACAAATCTGACAAAGAAGGTAATTGCTCCTGTTGGCTAAACAGGGGGGTAAATCTGTAGGAGAATAAACGCTGCCTGGAGCAGTGAATGCCAGTTGGGAAATGCAGCTATTCAAACGGCTCTGCAGCTGAGGGAGCCATCACCATGAGCAAGGAGGTACACCCAAAGCCAAAACCACCGTGCTACAGGACGTGGGGAGAGAAGGGCATTTCCCTGGCTGTGGTCTCACACCATCTTTTCTGGCTAGGGAAGGGTTAAATCTGTGCTGGCAAGGCTTGCCTCTCCACCCTCACCCCCTGCAGAGAGGGTGTTAATTGAACAGGTTGAATGGCCAAGAGATTAGCAAGTGAAACAGGTGAAAATGGAATTGATGAGAAAGAAGGCTCATTAGCTTCCACCTGCCCAAACCATGAAGTACCCCCAGGTGAGGGGCCTAGCTCCCCTGGGTGGGCCTCTGCCTTGACCACAGATGGAGCTGTGCCTGGGACCAAGCCGAGGACAGGAATAGTTCTTTGTTGGTCAGACCTGAGCAATCCTGCATCCGAGTGAGTACCACGCATCCTTGCCCTCTGTATGACCTTGATTGCATCACTTTACTTTCCTTCCTCAGTTTCCTTAAAGCAGCTCTGACCACCTGCGTGTGTCACCACCGCAGAAACATGAGACGTCCTTGTCTGAAGGACACAACCTCATCAACGTTGGCTTTCCAGAGCCTGTGCTTGGGGTTTGCTTGTGGAGGCTGTTGCAGGGACCTCTTTGAAGTTGCCTGTCATCCATCCTTCTGTCCGCTTTTGGTTACTGGTGATGATGTGACAAGGGAGAGGTAAATGTCACCTCCTCAGTGGAAAAGTGGGCTGGTTTCTCTCCATTTTGAGTGTGCATTAGTCACTGGCGTGGTTAGAGGAGGAAACCACCAGGCGCTGAGCAGCACCAGCGACGTGAGCAGCGAGGAAGGGTTGGATGTCTGAACAGTGCCAGGCTTCAAGCCCACAAGTGACAGCCTGTGTTAAATGCAACCCGGCTTCCCTTGGCAGCATTAAACTAAGCATGGCTATTAAACCCGCTTTTAATTTTAATGTGGCTAAATATAAATATTTTAACTCTTGCTCAGGACTTAGTATTAGGCATTAGCTGGAGTGGATTGCTTTCTCTAAGTGTTTTGGGGAAAAGGTTGCTATTTTTCTAGTGATTCTCTAAGAAACTCGAAAGCAGCTTGGAGTTTACTTGCAAGTGAGGTTGCACATCCTCCCTGGACCACTAGTTTCTTCTGCCAGGCCATGGGGTGTCACAAGAATCGGTTGTATGTTTGCACACAGTAATATTTGGCAAAGCTTCAGCAGTCTCCATCACTGGGGCCAGGCACCCCAGTGGTAGAGATCAACGGTGCTCAACTGAACCGTCTGAGAGCACAGTCCTTTTATTTCGTTTCTACTTGCAAGCAAAAAGAGTTCAGAATGGCTTTACCGTTGGAGAGTGAAGTGAGTTCAGTTGAGGACTGTCTTGAGTCATGTTGGGTGAAAATCACTCTGGGTAAACTTTCCATTTCAGTAGATTTAGGAAAGCAGAAATTAAACTGCTTGGGCATTTTAGATGGTGGCAGAGGTTACTAAAATATTGAAGCAACATGTCATCTGTAACTCCTGGAGGGATTGGGGAACAGAAATACCAACTGGGCAGCTTACCTACATGCCAAGAACAGAAGAGACTGCTGTCCTGCTTAGGTGGACACCCATCTTACAGCACAGGAGATGTTCCCAGGAAAGGTAGATGTCTGATGGCCAGGATGACAGATGGCAGAATTTGCTAGGGATTTGCATTCCTCTTTTTCTGGTATTTGTGACTGCCATGCTCAACAACATGCAGGTGAGAGGCAGCCCTGGGAACACCCCGCAGTGGCTGTTCTCTTGCTATAACTTTATTTAAATAGATTGTTGTTACACACATTCAATTAAAGCAAAGAACTGAAGGAAACCGTTTCCCTGTAGATTTGATGTTGGTGTGGGACAAAAGAAGAAGTTGTAATGAGACTTTACATTTTGGGATGCTGTAATCCTGCATGCCAGGACCGCTCAGGGCTGTGCTGTGTATCTGATGTCTTCTTGCTCAGACAGACCTTTCCCAGGGGAGGCTCCATCAGCCGTTCGTGGCACAGGGCACATGACACTGAGTGGCATTGGGTCCATCTAGTGGAATAATTAGGGCCAAGCAATCCGAGAAGCCATATACAAATTAAGTCATTAATTGCAATCTTGGCCTTGGCAGTCCGGCAATGAGATGCTTCTTCCCATTATTGCCAAAGAAAGAACTAAAAGCTCAGTCTAGTGCTAGCAAAGTGTGAGGCACTCTCAGCTTTCACATACGAGGTGGAGAATCCCTGGGAGAATTGGGCTCCTTGTTGCTGCCTAGCTTTAGCTATAGACAGAGTTAAAAGAGCAGCTCTATTTGCAACACAAAGAGAGATCTCTTTCAGTTTGTGTGTTCGCTTGATGTGGCCTATGGCTAAGAGATCCTGCTACAGCCAAAGGAGCTGTTCAGATCCTCCTCGAGAAGGCAACTATAAATAGGCCGCTTTGATGCATGAAGATGTTAAATGGATAACAAAGGAAGAAAAACAACAAACACGCGGTTGAAAGCGTTTACAGCTCAGGGTTGCCAGATGCAGGGCTGAGCTGCAGAAGTGAAGCTCCAGGGAAGCTGCTGTGGCAGAGGGCAGCCAGCGGGGACCTGCCAGCGGTGGGGAGCAAATCCCCTCTGGTCCTCAGCCAGCTTTGCTGCCCTGGGGCTGAGCGTGGGACAGAGGGAGGATCAGCAGTGACATGGGAATTAGGTAAGGAAACTTGCTTCTGGGTTGAAATCTTCTTCACATGAGCAATAAGGTAAGGCTTTAGCAAAACAATTAGGTTTGCAAGTGTGATTTATTTTTTTTTTTAAGATGGCTTCTTTCTATGTAGAAAGCAAAGTGCTTCTGCTGAAGTTCTACTTTGTTACGCACATGAAAAATTTGCTGTGGCAGTGGAATCAAATGCAGGAGCCACGAGGCCTTGGGAGACCCCAGCTGTCCCAGGAGAGATGAGAGCTGCTCTCCTGCACTGGTCCTCCTCTTGATTCTGGTGTCAGTCTTGGCAGCATCTCTTCCAGCTCAGGTGCAACGAAATACTCCCCTACAGCAGGCTTCTGCAGGAAAGGAGCTCAGTAGAAGTTATAATCCAAAATTGCAAGTCATATTTTATTCCTTTTTGTCACCATATTTCCTGCTTGGCAGTTAAGAACATTGCTTTCTGCTTTGCTGGGACTCCTGCACAGTGCCAGTCTTTCTCAGTCTGAGGTTAATCCGGGTCTAGAAGCAGCCTGGACTGCTCAGTTTGGTGTATCCTTTCTTGCATTCTCCCTGAGAGAATCAGCTCAAATGCCATCATGTGTGCAGGCAACCTCCTGGGACTTGGGAAGCTCAAAGGTGAGACAGTAAACCCTTAGGGACTTGCTGAGTTGGTGCTGGCAGCTGCCACATCTGGGACGGCCATCCTGCAAACATCTGGGGGCAGTGAGGGACTACAAATTAAGGCCAAACCCTGCGTACAGTCCTCTCCTTCCCCTGGAAACTCTGAGCTGCACTGGTTTTGCTGAACACTCCCATGTTGAGCCTGCCTTTTCTCTGCCTCCCTTGCAAGCAGGTGTCTAGAATGCATCAAATCTTTGATCCGTGATGAACTTTTTCCATTCTTCTCCCCAAGCCTTTTGTTTTCCTGCTGAGCCCACCACAGGTGAAGGGATGCCTCTTCTCTGCTTGCCTCCAAAAACAAGTCTGGCAGGCTGTGGAGTCCAGGTGTTCTCATTTTGCCTCTGAAATGATGCATTTTCTTTCCCAGAGAAGTGGCCACGTGTTTCCCAAATAGCTTTTAGACTTTCTTTAACCTTTTCAAACTCCTCACTAGTGGGGCCTGCTCTGTTATTTCCAGATCAGGTTGGCATTTTAACAGGAAAATAGCCTTTCTATAGAAATCATAATTTTCAGCAGCAAAAATGGATTTATTGAATAAAAGAATAGATCTTTCCATTGGGGGAATGGGAACAGCAGCTCTCCGGTGCCTACTGGGATGGCTGCTGTCTGCTTTGCTTTCTGCCTGCAGAAGAACCAGCCAGGTGGGCAACTTGCAGCTGAAAACTGGCTCCCTCAAAAGAGATTTAATTTTTCTGGAATGATTTTCTGTAAAATATTCCACCTTTTTATATTCTGTTCCAATTCAGAGCAAACAAATACAAATAAATCAACTCCAATTATTTCCCCCTCTGTATTTCCCCTAGGGCTGTACTGCGATTATGTGCAGATAAATAAATTAGGTTAAACAATGGTAAATTGTCCTGAGCTGCCTTTTATTATCAGAAAGTTGCGTTGGCAACTAAATAATTTGCTGATGTTATTTGACGTGATCCTAGTTCCTGCATCTATTCATGAGATTATTCCAAATGTTATACTGGTGCATTTAAATTAAGCATGACAGTGTTTTAGGGCTTTTTGCAATGATTGCTTATTTATTTTATTATCAATAATAAATTTAAACCAAAGCTAGGAGTCCCCACTTTCAAGGACAGTAAAACACAGAGAAGAAGCTGGTGGCACATAAACAACCCAGAAGCAGAGCTGAGCCTGTAGAAAGGCTGAAGAGAAACTGAGCTGAGATTTCTGGGTGGTTCCCCCAAATCTTTCTCTTTTGAAGCAAACTGTTATCTTCTCCAGGCTCCACAGCCATTCATAATGAAAGGAGAAGGATGATCATTCTCAAAGTTGTAATGTTGTAGCTGTGCTACGTGGGGAAGTACTTAAAGGCTTTTGGTAAACTTTAGAAGTGGTAGACTGGTAGAAAATTTGACCCTGTGGTTATTTTTAATGACAAAATTATGGTTTTATGTAGAAAGCAACTTTTACAGCCACTGCTCTCTCTTCTCTGGTATTTTTATAGTTTTTTAAATAATTACATTTATGTTGGTGTATTGTTCTTATGTAATTAATTGGTTTCATTTTCCATCCAGGCTTCTCAGGGGGAGGGAAGGAGTAGAGACAAATCACACCTTCCACTTTGGCTCTACCTGTTTTAGAATTGTCAAATATTTCCTTTCCCAAATAAGCCAGAATCCTCACAGAACTTCTGCCCTAAGGATCATGTTCATTTTCTTTGCATTACAACTGAGCAGCTGGAAAATATCCATAAAGATGCTCTTTGGGGAAGCTGTGGCTGCATGGGCAGCTCAGGGAAAGCATCTGCTGGGTGCCTGGGCTCTGGCTCATGTGGTGGACGGGTGATGGACTCAAACTGGTCTGGAGCTCATACCCCATCCCGCCGACTGTCCAAATCCCCAGCTCTCTGCCCATCCATCAGTGTGCTATATAATTGAAAAATTGATTAATTAACCAGAGAGATAACAGCCTTTCTTCCTCTGTGTATTAATTAGACTTGCATTGCTACTCTGGTCCTGGCACAAAGTTTCCAGCACCATGAATCTGAGAGCTGTATTACAGTGGTGATGGCTTCAAAGGCAAAGAATGTTCTAGTTTCCTCCATAAGATGGAATGAGTGTAATGAGAGAAAAATCCATGCACAAAATCAACTCAGATATGGATGGTGCTGATGTGCATCAAGAGTTTCACACCTTGTGACCTGTGTGCAACTGGGTGAGTGGTTTCCCAGATACCCAAAAACTGACCCTCAAGTTTCCAGGCAGGAGGTGAGGCCGGTCCTTGTGACAGCTGTTTCATCTGAGCAGGACAATATTGACCCAAATCTTATTTCCCTAGAAGATGTTGACCCTTTAGGTCTTTCCTTCCCACATGCTAGCTGGGTTACCATGCGTTTGCAGTTCCGGCAGGATGTGTAATGAAACACCTAATATATTATGACAAGTAAAGGGCTTTTCAGCGTTGTGGTTAATGTTCTTTTTCTTTCGCGTGTGTGGATGATAGATCCTCTGACGTTTTTTTCAATTACTAGGTACAGTTTTAGTGACAAGGATGCTGTTTCTAGCATTTTGTAGTAGAATCCTTATTATAATAATTATTTAAAATTAGAAGGTGAATGGAAATGCCTCTGACAGTGAAGGATTATTAGTGCTGATTAAAGCCAATGGCAGTATGGACAGGTATTAATAGACTGTTCCCTGCACATTTTTCTCTCAGCCTCTTTCTCCTGGCTTGCAAACTTTATTCTCTTGGTTGTGCTACTTTTCAGGACACTTAATAGTAATGTCAGGACCCTTGCACTCCCAGCTGGGGGGTTATTCCAGAGCAGAAGTCATCAAACTTGCCAAACAGGCCAATACTTCTCCTGCAAGCTACTGGTCTATCGTGGTCCTCTGGCACGGTCCCGTCAGCTGCAGAAGCTGATGCTCTGAAGAACCTTTGGGCGGTTTCACTGCGTGGGCTGTAGCGGCAGCAATCACTGTCCTGTGCTCGTTAACGTTTGTGGGTTGATACTTGACCTGGCATGGAGCACTGCAGGGCTTTGGGGTTGTTTGGGGGTTTTTTTGCAAGACTTTCCTGAGATCCCGCAGACCCATTACACACGCTTGTCCCATGCAGATACTACCTCCCGCTGTTGTCTGATTTGGAAATGTAATTGCTGAATTAGTAGGTCTGGACACGCATTTCCAAGTGTAACTTGCTGATTTGTTTGCCATTTTAATCTAACTCCTGGGTTTGCTTTCTCTCACTTGAACTAGAGGCACATCTTAAGTAGTGTTATGTATTGTGGATTGATCTGATCTAGTGACACCTTTTCCTTGTGTAATCAGTGTTATTTTCTCAGGGCAAGAAAGCAGACTCCTTTATTTCATGAAAGGAAAGGCTATAGACCTGTCAGAGAAGACAGCAGAGCTATAGCCCTCTGGAAACAGGGGGAAATATATAATACGGTCACTGCCATAACTGGCGCCTAAATAAAGACCAGGGGACCAAATCATCTTGGTGCAATGTAGAAGAACATGTCTGAAAAGGTGGCTGATGCAGCGCAGTGCTGAAGATCAAATGGAGTGTGCAAACAGGGAGGGCTTAGGTGAAAGCTCCGAGTAGTCAATCATGAGTGCTGGTGCCCATCAAACCTGGCGAGGCGGGTGGATGAGGACAGCAAGGAGCCGTTTCGCAGATCACAGGGGATTTAATTTACCCCGTGTTGGAAGGGCTATGAGAAGTGTGGAGTGGCAGGGCTGGGGCAGTGACGGCAGTGGGTACATGGGAGCTGTTCGAAGAGAACAAAGTGGGTGGGATGGGAGGGGAAATGCTCTTGGGAAATGGAGCAGCTCGTCTGCTGCAAGAAACAGCAATCTTCAGGCATTGCTGGGCACAGGAACTTTTTGCCAATATGATGGGCCTTCACAGGCAGGGCAAATTTTTGCTTTTAGTATTGACTTCTGCCAAGCAGGCTTGTTTCCCTGCAATCAGGGGAAGAGTTATAGCCTTGTGCCTGCTCTGGGAATCCAGCCTGCATCAGAAATGCAGGTGAGGAAGGATTCCCATCTAACTGGCTATTTCTTGGTCTCGGAGCTGAACAAAAATTTGACACAGAACCAAATCGATAACGACACATTCTGACGGCAGTGATGCTTAAGGTAAACCTTGGGATCTCTCTAGCACCAGGAGCTGCTTCTCAAGAACTCCAGGGCTTTGCCTTAGAGATAAACTGTGTGTGTGTGCACGCTTGTGTGTATATATATGGCATCGTGTAAAAGTCAGGAGATAGGTTAGGAATCATAGCTATTAAAGCCTGTGATAGAGACTGAACAAGAGTCCTTAAGTAGTACCATCACACAATGCTGTATCATTTGAACTGTCTGACTCTCTATCACTTTAACGAGTCTATAAGCCAAACATCTTTCTTGTATTTGGGCAGGGATTTGTTCTAAGCACAGATGCTGCCTGGTAAGAATAAACTGAAAACTGTGGTTAATGAATAACAGAAGATTCTTTTCTTAATTTTCTTCTTTCCTTTTGTGTTTTATTTTTTCCCCAGGCTGTGGTCTTGAGGGTCAGCATGAGGGATGGCAGCCTGCCTTTCCCAAGTCAGTGAGCATTGCTTTCAAACCAGCTTTCATTGCAATTTCAGTCTCCTGGAGCTGATACATGGTCCAGGATGTGTCCCTTTCCTGCCACAGATAGTATGGGCATGCAGGTGCAGAAAATGTGCTCTTATTTCTGCAGACTTCTGAAAAAGAGCCGTTCTGTGTGCTCCTTACCAGCTATTTACAACTCTCTCTGCTGTCTGGGTAATTTAGAGCTTTGGCTGGCGGGGCTCCAGTTGTTTGCTCTTCAGTAAGATTCTGAGTTTCTGATGTTTGGTGGCTTTCGTGTACATTGGCAGCGGAACGCTATGCGCTGCCACTGGTGGAGATCACAGAATAAAGGTGAGGCATTAGCCATTGGGAAGAATTTATTAAGCCTAGTTTAAATGCCATTTGTATTGGAAAGCCTCATTGCAGCATCACGTATCAGTGAAATGAGTTGCACCATTATGGAAACTCAAACTGGTTAATCATATGAGGTTACTGAAAGGAAAGAAAGACTTGATCCCCCAGAAAAGCAAATTAAATCTCACAGCCCACATAAGTCCTATAGAGAGGAGCATGCTCTGCTGCCTCCACCAGGCAGGAGGTGCAACGGGAAGGGCAGTGGGGAGGAGCAGGAGGGAAGGGGCAGCTCCCCTCCCTCGGGAGTAGATGGGGCAGATGCCTCCTGGTGTGTTGTCTTTGGTGGCTCCCAGAGTAAGAAAGCATCCTCTCTACTTCTGAAATACTGGTGTTGCTGCCACAGGAAACATAAGTCTCTGTGACAGAGGAAAGCTGATAGGATGCTCCTGGAATGAGGGTGACATTTCTCAAAGGTAGAATGCCTCCTCTTCCTAGTGTCAGACTGATTTATGCTCCTTGGAGACAAACCAGGTCTGAGTGCTCTTTGTATGAAACGCACGTGAGCTTGCCCATCCCCAGCTGGCTGCCAAACTCTTCATCTTGCAGTAAGTTCTGTCCTCCTGCCATGCCCTCAGGGCTTTCCTAAATCTCCTTGGCTTGTCTAGTAGCTAAAAACAAAAGCAGAGCTGACACCGGAGATCTTCCTTGAAGCCTTCCTGAAATCTAAATTAATTATGTCATCTGTGATAGTCTAGAGCCCTACCTCCAACATCTGTGAAAAAGGAAAAGTTAAAAAAGAAGGCCTGAAAATAAATGTTGAGCTCAGAAGTTGGACTGTATGTTTCCATGCTACACCTCTTCACTGAAGTTAGTATCTCTGATAATCCCCAAATCCTTCCTTTCTGACTAGCAGTTTTGCACTTAGAATTTCTTATAGAGGTTCTGGGCTGCCTTGGCTGTCCTAAAACAAATAATTGGCAGAGGGGTGATGTTTGCCCTGGTTGAAGCTCAGATGCCAGAATTGGGCACTGTGATCCCTGTGGGGAGCTGTGGGCTGAGCAGCCTTTGGGGATGAAACCTCCCTTCTTGACCACACACTGCGGACAGAGCAGAGATTGCAGCAGCGCTTTTCATCCTAAACCTCCCCAAACTGGCCTGAATTCTGCACTTCCTCTGCTTTGGCTGGAGCATTTGCTGTCCCAGGAATCAGGTGTCTCCACAAGCTAGGATTAAAAATAAATTATTAAGCAAACAACAGATTTCCCTTCCTCTCAGTTCCACCTACCAGTGTATATAATGCAAAAGGAATTTTACACATATGTCCTAGCACAGTCAATCCACACCACCCTGCACCTTCCGAAACCCTCCCAGGGCAGCAAGAGCCTCGAGGCTGCAGAAGGCTTAAACAGAAATGTGTCTATCTTCCTCCTCTCAGCGCTTTCTGTATGAAAGGAAGAACAGCTTTCCCTTCCCCCAGCCTGGGATATTAATAAAAACCTGGATTCTGGCCAAAAGTCTGCCTCCATATCTTGCTGGAGTAGATTACTTCTAGCTCATCCTTCTGTGCAGGAACAGCCCAGCACCGCCTCCGGATGACTGCAGCCCTCGGGAAAAGGCTTTGCTGGGCAGAGGAGCCTCCCTGCTGGGACCAGAGGTGATACAGGGGAGAAAGCAAAGGGCTGGCTTGGATGAAAAGGCACAATGGTCGGTCAGGTCACTTTGAGCACCAGCAAGGACATTGCTCTCTCCCTGCTCAGCACTGAGCCTTTGAGTCAGTGGTTTACGCTGTTTTATTCGTATTGTTCCTGCAGCACCGCCTTCTCTCCTCCTGGAGTAAAACATACTGTGCAGCTCAAGTTGTCAGTGGTAATGTTTCCCATCTGCAAGGACAAAAGTAGCAGAAGTCAGCTCCTTCGCCCTTCGAGACTCACCAGTTATTTGCCACTAGGAATGGCAGAGAGATTACAAGCCATTAACAGGAGGATTTTTGCCTTGTAAGGGGAAAACCACATAGGAGAAATTCAGCTCTTGCATATTTTTAGCAGCAGAAATGAAGCTTTAGATGGATGCTCTGTACAGAGCTGCTCCAAGACCATAGCCCTTCTTTGGGGTCCATTAATGGACTCTAGAGCTGCAGCCAGTGATGCCATGGAGCTGTCACTCGTGTCCTGCTCCTGACTTTCCTCCCCCCATAGAGGCATGTGAAACATCTACTGCACAGGGGCTTTTCTACATTCAGGAGCAAGAGAGGCCAAACCTTCAATGGCTGGGTGAATGCATCTTACCAGTGTAACATAGGCAGGATGCAGGGGGTTGTCTGAGATGAGATCAAGCCTAATTGATTCATATCAAATGTTTCCTCCCTAAGAGATCAGCTGGGCAAGAGGCTGGCACATGTAGGGTGAGGGATTTGTGATCAAGGAGGGGCCTTGCCACAGAGCAGGGTAAGCCGGTGGAAGAGGAAATCTTTCTCTTTAGTCCTCACCCCTCTAAAAGTGTTAGGGATTCTTTTAGAAAGGCCCATCCATCCCACTTGACAATAGAAGGTGCTTTCCCTACACACACCCCCAGCATCAGGGCTCCTAAATCAGTTTCATGGAAGTTCAGCAACTGCCTATTGTTCACTTTGTTGCAAGACTGATTGCATCCTTCCCCAGAGCTGGAAGCTTTGCAATTCAAAACTGGCTGTGCTAGCTCTGCATAGCATGACTTATGAGATGTACCATGGCCTTACCCTCAGGTATCATTCTTCCCCACCCACTTTGTCATTACCAGCTGGAGATGATGTAGCCAAAAATATTGAGAAGTCCATCTGTCTTGATCATTACAGAGAAACTTTGAGTTTGAACATCCCAAGCCACATGTTGGGGCAGGAAGAGCCATGTGCTTCAAGGAAGTTTTCTTGCATCTTTGGAGGAAGTGATGAAGTGGTGGTTACTGCCTGGAGATGGAGGGCATAAATCAGACTGGAGGGTTGGCCATTCCTTATAGCAATGAACAAATTCACAGTAGAATGAGATTTTGATGACTGCAGAGGAGTGTAATGAGAAACATGTTCCAAGAGGAGAGGTTGGAAGAGTGCCATATACCTTCAGGTTTCCCGTGGTGAACATTCTCTTTTGGTAAGTGGTGGGTGGGTCTGTTATTAGATACTGGAGTTAGCAGCCCTTACCTGAGGCCAGACATTTTGCAAAGCTTTTCTTTAAAGGTGCTGGCCCTGGAGTGGCTCAGTTTCCCCTTGGATGATAAGATCAGAGTGAAATCCCACATGAATTCTTCTGCAGCCCTCACACATCTTGCCAAGAACCACATGAAGCAAAACCAGCACTACTTTTCTGACCTCCCTCCTGGTTGGATGAGACACTGAGAGATTTCAGATAACTTTAGGGAGTGTTGTTGTTATGTCTTGTTGTAGGACTCTCGCTTAAACGTGGATGGTTGGAAGAGCAAGAAAAATGGGCATCTCTCAGTGATAAGTCAAGAGCACTTAAGGCAGACAGGAGGCAGTAAGAATGGGTGGAATGAAGCAGTGAGTAGGGTGAGGGGTCCATAGATCACCTCGGCAGAAGAAAAGAACAAGAACAGACTTTGCTCTGTAGAAGAAAAAGTTGAAGGGAAAGATAGTTCACCAAGTATGTTCAAGTTTTCCACAGAAAGGAAGAGACTTCAAATTATTTTTTTTTTTTTTTTTTACAAGTTCACTGCTCTCATGGAAAGAAATAATGGGATTAAAATAGCAGCAGAAGAAATTCTGGAGGAGAGATCAGACAAACATCTGTCAGGAATGGTTTTGGTCGAGCTGATCTTGCCTGGAGCCAGGGAAATGAACTCAATGATTTTTTCAAGGTCCTTCTACCATGTCTCCTGTGACTCAGAAGAGCCCCCTGGAGCCATTTACTTCTCTTACCCTACTGTTCTCTGTCTTTAGATGGCTAAGGTCTTCACTGAGGCTTTTTAGTTAGATACCTACAGTTAGGAAGCATGAAAGATCCCCCAAAGACTTTACAACTTCATTTTCCCCATCATGAAAGACCATATGCCTTGGAATAAGGTGAAGTCCTGCCTTTCATAGCATAGGAGATTGATATTTTTTTTTTTAAATATAAATATATATATAGGGAGAGAGACATACATATGTTGTATATGTTGCATCTCTGTCTTTCTCCAGGAGTAGCTTTGTGATGAGTGGACACAGATGAACATGCAGGATGGAGACTGGACCACTTCAAAACTCAGGGCACAAGCCAATTAAAGTGCAGCTGAACTGAAACTTTAGGCAAAGTGGCACATTATTCATTTGTCTCACTGTTTCATAAGCAAAATGCCCTGAAAGGTTAATGAAAGTGCTAGGCAAACTCAGCCAGAATGAATGTTGTGAGGCCAGATGACAAAAACAGGAGCTGGCACTTCCCAACAAGCTCAACAGTGAGAATTTGTTTAAATGTAATTAGTTGGTATAAAAAAGAACAAAAAAATCCCTCTGGAGCCAAGGCCCTGTGACTATTGCTGTGCCTTTAGATTGAACCAATACATCTTTCTGCATTCAGTTACAAGGGAGGGGAAAAAAAATCACTCTCATTTCCTCTGAGAGATGGATGAAGAAGTGTGAGCTGGTAGCTAATGCTGGTAGCTAACGCGAAGGGTCACACCATGATCAACGATTGTCTGTCTCTGACCTCGAGCAAATCCTCAAACTCTCAGCATCTGTGGTTGCCCAGGTGTCAAGTGTGCAGCATTTATATTCCCAGGGCAAGTTGTGAGATTTTTGGTATCATTTACTGAAGAGCGCTTTGGCCCCAAGTACAAAGTGCTCCAGATACACACAAATTGCCATTGTCACCAAGCCTGGCTCTGCTGGGACCTGCAGCTCTGCTGGCAAGCCTTGCTTCAGTCTTGTTCCATGGCAGCTTTGACATGTTTGCAGCCACTCTTTCCAAGTGAATCTCAGACTGACTTTTCCAGCCAGATCTTTCTTCCCTTTTTTTATCTCCCCTACTGATTTCCCAGCCAACCCACTGAGAGAACAAAATCCTGGTGACTATCCTTAAGCCATTTTCTCCCTTCCCCTTACCCCTTTTTCATTTTTTGTTCATCCTTTCTTTTGGGCAATAAAATGTCCACATCTTTCTCTGGACACTCCTGTGATATCATTATGGCACCACACTGAACAGCTGGCATGGCTTTTGGGGTATGCAGCACCCCTGATTGGTCTCAGCTTGGCTCCAAGCCATGAAGCAGTTTTGAGCCACGGCTGGTCTTATCTCCAGCTCAGAAGCAACTTCTCCATCCCTTACTCTGTCCCTCCAGGTGAAGGGATGCACCTTGACATTTCTTTTTCAAGTGGAAAACCTCTTGCACAACTCCCTGTCCTGGGGAAAGTCCATATGGGATGGAAAAAACACCCAGATTGCTGGGCTTGCCTGCTGCTGCCCAGGGGATGGTGTCTGACAGAGTTAAGGAAACAAATTGCCTTGCCAGCGCAGGTGAAAAGCTTGGGGAGCAGATGGCATGATCATTCTTCTCATTACTTTTATTGCCTTCAGAATGGGAGAAAAGCGAGTGCTTCAGGGGCTGAAGCCATCGCAGGCTGACGAATAGGTGTTGGGCCCTCTCCGGCACCTTGGCTGATGCCGTAGCTTGGGGAAAAGGGCCAGAGGTGCCACAACACGGAGGGGGGTGTTATCAGCTGGTGCCCCCTTGGACATGAAGGGTGAGGGGGGCTTTCCCTGGGAGAGAAAGAGGACAGCTTGGAGGATGCTGTAAGCCAGGGAGGACAGCGGGGGGTGATCAGAGAGACACCCACTGAAGACACTGAGGGAAGACTCCCTGGCTATATCTGTCATGAACTGAGAGGGGGCTGAGGAAATCTCTGTACATCCCCCACAGCATCACTGAACCAGAAGTACAGTGCCTTTCAGCGATGCTGTTAAACCATGTTTTGTTAAATATTGAAATATAACCTCTTCTCTCTGCTCCTTGTACTCTCCTCCCCTCCCTCCCCCACGAAGCAATGGCCTGAAAATTGCATGTTGTGGCCTGAAATTAAAACAATCTCTTTCTGGAGCCTTTCATCATTAACTGTTCATCACTTTGGAGTGCCTCCTAAGGTCAAGAGCATTTCGTCAGAGCCATTCATCAGCCAAGCGTTTGGTGCATTATCTAGGGCTGTCTCTCAGGGAAGCCAAGGTCAAGCAGTAATACACCAGTGAGGTGACCTACTCATTACTTTTGGAAACATTTTTTGTCAATGAATGGCCCTTAGTGAGCATTTAATTTAGATTTAATAAGGCATCTAATGTTTGTTTAAGAGGACACTATACCTTCAAGGTATTTGTTATAATTGGAAGGAGGATATTTACCTGCACTGTTTATTAATAAACCCCTCAGAAGATTGAAATGAAATCAGCTCTTTTTATGTCTTCTCTGGTATGCAGAGGGATGGGCCTTGTAATTACAAGAATCCCCACTCCCAGCCTGCTCCCAGAACTAAAGTCAGACCAGAGCACTGGGTCTAAGTCAGATCTGCTTCACCAGCTGTCTTCTTCACGGGGACATTCACAGGCATCGGTACCTACCAGGGTATCTACAGCCACGGGGCATGAATACATTTCCCCTGCCTTAGTCTGAGCCCCTCGTGTGCTGTGGGTCTGCCCTGCCAGGAGGAGAGGGGAAGCCCTAAATTTACTTTGAGTCCATCTCCCTCCACGCCTTTCGCTAGGCATCTGCACCAGGGAGCCAAGCCACCTCTCTCCCCCCGTTTGAAGGGTAGGCATGATATCATGAGCTGGGTGGTGACACTGCAAAGAAACTAAGTGATCTTTGCACGAGATGTGCCACGGAATATCAAAGACTCGTTGTCTTTTTATTCCTCTTCGGATATGTAAAACTCTAAGACTCCAGCAAATGGAAAAAAAAAAAATGCTTTTATGTACTCTCTCAGTTGGCGCCCTTGACAGATTTGTACACCGAAGAAACAGAGTGGTGTCAAGGCTGCAGTTAAAACCGGGACACGCTCGTCAATTGAGAGCGCAGGCAGCAATACACAGGAATATAAATTTGGGAGCAGCGCAGCCCTCCTGAGCCAGCAGCCCTGCCTGCTCTGCCGCCCTGAGCCAGGCGCTTACCCTCTGCGAGGGCAGAAAGAGGACGATCTCCCAAATGGGAGCTTCATTCTCCATGGAGCCTTGACCACCTGTATGAGGCCAGGCTCTGCCCCACACCTGGGAGCAGGCAGAGGGGCTGCTCACTCTTCTTGCTAGCAGAGCAATGAAAGCGCCAATTCCCCCGCCAAGAATTCACTTTGTTTTATTCTAGAAGGCGCCGTTGCTAAGTGAAGAACCCATCGTGTGTTATCAGTACATTAAAAAAAAATTTAGCTGATATTTAACTCTAAAATTACGTCGCCAAATAGCATATATTCATTCAGAAGATCATTAAGAAGAGTCTTAAAATGAGATGGGCTAATTTCAGGCTGCGTCTTCATGTTCCATTTTTTGGGAAGCCCTGACAATGAGATAGATGCTGGTGGGAAGATACTGGAAATGGCAATTCATTTTTAATCCCATTACCTTGACACACATCAGTTTTTAAATCAAGGGATATACCTTTTCAGATGATCCTGCTGTTATTAGGTGCTGTCTATGGCTCGGGGGGGGGGAGAATAGGTAGAATTAATTCTAAATATGTGCTATAATGTTAGATTGATTTCTTTATTAGCACCTTTTATAGTCAGTTCTCTTCATTGAAGAGCTTTGTCATATCTCCTGCTGACATAAAAAGATAGCCATGATGTTTTAAAATGAAGCTAATAAATGTAGAAATTTGTGAATGTGGGATATTTAATGGCAAATCGTTATAGATGGTCCACCAAATTGGGGAAGCGAAGACTGAATTAAGCCTCCCGAGATCTGACATCTTATTTGTAAGATAAAAAGCACAAGCAGAGGCCTGGATTGGGGACTGATGAATAATTCGGCGGTTTTACGCTAACCTTCCTGGGTTCATAATAGTTCCTTCAGTCGTGGTCTGCGTTGTTCTAAGTTGATGAATCACCACCGGGTTTCGTCATGTCTTCCCAGTACAGGCAGTGTCGCCGACTTTAACCTTTCTCCTTCACTAGTTCCAGCAAAGCACAACAAAAATTGTCTCACAGATCAGCTTGTATCCATCCAATATCCCAACGGTGAAAAAAGCAGCTACAATTTATTAGCGGCATCAGTGTATTTTACTGCTCATCGAAGAAGATCATTAATATTCTTTCATCACCTTCTACAGCTTTAAAACCTGCTTCATAGCATTGAACTCGCAGCTAACCAGGAATGAGCAAAATTCAAAATTTTTATTCTTCAGAAAATCCCTGTGTCTCCACGTTTTGGCATTGTGTCATAACATCTCTAAGGATGGTGTGTAAAAAAACAAAACCAGATTTCAGGCGCTTTGGAACATTTCATTTGCTATTTTTCCACTAGCGCATTTTCTCATTCCAAAGGTGAAATGTTTTGGAGCAGTTGATTAAATTGCCCCGCTGTCACCGGATTCTGAATCAGTTCAAGATTGGTTTAATATTGAAAAATAACATTTCCCTCCATCAGCAGGTTCCTGCCGAGGGTGGTGCCCGGGACCTTGAGGCATTCGTTATCCTTCTGCCTGGCTTAAAATCCCTTTCTCTTTTTTTTTGCATTTATGAAAATGGCAATTTCCATGGGAATATCATTCCAGTGCATCATTGCCAGCCATGGCTGCTGCTTTCCATGGACTTATTCCAGCAATGGGAGCATATCAGCAGGTTTCTCTCCCAACCCCACTGAGCTGCACCATGCAGGAGGTGGGGATGGAGGGATGGAGGCAGCCAGAAACATAGCCAAAGAGTCAGCCTTGACCTTGAGGAGCTCAGAAGGTTATTGCTGGCAGGGTGCAGGCAGGCAGAGCCTTCCTCCCCGAGGCTGGATACCCAGGATGTGCAGAAGCATTGTAAAATCCTGGGAGAGCAGGAATTTCACTTACCTCGTCTGTTTTCTCCTACTCTAGAGCACTTAGAGCTATCTTCCCTAATTGCTTTGCCTGTTGGTTTGGGCTCAGAGGTTTTTTGTGTGAGGATCTGGGCCCGTACTGCAGGAACTGGGCTGCTGATGTCTGCGGGGTGTGTTTGGAGCTCGGAAGTTATGGCTCAGGATGGTCCATGGGGGAGACGCCAGACTCCTTTTCTTCCCCACAAGCATCTCTCTGACTCTGGATCTCGTGGTCACCCCTGAGATGTCTCTGATGAACAAATCCTCTCTCTGCTCTGATCACAGATAACCCCCGGGTGCTCCCCAAATGGGGCAATGCAGCGACTCTTCAGAGAGGAAGGGGATAAAGATGTGCTCTAGCATCCTCATGGGCCACCACGTGCCAAGGGATATTCAAGGTGGGATTTCCAACAATGGAGACTGGAAAGGGGTGGTTCTCCAATGGCCAGACTGACTCCACGATCCAGTAAAATACTGTGTTTTGTAATCTGTGTGCTTGTCATGTAGATTAGTGTTCTCACAGAGCTGCAACATGTGTCTGGGTTTTAATTCTGGAAACTAACAGCAACATAGCAGGAAAGGGCATTCATCATCTTGAGTAATGGATTTTCTATGACTAATATACTTGCTCCTGCGTTCTTCAAGGGCAATGTCTTGACTCTCCCTCCTCTCTCTTCCTCCCCTTGAGTGGCGGAGGAGCACAGCCCTCTAGAGCTAACAGCAGCAAAATACTTTACATGGAGGGGAAATTGCAGTTGGTTTTGCTCCCAGCAGATCCGAGTGCAGCAGTTGCAGTAAAGCTCCGTGTGCTGCTTGTGTTCCTCTGATTAGCTGAGCAAAATGCAGACCACGTGGGGACAAAGAAATAGGTGAAGAGTTTCCCTGTGTTGCATGGTTATTGTCTGGTACCCAATGGAGGTGGATGGGGACCTGCAAGGTCTGGGTTGCTGTTGGCTGTAAATCAGCAGCTAGCAGGGGGTTGGTTTCAGCAGGAGTGAAATTGAGTTCTGCATGATTATTGCAGTAAAAACATCCCCTCCGTTAAAGCCAGATGCTCCCTCCAACAAAACGCTTTGTGGTGGGAAGAAAATGTTTTAATGTTCTCTTTGAATGGCAGGAGAGGAGAGGGCAGTGGTGGGGTGGGCATCACCTGGAGCGGTCACCTCGGTGGCTGGAGCCCGGCACCTCCATCCCCCAGGATTCTGCTTCTGCCCTTCATTGCATGCAGAAGTTAGAGTTTGGTGTTTGAGCAGAGTGAGTTGGGAAGAGGTTTCATCACCCTCATGAGCAGGAGCAGCAGCGGCATGTTGATGGATGAGCAGGGCAAAGAACTGGAAGCTGGGATTTCTGAGACACGGTCCCTGCCTCTGCCTCGCTCGGCCAAATGGTTTAATTTATCCACGACTCATTTTCATTCTGCGTAAAACCTGGGGATGTTGATACTCTTTGGCTTCACAAGACACAGTGCAAATGAATTATTATTTGTAAAGTGCTGCAGGTGCTTTGGGTGAAAGGGAATGTTGTAATTGCAAAGCAATGCTATTAAGTGGCAAATTGGATGAA
The DNA here is from genome assembly GCF_031877795.1 of Strix aluco. NCBI lineage: Eukaryota > Metazoa > Chordata > Aves > Strigiformes > Strigidae > Strix > Strix aluco. The sequence goes on from NC_133950.1 coordinate 12,848,129, forward strand.
ACCTTTTACTAAATGAACTGTGTTTCAAAACACTGCATTTGCAAAGACTGTTCCTTTGTAAAATGAATCCACTTTTTAATGTTTCTTGCTTTAATCTTAGTTCTTAAAGAAGATTTACAGTCTCATCAAGTCCTGAGAGTCAATGTTAAATTATTGTAATTTATTCCACATTATGTTATGTTAGGTTTTGCCACATATGGTATGTTACATTAATTTAGCTAATGTATGCTAATTTTGTGCTAAATTTATGTCACAGTTCCCAGATAGTATGGAGATTGATGCTGTAGAAATTAATGTAATAATAGTAATAATTAATAGTAATAATATGAAGACTTTGGCATTGCTACGTTGGAATCCCTGAATGCTCAGACTGAGTTTATTGTGGCTTTGTAGCACAACTCACTAGCTACTCAAAGAGAAAAGAAAGAGATCTTGTCTCTTCTTTATAGAGTCATATATCAGCCCCATAAAACACAATCCCAATTCTTGATAGCCCCATTGCAGCAAAAATTGTTAGTCTCTGTGGCATAGGACCTCCGAGCACAATAATCTTTTATGCCTGTAAACTCCACAACAGCTGGACATTAAATCTCTGGATTAATTCAACAAGTTTCCCTGTTTCTCTCCGCCCAGTAACCAAAGGCTATTTTTTTTAAGGAAAATACTGAGTATTTAATGGCAGGACAGGACTCTGGCTCGCTCCATCCCCGTGCTGGCATCCTGAGCGGTGCGATGCTGGGGTGTTGCTTTCCAGTTTGCCTCCAGATGTGGCTTTTGCATCTGGTCCAGCTCGGTGGCCAACGCCGGCTTCACCCTCCCACCACGCAGGGTGGCAGCTCCCGAGGGGGCTGTAAGCCTGCAGACAGCACCCACCCATGCACCCTTTTCCTTGTGCTGCCTTTTTCTGGTGTTCACCATTCACCAGATCAGTTGGGATTTTGCATGTGAAGAGTTTAACTGGTACGTTGTGGTGTGAGGAGAGTGTGGCCCCTTCCCTGGAACCCTCCAGCCCCTGCTCCAGGCTTCCCCCAGGATGCAAACACTCCTGGGTTTTCCAGGGCACATGTTACCCCAGGGAAGACAAGTGGAGACCGACCCCACAGCAGCTGGTTGCTCTTCACCCAGATTGAGCCGACAGCCAGAAATGCCCTGAACTGCATTTTCTGGCTGAAATTCCTTTTGTGCAAACTCTTCCTATTAAATCTGTCCTGCATTTATAGAGTTATTAGCGTGCACGTTAATTACAACAGGCTTTGATTAAAGGCATGGACTGTAAAAGCAGATTAACGTTGCCCTGATTTTAAGCTTTTACGTGAAACCATGTATGCACCAGTTCAGAAAAGCCCCGTTGTTTAAGGAAAAATAAATCCTGTACCTTGCTGTGGGCAGAGCCTGACCCCACCCCTTTAATCTCATGCCTCTTCACTGCGCTGAATTAATGGAAGCTCAGAAGAATTTCATCTGTTGCTCTAAGCCTTTTTGGTGTTATTATTTAAGAATATTTAATCTCAAGGACAACAGATAAATATGAAATCAGCGTGAAGCCATTTGTCCCACTTTAGTGGCTGAAATGCTGTTATTACCGGGGAGGGAGGAGGAACGCTGCATCATGAAATGGAAATGTGTGTTAAGAAGGGAAACCGCCGACAAAGCTGTCGCTGCGGGAGGGGAGCCGTGCTGAGCCCTCCAGCCCTGCCCCTGGAGAGGACACAGCCCGTCCCAGGCTTGCTTGCAGCAGAGGGTGAGAAACTGGGGAGATTTAAGGCTGTTCAAGCCAATCCCCTGAAGAAACCATGCTCTGAACTGCGCCCTCGACCTCTCTTTCCCATAAACCTGGTTTCCTCTCCCTACTTCTCCCCAGGGCATCGCCAAGCTTCTCCATCATGAGCCAGCTCTGTCCCACCCTGCTGGGAAACGTGACTTTGAGGTGAACCACACGTCCCTGTGGTGCTTCAGACTTGCTCTTTGCTATTTATAACTGCAGGGCAGCCTGGGGGTTGTTGGGTTTTTTTTAGAGACAGTGGATCTGCTGTGCAGACAGGCAGGGTTAGCTCCCCCGCGTCTGCTCCGTGGCTGCAAGGATCGTGGCTGGCACCTCTGGAGCATCCAACGCTCATGCCCGGGGTCTCTGCTGTGTCCTCTGCCTGTCGCTACCAGGCAGAAAACCCACAGAGCAGCAAAATCACTCCTTGGTCTCGTGGCAGGGACCTGCTGAGGCTGCTAATGCACGTTCCTTTATTTTTTTTCCGGAAGGGAAATGGCTTTTGTCCCAAATATGATATTTGCAAACTATTGGAAATCTGTTTCCTCAAACCCCAGGCTGATGTGAGTAATAGATTTTGAAAATTTGGTGCAGGCAACACAACCGTGCAGAATGATGAAGGGAACAATATAACTTGGCCTGAGGCCTGTGTTTCAGTAGCCCTGGAGAAACTTGCCTGGTGACAATGACAGAGATTTTATAAATGAATCTACTTGTTATTGGCAGGCAGGCAGGTGCTGTCACGGGTAGAAAAATCAGACTCCCTTTAGACACAGTCCTCTCTGTTGTACAGCGTTGGCTGACAAAATATTATTTGAAATATGTGTGTAGATATGCAACATCTTTAGAGAACTGAGGCTCACCTTCTGATCCGCCTGATTTTGGGCTCAGGCTAAAACACACCTGGAATATCCAGGGGTGCCCCTGGTTTCTCCGTTACCAGGGTGCTGGGTCTGCAGGCAGCGAGTGCTGGGCACTGCGGTGGGATGCTGGGGTTTGGTCCTCACACTCAGATTTCAAGTTATTGATGAGAGGGAACACCCCCCAAAAAGTTGTTTTATAAAAGTACAGACCAGAAGGAAGGACCCTAGCTAGGCTAGAAGTAGCTGAATTTTCTGAGCCTTGGCCTGTGCCCCAGACCATGTATCACAGACTTGGAAAGACAAAGACTTCTCTGGGTTTGTTTTTTGCTACAGATTTAGGCAATGACAACACGGTCTCAAGTAAAAGCCTCCTGCTTCCTGAGGCGTTGGTCTTGGAGGCTGCCAGGCAGCGGGAGCTCTGAAAGAGCCCTTGCTTTTTGAGAAACCAGCTCCCACCTTCACTTTATTTTGCTTGCTGGCAAGCCCTCTGATGGAAATGGATTTCAGCTCCTCCTGCCAGATGGTGATGTGAACCAAGGGCTGCAGACAGAGAATCGCCTCCAGGCTGAATTTAAAATGCCTCAGTACACTTTATTTTTGTCCAGGATGCCTTTTAAGAGCCACTCGGCTCAGCGGCAGGGAGCCATCCTGCAAGCAGTCCCCGGGAACGTGCAAGGGGCCCCTCCAGCAGAGCTTTTTGCTGCAGCAGCCTTTGGCGATGGCTTGTATTCCCCCCAGATGGCTTGTGTTCACCAGGATGGCTTGTATTCACCCAGCACAACCCAGTGCAAATGTATACAAGGACAGCTTTTTCCGCAGCCACCATGACTGTCCTGGGAAGCAGGAGCTGGGTAACAACCACCTGGTTTCCACCCAGGACCAGGCTCAGCACAGCTCTACTGCGCTGCAAGTGCCAAGAAAAACTAGAGAAATCCTGTATCTCCTTGGAATTATCTAGCAATCTCATAGCTTGTGCAGTCCAGTGCTAGAGGCCCCCCCAGGGAGGGCTGGGAATGGGTTGGTACCTGCAAAACCACTTCTCCAAAGGCTGTGGAGAGCCCTACTTGTAATGACCCATATGATGCCTGGGAAAGAGGTGTTCATCCTCAAAAGTGCTTGAGCTAAAAGGACATTTATGCAAAACAACGATCTGTTGTTTACTCAGGTTTTCTGTATTCCCCACTCTACTGCAGGTGATATTTGCTCCTGAGCAAAAGTTCCTTCTGAATTCATGTCCTGCTATGAAGTCATGCTCCTGCATTTGTGACATCAGTTGTTGCTATGGCAGCGGTGTCAAAAATTCCTCTTTTATTATTGTTTAAAGGGAATTATTCAGTACGCTCCAGATCAAAAGCATTGGGATCTTGGGATGTGCCTCTGAGCTGCAAAGAAACTCGAACAGAGCCAAAAATAGCAGTAGTTGGATAAACTGGATGACAGCCAGATTGTCCTGTGCTCGTTTTCCTGTCTACATTATTCACTGCCTTTTTTAAGCTGCAGGGAGCTAATTCAGTGTCTGAAATGAATCTTCCCAGGAGCTTTCCATGCCGCAGGCACAGCTTCGGCACTCAGCCACCTCTGCATCGTGCGGGCTGGCTTCAGCCTCCTGTCCTCACTAGCTGAGCCATGTGCTCCCCCGCACGTGTTTAACACCACTGGTTTCAACGCCAGCCGTTCTTCCGCCTCGACTCTGTTGTGACAGATGAGAAGTGGTACCCAGGACATGCTGACAGCAGCGCACTCACCTAAATGACCTGGGTTTTGATAGTGTGCAGGAAACTTCAGGGAACTCCATCCACGGATCATAGAATCATAGAATAGTTTGGGTTGGAAGGGACCTTAAAGATCATCCAGTCCCACCCCCCTGCCACGGGCAGGGACACCTTCCACTAGCCCAGGTTGCCCAAAGCCCCGTCCAACCTGGTCTTGAACCCTTCCAGGGAAGGGGCAGCCACAGCTTCTCTGGATCACAGCCATGGATGGGCTTAGGCATCCTCAGCAGCTGTCCCAAAATCCAGACGTGATGCTGTTGAAAGCCTGGAGGTGAGGCTGAGTTTAGCAGGTGATATTTAAAGCCAGTCTTGCTGGGAATATGAGGAATCACAGTTCCCAGCCCTTCCTTCCCTCCCACCTCTCTCCTGTGGCTGCTCCCAAGAGGGAGGTCACACTGGAGCCACTTGCCTTTGGGTACAAAAGTGGAGACTTTCTACTTATTTTGCCAAAACTTTTAGGAACTTCATAGCTTGGAGATTTTCAGTCTCCGTCAACATCAGCTGATATTGACCATGGGCTCAAATGTTGGGAGAGGAAAAGCAAAGTCTTGTGAATGCACACATTCATACATATACAGTGGCACCATGCAAACCTCCTTTCATTAGGCTAAAATTACTAAGGTGCAGGAGTTAAGCTGTTTGTTTAATACCTGGTCTCAAAGGTCTCTCTTCCCCCTGCCTCCTCCCCTTCCTACATCTAGCCATCCTTCAAACTGCAACGCAGAATCAGTCACTTGCCTCCTACAGCCTTTCCCCGATCACCCAGCTGAGGGGTAGGTTTGAAGTTGGCAGTTACAGTCTAATGACCATTGATTTCCAATGGCAGTTAGATACCTAAAAATAAACAAACGAATGAATGAAATACATGGTTTTGCATTCGGCCTCCTGTCCCCAAAGCCGGGGCTTTACAAAAGCTGCCTGCAGATGCAAAAGTGTTTCAGTGACTTCCCTAGAGGTCCCTTCCAAGAAGGAGAGAGGACAAAACATGCCACTGATTATGAGGATAAATGCTTCTCTTGGTAATGTGATACTCAGCACCATCTATATTCATTGCTGATAGACCGCAGTGGGTTGGCCTGGTGCTGTCCTGCTTCTATACCATCTGGAAATCTTATTTTGCAAATGGCTTTGATCCCCAAGCAGCTGGTTGGGAGTGACGCCCATGCTTCCTGACCCTCTCCTGGAGACAATCTGCATGGCTGGGTTCACTTCCCACCCATCTCACCACCTTCCCTCACTCCAAATTGTCATTCTGGGCCACCTCTCCCACAAATTGCATCTGATGTTTCCAGTCAATGCAGCTAAGGAAGACAGATGCCAATGGGATGGATATTTCACAGCTCTCCCAAGCTCCCCAACCCATTGATGTCATCTGACTTTTCTATCAATACCAAAAAGATCTCAAAAAGAGCTGGGGTATTTCAGCAATACAATACCACACATTGGTATGGCTCAGTGTGTGCAGTAGTGATTTTTAAGTAATCAAATATTTTTCATAAATGAAGGGTAATTTCTTACAAGAATAAACCTTTTCCATTAGGAAAATATAAAGTGTGGAAGATTGGGTGGTTTTGTGTGTGTGGTGGTGATTTTTTAAGGCAAAAGGTTGGAATTACTTCTCATCATCAAAAGTAGAGAGCTGTTTGGAGGCTGCATGTGAGAAAATTGCCAACTCTTATTGAATACCTTATTTACTTGCAAAGTAAAAAAGAAAGTAAATAAGAAGCCCTGCAAAATATCTGCATCTCTGGCAATTTCCTTGTATGCAATCACATACTCCACCTACGGTCTCTGCAATAAATTGTAATCCCCATCGTTTGCTTCCTCTCCTTATGTACATACATTATATTTTTGCTCAGCAGTTTTGACTTCCACCCACTTTTGTTGATGGGCGGAAGGAGGGGGAATGGAGAATAAAAAATGTTGTCATATTTTCAGCATGACAAATTGCAGTGGATATTGTATTTCTAGCTGGAATGTCCAATGATAAATAAATGTGTGTGATGTTGTCCCCCCAAGGTAGCCAATGGGCATCTGAGTGTTTTATTTCAAATTTCCCTACATACAAGGTCTGTGGCACTTTCAAGGTGAGATGGAGCTGTGAGGAAGAAGTTGTTCTGTAGGACTGTTGGAGAAAAACAATAGGCTGCCATCGAGCATTGATTTGGGTTGCTGCGCTGTTGTTGGCTTTTTCCCTATTCAATCAACCATGTCTTATAGATTATTAAAGTGGTTTTCTGTCAGGGGAACATAAAGAGGCTTCATCATTATCTGCTGAATTCAGGGCTGTTCTTTCCCATGTGAGTAAGGCCAGTAGAAACGGAGGTACTGAGGTTAGGGAGGCTGGTGCATCACCCCGTCCTGGAGCGTGACAGTCTCTGAGCATCCCTGGGGTGTGCATCCATCACAGTGTGACTGAGGACCAGCCTCCTATTTTGCTCTTGTGTATAACTAACAGGATGGTCAGTGCACAAGCTATATTTGCAAGCTCTTGGTCATGCTGCTGAACTGCACTGCAATTTACTGAAGTCCTGAATTTTCTGCCTTTGTCATCCTCCTGCCCAGATCTCTCAGCTTTCTGATGATCCAGCTCTGGGGTCAGCCACTTTGCTCCTTTCCCACAACAGGGAAGCACAACCCTGCTTGGAGTCTGGACTAGGCACTGGGCATGGTTTGAAGATGGTTCTTGGGCACATGGTGGAGGCAGGACCATGTCTGGGCATCTCTGGCTTGAAATCTCAGCTAATTCAGCCTTTTCTTCACTGCTTTCAAAACATTAATTCTGGTCAAGATTAGTTTTCCCACATCTGTGTTTTTCTGGCCGGATCCTCAGCCCACACAGCTCAGACTGCTCCATCAGCCCATCATCTTCCAAATCAAACATGTCAGCAGCGTCTCACATGAGCTGGACCTCGCTAGGTCTAATTTGCAGATCTATGGTAGCTAGATTAAAGTTTGTTAAAAAAATAATAGGCAGAAACTTCAGGGGATCAGAAGAAGTTTAAATTGAAATACTATATATAACCTGTGCTAATCCTCCCCCACTGCCAGATTTTAATTACCCAAAGATATTAAGAAAAAGCTGTGTTTTGTACCTTCAGTCTTTAAATATGATTTTAGACTTCCTTAAAGGGACAGCCCCAAGGGAGCCATTTAAATTAATACTCTGAAATGGAAACCCATTTCCTTTCTCATTGTTCTGCTCATCTATTGTGTGTGTAATTGTCCTTAGTAAGATTCCCATTGACTTCAGCTGCCATTAAATCAGACCCCAAAAGGCAGAGGCCAACCTCAAAACCCATGCAAGCAACGAAAGCACCGCTAGCACTGGCCAGGGTCCAAGCTGGAGCCCTCTCTGTCAGACACATTTAGATGGATGTGTTGGAGGATTCGTGCTATTAACTGCAGGAGTGGAAGCAGTGGAGAAATATCCCTATTCTCAGAGTGTAGCACTTCCCTGATAATTTTTACTGTGAGCTCCAGACCCATCGTTTCTTTCATGTTTGCTCTGGAGCAGTGAATGCTGGACCAAGCAAGCCCCTGTTGTTACCTCTTGGTGGTTGCGGTGGGACGTAGGCTGGCAAGCGCCACTTCTCGCTCTTGGATGGTACCACTGAATATTGTGTCAGGCACATCTGAGACTGCAGAATGGGAATTTAATTTCCAACACCAACAGTCCGGAACCAAAATTTTACAATTTCAAGCCTCAAGGGGTTCATCTTACTCACCATAAAGATTTTATGACCCAAGTCAAAAATCACTCAGCTTTATACTTTCCTCAGTCTTGTTACACTCCTTCAGCTCAGCCTCGGGCTTAGCCTGTCTTCTGAGCATCAGGAGCTGTCAAATCCATCCGTGGGCAGGGGAGGATGTGAGCACATGGGACACCAAAGGAGCTAGGGTGTTTCTAGGTCACTGGAGATGGAGGTTAAGGAGCTTACAAACCTGGTGGGCTTATTCTGTGAAATGCTGGCTTTCCCCAAACGAGCAGAAAGAGGAACTGTGCTGTGTAGTACTGCTGGCCACGACATCGAGATGTCTTACTCACAGGACACCGAGTCAGGTCCATCAAGGTGGAGGTGGGGAATTTGCACACTGCATTTCTTTCCAAGTAGTACTTCATGATGCTGTGATGGAGGGGTGTTTCAGCTGCCAAAATGTCCATGGTCTCCCTAAACTGATGAAGAAAACGTGCAAATTAGGCAGGTGTCCAGCACATGTGTTCTGTTTCTCTCAACTCCGCATCCTGACCCTGGCTGCCCCTTCCGACGGTGGTTTGGTGCTGGCTGAAAATCATTAGAAAGCTGCAGCCCTATTTCAGTAGATTTTGGAGGCAGACCAGCACATTACTCCCTGGAGCCGCCTCACTGGCTTGTTTACTTGAGCAGTTCCTGGGAAGTCACAGGAGGGACTTTAAGTCGGTCTGAGAGTCGTTCCTGTCTTCAGTGGGCTCTCCAAGGAGCCATCATCTCTGGCTGGTGCAAGGCTGAGGATGGGGCTTTATTCAGTGATTTATTGCATCCTGATTCAGGCAAAATTCCCATCAGTGACTGGGGATGTGACCTATCCTACAATTTGGTGGTGGTGCTCTTTTTTGGGGAGAAAAAGAAAAAAAGTTGTCTTTTCCCAAACCATTATTCTGCTACATGCACGAGCAATTCTGAAATTAAAGCACTGCAACTCACTCTGCAAGGGCTGTTAACTTTACATCCTAATTGCTTAATTAAGCTGTCTTGATCCAGGTAATAATTGCAAACTTTCTATCTGAGAAAGGTTTGCCGAGTTAAGCAAGAATTGATTAAACATTTATGCTTCTGACAGAGCTGCCTGCCCTTTATTTCCTTCCATTTGCTGTGAAAAGTATCTTCAAGTCAGACATCTCCCCCCTGACAGGTTTTATTTCACCCAAATTTAAGTGTGTAACCAACATTGCCCCATCGCTCGGTGCCGGGGGAGCGCCGCAAACCGCTCCCGGCACAGCCGTTCCCTCCGACCCGGGGACAGCGAAGGAACATGAAACCCAACCAGCTTTGCATTTACCTTAAAGGACAGTAAGGCACTTTAGCAACAATAAAAATAGAGTTAAGAAAAAAGTACCGACAGAAAAGGCATGATACATATTCATCTGCTGTTCTTCGGGAGTGTGCTGGGTCATGCTTTAAGCACAGATCAAAAAACCTGGTGCAAAAGCTTCTTGCCCATCTGAAAGAAAACATCGACTCCTTACGAGAGCCGAGCAGGCAGGGAGGGTGTGGGCATCGCCTCAGACACCGCCGACATGCTCTAATTCCGGAGGCATGACCTAATCCCTCGCTCCTAGCCAGAGCATCTGTGATTCAGCACAAATCGTAACGCTCTGTCCAGCAACCTGCTCAGGATAAGGGCTGCCGCCGCCACGGCTGCGCTAGGCTGAGGGGTGTCGAGTTGAAGGCGGTGGGAGTTTAGGAAGGGAGATGCAGAGTGGGTCTTGCTTTGGGGGCACTTTCTGCTTCATGGGGGGATGCAGCGTCTCGCCAGCTGGCCCGGAGGAAGGCTTTGCTCTCCAGGAGCTTTGGAGCAGCCCCACAGCAGCCCCCCTCCACGCTGCTCCTGCTGCCTGCACATATCAACCAGGCACCCCCATGTTGTCGTTGCTTTGCATCAGAAACAGGGGGGAAAGCAGAATAATCACAAAAAGGCCTTGCAGGGCTGGGGATGTGGCAGCCTGTGAAAGGCCCTGACCTTGAGCTCCTTGCAGCCCTTTATCCTTGCAAATCTCGATCACCCCGATGTGGGACCGACATGGGACACGTCGGCTCCATCAGGCCCTGCCCACTACGTTTTTTCTGAGCGTGTTTTATCACTGCTATCCCCATTTGCTTTTGTTTTCACAGCAGGATGAGGGGGTGTAATTTTTTTTCTGCCACTTAGAGATTCGGATCAGGAAGCAACTAGTTGAGGTTGATATTGTCGTGGTCTGACTTTCTGGGAGCCTTCTGAATAAATTTCCCTTTATTAGACACAAAGGCTCCCATTACTGCACCTTCGTCCTCATTACTCCCAGATAAGTGCCTACATAACCCGTTTCAAGTTCTGCTTTGGTATTCAAGGTCCCGTGTCTCTCACAGCTCCTGCTCATCTATGTGAGAGCCGGGAGGGAAATGAGAGCCTTCTCCAGCAACCGATTAAGCAACCTCCCTGTGTCTGCTGCTGTCTCCATCTCCTGCAAAACTGCTGAGCACCATAAATTAGAACCACGTGATGGATTTCCTTGTGCCTGCAAATGAGAATGGATTCCACTGATGAGTATGTTAGGTGAAAGAATATATTTCCACATTTTGTGGGGGAAAAAAAAAAAAAAAGACATTTTTAATTGTCTCCACGTTTTGAATGTTGAAGTCCTCCCACTTTCATGGGGGATTGGCACTGCTGGTCTAAATGAGAACATTTGTTCAGAGGCATTTCGGAGGAGAAATCCCTCCAACATCTTTTTTCCCATATGCATGGCAGCAGAAGTGGGTAGATCAGCGTATCTCTGAACTGAAATACCCTGGTCTGTAAATGACATCAAGGGCTGTCTGATGTACAGCTATATTCACAGTTAAATACTTTCCCTCACTCTTACTTCTCAAAGAGAGCGGGTGACAGAGCCGAAGGCCGAGTTCACATCCTTGGGTGCTTCACCACTGATCCGTGGAGCTCAAAGACTGGCTACAGGGAGGGCATCTCACATCTTGCCCCACTGGCCCTTTGAAATGCAGGGACTTTCTGAAGCTTCTAACACCATGAGACTGCAGACCTGATCTGTGTAAGTGAGTGGTGGAGGTGGGACAGCCCTTAGGAGGTTGAAATCAAGGGGAAAGCCCAGAGAGGTGTTTTATTTAGGTGACTGCAGGGAAGAGACGGGCACCTCGGCAGGGAGATGCCTCAGGGTGGTCTGGGCAGAGCTCCGGGCACAGACGAGGGGCAGGGGTAGCAGTGAGGGGCAAACAGCCCCTCTCAGCTCTCAGCTCTCGTCCCTGCTCTTTGACAGCAGGAAAAGAGACATTGGTAAGCACAAAAATACCTGTCTGGTTAATTTGGTTACCTTGCTTTTTTTTCTGCATCTTGTGGCTTCTCCCATGACCCATCGTGGCTGCTGTAGCATCGTTACAGCCCCTGGAGCGGTGGGAGAGTCAAGTGCAAAAGCTGCCTGTTTGTTTAAATTTCAAACTGTTGAAATAAGGTGGAAGATGAAAGGGGATGGAGGGAAAAGACAGGGACTGCAGTTGCTTTCCTCATGTTTGCAGGTGAAGGGAAGAGCTGGCTGAAATGCATGCAGGAGCATGAGAGAGCCTGAAGAACAAATATTCTCTTCTGCCCCTGCATGAAAAGGAAGTTTGAAGCAGTGGGGGGGATGCAGAACAATCCCCATCCCTCCTGCTCACTTCAGCTATCTAAACATCTCACAAGGTGAAAAGTATTTTGCAGAAAGCAGTGGACGTGCCATGTATTTCAAAAGCCCAAACTGCCCCCTCATGTATGAGGAGAAAGTTGTGTTGAGTACGCAGAACGAGTATCAGGACTCAGCGTTTGCTGAGTCCAGTGAGGGACAGGGGCAGGGATCTGGACACAAAAGGAGTCAGGCAGACCAAGAAGGAGGCAGAGTCCAAGGGGACAGAGCAAATCAGCTCCACCACCACTCAGCAAAAGTAGTGTTATCCACAGAGGGTCCCTCGAGCATCAGTGAGACCAGAACCGAGCTCCTGTGGACTTTAGCAAAAGAAAGCTTTGCTGCTTTTCATTTAATTTAATTTTTTTAATATTTTATTTTATTTTTCTGACAGAGACCACTGAGCATTCAGGGTAGAGGGAGGTTTAAGTGCTCGCTATCGATTTCCCCCCGTATTGATGAACTGACGAAGCAGAGAGGTTTGTGACAAGGTGAGCTCAGTCAAGGCACATGTAAAAACCAATTATTGGCTGAAGCTGAAGGTACCGGTCAGGCGAGGGCTCAGCAAAACCAGGGCATGAAACTCCAAAACCCTCAGAACTGAAAGAAATGTTGAGCAACCCCCACAGATCATCCTGTGACTCAGCCCCAAACCAGGATTTCTATTTTCTCTTATGGCAGATAACAAGAGGGCAATGTGGGATTTTGCTTTGCCTCCGTTAGCGACGGGGCTCTGAAAGGTGCAGAGCTGCAGAGGGACCATCTCCTGCAGCAGGGAGCAGGCTCAAGACCCCAGGGCTCCTCTTTATCTGGACCCCCTTGGCACTCTTGTCCTTTCCCTCTTTAAGCAGCTCCCACATGCCCATCCCCATTGACAGCCACGTTTTGGTAATCGATAGCAGGAAAGCACATCTTGCTGCCAAAGTCACAGCCACCAGTGCAAGGCCGTCAGGGTCACACACGTCCATTTAGTATCTTCCCACAAAGTCTATTGATCGGGTTTTATACACAGTGGCACATCGCCATAAAAACCCCAGGGAGCCAACGGCACGCTGTTGATTTACACCCCCCAGCCATCAGCCTTTTATAAGCATTAGGGAGTCCAGCACAAGTCCTGGCTTTCCACCGCCCCACAGACACGGCTCAGCTCTGTGTGCTGCCCCAGAAACAAACCCAGCACTCACAGAATAACGCAGAGAAGTCCGCAGGGAGAACCCCTGTCTCCCCTGGGCCATGGGGAAGTCAAAATGAGTCCCTTTTCCAACAACTCCTTCCCACTGCAGTGCCCTAAGAGCCTGCGGACACCTGCAGCCCCTTCCCCTTTTAGAGGAGAGGTCCCAAGGCCATCACAGGTACCACTGCTCCCTGGGGGATGGATGCTGCTGTGGGATTTCCAGCTGTTATCAGCAAACAACTGGGGTTGGAAAGGGAAGCACACCGGTTTGGTCGTGGTGGCATGGGAACCCCCCCAGGGAAGGCAGGAGGGGATGGGGGAGGCTGGCCAGCGCTGGGCAGTGGCAGCAGTTTGGCATGGAAAGGACCAGGGGGTTGGGGAATGCCCACTGGGATGGGATACGAGTGATGGTTACAGGGAGCATGAATTTTGTTCAGCTAAGAACAAAAAAGAGCAGCATCTATTTGCCAGTCGGGTGAGAATTTAGCTTTAAAATCCAGCCGTCAGGAATAAAATGTAAATAGGTGCACGCAGGGCAGCAAAGAAGTGATCTGATGCCTTTGATTGTTCCTGCCTGGGTCTCGTAAATCATTGCTGCCTCAATCCTGTGCCCTGCTTTCTAATTCCTGCCATTACTACTACATTTATCCACTCACATAGTTGGTTTGAATTCGAAATGTTGGTTTAATGTGGCACTGATGAGATGACAGGCATTTACAAAAAGTACAGCAGCAACCTGGTTTGTGGAGAATACACATTTTTTTTCTTCAAAACAGTAATAATACAAAAGGAAATAGCATCTCTGGCTGAACCTTCAAAGGCAATTGGAACAATTTTGCAAAAGATTTTATGCTCTCTATAATCATTTACTTATTTTTATTCTTTTGATTTCGCCTTCCCTCTGATGCTGAATGCTAGTAGGCTGTGTATGATAAAGGCCGTGCCTTGGGGGAACATGGTCTTCCACCTATTTCATGTGCAGCAATTATATGTCTAACACGAGATTGAAATCATATTTAAACCATTGACACATGTGCCTGGCTTTAGTTCTGGCTTTGAATAGAGCCCGTGGGATGTGAGTGGTACTCAGCGTATGAGACAGACCCTGGAAATCTCTCCCCACTGCCACAAGGACCATCCCTGGTGTGACACCGATGAGTGCCACCTTTGTGCAAGCTGGTCCTGGGCACCACCAGTGCCATGAGAGGCCCTGGTGAGGGCTGGCATTGGGCACAGCATCGCTGCGTTGGGCATTTACCTTGTCAGTGATGTGGGAGAGGTTACGCAGGAAGGAGCACTGGGAAGGGACTGGAGCCACGTCCCCTCACTGCTGCTCCATGTCCCGACCTCTCCCCATCTCCCCTCCCTGCCCCACATCCCCTGTGATGGTGGAGAACCAAGATGAGAGGAGAGCATCAACTGTGACGTGGGGGTGGCTGTGCCCACCCACTCTGCTCTCGGAACAGGAACAGGAATGGTCTGGAACAGGAACGGTCTGATTGAAAAGGAAAAAGAAAAAAAATTAGGATGGAGCCAGCTGGGACCAGACCCCTTTGATATCGCCGCAAAGCGGGGAATGAGTTCATCGCCCCGCCGCAGCCCCTTCCTGCTGGAGCAATCAGGCCTAAAGCACAGTTAATTTCCCATCGACCGCTGTCTCCCAGATTAAGGAAGGGCTTTTGATCAGAAGTGTCGTGAATTGCTATCACGCAGGAGGGCCGGAGCTGATCTCCTAGGATATCGATCCCGGCTCCAGGCAGTGTGGCTGGCATCACCCGTGGGCAGGGGAGCAGAGGATGCGCTGCCGAGCACAAAGCCAGAGCCAGGTGCTCTTGCAAAAGGCTTTTCCAGCGGGGTGGGGGGCAGGAGGGTGGCGGGGGGCACCTATGGGCAGGAGCAGCATCTCCCCATCGCCGCCTGCTCAGGAAGAGCTGACCCAGCTGCTCTCCCAGCCACAGCAGAAAACGCCAGGCTAGCTCATGTTTTCAAACTGAAACAAAAATAATTTTCTTCTGGAGGCTTCAGAAGGCAAAAAATAAAAGACAATATTTACATTTCCCTGTGATGTGTCACTCTGCGTGGGTTAGTCATCACTCCTCCTGCGGAGGCCCTGCAGGTAACCGAGTGACAGGAGGAGGCTGTGACTCACCAGATGGGCTACGTCTCTCCAATGTGACTTCAAACACAGGACATTAAAGAGGGATTGTCACGTTACAACAAATATCGCTCTGGATTTCCAAGCAGCAAGCGGAAAGCCTGGTGATCCGAGGAGAACTGGGTACCCAAGCACCTTAAAACCTGTTGGTGTCACCCACCGATGACTTTGCACCAACTTGTGCCTGGTCTCTGCAGTTGGGTGTAACTGTCCTCTGTGTTTTTCCAAAAAGACAAATAGCAACAAACCCTTGTGAGCTGGAGGAACTCCCTTTCCCCATGCTGAGCCACAGCGGGCGGTTGTGCACTGAGTGTTGCTCCGGGGAGTGTTTTGCCATGATGCTCATGATGCCGGCTGCGGGCACTGCGGCTTCCCCGGGTGGGCAGTCCTGGGGAGAAGCAGCAGCAGCTCGACGTGCTGAGGAACGGGCACAGCAGTGCCAGAGCTGGAGCAGCCCCAGGCACAGCAGGCTGGGGCACTGAAGGCACTAATTTGACCATTAAAACATAAGATTCCCAAAGGAATCTTAAGATTCCTACGGCACGATGTGAAGAGGGAAAGCAGGACGGGATATTTTCCAGCACCGATGTAGCAAGGGGTTCCCTAGAAGCAAACATTATCTGGGGGTCAGAGCCGGGTGCGTCTGCTCCCCCTGCCACGCTGGAGGGCTGGACGGGCTCCCTGTGTGTGCCGGGATCCACTGCTGTTGGCTTAAAAGGATTTACATCACCTTGCACCAGCTAAAAATCTCCAGCCGCAAATACAAACCTGGGAGTGCACTCAGTAATACCTCTGCCAAGAGCCTGGCGCTGGTGGCAGGTACTCAGCACTGTGCAGGAATCGGAGCCCGGGTGGCAGACCGGCCTCCAGCACCACCAGCGAGGCTTCCCGCCTGCCTCAGTTTCCCCACTTCTCCCAGAGACACCCACCGTCTGCCCCAGCCAGCAGCCAGGGGAGCCCCGGGGGACATAAAGCACCTTGAGCATTTGGCAAGGAACTTGCATGCAAACATTAATATCCACATACAGAATGATTAATTACTATTTGCCTGCTATTATTATTTGTTTTCTATCAGCATCCTTGCTCTGGTTCTCTTCTGAATCCAATTCCTGATGCCAAGCTGGGGATATTTTAGGAAATGCAGATTATATAATATTTACATCTGTGCCACTTGTTTATTTCTTTCTGTCAGTTAATTTTATTATTGCTCCTCTCTCATGAAAGCAATGATTTGCAGCGCCAAAAGCATGCTATGTGTTTTAAAGGACGCACTAATTTTAATAATTAAAAAGCTGCTGCCTTCTATCTACCCAGGCAGGGGAGGAGAGGGGCAGCAGGGGGGCGCGGGGCTCTCATACCCTCTCATTGGAAATCCTTCTCTGCACCAACTCGATGCTACCCCAAAACCGGATGGGCTTTCACACAGTAAGTTTGGTCCAGGGTCTGTGGGTTTCTCTTGGTTTTCATGTCTGGGAAAAGGAATGAAACCCCAGGAAGGGAGAACAAGTTATTAAAGAAATTTTTGAGGGCTTGAGGGAGGAGCTGGAAAACTTGGAAAATGCATTTTCTGTTGGTCAGAATCACCTTTTCGCTCGACAAATAAAAATCAGCAGTTTAAAATAAAGACCAGGTTCTGCGGGTTGGTGTTGCCAGGGAGGAGCACCCAGCCTGGAGGAAGGGTTGACGATGGAAATGCTCTTCTCTCCATCAGGCAATGCTGCCCCGGGGGCCCCAAAATGAAGCCCTGTCCCCAGGCTGGGCAGGGGGGTCCAGCCCGCAGCGAGGACAGGGACACACGGCCACCACAACTGGGCTTCGCTGGCACCGCTGCCGCAGAGAGGCTGTCTGCAGGGACAAATCATTTTGATAGAAGCCCTGTCCCCCAGCACCGGAGGGTATCCGGGTTGTCAGAATAAAGTCAATTTTGCACTTCCAGAGCATGTCTGGAGGGTAAATGCACGGTTAAAGAAGGGGTCAGGAGCAGCCCCTGCGGCACCCAGAGGTGCTGCCGGGGTGGGGTCGTGGGGTGGGGGGTCCCCACATGGCACCGCTCGCGCCGGCACCAGAACAAACTGGTGCAGACAGTCAGAGATAGCTCCGAGCATCCCGCTTGCCAGGGGATGGCAACGCAAATATAAATCAGTGGGTTTGTCTCCTTTCCAGCCTGCCTGTCGTCTCGAGCGGGGCGCTCGATTGCCTGTTAAACCCGGCTCTCATCGCGTTTCTGATCTTCCCTATTTTAAAAGCTTCAGGCATTAACCTCCAGGACTGAAGACGTACCCAGCTGCTCATTACCACTACAGAGCCACCGAGCCCTCCCTCCACCCTGCTCTATTCAGCCGCAGTGTTTGATAGCAGTCCTATAGGATTCCCTCTCTGATAACAAAAGAGGTATCTGTAGCACGTGGGGACGTATAAGACAAATAATAGCAAAAGGTTAGCAGTATTTTGTAATATAAAAACCCCTGGCACTACTACCACATCTAAGCAAGGAGTTTGACTAGCATAATCCAAAGAAAATATAAAAGATGCAAATCAAAACAGGCAGAAAGGACAGTAGGACACGCGGTAGGAGGTATTTCTCTGTGGTGCAAGCTTTTGTCAGAGGAGCAGATGTCTCGGCTAGCAGGAAGGGGAAGAGGGGATTTGTTTATTGAGGGGAAAAATAATCTTTTAATTTGGCTCATGGATCAAAATCTGAAACTTCATCCCCAAAGACCCTATTCGCCGGCATTTCTCCTCGCTGGAGCTAGCAGCAAAATTCAGCAGAGGCTGTTTGCAGCGGGCAGGGCTCTCTTCAGGAGGCCAGGTCCCCAGGAGGCCAGCGAGAGCTGGCTGGACCGTGGCTGTGCCACCAACCACCGTGACTCGGGGGACACTCTGTGGTGCCCGGCACTGCATCATCCCACACAGCCACGCTCCAGCCTAATGGAGGGTATAAAAAAAAATTGAGCATGATGTATGGCTCCCACAAGACTTGGATAATTCCTGTCTCTCCTCCTCTCCTGCCTAGTAAGTGCTGCCTTGAAAATCAGAAGGTGATGCTGCTAAGTACATTGACGACTGCTTTCCGAGACAGCCAGCCCATAATTACATGCAATGTTAAGTGCAGAAACATTTCCAAGGCTCTGCTGAGACCACAAGCAAAGGGAGGGGGAGATTGTTTTAATTGAAAAGGCATCCCCATATCTAAGCAAGCCTGTTGTTTTTCGCAGCAAGGCCAGGTCGGTGTCACCGGTGCCCGCCGTGCCGGTGACCGGGGCTGGCTGCGGCAGGGACAAGCACTGACCCTCCAGCACGGCCAGCGGTGCAGAACCGAACACCATGACCCGTTGCCGCTGGTTCAGGTGAGGAAGATGAGGGCATTTCTGAAGGGCTTTTCTCAGAACCAGCCAGCACGGCTGAAGAGCTGGCAGGGAGCCACAGACTCAGCAGTGCTGCTTCTCCATCCCTGCTGCCTGAATTAATAAGAGCTCGTTCCCAGACCCACATCAGGAGCGGTGCCCAAGCAGGTGTCCAAGCCCTTTAGAGTGCTCCCGTATCAAACCCTTGCTTAATTTGGCTGGCAAAAAATCACAGAGAGCTGTTCACCTCCTCTCCCTGCTCTCCTCGGGGGCTCGGGCTGAATATGCTGGAGCCCAGCATCCTTCTGGCAGCGTGATCTGTTCCTGCTGCTGTTAAAATTTGTCAAAAAACCCTCCTTTTCTCCAAGCAAGACCCGGGAGGACACCTCCTTGCATGCTTCAGAATCGCAGGCTCACCTGATGGCCCAAAAACAGCAAAGAAAGAAAAATCAGAGAGGGAGAACCCCCGAGCATGGGGGGGGTTGTGCCCCCGCACCTGCACACGCATCCCCGCCCAGCAGCTGCACCCCAGCGCGACATGAGAGCCCATCGCTGATGTTTTTCCATTCCTCCCATTTCCTTGAAGACAAAAATGCCAAAAATGCCTCTTTTGGAGCGCTGATGAAATGAGTTGTAACCGCTCAAAGGAACATGTTCACTGTTTTTCCCCCTCCATCCTTACAGGGCCAGGCAGGTTTATCGAGCACATCCCTGCCACCAGCCCACTGGTGCTCAGCGCCGGGACGGTGACAGCCCTCACCCCAAATATCTGCAGGGAAAATAGATGGGGCACTGAGAAGTGCAGAAACCTCAAGCCACCCTTCTTATTTTGCTTTAAACAACAGCTTGATTTCCAACCAGCTCCCCTGCTGAGCCCCCTCCAGTTTTCAACACAGGCTGACCCGACGTGCGCTGCTGCAGCTTTGTTAAGGTAAAAAAATCCTTCAAATTGTTTATGATGTTTGACAGAGCAAATGAAGTGTGCCCGCCAATACCCCCACTTGTCATTTTATATCAGGGCCGATCAAGATTACTAGGTTTTGCCGCAACCCAGCTTTCAGGCAGCAATTTCGTGGTGTAGGAGCTGACTTTTAGAAAAAAAGAAGAACCAACCAACCCAATGACTTAAAATAGCCCTCTTGATGTGCATCACATAAGAAAGCAAACAGCCTCTGCAGGAAGAAAATAAGCACAGTTGACACCACACTTCAGAGACCACTGACTACTTTTCTTGATTCCCCCAAACACATCCTACGTTGTCCATGTCAGGAGTTACGGCCCCGCGCCAGGACTGGCCGGTGCCTCTGCCCTCACCTCTGTGGCTGGGGTGTTATTTTTAAGTCTGTGGGCAGGAGCCACTGCTCCAAATGGCAAAATGGATATAAAATACCATGTGTGGGGAGGTGAGGGGCAACAGGTTCCTCCTCTGTGACTAAGACAGCGCCTGGGACGTACAGGAAGGCTCAGAGGAGGTGATTCTGCTCCTGATCTGCAACTCTTCTCTTGCATCTATTAACTTCAGTTATTGGTATTACCAAGAAAATGAATTCGTTACCTGTTATTTTCAAACAAAGAAGGGGTTAAGTTGAAAGAAGAAAAGTTTGAGTTAGAAATCTTCAAAACGGTTTCAACTTTTCTTCAGCAGGGAAAAAAATTTCTGCATTTCTTCCCATAAAAAAGCAGATTGTATTTGCCATGAATGTGCAGGCTGCAGTGATGTTCCCAAGCCTGTGTCTATGGCAAAAAAAAAAGATCTTTGCCAAAGACTTTTTTATTCAGCTCCCACACAAGCTCACTCTCTGCTTAGCAAAAAGGAATTTTCCCATTTTACAGGAGGAAAGAAAATATCTTTGCTATTATATCACAACAGTCATAGATACATACATGGGCCAAGCAATTTTCCCCTTGATAGTCCTTTCAGAGGAGGTGTTCATTTGACATAAGTTACACGTGGAAAAGTAATGAGTTATGTTAATTGAGCTCATCCTTGCAAATTGATATTGCTCCTGCAAATAGACAAAAAAATCTTAAATATGTTTGCATATCATCTGTATGGAGCTCATATCCAATAGCAACAGGGTCACGCTGTGGTTCAGCTCTCCAATCTTACTGCTAAACTAAGGGAAACTGCACTTTGACTGACGGGCGGTTTGACCTTCGTTACTGTAGGTGATAAAAAAATCCCCAGCTGGAAGGATGCTGCTGCACTATCCACTCCCCTGTACCAGCCCCATTGTACCCCCAAAACCTGGCCACAAGAGACTCCAGGATGAATTTAGACTTTGAAAGTGCAACTCTGGATGAAGGGACCAGCTTGTTCCCCTCCTCCTGCTCCCGCTCTCTCCTCCCGAGACCCAGTCTCAGTTTTCATGACCTGGTGTGGTTTTGGTCCACACTCGAGCCAAGTCGCCCCAGTACAGCCCCAGCTGGCACATCTGCCAGCAACGCCGGGCAGAGAAATCCCAATTATGGCACTAAACAGTTCTGAGACCAATTAACAGGGCCTGAACTTTAGGAGGCTGTTTAGTTGAAGAGAGTTGAAGGACATGCGCCTGACTCGGGTGCTGCTGAGCCCGGAGGCACTGGAGTGCTGAATGATAGATAATGAATTTTAAATCGCTTTGCTAACCCAGTAGCCTCACGCCCACAGAGTTTTTGCAATCGGGAGATTTTCATGTCGATGTGTGCTCTGCGAACTGGCCTAAGTCTGCGTTTATCGTGTTTACTGGTAACGTCAATGCGTGAAACACATACACCGAAGAATTATATGGATGTGTATTCAATTATGAAATTATTTATGCATGCACACATCTCGTATGCACTCATCTATACGCGCACACAGACCGGCCCCACACCCTGAGCGCCGCATCTCACCCCCGCGCTTGCTGAATGCGAGAGCGCTGAGGGTTTCAGGTGCACTAAAAGGAAAAATATATTCATCTCTGGGGATGCAAATAAGAGCATGAGCTCTTAGCTGAGATAAATGCTTCCATCAGAGCCAGCACCAGTGGTATCACTCAAAGGTGAATGCCTTTATCAAAACAGAACCCCCCCAGTGCTAAAGGACTGGGATGTCTTGAAGATATATGTGAAACAGAGGCATGGGTAGGGGGGGGATGACTTTAAGGGGGGGCAGAACCCTGTGGCAGCCCCCAGGACAGCAGGACCCCGGGATGGGGACGGGGACTGGGCATTGCAAGGTGCCTCTCTGCAGCATTCGTGCCCTCTCAGCCATGTCCTGTCACTGAATGTCCACTCGTTCCTCGGAGCAGCAGGTCACATTTTTATGAAGCCAAGAAAGTTTGCAACAAAATGACTGCTTCTAGATCCTATCGATTGAAGGGGAGAAAGATAGAGATCATTAAGTATTTAAATGGAGACAAATGAGTCTCTGTTGCTGTGACATCCAATAACCTTTCAGCCAGCTGCCTTAATTCCTAGTAAGTAAAAAAAAAAAAAAAATAGAAAAAATCATTTGTTCAATCAGTCATTAATGAAGCCATAAATCATTAGAAGAATAATTCTTCCCAAATTGAATTACTCCTTTCAATTATTTCGCTGTTTTTCCTCCTTTCCTTTCATTTCTTCATTCCCCAGGGAGCTGAGCAGAGTCAATGCATTGGAATTAGACTTAACCAGGCTGATGCTGCCTCGTAACTTCTTGACTTCTCTCTTTTCCTTTCTGGTCTCTCAGCTGTCCTTTTTCTCTGCAAACCATGGGAGGAGAAAATGAAAACCGTGATGTCAAAGCCATGGTTTCCCTTGAGGATTACTCAGTAAGGGTTGGGGTTTTTTTTTATTTACCTTTTTATGGAATGAGTCCTTCTGGAAAACAGAGAGCAGGAGCCTGTCTTTGATTTTATCTTAATGAACATTACTGATCGAGCGAACTCCAGCTCGCAGCCTTCAAACCTTATCATTCGACAAAGCTGTGCTGAGACGTGATAGAGAGGCACACTGAAACAAGATCTAATCTGTCCAACATTTCTGCACCAGTGCATCATCCCTAACGTAATCTTTACTTGTTTGCAGCCCAACGCAAACAAGGAATGTACAAGTGGCAGGTGCAGAAGCCAAATCTCCTGCAGGTCCTACTGCGCTACGTGCTTCAAGTCCCAGGGACCAAAACCAGCACGGTTATTCTATCAGGATGAAAAGGGGCATCCCCGGGGTAATTTTAGGAAAGGGTTCTCCATTTCACGTTTCCCCAAAAACACTTGTAACACATTTGTCAGCTTCTCCCCAAATCTACACCCCCTCCACGTCCATGCCAGATCTTTTCTCCAGAAATTTCATTTACTCTTCCTTTTTCCCCTGACATTCATGAAGGGGTTCAAACCAACTTCTTTGTTTCGTTCCTCATCCTCTGCACTGACCACCGTCAGCTCTCCCAGCTGTACTTGAAAAAAGTTAATTCTTAATTAAGCTCTTCCATCCTGTTTGGTATTCATTATTCTTTTCATTACTTCTTGACTCAGTTGAGTTTCTTACCTTCTTTTTATGCAACTCAGCCTATTCTCCATTCACTAAATCCTTTGAATCCCTGAATTGCATTTTTGTTATCCTTACTGTTATTGCTTACATCCTGTCTCGGCCATCGTGGCATTTAGATTTTTTTCCCTGAGGCTTAGATTTGTGTATGTGCGTGTGTGTATATGGATATATAATACATAATTTGCTGAGCAGCATACAAATTGCAGTTTCTGGGAGAATGGCAACCTGCATATTGCCAAAATGAACATCAGTGAAATATGGGAAATTAATTTAGCCCCATGAATTAGATAATTACTATTTTGCAGATTGAGAAAGTGGGGCATAAAGAGATTAAGGCCCAAGGCCCCAGTCTAGCCAAAACCCAATCATATGCTTAATTTAAAGGAGATTAGATAGTTCCCTTAAAGTCATTGCTTAATATCAGGCACACGTGGAAATGTTTTGCTGAGCAGAGCCAGTGTGGTGCTGGGACAAGGGGATGGAGGGACACGGCTCAGTGAGGAAGGGGTTGTCCAGACTCAACTCTAACAAACCTGGGCTGAAAATCAAAGGCTGACAGTTACTAGGAGTAAGAAAAGGGATGTCAGTAGGACTTGAGATCTCCAAACACGGCTGAAAGCCAGTTTGAGGCATCTCAATGTAGGCAGAGCCCATTTCTTGAACAGTTGCACCCACAGACCCATCTGAGGTCTCCTCTGGCTCCTTTGACAGAGCAACAGAGTGAATATCCAGAAGCTGAGCCCATCCCAGCTCCCAGACCCTTCCAGATTTCACCTCGGTTTTCCACTGTCCCCACCCAACATAAAGCCATTTCACACCTGTGCTGGGGTGTTGCACACTCGCAGGAGCCACCTCTCCCTCCTGCACTTTGCTTTTCTTTGAAGTCTACTTAGGTGATGATTGTTCGTTATTAAACTTCCCCCGGGGACAGCTCAAATCCGCTGTTTTTATGCTCGATTAGATTTCAGATACGCCGAGCCTGCCGCCACACTGCAGCGGGGATGCGGCACAGCAAGGCTGGATCACTCTGCTCCCCTGGGTCAGGAGCAGGGCTGGGCGAGCAGCTCGTACAGACACCCACACACCACGGCAGCCCCCGTCCTGCCAGCGCCTGAATCGCGGGGAGTTTTTAGAATTAATTGCTCTTACCTACTAATGTGTGTTAAATGCATTGAGGTTCTCAGTTAAGCAGCTTTACGAAATTATATGAGAATTAATATACTATAGACCGCTGCGTCATCAGGTTAATCCAGCCACATTTTTCCTGCTAGATGCTTGATTACGGAGGTCGTGCCATGCGTGTGAAACAGCGTGAAAACGTGCTTTTCCTACCTCCCAGGGCCCTCGACGATGGGCAAAGCTCCCTCCTCTCTTCCACTCCTGCCTGCTTTAGCTGGTTGGATGTTGCAGCGCTTGGGGCAGGGACTGTCACCCCACACATCCTCATGGGAGCCAGTAAAAACAGTCTGCGGGAAAACAACAGTAATTAGAAACCCTGGTCAGTGGGATCCACTTTGGCTTCTCCACGAGCACCCGATGCACAGGGAGAGCGTGGGAGCTGAATGTGACACATCCCGCTGCTTGGCCAGGAAAAAAACCTCAGCGGAAAGCAGGAGCCCTTGTTCCGTCAGGGCTGAAGAGGGTTGGAGCAGCCTGGCCAGGAGCTGCAGGCTGGCCGTGGAGGGGGATGATGTTGGGGGGATGATGGTCTCTCAAGAGAGGGCTTTGCACTGACGATCCAGAAGACTCAAATGCCAAATTTTAGATGTGGCAACATATTTGGTGGCCTCTCCCTGAAGTTTCACCTGCCATCCACAGCTTTGGAGCTGGCCTGACATTTTAATGCTGATTTTTTAACATTTTGAGGAAAGATGAAAGCGTGGTGAGGACATGTCCTCCTCCTATGGCAGAGCTGTAGCTGTGGGTGCCACGTACACGTCCTGAGGAGGCTGCGTGCATCACCTGTACCTGCAGTCACACACGTGTCTTCACAAGGAGCTCCCCGAGTTGCACTCAGCAATTGCCAAGGCTGCTGTGGTCCATCTAGCCTGTCATATATATTTCAAACTAATGTGCAAATACAGTTTTACATAAAATACCAGAGAGTTATGCCAGTCTTCTGGGAAAGTAATACCCATCTTAATAAAGTGTGTAAATACATATTTATTTGCTAGACTGGAACCAAAGAGGCTGTTCTGGTCTGCCGGAGAAAAGAAATACACATTTTAAGACTGCCTAGGTACATAATTACCTTAGAGAGAGAGTGAAATAAATCATCAATGTCTTCTTGCTCTCCGGGAAGGAACCATCCTGAGCTCGCCTTTAGCTCCCTTTGCTGGCAGTGAGCATCCCCAGCCACCGTGCAAATCCACCCTGTGGTATTTAGTGAGCCTGGGAGAGAAACCAGTAACAACCAGTATGCACAGTGGTAGAGCCGTCCCTTCCTCTGGGCTTTGGGGATGCCTCTGAAAACATTTGGGACTTACCCAGCACAGGATATATTTATTGCTACTGATGGAACGAGATGTCTACTCTATGGAGACAAAGTTAAGTGAAGGAGAATTGATTTAGTAAAGATACACCAGCTTCACCTGCTTCCCGATGGCGCCTGACTCATGGGGAGGGAGTCGGAAGCTCCGGGTCCCGGCTCTGAGCCAGGGCTTGGGAACTCCCCCTCCTTCCTTCCTGCCTCTGTTCCTACCCAGGACACCACCTTGCCTCCAAAAAGCAAAGCTCAACACTTTTGGGGGTTGCTGTGATTCCGTTTTATGTTAAAGTTCTGCTCGTTGTCCATAAAGAGTTAATGAATAGATGTCTTAATGAATGGCCAGTCGATGCCGATGGATTGTGCAGCCCTCCAGTCGATAACTCGCTGACAAGGTCCTTATGACCATCTGCAGCAAAAACTCCTCGTGTCTGCAATATGCTTATAACCACTATTAATTATTTATTGGTCTTTTAGAAAATGTTTGCAAGTGGGCCCCAGAATAAAAGGCTGCTGGCTCCTCTTTCTGTCTCCCTTCTCCCACTGTCCCTCTGCCACACAGGCTGCATCTCCATCCCACCCCAAGCCTGGGGCCAACTAGGGTCAGAGCCTTGAACAAGGGCACGGCTCCTCTCCTTCATTTTTAAAAGCTCTCAGCTGTTTCCTGAGCTGGTGGAAATTGGCTGTGCTCCTGGGGGAAGTGGGAGCGAGTGAGATACGCAACCCCAAATCCGCAGCGCTGTGAAAAGGCTTGAGCAACGCGGCTCACAGCACCGGGGGATGAGCAGGGAGGACGGGCACCGAGGCAGCACACAGACAGGGATAAACTTAGCAGCAGCCCTCGCCAGACTGTCACATTCACATGAACATGAAGAGGCCAAGGACTCCGTGCACAGAGATGCCCAAGTTGCTTTTTTCGAAGAGCCAGAACACACCGCGGCTGCGGCGGGGAGGTGCCAGACTGGGCTCTGTTCGAGATGCAGCCTCTGAAAAGAAAATGAATTATGCATCACGGCCCAGCCTGGAGATCATTGATGATAAATAATGCTAAGTAGGAGTTTGTTACATACTTCAGCTACAGCCTGCCCCTACGCTGACTTTTTTTTTTTTTTTTTTAAAGAGTACTGTGGATTATGGAGTACAATTTGATGTGGAAAGAAGTTGTTTTTGCAATTGATCTTTAGGCTGGAAGATTTGTCTGCCTTTGCAAGGTTCCTGGGAGCTGTTCTTCGGCTGCATCCTTCAATCATTGCTCCGAGCTGTGGGTCGAAGTGCACCCCAGGGAATTCAAACACAAATGTCAGGCAGAGCAGGGAGTTCCCTGGGACATCCACGTTGTTCAAACAAAGTAATTTTGTATTATTTCAATGGGAAAAGAGCATCAAGCTTCGGTCCCCTCCACCCCTCCCCTACAGCTCCATCCCACACTGCATGGGGGTGGGAGCTGGTGGAGCACCCTGGGGTGCTCAGCACCTCCTGGGACCCGGCCTCCCCTGCAGCCGGTGGGTGTCTGCTGCGGGTGACAGTCCTACCCCTGTGGTTCCTGACGATGGGTCCTTCTCCTCCTGCAGAAACAGGCTCCGAGCAAGCACGTCTGTGAGGACAAGGGAACGTCTCCTGCTGATCCCCACAGGACCGGGGGGGGCCCAGGATCAGGCAGGATCAGTCCCAAAGCACCAGGTCCCCCCGGGGACACAACTGCTGCAATGGGGCCATCTCCTGAAAAATAAGGTCATAAAACTGCATTGCCAATGGGGTGGGGGAGAGGGGAATCATCTGGGGTGCAAGAAAGCCCATGGACAGGCAAGACCCCCCAAACACACACCCACTGCCCCACAGCCCTGCTCACCCCATGAGGCTTTGCTAAATACTTTTAAAAAAACCGCTCCATCCCCAGTTGCCATGACCTGCCTCATCGCTGCTGTGCCTCCAGTCGCCTCCTCCATTCCTCTTCAAACCAGGAGCCCGTTTTGGCGCTCTCAGATTTATGCTGACGCTGAGGGTGCTGCCGTCCCCACCCCGCCAAGCACACTTGTGCTCAGCCTGATAACTGGGGCCAGCACCAGCGGACTGGTGCCACACAACTTGATGGAGAAAAAGGGTTTATATCCTCCCCTGTAATTATTTTTCCCTGAGTGAAATGCATACAAAGGCTTTCTGCACCTCCGCTCTGTGCTAGGCTGCTTTTAAAGCCTCTGCTCTCCCTCCAGGTCAATTTTGCTCAAACTAAAATCAGAATTAAGGTCAGCAAGCTGAGCAGCTGCTGAGGCTGGAGCACAGCAAAGGCGCTGCCCTGTACCAGGATGGGTGGGGATTTGGGAGAAGCTCCTGTCCCCACCTGCTGTTAATCCCTGACATGTTTCTTTACCCCACCTGTCTGTCTCTTGACTGCTCTCCTTTTCTGCTTCCTTTGCAATATAAAAAGTCGCAGGGTGGGAGCTGGTAAGGCAGAAGAGCATTCAAGGCTGGAGATTTCTGTTGCTGTGCTTTAATTTAAAAAAAAAAAAAAAAAGCCATTAATAGAGCTTGTCTATAAATAGTGACATCAGCCCTGTTGCCAATGGGACCCATTACAAACATACCCACAGGAGAAGTTTGTGCTCTATTTTTCCGATGTAGAGTGTAGGAAGAGCTCTAGGGCTGGGCACCTTCCATGGGGGAGATGCTGGTACACCCCCCCCATCCCTCAATTTACCTGTTTATTGAATAGAGATAAGGACATGTAACCACATTTGTGCTTTGGAAACTGTGAAAGACACCTGCAAAGGGGTTAAATAGCATCATTATAATTACTCACTCCTAATGACCACTTGCAAATAAAGGGACAGACGGTGCCACCATGCCCAACCCCTGGCGGTGCCCCAGAAGCTATGCACGAACGCAGACCAGCTGATTAAAATTCTGTATTTTCTTAACAGCTCATTGCCATTTCTGAAAACCAGATATGTAAACACAGCCTTTTCCTGGATGAAGATTTATTATACCTTCAGCACTTTGACAAGGGATGATTGACAATAAGAGCGTTGGAACCGTTCGCTGTGCTCTCGCCGCACCTCTGCCAGGCAGCTGCATCAAGAAAAGCACAAAGGAAGGAACAGGGCAGAGCTGAAAGTGGGTGTAATTCATCTGCCAAGGATAACACTTAGAGAAAGCCCACGGGCTACAGCTGCAGGGTCAGGAACTGCTTCTATCTACTGGTTTCAAAACAAGTGGGGTCTGACAGGAGCATCTGAAATAATGGGCTACGCCTTCGGCGAGGGAAAGTGCAAATGGACACGATGGTGGAGGAGCACCGGGCTGGCATTGCACCTTCCCTCCTGTCTGCTCCCCTCTGCGTTGCTCCCTGACGTGAGGAATTACCTGCTCGTCATGGTGGTAACTGGGGACATAATGGCCAGGCCAGAAAGGAGCATATCACAGGCAAACTGCCACCTGCCAGCCTATTAGACGGGGCAAAAGCAGTTATCAGAGCATGGCTGTGCCTGCACCCCCATGCCTGCCCTGCACATCTCCACAGCCTCAGGGTCACCAAATCACATGTACCCAAAACTCCTGCTATGTTCAGCAAGCCCAGAGGCCACGGTGACAGCAAGAGTGTGGCACAGGGGGGCTGTTCGTGTGGCTGTGGATGAGGTTTAGACCTTGGCAATGGACTGGTGGGGTGGGGGGAGCATCTCTTATTTCAGCAGGTTGACTCTGAATTGCTCCCTTTTATTCACCATCCCAGCAAAACAGAGGAACCCTGCAGGCTTCTTTCCATAAATCTAAATTAATTCATTCACAGCACTGGGCAGGAGAGTTTTGCACCCAGGAAGCTGAAGTAAAGGAAGCATTACAGGCTGCATTTTTCCACTCGTGCTGAAAACCTGCTGTCCCAATTGACGTCAGTGGGAGTTTTGAGCCTGCACCGGCTCTGAGCATTTAATCGTACGTGACCTCTCTGAAGAAATACAGCAAATTAGCAGCAGAGTTGAGAGCACAGCCTGGAAGTCCTGATCCCTACCTCCTTCATTTAATCGCAAGACGAAGCTTGCTCTTGATGGAAAGCAAACAGATGAGAACTGGAACAGAGCTTTGCCGTGAATTGTAAATGCTCTGACTATTGCTCAGATTTGAGTTGTTAATACCAGTTTCTCCTGGGTTCTGCTCCTAACTGATTTCCACTTCTCAGCCTGCAAGGGGATCATGCAGTACGTGGCGTTGCAAGAGCCTCAGAGCCCACGCTGCCTGGGTTTTGCCTGCTCACTGTCAATACGGAGGGACAAGCGATGTTTTGGAAGCCCAGTCTCAGCCGTCTCCTCCACCACCGTGTGAGGTATCTTCCACTTGCCTGGTACATGTTGCTTGCTGGGACTGGGGGGATCTTCATCCCTACAAATTTTAAAGGCAGCTTAACCTGCATCTGTCATAAATGCTGCCGGAGGGGCTGCCGGTCCTGCCCAGGGGCAGAAGGAGGGTCTGCTGCCCATGACCCTGTGATTTCCCCACACCCGCAAAATCAGCTTCATAATCCAGAATTAATCTGGCACATCACATTGTGTCGCGGTCACTTCATTGCATCCCTCTTCTGTTATTTTTAAGAAAGCTCCCAACAGCCTGTGGTTTGGCTCTGGGATAATTCACGGAATCAACTGACCCTCTGAGGACAACTCTGTAGTCCTGATGTAATAAAACATGAAACATAACATGTTTTTCCTGGAGAAACCTGCCGCCGTTGGTTAGATCTGGGGTTAAGGAGGCTGAGACTCCATGACACAAGCAAAATCTTCTTTTAGAAGATGCATTACTGAAGTGGTTTGTCTTGAATAGGCACTCTGCTTTTCTGTGCTTTTCTGCACTAGAGAGCAGGGAATTGACTCCGTTTCAACTACTTTAATTAAACTGAGTTAAAATCCATCAGAGCAAACTTTCCTGCTATGCCTACACGAAATCTGTTAAATGAATAAAACAAAATACAATGGCTATTACTTTCTGTCAAGTTCTACAGGATTTTCTTTTTTTAAGAGAGAGCTGAACAGCTCGTTCTGCACTAGTTAAATTCCAGCTTCCACTTCTAAGCTTTTTATTTCAAATGGATATATCTTTGTTAAACAAGCTGGGCTGAAATTCTGCCTTCTCCATCCATCTCTTAAGGAGCTTGACTGAGGCAACTGCACTGACACAACGCAGAGAGCGAGACGGAGGGTGATGGGAGCAGGGGCAGGGGCCTGCATTCACAGCAGAAAAGGAGATGTGTGCATCAGCGTGGATCCAGAGCAGGTCGGGTTTGGCTGCAAACAGCGTTTAGTGTGTCTTCTCCAATATGACCTTGTCAGTCACAAGTGACTGATCCATGGATGTAAAATGGGAAGCCGCTCCTGCTAAGTGCAAGGGCTTTTTTTTCCTTTTTTGGCAATGAAGGAGGCTCATTTATACACCCCAAGCCGTGTGTTGAATGCCAGTGGCAGTCTGGGATGGGCTGGGGTAGGTGTGATGGAGGCAACTGCCCTGCTCAGCGAGCACAGGGATGCAGGATGCTGCACTCGCGTCTTAATCACCATGGAAAGCTTTGGGAGCCATGCAGGGAAAGACTCTGCTTAAATGTAAGATGAGGCATTAGGAGACATTTGCTGCTCTTACTGTGATATGTGCCATTTCCAAAGGGTGAAAGGGCAGGTTCTTCATGCAAAGAGAAGCATATGGGATTTAAAATATGCCAACCACTGCTGCTGTGCATCTCTTAGTATCATCTTATACCACCAACCTCTGCTAGGGAGATTTCCAGGAGGATTAAACTGAAAAACCCTTTTCCAGCATCTGCTGCTTGAAGAGAGAGGGTTGCTATGGAAACCGCATCTGGCCTATTCACATGAGTTTTATAAGGAAAGAAACAAATAAAAAATAAAGCAAAAAACAACACACGCATCACACAAAACAGAGGTGACTTCGTCTGCCTTCACCAAAGAGAAAATAAGAGTAATAATGAATAATACAGCCTGGCTGTTTGTTTACGTACACGTGTTTACCACCCAGCCTTCCCAGATCTCCTCCAAAGCTGGGGACTGGGACACGGGCAGGCAGGCGTTAGTTTAGCAAAGAGAGGAGGCTCCAGGTGATACCACCCGTGTTTGTGTGTGTGGCGTGGATGCCTGCGGGCTGCCTGTGTGGCGCGGGGACAAAGGCAGGAGGGCTCCCACAGCCCAGGACTTTCAGCAGCTCGTAGAGGTGTCAGCTGTCAGACTGACTCTGGGTAGTGCTGGTGTTTAGTCACTAAACCCTCCAGCACTGGACCAGCTCCCAGGCACTGCTGGGTGCAGTGGGGTCCCCCAGCTCCCAGCCGTGGGGTCCCTTTGCATCCTGAAGCAATGAAACCCAACTGCCATCGTCCACCTCCAGTGAGGGCTGTGGGGCTTCTCTGCAGGGCTGGGCCAACGCAGCCCCTAGGGTAATCGGTGTAATAAAGCTTTTCCTGGGAAAACAACTGATATGGATCGGGAGGACCCCAGGGATTTCAGCGATGCTCCTAAAACAGTGTGAACCCCTAAAGCAGCGGGCTGCTTTCAGCACATTTTAATGATCATTTCTTGCTTCAGCCCAGCCCAACACAGGGCTGGGCCATTGCTCTTCCCATGCTGGGACAAGATGGGTTTAGCAGAAATGTTGTAGGGAAGGACAAGGCTTGGGCCCACACTGGGTGAGGCACCAGCCGTTCTTCACCTTTTCTTCACCAGTTCCAGTGTGTCCTTGGGAAGGGTTTTATTTTTAACTGCTTGACAGCACTGGAGAAATGTTGATGAATGCTCTTTGGAGCCAATCTTTTTATCAGCTTGATTTGTATTTCAGGGCAGAACAGCAGATATCAGTGATGGCTCCAAGCCAGGACATTTGGACCAAGGTCTGGAGAAAGTCCGTGATGGAGCATGGCAACCTACGTGTGTGAACCTTCTTGTGATGGGGCACTGACAGCTAACCGGTTAATTGTGGCAAAGCACTGGGAAGAGGCAGAATTTTGCTGGGAAGCTGGTGCTGGCTGGGCAAACATGAGGTGCCCACGTCATCCAGCACCTTCACACCAGGGGCACCAGGAAGCCAGACCCCAAGCACCAGCAGCCCTGCTGCTGCTAAATGCGTTATAAGTTGGAGAAACGGTGGCACACAGGAGAGCAGTAACTTACTCAAGGACATAAAGTACATCTAGATCAGGCGACTGAGCCAAGCCTGATGCGTGCTGACTTCACCTTGCTGAGCGCTCCTGGGGGGGTTACTCCTCCTTCACACCCACACAGGTGGTTTTAAGGCTGAGCCAGAAAGCTGCGCCATAACCGAACCGTGGCTTGTTTCTGCGCTCACACCAGCAGGGTCATTTCAGAGATCCATTAACATCACCAAAGCCCCATTCAAGCCCAGCGTATATTACTGTTGTTTTCAGGAACACACACAATTTACCATCTGGCCTGGTACTCTTTATGCTCAGAGCTTGATGCAAATCAACATAGCTCCACTAATTGCTGGGATGCTAATGCTGCTCACACCAAGACACAGTCCGACTGAGCGGGCCAGAGCCAGCTCTGCACCGTGCTGGCACACGAGCAGCGTGACTCTCCTGCAGCCTGCAAGATACCATCGGCCCTGTGGCCCTGGTCTGTGGCTTGCCACGCAAGATTAACTTGCCTTGGGATGCTTGCAGAACCTAAAATGAAAAGGTGATAGCAACTCTGGAAAAAGGAGAAGGTGCCATGATGTGAAGAAGGAATTTAACCCTGCAGATAAGCTGGCCCACAAATACCTCAGTGTGGGGAGGAGAGGGCAGGTAGTGATAGACCAGTGTTGGGTGAGTCTTCTCTGGCAGTAGATGAGCTGAAATCCTTATCAGAGATGCAGACAGGGAGAATATGGGAGTCAGGGCAGTGTGAAATCCGGTGCTGAGGAAGCGCTGCAACAATTAGCACGTCAGAAATGGCGAGGCACCTCCGGATCGGGCAGGCTGCCTGCCCCTGGCCCTCCTGCCCACCACCTGCCTCCTCCCATGGGCACAGAGCAGGGCTGGTGCTCCAGAGGTGATGCCCAGAATAGTCACAGCCAACATCCCACAGCCCCCCCAGGGTCAGTCCTACCTCCCCGCTGCTCCAGCCCAAGCGGGGAGTTACTGTTTTGCCTGCAGCAGAGAGACTTCACTCTAACAGTTAAAAATGACCTTGTCACTGCAAATCCGTAGAGCTGTGGTCGAGCTGCAAAAGAGTAGCCAATTTGGGAACCCGAAACAAATGTATTCCCGCGGCTGGTGATTAGGAAGAGGTTCAGATTAGATGTAAGGTGCTACGTGTGTCTACACCGACTCATGGCTGTGAATCCTCAAGCATCCTCCCCAGTAACCTTCCCTTCTTTATTTTGTTCTTTCACGACTGATCAGTGATTTCTCTTCCCAGCACTTGAAGCGAGAGAATAGGAATTTCAGGGCAGTCTGCTGGACTCATTTATTCACCCGTTACCTTCTGCATGGAGGAAAAGCACCCTTTGACCTGCTCAGACCCCCTGGGACATGAGCCAGCAGCAGAGCTGAAGCCACCCTGATGTCCCTGTGGAAAAGGCAGTGGCTGTTTGCATACCCCAGAGTGGGCACACAGGCAGTGCCTGGCAGGATTGCCAAAGAAAATAGGGCTGAAAGGGTCTTCAGGGAGCTCAGGTTGTCCTGAGACCTCTCCTTGCTCCAGATTTTTGCCTGAAGTTGAGGGGATCACACATGCCATCAGGGCAGGGCCTGGGGCTCAAAGGGATGGCTCAGGCAGCTCTGGCTGGGCTGAACTGGGAGCAGTGCAAGGGGACTGCAACCTTCCCACCACCTTCATGCAAGTTGTCCATAAAGGATTTCTCATTTCCTTTCATTAGACTACTCAGACTAATTATTTCAAGTGCACTGTTACAAGCTTAAAAAAAACAAAAACCAAGCTGCTAAGGAGCCGGTGCTGTGCAGCATGGGCAGGGCTGGCAGGGCGCAGGCAGGGAGGCAGAGGTCCGGCTTGAGGGTCGAGGAGGCACCTGGTCCAGCTCCCAGTGCTCGCTCGCAGGGTCTGGCCACTCGCCAGGCTGCTGCGTATTGCCTGGTCGCGAAAGGCTCGTCCGAGGAGGATGGCACCAGCAAGGCTCCACCAAAACCAGCCAGGTTCATGCAGAAATGACCCGTAGAAGGAGCTACAGGCTGGCACCAAGGAGGATGCCTGGCTCCAGAGAGCCACGACCAGCCCGGGGCTGTACAGCTGGCTTTAAAATGTCTGCCCTCCTCTTCCCCTCTTTTTATTATTCCTTGTTCATCAGCACTGGCATTAAATCCTTTAGGAGTTTTCCACAGATCCCCTCTGAGGATGAGGCAAGGCAAGTGAGACACTTCCGTGCTGCCCCGGTGTTTGCCCAGCCCTGATTTACACCCCTTCCCAGAGAGCACATGTCGTATATTAGGGCTGAGTTCATGCTGCTCACTGCAGCAGTATTTCTCCCCCTTTCCTGAACCGTGGCCTATTTTGGAGCTAATAAATCCCCCCAGCAGCCTGCCAGACTCCTCCTGTTCAACCCCAAAGAGGGGGAAAGGGAGGAGAAAAAAAAACAGGGGAAAAAAAACCTGGCATCACCATGGCAACCTGCTCTTTCCTGATGCTGCAAAACCTTAAAGTTCCCACTCCCCATTTATCAGTCGCATTCAATCAGGCAGCGATGTCAGTCGGCATCACTGCGTGTTAGGAGCGCTGGATGCTCACGGAGAGAGGTTGTGCTTCAAAGAAGTTTTATGCATCCTCCCTCAGGCCGGCCGGAGCCACGGGTCCCTAGGTGGGCTGCTCTGTAGCTGTGTGGTTTTGGGAAGCAGAGCCACCCCCAGGGCAGGGGAGTTGTCAAGCCCAAGGGTGCCAAATGGGCTCTGTAGGGGCATGGCCCCACTTGGCCGGAGACGCAGCCCTCCCCGGCAGGTGCTGGTGCAAATCAGCCGCTGCAGGTTTGCTTGCTGCTTCACTCACCCTTCCCTTGCTCGTTATTAACCCACCTCTTGTTCAAGGAAAGATCCTCTGCAGCTCTAAGCACGACATGGAGTGTTTATTAACCCCCCTCAGCACGCACAGTCCCAGAGCTGGGGGTGCAGGGAAGCACACGAGCCCCCGTGGGGCCAGCACGCTGCAGAGCAAGCATGCCACAGCAAAACCCTCCGTGCCCAACACAGCAGGGACTTCCCAGGCTGGTGAAAGCCTCTGGAGCTGATGAAGCGAGCTGTCCCGCCGCTCATCCCACTGCCCTTGGGCTTGTGGGGACGGCAGCAGTCTCTGCAGGGATGGGCTGCTCCAGCGGATGCTCAAAAGGGCATGCCAGCTTTCATTATGTCTCGTTTATAGCTTATTACCAGCCCCGCTGTGTGGAGAAAAGCTGCCAGAGGTGTAAGGGAGGCAGCTGCGGCTCCTGGCAGGACAGCGGGATGGTGGATGGCTGTGGAGCAGCCCAGGGTGGGAGCGGGAGTGGGGCTGGGAAACGCCACTCATCCTAACGGATCTCAAAGGATGCTACAGTGAACCCCAGAGGAGCTTCCCCCACCCCGAAGCACCCACCTCATACAGACCCTCACCCAGGGTCACCCACTCGGGCACTGCCACCGTATTAACTCATCTTTCTTTACCGCAGAAGATGGTGCCCTGGAAGTGTGGCAGATGGGCCGGCGCCGAAAGAAAATTGCTTTTGCTTCGCAGCTCAGGCAGCGACGCTTTATTTATTTATTTCATACCCCCCGTATTTGCAAACCCATTTCCTCGCCCTGCAAGCAGAAAGGCGAGCGAGCGCAGCCGCTCCCGTCACCAGATGGGCACTAACGCTGCGCCCCGGCCCGCTGGCATGCCCACAGACAGCTGCCCGAAGCGGCTGCCACGCCAAGCCCCTGAATTCAGAGCGTTAATAAAGCTGGATCCCAATACTCATTTAGGCAAATGAGATGCAAGGCGTCCCCTGCTCCTCCAGCAGCCCCGGTGAGCATGGCAGGGGGCCGGTTTTCCTGCAGGTTTGATTAGCTCTCTTGGGCAGGGAACGCAGATGTTGCAGCTGGCTCTTGGTGCCCCTCCAAGACAGGCAGCGTTGAAGGCAGCAAGTGGAGTGCAAGTCTGGATGCCATTCAGGGGATTATCATTATTTAATTGTTGGTTTAAGTGAGCGCAGAGCCTTGTTGCCTCCTGGCACTAGTGTACGTTTTTGAACAAAAGCAAAGCGCTGCCCCAAAATGAGCTGGATTTGCCGTCCATCATCATGCGAGGTGGCATTGCTGCAGGGAGCTGGGCAGGGCTGGGTGCTGGGCAGGTTTAGGTGCTGAGACACAGCACTGCACAGCGCCCTCCTAGGAACCTAGAAGCCAAATTTGTGGTTTCTAGCTGTGGGCTAATTTATCCAGCGGGTGCTGAGACCTGAAGAAGGCAGCAGGTTCCCCCCTTGTTCCACCTTGGCATTACTGAAGTGGTTACTTATTTCACGAGATGCTTGACCAGACAGTTCCCCCCATGTAAAAATGGTGAAACATTTCTCTCCTTCCCAGTGCTGGCTTTTGCCAGGGTTTTGCTTTCTGCAGATCTGCAGGTCACCATTAGCTCTCAGTCCCCCTTTGTATTAAATAGTTGAGCTGTCCTTTATCAAGAGGGAAACTGAGGCACAGGCAGGATCTTCCCTTCTTGTGAACGTCCCTCTGAAACAAGGGCACCCCAGAGCAGTCCCCTCCTGTCTGCCCCTCACAGCTGAGCCATCCCCCACTGCTTTTGTGCCAGGCAGAGGCTCCAGAGCTCATCCCGTCCTGCCCCGGCCCCGGCAGCCCTTGCGGTACATGTCACCGCATCTTCCCGGGGCGTTTGCTTAACAAAGATTAAAGAAGTGCTGCTGCAAATATGTCAGTCATAAAATAACATATAAAATAATAAAAGAAATAAAGTGCTCCAGCTATCAGACCAAGTGGAAGTCTCAATTAGCAAATATATCAATCATTGATGACATCTTAAGTAGCGTTTACAGTGAGAGCATTACAAAAATGATTTGCAATTACAGCCCTGCTGCATCTTTGCTGGGAACGGAGCTCCCCGGGAAGTGCTGCTGCCTCAGGGAAGCACCATCCAGGCTCCCAGCCCAGCGCAAAGATGGGGTTCACTGGTCTGGGTGGGATTTAGGGATATGGGCTCTGCAACCCCAAGAAATGTTGTTCTCTAAAGCGTTGCCAGGACAGCGTTGTGAGGGCTGTTAAGGATGCTGAGGCACCATCGAGGGGTAACATTCGCTCCTGCCTTGGGGTGGAAGGGCTGCGCGTTGCTGGGGCAGGGCTGGGGCTGGGCACAGAGGGAGAACACGGCGCTGGGTCTCACCCAGCCTTGCTCCAGCCTCCTGCCCAGGAGGGTTTTCGCTTTGCAAAGCAACCAAACCTCTGAAAGAGCCATGTGGACAGGTCCCATCTGCTTGTTCCTGGCCCCGGTACAGGGAGAATTAGAAGCCCTGTGGCACTGGCTGCAATGAGTGGGATAATGGTCCAACACGCCCTGCCAGCATCACCCCCCTTAGGTACCCACCGCCTGCCCACGAGCTGCCCCTCGTGTCCCCCAGCCCGCTGGCCATGCCCAAGCCGGGGACCAGCCCACTGGGGAGGGAGCCAGAGATGATTTACAGCTCCACTGCTAATGCCTAAAGCCCAGGATAAAAAGGGATTGGACAAAGGCGCTGGAACATGCAGAGTCATTTATGAATATTACTAGATTACAGGCAGCTTACAGGCTCCCAGCTGTGATCAAACCCCTCCGGGCAGCCACAGCAAGATAAAGACATGTGCAACAGGAGTAAAGCCTCTCCCAAACCTCCAGCCCTGAGATGTATTTCTACACACACACAAAGAACCCTCATTGTTTGTTTGTTTGTTTGTTTGTTTGTTTTAAAAGAATTTGTTGGATTTTGCCCAAAGCCCCAGCTGCAAACATCCCATTTTGGCAATTGATTTCAGCAGCGGGAAGAATCAGAAAAGCTGCTTCTCCTTGCAGAAAGACAGCAAAACACTCTTTTTTCTTTTTTTTTTTATTAGAAACCCCAACCTCTCTTACCAAAAAAAAATTACTGAGAAAGAATCTGCTCCTTTTTGTTTTCAATCTCTTCTCTGCTCAAGCCCGTACACGTTCCTGCAGACACAGGCACTTTCCTGGAGTGATTTAACCAGCTGTGTAACAGATGCAAAGGCTGAATGGAAGGAAGATGCATGGGGAGAGCATGGTGCAGCCAAAATATTTCTGTGCTCGAAGTGCAGCCTCAGCTCCCGGGGCTCCAGCATTCCGGTGGGATGCTGGCTCTGCCCCGCGGGGCTCCGGCGTTGCTCGGAGTCACTGTACATGTTTAGATGGAGCAGAGGGGAGCAAGAGCAGCAAAGAAATCCTGGGAGTCCCCTTGCTGCGCTGGGTGCCAGCAGCTTTCTGGACTGATGAAGTCCTGCTCTCAGCTGCAAAACCCCCTTTAGCATCAGGGCTTCATGGCGGGGAGGATGGAGAGATTTCAGGTTTCCCAAAGCATGTTTCAACCCGCAGGTTTGGGCATCGACAGGAGACCGTGGTGCTGGTGGGACCTGCTGTCCTGAGACCCTGCTCACGGCCTGGCGCTGGCAGCATCCTTGCGGCACTCCCCGAGCCTGCCAGGCTGAAGGCAGCTGTGCTCACCCTGCAGCCCCCTCCCAGCTCAGCTGCCCTTCCAGCTGAGCTTACATTCACCCAGAAGTTCAGAAAGTTTATGGTAAATTTGCCCTCGGTGGTTGGTCTCGTTACAACCTTCTCCAAGGAACTGCAGTGATCAAAAGCGAGAGGGATTATTCAGAAGAGTGTAACAAGGAATAATGCGTCAGCAAGGGAAGATGGGGAGATGGGAAGTGAAAGAGTAGCCAGAATAATAACGATTTGCCCAAGGGTTTGCTTTCTGGAGCAAAAGGCTGAATTGCTGATGGGGGCTGGGGAAGCCCAGATGATGGGGGCAGCCTCGGGGTGTCCCACGCAGAACAGCGGTGCACAGCTGAGCAGCTTCGGAAGTGTTTCTGGATGTCTCCTTGCCAGGCCGTGCTCCCTGCCTGCTCCCAGCCCTCGCAAGAAGCTGCCTGAGAGCATCACGATCAGGTTTGGGCAGCCTCCAGTTATCCCCAGCGCAGGGAGCGATGCAGGCCGGAGGCCAGCGCTCGCCTCCACAGCCTCTTGGAGGGCCCGATCCTGCTCACACGCTGGGGCAGCTCGCACGCAGGCACCGCTCCCATGATCCGGCGGTGTTGTTGTGACTCCATTAACACGCAGGCACAGCCGCTAAATTACATTTAATAAATACCTAATGAGAAGATGACAGCCACTTCTGGACTCTCAGCAGTCCCTTTGCTTATTCACAAGCTCAGAAATGCACAACTCGGCTTCAATAATTGATAGTTCGCTAATGCAGAGCTCAGGGGTAGAAGAAGCCCCATTAATTACCGCTGGGCAGCTGCACGGCTCAGGCACCAAATGCCACCAAGTGAGCACTCTCGGAATGATGCTAATAAATACAGTAGCTCTGTGCACTGCAAAGCACGAGTGGGTCCTGTCTGCTCCCTCCAGAGACAGGTCAGTGGTCCAGGAGCTCAGCAGGGGACTACAGCAAAATTAAATTAAAATTAAGGTGTTTCAGGAAAACTAACCTGACTGCCGGCTCCAGTTTTGCAGTGATTTCTTGGAGGCAGGAGGGCTTGGGGCCCCAAGTGTTCAGCCCAAAGCTACCTGCTGCTGCCCACCCCTTGCTCCAGGGTGGAAATGGGTCTGAGAGGGCTCTGTTGCATTTGTCTTAGAGCAGGGCAATCATCTTTTCCGGAGTGCTTTTTGAGTCACTTGATTTATGGCCAGTAGCAGGTTGTTAGCATTGCCCTGGGGCTGGAGGCTCCAAGCTGGGTGCAAGGTTAGGGAAAAAGGGGGACATTTGCAGAGTGGATCATCCAGTAAAAAGGAAAACAGAGGCAGAAAGAGGCGAGTTGCTCCACATCCCCCCCAGAAGACTGAGCCCTGTGTGCCTGCTCTGCTCCCCTGGCAGGCTCAGCCCACCGCCACGCTTCATCCACACAATAAAAATGGTGAAATTTCCATCTATGGCCAGGGAGCAAGAGAGATGGCCCCCAAGTCTGTAAAGAGTTATAGAGCAGACGATCAAAAAGTCATTGTAAATCCAATCACATTAAACCCTACACTTCAGAAATGTTCAGGCGTCTCCCTAAAGCCTTCCCCTGCCCTGGTAATGAATCTCAGGGTAATTTGCACAGCACCTGTCAATGAGACAATTTTCACCTTTCAATGAGGTTTTTAGAATGTTCTGGTCAATTAGATTTTCGGGGGGTAAAGGGGGAGGGAGGGTGCAGGGAGGGCAGAGGCTGGTGATGAGCCCAGGGCAAGCTAGTGGTGCCTCAGGTGAGTGATGGGCTCCTGGGAAGTCAGCATAAGATGGGAGGGATGTGTCCTGTCTCCCCCGGAAAAACCTTCGTCCTTCTGCTGCCAAGAAGGGCTGCTCTTGCATTTCGCTGAGAAGAAAGCAATTTTCACCAAAAAAATGATGTTGCAGAAGAGGGGAGCTGGGGATGCAACGGCCGATCTGGAGAGGAGAGGTCTTGTGATGTCCCCACACGGGCTGTGGGGTTCCCTGTCCCCTCGGCGATGCTGGCTCAGGGACTCCCGTGTCCCCAACACCTCCCCGCTTTCTGCGTGTGCTCCCAACCTGCCTCCTCCCGAGGGAGGATCTGCCCAAACAGCCAGCAGACGCCTTGGCAAAACAACCTGTGTTTGAAGATGGGAAAGCACAGAGGAGCAGAGATTAAAGGAAAGTAAATAATTCCCTCTGTGTGCCTGGGGCTGGCTCAGCGAAGGCGCTGCCTCCAGGGCCATCGAGCCCCGCAGCAGTTTGCCAGGAGCATCCCCTGCAAAAATCAGGCATCTTCTACAGGTCTTACCTGGGCTCAGATGCTTGGTTGTCCCTTTAAAACTCCCTTAAAAGTTTTTAGCTAAAGTGTCTGGCACAAAGCACTCATGCTGGACCCAGGCAAGGTGGCGTGGAAAAGAAGGTTGTTAAATAAACAAGCCCTGCACATATACACACATTCCCACCAAAGATGCAGGAGCTATTAATGCATATGCATAAAAATGGCATTTCATTAGGAGCCCAATAATACCTCGGCCATATGGTGTTATATTTACCATCCGCACTCAAAGCACAGCCCTTGTCAGCTCTGAAAGCTTCAAGCTAAAAAGAGGGTGGAGGTGCTAATGGATTTTCAAAGAGACAATTATTTGCTGGCTCTGTCGTGATGCACAGATCAATGGCAGATGTTTCTGTTGTATCTTGACCCATTTTTGATCCTGAAAACAAGCCCATGTTGGGGCTGCCTGGCCTGTCTGGGAATCATCCATATCTGCTTGCATTTGCAGCTCTGGAAGGGACAAGAGCCTTTTACTAATCTCAGGGACAGCAGGATTGCGGTGGCACGCCTGGGGCTGGTCCAAACGGATGGGAAGGTGGTCAGAGGGGGATTCTGGCTCCCTCCAGCAACGGGGATGGGGCTGCGGGAAACCCCATCCCAGCCCTCCTGCAATGGGAAACACAGCCTGCTCCGGGCCGGCAGGTCTGGGGCTTGACCTAACGTAGAAGAAATGCATCAGTTCACTTTACTGATTATAACTAATCCGGGCCTATTTCACATCTGTACTGAGAAAGCCTTTCCTGGCTTCACCGTGGATCAACCTTTAAATAAGGGCTCTGGCTGGCTTTAAATCTCTGATTACAGCCGTCACAGGGGAGCTGTGATGTCTGGGGCATGTCTGTGTGATGGGTATGGATCCATACCTGTGCACACACATCTCAGGAGCAGGGAAAAGGCCTGATCCTTTCCTTGGGA
Organism: Strix aluco; assembly: GCF_031877795.1. Classification (NCBI taxonomy): domain Eukaryota; kingdom Metazoa; phylum Chordata; class Aves; order Strigiformes; family Strigidae; genus Strix; species Strix aluco. The sequence goes on from NC_133950.1 coordinate 12,890,483, forward strand.
GGAGAGGCAGGGGGCTGGGGTGGACCAAAGGAGCAGTGAGGAGCTGCGGAGACCTCCCCATGCAGCTCAGCCCCGGAGGAGTACGGGGGTCCCTCCCCAGTGTAGCACAAAAGGCACCGTCTTCCCTCTGGGGAAGCATAACTTGGTGGGCAGAATTTTTAAATGTTTTCTGGCTGTGTCCCACTTGGATGCTCTTTAAATCTCCATCCAGCTAAGGAGTGTCACAGCACATCTCCTCCAGCCATAAGAGAAAAGATTTACAATAAAACCATTAGAAGGAAAAGCAGATGAGGCAGGATCCGCTGGCCACCTTTGGCTGTTCAATGAGGGAGCACGACTCATAAATTTGACAAATCCTCCCCCAGACTGTGCTCAGACCCACCTAATGCTTAGATGAGCAGCTTATGCTTTAGCTGGGGGAGGACAGTGGCTGGGAGGTTGTTGCTCCGGGGAGCAATAACAGGAGAGAGGCAATTCTGTGGCCAGGGCTGCTCCCCAAATGAGGATGGATGAAGCAATGATGCACCCCAAACCTCACATGAGCATCCCAGTGGGTGCATCTCCCTCTCCTTCCCATGTCACCTGCACCACGGGGCTGGGACTGCACTTCCCCGAGGAGCTCACACCCCTGCCAAAGTCTGCAGCCTCTGAGCCAGAGCCTGAACGGCGTGAAGCCGTCTTTGCCCAGCCCTGCAAGGTGAACCCTTGGCAGGCAGCCTGGGAAAGGGGTCCCTTAGGGGATCCAGGTCCCTTAGGGGATCTGGGTGATCAATCCCTCCGTGGGTGCTCCGGCCGCAGCACCTGATGCCCGGGCAGAGGTTCCCAGACAACCCCAGCGCCTGCAGCCCCATCACCCCCAGCGCCTTGCAGGAAGCCTTGTCTGGGTGAGTAATTCTTAAGTATCATATTGCAGTGCCTGGGAGATTATGATAGTTTAGGCAAGCAGATGCCTCCCTAGATCAGCTTCCTGCTAAATTAGCATTAGCTTTTTACAGCACCGGCAAGCTGTTAGCTGCTCAGAAGCCCCGTTCCCAGAGAACACCATTCTGCTGGGCTTTAAAAATGACTTTGCAGTGTAATAAATGGCCTGCGTCAGCTACAAAAACAAATGTTTTAGGTTTCAAGACCCCAGAAGTGCTGTGCTTTATGCTAAGCGAGGTAAGGATGGCTGAGGAGAGCAAAGTGTTTCCCCAGGGTACTGCTGACTCGCCTGGGTGCTGCTCAGCAAGGCAGAGCCTGGACATGGGGGTGAATTCTACCATCTGAGAGCAACTCAGGGAGATGCGTATCGTCCCATTTTGCAGGGACTAACAGGAGGCAGAGGGAGGAGGCAGATCCAAGCTGTGCAGAGCTCTGTGCCTTTTCAAAACCCCCAGCAAAGCGTGTCCAGGGTTGCAAAGGGCACCTCTGCCAGCCAGAGGCAGGGGTAAGTTTTAAGTCCTTGTTGTTACCAAAAGCTTGTGTAGGATTGATGCTTCTTGCTCCCAGCATGTCTCCTGTCCCCACGAAGGTGGCAATACTGGGGGGGGGGGGGGGCGCTGATAGCCCCCACGCTGACAGGAACTGCACCTCTGTGACCTGCCCACGCTGCCACCCAAAGACCCTGCTCCCAAAAAGCGCCCCAACTTTCTGATGCAGATATAGAAGGGACATCCTGGTCCCAGCTGGCCCACACAGTGCTGCAGGGTGAGGGACAAGGATGCTGCAGCTGCTTTGCAAAGCGCAGAGTCCCAGAGCACAGCCCCAAGACCCCAGCCTGGTCCCAGGGGAGACTTTCCACGGCACCTGCTTGGGTGCTGCTCCCCCACGTCTGCCCCCACTCCCAAAAAACACCAGGCTCCTACTCTGCACCGCTGCCAGGGCTGGAGCTGATTTGATTTCCAGTCCTGAGGAGCACTTGTCTTGTATGGGCTGGTGAATAATTTATAGTTTGCTCATGAGGAAAGGCAATGGGGAGTTTGGAGAAGGGGGGCAAAAATAAATATATATTTATAAAAAATGGAAAAAGCTAAAAAAAAAATAATACTAATGCCCAAACCTATCCTGTAAACTGTTCCTTTTATTTAATCCAGAATAAATTATACATAATGGAGCTGGTTGGTTTTGCTTGCCGACAGCATGAATAAAAAAAATAGAAAGCAAGAAAGAAAGCCAAAGCATTTGGGCTAATAACAATGTGCTCAGTGTATATGCTTCATCTGGTATTATTTAGCAGCAGCTAGCACAGATTTTTATGTGGAAGAAACCCATTTTTAAACTGGGGATGTGCTATGCAGGCAATGAGCTGGCGGTAATGCTCCGTGATGGCTGGAGCATCCGAGGAGAATATTTTTCTTTTTCATGCAAGACCAAGAGATTCTTCAGTATCTTCCACTAAAGGATCTGGAGGTCACTAGGTCTTTCAAGACAACACTTCCCTGCAGGCCTTAGGGCAAATGCATTTACCAAAATTCTGAAACAAGGTTGATTCAACATAAAAAACAACTTTTTGATTTACATAGCAGATCCCCAGGAAAGTTTCGAGAACTCTAGGCTATTTTCTCAATGCCTTCACCCTCCCTTCTCTTCCTCCTCTCTCCTCCCTCCACCTTCCCTCCTCGTCCCATGGAAGGGAAGTATTGAGTGAGGCAACTCAACAGAACTGATCTTCCATGAAGGGTTTAGTTTATTGCTCCAGGATGCAGATTCATCAAGAAACACAGTCCATAAAGAATTCCCACCCAGATCGGGAGCCAATTCAGTTTCAAAGGCTAATGGAAAATCACTACCGTTAAGAAGTCAGGCTGCACGCTTGCACTGACTTTCTCAGGCGGGAAGGGTATTGACCAAATAGCCAATGCTCCAAAAATAAAAATATTCCCCCAGGTTTGGTTTCAGCATCCAATTAAAAATCACAGCAAAAATACAAGCCCTTTTAAACATACAATTACAAAGCCAGGGAATCAGACAGGGGCTGATATGGGGACAGCCAGGGTCAGCTGCTAGCCAAGAATGCCTCCTCAAATTTACTCTTTTGTCATGAAATGAGAGAGAAAGAGAGAGAGAGCACCAGTGGCAAATGGCAATCAATTAGCTTGGGAAGAATGAAAGGTCCCTGAAGGTCTGCACTTAATCAGCTTCCTCAGCCGAGGAGGGCTGCAGCCTCTCCCCAGCGATGCCCAGGCCGAGGCCAGCTCAGCCCTCGCGGCCGTCGCTCCCCCAGAAGAGCAGGTGCTTTTTGAAAAAATCAGCCTGCTCTTTCTTTGAAGGAAAGTCACAGTTTTCCTTCTGGATCGCTGCTTTGGGAGCAGGGGGATTTTCCATCACAACCAGTCGCCTGCTCTGGATGGCTGCTGCCTGCAAAGGGGCCGCACTGGTGTGGGGACAAGCCAGCAGCTCACTACAAGCTCACTACAAGCTCACCACAAGCTCATTGCAAGTTCACCCAGCTCATCGCCTCTCAGAAAATTCACACAAGGAGGCTCCTGACAAAACCAAGGGTGAATTTAATGTTTGTCATGTCAAATTACGTTGCATATCAACACTCAGTCACATCTGTACAACGCGAATGGGCTGCTTCACAGCTCTTTTAGCTGTGACCCTCTTTTTCACCACTTGAAATGTCTATTTGTTCACAGTTCTTTTAAATTCCACCTTGAGGGAATTCACTTTCCTCCTCCCATCCCAGCTCAGGCTGATGTTGCAGCTCCAGCACCCGAAGTGTGAGGGGAGAAATGGCAGCAGAGTCACTGCCTTCATCTGGGCTCCAGAGCATCCCGAGGGCAGCAGCATTCACGCAGCCCTGGGGATGTGCTGAACGGTCTTAGCTTCTCCTGAAAGGTGTTTAGCTGGGCAGGAGAGGAAGAAGCATCTATTAACGATGCTTAATTATTCTCTATAATTTATACAGTGGTGAAGCCAAAGGGGTCTGAGCTGTTCTCATCATTTTATAGGTGGGCAACCAGCTTGTGAGGTGGTGTGGGAGCTCATGTCCTGTGGAAGAGAAGCTTTGACTCGTCAACATCGAGCTTTGGGAGGCTATCCACCAATTTCATAGCTGCACAGAAAAGACCAGCTCAAAGCACTACTTGAAGTCTTTTCAGGCATCATCCGTGCGGGGCTGATTTGTGCTGCAGGAGGATGCGACTGGTTGTTTGTCAGACTAAAGCACCGTGCTGTGGCTTGGACCCAGACAGGGAATTTCCATTCGCTTTGGGTTCAGGGGGTCTTGCTTGCAAGTGAGACATGCGTCGCTAATTGGTACCTGGTCGCTGTGAGTTGTTCAAAGGAAATATTAGCCCTGAAACCTGGGTCGAAGGAAACAAGTTACCTGCAACTGAGCAGAGATGTGGAACAAGACAAGCAAAGCTTCAGCACCTTGCAGATCAATCACAATTATAAATCTAGTTAGAAGTAGACGAATGTTCACCAAGGTCACTTAAGGGCACTCTTATTAGAGAAGTCTATTAGCAAAGAGGCTAATAATATATGTTAGGCTGCCAAATAGTCTAATTATAAACATCACATGATGGCACAGGCTCATCTACTCCCTGCTGGTGCCTTGCTTTGCTCCAGACACCAGCTTCATGCTGGAGGTGACACATTTGCTTGGAGAAGATGCAGATGTGTTTTGGCGGTATCCGTGGGTCCAGTTGTGCCTGTCTCTGCCCCACTGTGAGCCCTCAGCTTCAGCACAAAGCTTCTGCTGGCACATCAGCAGCCGTCTGCTCTGGAGCCAGGGGCTTGGCTGGGGTCAGGCTGGAGCTGGTGTTGACCACCAGCACTGCCCAGGGCAGAGCAAGGGGAGACAGAAAGCTGCTGAGCTGCATTTTCAGGGAGAGAACTGTGCAAAGCACCTCACTCGTTTCTGACCTCTTTTTTCTCTGAGGGATTGGTGTAGGTTGTCATGGTTTACATGGGACATCACCGGTCATATATAACTTAGTTAATCAGCAGGAGTATGGTTTCTAAAATAGTGAGGAATGAGTGTCTCTCATTGCTTGTGTGTTTGACCTCAGGGCAACCAAGCCCTCCTGGATTCATGACATTTGCCCAGGTTTGGGGTTTTGGCTTTCTTTAAAGCTCTGCCTTTGCTTTCTGAGACTGTAACAGCCTTGGTTTGGATTAAATACTGTGCCTGGCATGAGCTCAGCAGGGCTGTCTGCTGCTCCGCTCCATACGGGAAAGCCAACCATGGAAGGCATGCCCCAGGTTTCTGAGGACAAGGCATTGCGTAACGTCAGCCTCCAGGATGCGCTGGATCAGCTCCCCAGCTGGTATAAATCAAGAGAGATCCATTGAGGTCAATCCTGGCCAATTGTACCCACTTAATCTTCTCTCAGGAGGCACCACTTAATTGATTTGCAGAGCTTGTAGGGAGTGGGCTGCCTTTGCCAGGCGTCCTCAGCTACCTGCCCATCTTCAGAGCCCAGTCAAAACCTGTTCCCAAAAGTACCAGAATAGAAACATCTTAAACAGTATCTTCTTTCTGAGTGCCTGTGCCTCAGCCCGTCTAGCAGAGAGAGGAGAAGCAGCTCCTTTTGGCTGGGGTGCGGGATGGGGAACCGGGTACCCAGCGCTGCCAAACCAGGCTGGTCCAGTGTAAAACTGAACCAGCTGCCCCTAAAACCATCAGCTTATTCCAGACGGCCACAGGTAAATCCTGGTGAGCACCCCTCACCCACTCACAGCCCTTTTTCCCAAAAAATTATTTTTTTATTTTTCATATCATGTCAGGAAGAAATTCCTGGAGGTTGCAAACTGCCATGGATGTCTCCAACTGATGAGTTTCCACTGGGAAGTGTTGAACTTTCTGGGGTTTAACAGGTTTGTTTTGGGAAGGAGAAAGGCATCGAAATGATGTGGTTTGGCTTTCTGCTTTGGTGGTCCCTGCCAGCAGCCCCCGAGGTGCTGGCACCTGTGATGCCAGGGCCAGCAATGCCCCTGCTGTCCCGGCCCCCCACCTCAAACAGCCTTCACTGCAAATAGCACTGAATCTCTTAATTTAAAAGTAAGCAGGATGGAAGTTGTCCCTGTCAAAGGAGCCGACGGGCTGGGAGGGCTCCTCAGCTGCTGGGGGGTTCTGTTGCCATTGTGGTTTTGAATTTTTTTTAAACCTGGATTTATTTTCCATTTTATTTGTCTGAAATGCCTGGGGGCTGGGGTGGAAAGAGTGAACATCTGGGAAGGAGGATTCTCGATAATTCATATTCCGGGATGGTCCTGCTCCCAGCCCCAGCAGGGTTCTCATATTTAATTAAAAACTTTGAAATATTCACAGCTATTAAGTGCAGTGATTTCTCTCCTACCCCAACCCCTCTCCCCATTTGAGAGAGAGAGAGATGGAGCAGGGCAGTGATATTTGTGCAGGATCCTTCACAAAGAGTTAAGTAATTAACAGCCTGGGAGTTTATGGCCAAGTTATTTTTTCTGGTGGTGTTTCCATCACCGTAACCGCTACGGCAGCTCCCAACTTTAATGCGAAGCACAAAGCAAGGAGAGGCTTCGTGTGGTGCTGAAGGTGTTGGGGCTTTGCAGGGGAGCTCTGCAGAGTCTTCAATGCAGGGACAAAACCAAGTCATGGAAAAAGCAGCATTCCCTAGCAGCTGATCCCTGTGACTGGCCCACAAGCTGCCGGATCAGGCCATGGGATGCAGCTGGGACACAGCACAGGAGAGGCAGCTCAGGGGTCCCATTCGGGGAGATTCCCAGTGCAGGTGCTGGGTTAGAACATTGTCATTCAGTCATTTCTTCCCAAATTTCTCAGTGCATGGGAAACTAGATAAAACTGGGAGGACTCTGTTTTTCCATGCTTTCACTGTTTGTTTTAATCAGTTTGGCAAAAATTGTAATATTTCATCAACAACTGCGTTTTCTTATGGGAGAAGAAGATTGCTGTAGACGAATTTATTCTGCAATAGAAAAATTGCATTGGAAAGCTGGTGTGTGTTCATCGTGAGGCTCAGGGAAGAGGCTGCTCTTGCTCTCGGCTGAGCGAATGTGCGTGGCTCTGGGCCTGGTGCCTTTTTGGACCTATTGGAAAGGAAAGAAATAGCAGAGAGCCCAGGATGTCCCCAGTGCTGGGCAGCACCATGAATTTCCCCAGGGTGCTGCCGGTCTGTGCTCAGTGTGCGCCCGCAGCCAATGGAGCTGAGCACATCGGGGAGTCGCTGGGTGCCACCGGTGAAGAGGATCCATCCTGGGCACCGCTCCCCATCGCCAGCCCTGTCTGCCACCCTCAGCACCCACCTCCCCATCCCCTGTGATCAACCTCGCTGACCCGCTTCCGCAGCACGAGCTGGATTTTTCTAAAGCCTCTCTAGCAGCCGGCTAGTTTGCAGGCTGCGTGTGCTCCCGCTCCCCCGAGGATTTACCAGCCTTGAGGGGTGAGCGCCTGTGGTTTGGGGTTTTCCCTCCCAGCGGGCTGCTCTGCAGCTCCCACTGCACAGCGGGAAGGCACATGGGTCTCATCCTGCACCCAGGGACGCGGCTGCCCTGTGGGATCTCTATGATACAGGGCAGAGGCAACCCAGCTTTGGTTGCCTCCCGCTGTCACGCCTGGTGAGGCAGTGGATCCAGCTGATCCCTGGTTAATTTAACCCCATTAATGAACCCTCCTGGCTAAGCTAACACAGTAAAGTATAGGACAGAGGTAGGAGTGTGTGTAAGAGGCACGGAGAGCTGCAGGCAGCATCCCCATGCCTGGCTGGGCTTGGACACGCAGCCTGGCCCCGGCCAGGGACGGTGGCAGGCAGAGGCTGGACATGCCACGCTCATCACCATTCCCACGCTGCAGTGGCTGGAGGTGAAATGAGTCTCGTCTTTGCAAGCAGAAGGTGACGCAGGGCAAAAGTGGTTTGCAACTGCAGGATAAAAATGGTGTTTGAAAGCCCCATCTAATGGTCTGCAAATTTTACAAGCACCTAATGGGGTGATGAGTACAGCAAAGCTCATGGCTCGTGTTTTTGCAATATAATTACCTTCCTTTCGTCTGCCTCTGCCTCCTCCCCATGCTCTTGCTGTTGTAAACACCCGTTCCCACAAGCATCCCTTGTACCCTGGGGATTCTCCCCATCCCCTTCATCCCTCCTCCAAATAGATTACAAAAGCTTTTCTACTCTGATGGACAACATCCTTCTTTCAGATATTTAAAAATCAGGATTTGCTATGTACTGCTTCTGTCTGTTGCATTTTTTCTATTTTTCTTGTAAAAGAAAGCAGCAGCATTTGTCTTTATTGAGAGCGCTGATTCACTGCCTGCAGCGTGGCAGCTCTCTGTGCTGGTCCCAGGCACAGACAGGCTGGAGATGCCCTGACACCACAAGCTGCAGAGCCGCCCGTGTGTGCAAGCCCAAGAGGCTTTTTATTCCCATAGCCACACCTTGCTGGTAGCTTGGCGTGCTAGTCAAGAACTGTCCTCCCCTTTTAGGGATTTTATTGCTTCTCTTTAGAGGAGCATCAAATACAGCATCAGACCAAAGTGGCCCGGTTCACCCTTAACCCATGGACATCACCAGCACTCTTCCTGCTTGGTTTCTTTCATGGGACTGTCTTGCAGAGCATTTCTGGTCACCATTTTGGCCTGTCCTTGAGACCACAGTGACATTATCCACCCCAAAAGCACTAACCCACTGTCCGTCTTCAGAGGAAGGCTGTACCCCACAGAGACGGTGTTGTCTGACCGCACCCAGCTCTGATTTCCAGACCAACACTGGAGCTGAGACCAGCAAAATCCACTCTGCCAGTGAATGCTGGCCACGTCCCAAAATACAGCCCCAGCAGTGAGAGCCCACCATGGAAAACCTCTGAGCCAATGTCCCTCCACTCGCCCCCGTGTGCCCCCCCGAGAAGGGGTGGTGACGGGGCGTAGCAATCAGCATCCCGGCATCCTGAGGCCCCGCTAGCTCTGCAGCTGTAAAGTGCCTTGAAATCCCCAGCTTGGCTGTAGGATTTTATGTTTGTATTACACCAAAATCAAGAAACCCAGACTGAGCTGGGGCTTAGGGCAGGTCAAATGCATAAAACAGGCAGGCAGAGAGCTCGGAGCAGACACGGGACACTGCCAAGGGCACTGCACAGTGTTATCGTGTCCTTTGCATGGATGAGAAGTGAAGACCAAGGTCCCACAGCACACTGGCAGAAACCTGCAGTGCATCCTCCAAACGCAGCCGAAGCCCCTCACCAAAGTCCCAGCCTCAAGCTTCACTCACCCTAAAAGTCTCTCCTGGATGGCCTCTGCAAATCCCATGTCCCCCCACCGCAGGCAGGAGACAGCCAGGAAGGGCTCATTTCCCCCAAAAAATGTCCCAGTGGGACCACGTGCTGCCCTGGACCCTGGTCATCCTCCCAGGAAGGGATGTGCTGGTACCAGGGACTCAGGAGCATCAGTGAGGGTGTCAGTGTGGAGACAGGGAGAGCAAGGCTGACCCCGGGTGTTTTGATGGAGACATCTTTCAAGGAATCCTAAACAGCCTTATTAGATGTTTTATAAAGTTTTTATAAGTATTCCTTGTTGTAAAAGAGTAAATGAGGAGCCTGGGGCAATGCCAAGGGGTCTCTTTTTGTTCCTCTTGGCAGTACATCAGCTCTCAAATGATTTTTGCCATAAGGAAAAACAAAATGCAAATTCAGGTCCCTCTCCCTTTTATCTCCTTCTCCCCTCTCCTCTCAGCAACCTCTCCTCTTCCTTCTGCTGATTCCCCCTCTTTTAAATGCAGATCAGCTCTGGCACTCCTCATTCACTTTCTCCCTGTTGTTGGGAGGCGGCAATTGTTTTTTTCCAGTTCGATCTGTTACTGGGGGGTGGGGGGATCCTTCTTTCTGTCCTTGCTTTTCCCATTGCAGGGCACGGGGCAGGACCTGGTGCACAGACAAAGCAAAGAAGTAAGAGAAATAAGGCTGGGGAGATGCACGCCGGCCACACTGCACCGGAGCATCACGACGTGCCGTGTGCTTGGGTCCATGCACCTGCCTGAGCATGCTTGATGGTATATGAGAAATGCCAATATCTGGAGCAAACTGGGTGTGGGAGAGGGACAGCAGTTTCCCTGAGGGGGAAAAGGGCCACAAAGCATCAGTTTGCACAACCCTGCGTGAGACCCAAAGTGATGCTGCTGGGGAGAGGGGAGCAGGTCTGAGTGAGCTGCTGCTGGAGCAAAAGTTTAAACTGAACCGAAGCATCGTCACCAAAGCAGGTAGAAGAAATAATTGCTGCCCTCAGCACCCCAACAAGGAGGGAGAGCGAGGCTGGCCTCTGTGGTGTGGGGGGGTGAGCAGTCAGGCTTTCCACTGACAGAAATCCACCACGAGTGTGAAGTCCCACTCTTCAAAGCACCAAACCTGTTTCCCTGCAAGCACGAGGCTGAGAAATCCTCTGCTGCTCTTTTTTCCTATTTGAAAAGCCATTTTAAAAAAATAAATGTTGGAAACATCTGTAAAAGTTGTAAATAAATTATAAAAACAACAGAAGGGAAAGCCGAAGAGGAAAATCCATCGGTGGCTGAGAGGTGGCGATGCTCTCCTGGGGCTCCCAGCCAGCCCCGGTGCTGGCCCAGCACCCACTGGGTGTTGTATTGGAGAGGGGACTCGCCCCTCCATGTCTGCAGAGCTAAAAGGGCTTTGAGCAAGATCAAGTCTTCTCTTCTGATCCTGCCCGGAGAGTCTGAGTCAAACACAAGCACTTCTCAAAGCACAAAAGGAAAAACTCAACCCATCAGCTGTTTGAAAGCCTCGTGGTGCTGTGCCTGGTGGTACCATGGGTGCGTCCCGACAGCACCCTGATGCAAATTGCTGATGCAAAAAGCAGCTCTCCACATATTTGAGCTGGGATTTGAATTTCCTTCCAGCATTTAAATGCCCCTGAAAACCCAAGGAGTTAATGGCAAAGCTTTCCTATTTACCCAGGAACCAGAAGAGGTGGGTGTGTTGCATCCGCAGCACGAACGCTACCCTTTCCCAGTAATTTCACAAAGAGAGGAGCGCTCAGCCAGGGAATACATCCAGCATTGTGTAGCTGAGTGGGCAGCTGCAGCCACGGACATCAAACCAAAGGGCATGTTCCTGGTGCCCATGGGCGGCTGCATGCTTCAGGGACGGGGCAGGCAGGAGGCTGGATGCACAGGGAGTTTGTGACCTTGCTGTGACCTTGCAGTGACCACCATCTACTTGTACCACCATGGGAAACCCAGCTCTCGGGTGTCAGCTGTGGGAATGATGAAGTTGCAACCAGTTTTGGCTAAAAATTGTGATTTCTGAGCTCCTCCGCCCTTCTGCATCATCTCATCAGCCTCTTCGCTCCCGCAATTTCAATTATTTCTGCAGGGAGAAAAATACTCTGGTAGGAGCCCCATTGCACCATTCCTTCTCCACCCATTTTTCAGGCATCTCTCTCAGTTGGAAAAAAAAAAAAAAATCTAATCTTGTCCCAGAAAAATAGAGTATTTAACAGCTTCCAGCCAACTCTCCTCTCCAGCGCTTCTGCTCCGGTACATTTGCATCCTGCTCCATCGCTGGTCAGGATCGGAGGGTTTGCTCAGTCAGGGTGCTGGGGTTCGGGTACTGCCAGGGCCCCTGAGCACAGAAACCAAACTCCCCCAGTTCCCTTCACCTTCTCCCGCTGCAAATGAGCCCGGAGATTTGCTTCACAGCAATAGGTGAGAGAGAAACCAGGCGGCACGGTGAGGAAATGAGTGTTATACCCACGGGGCTGAAAGTGCAGCAGGTGGGATCCTGCAGCGGGTCCTGAGTGGTTTGATCCAAAACACAAATAGAAAGAGAATAGTTGCTCTGAAGAGCAGTCATAGAGATGCAGACAGCTCCAGTCAGTGAGAGGCTGGAGGGTCACATCCCCAGAGGACATAAATCGATGTGGTGCCATTAAATCCCAGGCAGCTTCTCACCTCCTGGAGCTCTGACCCACTCGCCTCCTTGGCCATCCTCTCGCCTCCCAGCCTTTATTAAAAACCTGCCTTGGGAGATGTGAATAGCATGAAATACTGCTGGACATTTGCATAAATAAAACTCCCTGAAACAAATTACTTCTGTGGTGCAAAAGTTCACATCAGAACGGCCCACAGGGCACCCCGGGGTGACTTCGGGAACATTTCAGCATTGCTTAATGCCATCAGCATCACACTCCGGTTTTCCCGGTGATGAGGCAGGAGCAGAGCCGTGCTGATGGGACGGAGAACAACCTCTCCCAAGAGCCAGCCTGCTTCATCACCCGCTGGGAACCAGCTGGGCCAACGAGCCTTGCCACGGGGCTCACACCAAAGCCACCAGCAAGCAAAGGAAGGATACAGTGTGCACGGCTGGACACCTGCATAGGTCTTTTTGGGGCTGTAAAAGGACCCTCGTTGACTTTGGTGACCCCATCCAAGTGGCATCTCGCCCAGGTGGGCATCCAGACCCCACAGGGAGAGCCCTTCCCCGGGGCCAAGGCCAGGAAACACCCCTCAGGTCGGGTCCCGCTGGCGCACAGCTCCATCCAGGGCTGGTTTGATTTGCAGTTCAGCATCGCAGTATCTGCCTGGGCAGGTTGGAGCGAGCTCTCAGCTCCTGGAAGTAACTCCTCCACCGCTGTTCCATCAATACCAGCCTCAGTACAGTCGATTGCTTTTTGTGTTTCTTCCCAGTGCACTGCAGCACATGTACACACACATAAAAACACAAACTAGTGTAAATTACCTTCCAGGCAAAGCCTGAGGACTTATAAATTGCTTAAAAATCAAAGCACATTCCAGGGGGGAAATGCAGTAAATTGGAAGGGGAAAAATGTGTATATAGGCTTTTAATAAAAACAGTGTCATGGAGGAATCTCACAGTCCTTTCAAGATGTTAATTAACTGAGTCCCAGTACACCCCTTCAAGGCAGAGAAGAGTTAATGCCCCTAACCATTTTCCAGATGGATGTGTACGTCAAAGCTTGATGAAACACCCCACCCATGAAGGGGGGAGCATTTCGGGGTGCCCTCCTGGGGCATTGGAGAAGCAGTGATTTTGCAGTTCCGCTGCGCTCTGAGCAAGGCAAGAGCCAGCGCTGAACGCAGCTCTCCCGGACGTGTGAGCCAACCACGGCTTTTCCAGGGAAAGGAAATAGGATCAGAGGGAAAACAGTTTGGAAGACAATCAAAAATGCCAACCAAAATAAAAGGGTGTTTCTAAATGGAAAATACAAATTTAAAGTGCAACCCCAGCTTTTTTCATTTCAAAGAGATGAGATTTTGATGTTGGAGGCTGGAAGACAACCAGCAAGTGATGGAAAGGAGCTTCTTCCTGGATATCCCTGTTGGGAAAGCAGAGACCTTCACGCTCACTTGACTGCAGGATCCGGCGCAGTGATCAATACACCCAATATTGCAAGCTGGGTGATCGTAAAACATTCGCTTTAATTACTCGCACACTGCAGCTGAACAGCAAGCCCAGGTTAAGGACCCGCAGCCTCGCTGGGGGTTCTGGTGGGAGCCCTGGGAAGGGCCACGGTGGCTTTGCTGGACACCCCCTGCCCACCTCGACGTGGCTACCACGCACCCGGGGCTCCTGCAGCCACCACGTCGTGTTTCGCTGCCGTACTCGCCCCAGATCCAGCCTGCTGCTGCCTTGCCCCAGGAAGCCTTAGTATTTTCCTGGCTAATCTTAGCAAAGCCTGAGTCGGAATAGGGATCGATGTGTGAAATGGAGTATGTTGAGATATATTCTGAATATATAGCCGGGAGCATTTCATGATGTGAAGCCAGCAATGGCTCTAGCAGTGTTTTTCCCCAGACTCAATCTTGGCACACTTTGGCTTTTCCTCCCCAGGACCCATTAGTCACTCCTCTGAATATAAACCAGGCTTGCATGTAGCAAACCACCCAGTTCCTTCAGTCTTTCAAAGATTCCTCACATTGTAATTCCAAAATAACATCACACTTCTTTAATGATCAATAGCAATTACTAAGTCATTTATATCCAATAAAGGCTGCAGCAGGAGGTCTGTGTGATGCATTACTGTATAAATTCACACTATGAAACAGATTAACAAAGCATTATGAAAAGCGAGCTTATTATTTGCATGAACACGAGGCTCAAGAGCTAATTGAAGCAATCCAGCAAAATGTCAATGACTTCTTTTGTATATGAAATATTCATTAAAGGCAAGCACTTATTTGTGAGCGATTGTTTATTTATACCTTTTCATTTGCATTCTGCTATAAAACCGGCTGTCTTTCCATTAGGGCACAGCCAGCACCGCGTTCATTTGGAAACGCTGGGTCTTTAAAATTGCCTCCTGTTTTGTGAGAGTGGTGGGGGATTTTTCTTAAGCAACGGTTGCGTCAGATGCATCAGGGCTGACGGGGAGGGAAGGGGAGCAGCCACACGAGGGATGAGGCTCCTCATCCTCCTCATCCTCCCTCTGCACTCTTCCCGGGCGCTGCCCTGCTTGTCGTGGCATGGAGGTGTGCGTTGGAGGACCCTCGTTTGATGGCAGGCTGGACATCCCCGGCCCTCTACGGGAAGACCCGGGGGAAGTGCCAGCTTTGCAATGTTCTTTTCTTTCTGCACGCTGAGTTGGTATTTTTATGCATTTGTCAGCGCTGATGAGCATCATTTGCCCCACACGACGGCCGCGCAGCGTGCTCGGCCATGCTGGGCAGGGAGCGGCGTGAGTGCGGTGATGGATCCGTCTGCTCCCTTCAGACTCTCCCAGGAATGACCCACGGTGAGGTACTCGCAGCCAGGCTCTGCCCCGCGGACATGCACCCTGCTGAGGCTGCTGCAGGATCAGGCCCTCCTGGTGTCACCCCCCTCTTGGCACCTCCCTGCGGGGTGAGCCCGGGGCTGGTGGGGGACATGGGGCAGAAGGGGGGCCGCGCTCAGCCTTGAAAGAGGGCAGGGTCCCCTTCCCTCCCCCCAAACCCACTGCAAATGGCTGGCTCGGGTTTTATTGCTCTTGGCACCGTGTCCGAGCCGTGGGGCAGCGAGCGCTGAGCAGGGCACGTGGGGCCGGGGAAGACTCCACAGAGCCTTAAGGAAAAGCATCCCGAAAAAGAGAGAGAGCTGGAGCCACAGCCCTGCACCCCCCTGTGCCACGTCCCCCCTGGGAGGAGGAGCAGCGGGACACCGAGGGTCCAGGCACTGTGCCCCCTCCCCACACTTGCTGCATTCTCCATTTTAAGTCACAAATGAAGTTTTTTCTGAGCACATCTATTTGCGAGGACAGCTCTCAGACTACAAATCAATGCGCCACCGTATCTTATTTGCTCTGCAGCCAGCTGAGCAAAACAATGTAGCACCAACAGAGACATGAATCTCCTTCATTTATCTTCGCGCTAGAAAAATTTCAAGGCTGAAGCTTTTTTTTGCTATTTGGCGGCACTGTCAGGAGCGTGATGTGTTACAAATGGCTGGATGGGGGCTCTGTATTTGTTTTCTCCGTGATTTCCTTGGTCTAAACTGCAGTTTTACTAACACATGTCCCCAGTTACCGGAGAGACAAATGTTTGACCAACAGCTTAGGACAGGATGTGAGGATCAGTCTTGCATTGCCTCTTGGAAGGAGGCTGCAGGGGAGATGAAATTATAATTATCCCTAATAACGCTGAGGGGAAATGCCCGTGCATGCACCAGCAGAAGAACCCATGGCCAAGGACCACGGCTGCAGCTCTCCCTTTCCCCCAACCACCAGCAGGACCTGCTCCCCAAAAATCCCATTGGAAAATCCCTTCCGGCAGCACCTTTTGGGATTGCAGCCGCAGGCATTTCACTGAGTGTTTTGCCGCTCCCCTGAGCTCCCTCCCCCATGGAGGGGGGGTTTCCCAGGACCCATCTCACCGCTCACCCAGTGACAGGAGCGAGCAGGCTCTTTGCTGGCCCTTCCCAAAGCTCTCAGGATGTCACTGGAGCAGCGAACCCCGGGGACCCCACAGCCACGTTGCACAGACGTGTCCGGTCCTCGCAGGTGGGAGCATAGCCTCCACTTCTTGAGCATCAGCAGGAAGCACCAGACGAACACAGGCAATAACCCGCTGGTTCCACAGCCCCCACACGTCCATCCTGCCATTAACAGCAGCTGTTGTTTTTACTGCCACTTTATTAGCAGAGATACCGAGGGGCAGAGACTTCATTTATTTTTTTGAAAGCACCTAGCAAGCCCCGCTCGATGCTCTCCCCAGAAGTAGAAGTCAACGGGGCAGAGTATGATGGAAAAAAACCTGTGCTCCTGTTGCAGGAACCCAGCCCCGGGTGCCCCAGCGACCAGCAGCGTGCCCAAGGATGCACAGGATGAGCGTGCAGGGGATGTGTGAGCCCGAGGATGTGGGGTGACAGGCTGTCCCCTTCACCCCAACCGTTGGAAGGGCCTGATGGTGTAAGAGGCAGGCGATGCCCACCCCGTGCCGCAGAGCTGCCGGAGGGGAAGGACCCGAGCGCTGCTGAAGCCACACAGCAGTGAGCAAATGGCTTTCGGAGCCACGAGCAGCACTGGGAAACTGCTGACATCAGTGCGCTGGCTGCGCCCTTTAATGGCTTTTAAATCACAGAAGTTCAATGGGGAAAAAAACAGCCCTGAATGTTTACTCACACTTGCGCAGTCTCTTATTTGCATATAATTGCTTCCTATCACAGCACCTACCATCCAGCACCACCTTAATTACAGCAATCAGCCCTAACGCTGTACAGGGCCCTGCTAGCAGAGTCCTCTGGTGCCCTGAGGAGCCGCCATGGCCATGTCCTGTGGCAGCACAGGGGCCCACAGGGACATCGCAGCAGGGGATTGATTATAGAGAGGAGCCCAGCAAAAAAACAAGGCAGTTAAAAACAGGGGATCCCCCTTTTTTTTCGTTGACTGACCCCTATCAATGGTGGGGATCCCAGGGACACCCGCTGCCAGCATCTGAGCACAGCTCACTTCTGCAGCAGACTTTTTTTTCCCCCATCTAGCATGCAAACCCTTACTTAACTTCAAAAGCACATAAAAAACTTCCCAATAATCACATTAATTTGCTGTGACTACACAGACCTGCTACATGACCCAGCTCAAACCCTCGCTGTGCCCACACCCCGCTGCCACAGCCCGGACCCAGCACCTCAGAAATGGTTTTGATGGTACGTTTGTTGGTGGCCTGGGCCAGCTGCAGGGTTTTCTGTTGCTTCTGTTTTTCAGATTAGAAGATAATAAACTCACTGCAGTGCCTCCTGGGCCTTTTGCAGGAGAAACAAGTGCCTGAGCTCCCCGCCCAGGGCTGGATTTGAGGTGAGGCATCGATGGCACAGGAGGACTCAGGCCATCCAGGGTTTCCTAAGTGGCACCAGCAGCCCAGCACTGGCGGGGGTAGGAGAGCACATGGCACACATCGTGCCTGTCCTACTTTCCTGCTCATGTGATGGTGTTGATGATGATGCACTTGCGATGCATTTTTTAAAAACCCAACTCTGTCTTGAGGATTTAACTCCAGAGACGTTTTCTGAGGATGATGCTAGAGATGTTGGAAAACATCATTTCCAGGGAGGACTGAGAACCAGCTGAAACCAGTCCTCTGTGGATCTCTGAAGCTGTTAATTAGACGAGAATTAACACTCTGGGAAACATTTGATTCCTAACAAGGGCACATCTCCACTTCACTGGGATTAGCGTCACCTGAACTCCTCAAGCTCAGAAACATCCTCTAGTACATATATCTACCTTCCCCCCTTCCCTGCCTCTCTTAACACTTGGCAATAAGAGGGCTTAGAAGCTTGTTAGGGCTTTCAACCTCCCTCTTTGCTTTAGACCGAGCCTTTGAGGCTCAGGGAGAAACTCTGGTGAAGAGAGAGAGGTTACAACAGGGCCTGTGCAAGGTTGTTGCTGGCCCCCTGCTGCCCCCCAGCCTGGGGCTGTGCTGGTGGGCACCCTGCCCAGGGCTGGGGGAAGGACCCTAGAAGAGCGAGGGTTTGTGCTGGGGACACTGTAGGATCTCCTTAGTCTGGATGGCCTTTCTTATGTCCTTACCGGGCAGCGTGGAAAATGAGGAGTTTTTCTTAGAATCACCAAAATTATTTTTCTTCCAGCAAGCAGCCTGCGAGGAGTACCCTGGCCTTTCCAGGCAGAGGGGAAATAAAAACCAGATCCCTCCCAGGTCAGTTTGTTACCAGTTTTCACTCATGCAAAATGCTGAAGCAGGTTAGCAAACCAAGCCATCTATTTTATTTTGCAATTAAATACTCACTTCTGCCACAACCGCCTGCCCCTCCGATGCACTGGAAGGCAATCAAACACTTAATGGGAGCAGGTTTCAGGTTCACCTGGCAGCCCATTGAGTTTTAGAGCATCACTTGAACAAAGGTTTGAACGTGTGGTGTTCTCTGCGTGTCGTTTCTGCCCACAGCCCCTGCCAGCAATCCTCCAGCTCTGGGCAGCGCTGTGGTCCCAGGACTTCAGCGTTTCTCCTAACAGGCCCCTGGTTACCCAGAGACCATGAAATTTTAACCGAGTGCTGCGGTTTGCCAAGGCACGCTCCTGTTTGGCAGTGAAGGAGGAGGACACGGTGGATGGGCTGATGAGAGACAAACGAGGGAACAGATTTAGGCTGACATGTTAGAGGAGGTTGAGATGAGCTAATTATTTCACTAACAAAAGCTCTTAGGGGAAAAAGTGCCCTGTATTTTATTTTATTGCATTTTATTTTTCTGCTTTCCCAGTCCCACACTCTTCCCTCGGACGTCACTGCGAGTGAGCACATGTGTTAGCTCCCATGATTTATTCAGGAGCCACATCGGCTCTGCCTTCCACTCTGATGGTCTCAGGGTCTCAATATTTTATACGGAAATCTCCAGCTCTCTGCCCCTGTTTCTGCTTAAAGATGATTGTTTTGTACACTCTTCTCCGGGGTGCAAAGACGTGTGCGGTGTTCCTCTGCCGCTCCGAAGTTTTTTCCAAGTTTTCTGGATGCTTTTGAATCTCTCCCTCTCCTCAGTCTCTCCCGCAGCCCATCAGCAGTGTGACAGAGCATGTGACGAACCCAGGATGGCACCGTGTCCCCTGCCAGTGCCACTGTCCCTGTTCTGTGCTTGCAATTCATCCACGAGCCGCTTCTCCGGGTGACAGCCACGGTGCAGCAGCAGGTTGCAGCCATCCGAGCTTGTGCCTGAAGTTAACCGGGTTCTACCTGGTAGCGATCCTCCTCGTGCTTTAGCCCTTCTCTTTTGGGTAAAGAAACTCTTTCCTGAAGCTGAAGAAATGACCCTTTTCAGAGTGGGTGCAGGGGACAGAGGGCAGGTTTTGTCTTTTTCTGCACTGAAACGCCTCCAAGGATTTGGTTTGTGCATGGAAAACCACAAGAGAGATTTATGTTGCTTTGGGGGATGCTAGAATTGCTGCGTTTCTGGGGCTTGCATGGGCCCGCAGCTTGGCCAGCACCTTGGGCACCGTGACGGGCACTGGCGCTGCAGGCAGCGACGCTTTCCCTGCCCAAAGCCACAGGCAGCACCCGCGCGCTGATTTGCATGTAGGATTAAAAACTGCTCCAGGGAACAAGACAGAGAAGTACACACAAGCTAATTTCTCCTAGGGAGAGGGTAATAGTGTTGATTAATATTATTCCCCATGAATGGTTTTAATGAGACCTTGCAGAAACACTTGGCAGCAGCGCTGTGTAACTTATTAGCAGTGATGAGTTGTCCTAACTCTGTTCAAACTTTGGGAGGAGAAGCAGGATGGAGACTTTCACCAGGTGAGGAAGTCTGGTGGGATGAGCTGGTCTCTCCCATCAAAAACCAGCACAGTCCTGTCCCAGAGTGAAGCAGCAGTCCAGAGGGAGCAGCAGCGATGGAGCAGAGGGGCAAACCCTTCTTAGGGCTGGCTCAAAATTGGGGACTTTTTATTTTTAAGGGCTGCATTACTCCAAAAATAAGTCTCTTTTCAAAGACAGTTACAAGTCCACCCCAAATCCTTGGTTGCTCAGGCCAGCTTTTGAGCTCCTTGGCACTTTTTTAACTTTTTGAACCCAAATTTGGGTTTTGGTTGAAAGGAGTGAGGGATGACGACCTCAGCAAACCAGACCAGGAGGTTCAACAAACTGCTGTTCTCCCCTGGAATATATCAGAGATAAGGGGGAGCGGGGTGTGCAGGGGAGAGAGGATGCCCCGGCACTGGGTGCACATGAAGATTTCTGCTCCATATTTACATCCCACTGCATCCCATAGCATCCGTATGGAATAGGGCCACTAGCGAGGGAGATGAGAGCAACCAGAAAGTTATGGTTCAATTGGAGAGAATAAAGGAAACAACCAAGATGAATTAATTTCAAGAGGGGGAAAAATTCATATCTTTTACTGCTCTCCCAACAAAAACATAAAACACAAACAAATCAAAAGGATGGAAGTGCTTCCAGCTCAGGACATGATCTGACTGAGCAACGGGCTTTAATGTGGAGGGAGCTCCCACGAGGATTAAACCACTGATAATAAATTATTGAGAAATATTAGGCGGCAAGTAGGCCTGACGCCAGATTGATTCACAGCAACATTCATGAAGAACAGATGTAAAAAAGCAAAAAAAACCCTAAAAGCAAAGTGGTGACAAGACTGTGAGCTTTGAGCTGAGAAAAAAGGGAGCACAAACCTCACCCAAAGGCTCTTTTGGGGCACGAAAGGGACCTGGGCAGAGGCTTGTGTTCACGTGGAGGATCTTCAAATCCCCAGGGTCACAAACGGGCAACAGAGCCTGGCTGGGAGCAACTCAGTGGGGAGCAAATCGGGGATTTTCCCCCAATCTTCATCCTCTCTGACTTGGGCAGCCTCAACTTTCCTTCACGGGTGGCCGTGCCCAGCTCTGGGCTCTGGGTTCTCCTTGGTTTGGCTGCAAAAGTTGCCAAGGAGCAAGAAACCCGCCGGGCGCCCTCACTGCCATGCACAAGCATCCTGGGGGCACGAGCATCTGCGGGGGCACAAGTATCCCAGGAGCACGAACATCTGGGGGGCACAAGTATCCCAGGAGCACGAACATCCCAGCGCGCGGCAGCGACCCTGCCAGCTCGCTGGCTGCCTGCTGTAATGAAGGAACAAAAGGAGCCGCACGCAGACGCGGCCATTAAAGGCAGCTCAATGAATTAAATTTTTTTTGGTTAATGCTATTAATCACCATAGGCACACATCAGGAGCCTTATGCATATTTAAACTGGGCCAGGAGCCAGTGATTTCTCGTACGCAATTTCCTAATGTTAATAATGTTTCCATTAGCCATATTCAGGAAATCTGCCATTTTTTGTCCCCTTCTGGCCCATACTTTTTACTTTTAATTATGACCCAGTGTCAGCTATTGAATAGGTTGACGCATTTGAACCGTCTGCAAAGATTTCTTTTTAATAATGCAATTTCTTGGCTGTAATAGCCCTATAACTTGAGTAATTAATGAACCACATAGGCAGTGTGCTCTCCGATGCTGCCCATTCATTCGCAGCAAAACTTGCTGGTGGAAAAGATGCTCCAAACCAGGAGAAATCCAGGAAAAATCCGACAGGGACTGTTGCTATCCCCTGCCTTGGGAGAGCAGAGCTGGGTGCCACTACAGCACCCTTGCAGATGATGCTCCAGCTGCAAAGGGGGGGGGTCTCACCCCTTTCCCCACCACTTATTGCCCCAGGGGATGGCCCCGTTTTGCCTGGGGGGTCTCTCACCCCGCTCCATCCCGTTGTCCCTTGGTGCTGCTGCCCCGGCAGCCCCATACCCCCACAGGGGATGGCAGTGGGGGGACAGAGTGGAGGGACAGGCTGGCAGAGCTGCCTGAATGGTCGGTAGCAGCTGTGCTAAGCGTGGAGCATCCCAAGGAGGAGGGGAGGGCGCTGGGCAGTGGGTGGCACGGTCACCACTGCCACCCCACCGCCGGTGCCAGCGCTCCTGCCTCTCACACCGGCCGTACCTCTGTTTGGCATCCCCCAGCCCGGGGACACAAGCCCCTGCTGCTGCCCCAGGTGTTTCATGGCCACGAAGGAGGAAGATTTGAGCCACCCTGGTATGTCAATGGGACACTGACAGCACATGTCCCCTCCCTGGCAGCCACAGCGGGGTGGTAACAGCAGTGCCAAGAGAGCCAGCCAGCCTGGCCATGTATCACCAGCCCCCAGCACACAGTGTCCTTTCCTCTGCAGAGCTGCTTAGAAAAATTAACCTTGGTACATGAAGAGGCTCCAAAACAAGGACTCATCCTGCCTGCCTCATGCACAGCCCTGCTGAGCGATGCTCCCAGCATTGCAGGAGCAGGGGGGCTCGTCTGGAGCTGCCACCCCCGAGCTCAGGCTCCCCCCTTCACCTCCTGTCCCCTCAGCTCTCCGCTCACCTTGTGCTAGGGCCGTCCCTGGCTGTCACCAGCCCCACACGAGTGACTGAGACGGGATTAAATGATGACAACAGTCCCTCATGGTTTTAAAATCTACAGATCTGGGCTTCAGGGAATTATTCCCCAGGAGTTACGGGGGAATGTTTAATTCATGCATGTGTCCCAGTTGTCTGATTGTATTGCTTTGCATCGCAGTCGGTGATACACACTGAGATTTGGGGGAGAATTGGGGGTTTTTCTGTTTTTGACAGCCTTGGTCCCTTCAAGCGCCGCTGTTTGTTGCTCTCAGTGCTGCTTGTTTCAGAGCTCGTTTACATTGCCCCAACAGAAGCTTTCACCAAGCAAGTCGTGTAAGGAACAGAGTGAAGGAAAATCTATTGCTGAAGGTATTGATCTGTACATTTTTTTGAGGCGAAGCAGGCTGAGATGGTGGCAGCTGCTCTCGGCGCCTGCAGTGCTGGGGGCTGCCGGGGAGGAGGGGAGAGGGGAAGAGGCTCAGGCAGAAATAGCAGCCTGTGAGGGGGAGCCGGGATGGTGAAACGCAGCACCAGGAGCCTCAACTGCCAGAGTCCTGCTCGGGGATGAGGGACGGTGATCCCTGGAGCAGCAGGCCTCTGTGTCCCCATCCCTGTCCCCTTCCCCATCTTTTATGTACAAAGCATCACAGAGGGTCTGATGGTACATCCCATCCTGGGCAGCCCCTTAGCCCAGTAGCTTCAATGATAACCCGAGGTCACCGTCACAACTCCTCACCACTCCAAAAATTAAGGATCAAATAAAATATGGCAGCAGAAAAATTGAATATTTATTAGAAAATGACTTCCCTGTAACAGTATTTATCATTTATTTTGTACTGATGTGGCAGTCCATTGCTCTGACAGGATACAAGGAATTTCACCTATCACTTTGCTACTTAGAAAAATACCTATGCAAGAAAGAAAGGCCCAAAATGGAAAGCCTGGGGGCTCAGAGGGGCCCCCGCTGTGCCAGGTGGGGGGTTTGGGCTTTGGGACTGGGAGCTGCCAGCACTGATGCTCTCTGCAATATTACACACCGATTTTCTTCTTGCCCCATTTTTCTCCCGACTGCTCAGCCGTGTGAGACAGCTCATTAGAGCGGCCGCAGATTTGAGCAGAAGAGATGATCAAGTTGTACGGGGAAAAAAATAAACCATTTTAAAAGTGGCTGGTTTCAGTTCACAGCTGTCTGTGGCGTTAATAACATAATCGCAGCCCGTGTCCCCGCTGCCTGGGTGCACTGGGTGGGTGGGAAGGAAAAGTTTGCTTTGCCCAACGTGTGCAGCCACATCTGGGGCAGTAGCTGAAGGAGCAGCTTTGGGGAATAATACTGAGTTTTGACTGATGGAGATGAAGATTTGGGGCAGGGCTCAGGACATAAAAGTCTGTCTTTCTCTCCAGGGCACCTCCGAGTCCGTGCAAGGGCTTGGGAACTGTACAGCTCAGACAAAGCTCCTGGCAGCAGGTATCAGCCGGCACGCTCGGCCCCTGCCGCTGGGCACAGGTGGGTGTGGAGCCGGGCTCTGCCCTGGCAGGCAGCAATGTTGCCTGTTTCCTGGCTGGCTGCCTGGGAAGCACCAGGGAGCCGGGCTGGTGACATCTCCTGGCTGTCACAAGAGGCTGGGATGTCCTGGATGAATTTTTAAAATGTTGGGGAGGAAATCAAGCAGCTACTGTTGGCTCAGGTCTCCTTCAACGCCTAGACACCACTGAAGTCATGGGGACATTCAGCCAAAGCTTGTGCTGTCATCATCACCAAAGTCACCACCTGGGGGGACACACAGCCACCAGCACTGGGTGCCACAGAGGCCAATGTTCGAGGGCTGGTGCCTTCCCTGGCACTGCACCCACACAGGCACGTGGAGATGCTGTCCTTTCCCAGCCCGTCCCTCCTGCCAGCCCTGCTCCCAGCAGATGGGCAGAAAACCCCTGATAAAGCACATCAACCATGGGGAGAGGCCAGGAGAGACGCTGCTCCTGTGCAGGGTCTGTGCAGCGCTGCACCGTGGCCGAGCATCCCACTGGAGCCCCCCATCCCACCAGGAACTGGCATCCCACCATTCCCAGCACCCAGCCCACATCTGCAGGTCTGATGAAACATGACAGCAAATGTAAAATCAGTCTTTGGGGAACGAAACGGGGGTTTTGCAGCAAAGAGCCATGAATCAGCCTCCTTGTTCAGAGCTATTAGTGTCTAACGTGCCCTACTTTCACATACTCCATGCTGAATTTCATGGCAGGAAACACGTTGGATGTGTGTTACTAAACCAAAAAGGCCAAAAAGCACGTTAATAAATAAGCAACTACCCAGTCCCCCCACTTGGCTTATGTCTTAAAAACGAGCTGGGTTTGCAGGGCCAGGGTGTGTAACAAAGTCAGTCCCCACCACCGTGTCCTTCACCCTCTGTCCTCTGAGCCAGAGCACCGTCCCCAGCAGGGCCAGGACTCCTCTTGTTGAGAAGTTTGACTGAATCAGGCGATGAGCTTCAGCAGTGCCTCAGATCCACCATTGCTCTGCTGCTGCCCCAATGCACTGATCTAATAAACGCTGGTGTGTTTGCAGGAATTTAAAAGTGTCACCGGTCATGGTGACAGCATGGGGATGGCTGGGGAGGTGCCGCAGGACCCTCACCCCAGGTGTGGGGACCGGGAAGCTGCTGCTTCTCCCCCTGCCACGGTGATGGGCGCAGGGCTGCGGGGGAAGGTCTCTGTGCCAGGGAGGATGGAGAGGCTGTTTCTGGGTGGCGCGGGTCGAGGCATCCCACGCTCCATGTTTGGTAAGAGGTTAATGTATCTGAAATGCAGGAAAAATGTAAGGAGCTCTCTTCTTTTTAGCAACCAAATTTCAAAGGGGAAATGTTTTACCGTAAGATAAAATATAACCTCATTGCCTTGCCAGCACGGTGCCCGGGAAGCGCCTGCTGCCCGCACCTCCAAGGACCACCCTTCACCGCAGCAGCATCTGATGCGCAGGGTGGAGAGGAGGGGGATAAATCCCAGCCTCGCCAAGCAGCTGCCTCTGCTCAATGCCGATATTAAAAAGAGAGTGAGAAGTGAAATGAAGAGAGCCCTGAGAAGCCCAAAAGGTAATTAAGGTAAAACTCATTAATATTTCAAGCCAGTGCTGTGCCTATTACAGCAAAAGGCCTGGCTGAAGCCAGGGAAGTGACGGGAAAGAGCTTGTCTCGTTGCATAACAGCACATTATGGGATCAAAGCAATAAAACTTAAGAAACCTGCTGAAAGCCCTTGCAGGGCAAGGGGAGATGGCGCCTCTGGAAAAGCCTGGAAGAGCAGAAAATAAAAAAGCTGCCAGTTCTTGTTAGACATGAATAATCATGGAGAAAAATTCCCTGCGATTCTCTTTGCGCTTTGCTAAGTCTTCTCTGGCCAAGAGGAGTCAGCGCAGGGAGGAAGGCTGCTGCTCCTGGGCTGTGATGGTTTTGGGGGCTGTTGGGAACCTGGCTGGTGCATGGCGTGTGGTCCCCAGGGGTGGGCAGAGCTGGGGGAACCAGCCAGCAGCTCCCTGGGACCCTCTGTGCCCCCAGCATCCCCGCCCCCCAGACGAGGAGCTGCTGGGGCAACCCAGCCCTGAGCAGGGCTGGAGGGACTCAGCTAAATATCAGAGTTGGAGGGGCTCAACTGATTATTGGTGTCGAAGAGGTTCAGTTAATTATCAGGGTTGGAGGGGTTCAATTCATTATCAGGACTGGAGGAGCTCAACTAATTATCTCTCGCTGTCATTGCTATTCCGACAGCAGCGGTGAGGGCGGCTCAGCTCTCCGGAGCGGCTCAATCTCCGTTTTAATTTCCACAAGGAGGGGAAGGGAAACATGGCTTTTCCTCTGCTTTAAAATTTTCCAGCAATCTCCCAAGTTGCTGCTGTCAGCGCAAGTTGCTCGGCTCCTCTGGCACCGCCGGGAGGGGAGGTGGCAGCAGGTCCTGGGGGTCCTCAGCCCATCCCCTGGACTGAGTACACCCTGTCACTCCCCATGGAAAACCTCCGCTTCGCAGAGGAACAGAAAAGCCCATGAAGGCCAAGTGCCTTGGGCTTCCCTGGGCCAGCGCAGGGCCTTACGGCAGCAGAAGGTCCTGTTGAAGGGTTGGGGCTGGCAGGGGAGCTCGGCATCTCCTGGGATGGGGCTTCCCCGCAGGCTGTCCCGAAACCCAGTCTCAGCCTCCTCTGCGACGCTCTCCATGCGGGCTGTCCTCCAAGTACTGGATTAGCAGATATGAGAGCAGGGACTTGCCAAGGTGTGGAGTGGATTACAGGCACTCCAGTGCTCTGGTACCCAGTAATTAATGTCATAGGCTTGCCAAGAATACATCAACAAATGTTTGCCTCTTAAGCAAACAAACTAAATAAATATTAATCCCCCATTTCACACATCTCTGTGTGAGGGTCCCGCCGCAGATGGGCCAGGGGCGAGGGATGCCCACATCCATCCCGCGCCACACAATGTGCTATGCAGAGCCGTGAAATTCCCAACTTGTCATGATTTATTGATGCCAGAGATCTCCACTCTCCTCCTCTGCAGTTTCTCTGAGCAGAATGATTCCCAAATCAAATTGCGGCATTTTCTATAGCACCCGCTCCCCTGAATACACAAGACACGCAGGTTAGGCAAGGAAAATAACACAATTGCAGAGGAGGAATTACAGGATGGCTTCTTTATTTGTGCTTTAAAACAAGGGGCTGGTCTCTCCCAGCTCATGAAAGCAGCACGGCGCTACGAGGATCAGTGCAGCCAGCCACGGGGAAAGAAATTCAGGAGGAAAGCAGGCAGACTTGGAAGACGATGTGGATTGGGGGATTTTCTCACAGAGCTTTTAGGAATGGAAAGAAATTTAAAATACATTGAAAACGTACAATATAAGCTTTAAGGGCTGGCAAACTGGAGCGTGAAGGAGTTAAGTGATGGCTGGGAGCCAGCAGCAGGCCAGGAGGGGAAGCCCCTGTATTCGGGGTCCCCTCCCAACCTCAGCTTCAGCTGGGCAAAACAGGGTGAAGGATTCAGCCCCACTGGCCTTGCCCACATTAGGTGAGGGAAGCAGAGAGCCCACTTCCCTGCTGCACTGGAGATGATACCTGGAATATTCCACTTGGATCCCTCCAGCCTCCATGAAAACTAATTTCCCTTGCACCAGCAAAAGCGGGTTTTATTAACAGCAATTTGAGCTCTCCAATAAATCTCTGCAAGGCATAATTTCTCCACAAATGGCATGTCCGCATTGTTACTACCTCTGCTGCTCCTCCCTCTGAACCATTTAGGACAATACTTACTTGATGGAGTCTATTAAGCGGGATATTTTGGGATGTGCAACAATTGCTGTCGTTAAGCCTTTTTGGGGCTGCTCATTTACTGGGCAATGGCCCCGTACACCGGCAGCTGGCAGAGAGGATGCTCATCCATCCCTCTTGGGTGAAAGCGCCTCGGTTGTGGGCTGGATGCTGCTACCAGCACATCTTTGTGTCCTGATTTCAGAAAAATGTAGTAAAATGGGAGCTGAGTTTAGTGGCGAGCAGTTGGGGTGGAAGCTGGCGAGATGCAGTGAACATCGCCGGGGCCTCACGGCACCACGAGCATCACGCAGGCAGTGGGATGTGGGAAAAGCTCCTGGGTCACTTGGGACCCACCACCAAGGATGCTTCAGGTGCCCAGGTTGCTGCAAAAGTGAAGATTTCCACCCATTTATTTGCAAGCTGGAGGTTTAGCGCAGGGGCTGCCTGCACAGATGGCACGGCAGGAAAAGTGGGGAACGCAGCCAGGGCAGGATCCTGTAAATCTCCGCTCTGCAGCCGGCCAGTTCCTCCCTTCCCTTCCCTGGGCAAGTGTGCAGCCCCTCGGACCGGCCCGAGCTTGTGGGAGGCGACTGCTGCTGCTCAGCCCTTCCCCAGCAAACCCAGCGCTTTCAGGAGAACGTGCGGGCTGCTCCAGCAGCGCTCATATATCTTTTTTTAATTTGAAGAACGAACAGTTTCCAGGAACTGCTCCGAAGTTAGAAACAATATGATGCTGCTGGTGAATAAGTCATGAGGGCTGGAGCCTGAATCTACATATTTATGTGCACACTCCCTCATCTAGGGGGGATGATTTATATAATTTATACAAGTGAGAATACGCCGATGCCAAACTGCAGCCGTCGGAGCTGCTCTGCCAAGGGTCCTGCCCACCCCCAGGATGGGCTGTGCCCCACAAAAGCCAAGCTAACACCCCGGGATCCCGCGGCAAGGCTGGCACTGACCCCCCAGCTTCGACTCACTGCCCAGGTGGCTCCGGAGACACACAGACCCTGCGAGCCCTGCCCTCAAGTCAACGTTTTCCACCTCCCTGTGCTGCCAAAGCCACCAACTAGAGCTCTCTTATTAGAGAAATTTAAAATATTGCCAGACGACAGTATGTCAGAGCAGGGAAGTCAGCAGAGAGCTATTTTCATATACTTTCCATACCAACAGTAATTATTTTTCCTTTTTCCTGTTTTAATTATTGAAAATTTCTGCTTCAAGAAGTTCTCCTGTTCTCAGGGAAAAAAAAATAAAAATTAAAAGGGCCTTTCGTTAATCTCTGCCTTCTAATGCGTGGCAGAGTTATGCAGTTATCCTTGGGAAAGCCGACTGCAGAACACTCTGTCACCTCCCCCCTGTTTTCAGCAGCATCAGAAAGTCCCGTGCCTTCGGGGTTTGCCTGCCACACTCCCCGCTATGAGAGAAAGTGAACCTAATTAAATTGCAAAATTGCAACTGGCACTTTTCCTTTATTTTTCCTTTTTTCACTCAGCACTCAGCTGTGCCTTTAATTACCACCTTCAATTATTTGTCACTTCAAGGCCCAAGTTCCACTTTTGAAAACCCTTTCGCTTCAGTCAAAGGAAAAAAACTGCGGAAAGCATCATAGGGCAGGGGGAAGACAGCTCAGGTGCAGACCCCCAGGGCACCAACTTAATTTAAGCATGTGCTTAAGTGCTTATTTAAGTGCTTTGCAAGGCTCAGAGCATCTCTGTGCCTCAGTTTCCCCCCAACCACCCACAGCAGGCTCCGCCCCTGGACCTGGGTTGATCCTTTTCTCTAGGACTGGAGCCACCAGCATTGTCACCACCCTCTCACTGCCCTGCGGGAACCAGCACAATCACCTGGGACCCGGGCTGGGGGGCACACAGAGCCCCCCCGGCCCCTCCTGCCCTCCCGGCAGCACTAGGGCCGGTGGCAGCTCGCTGCCTCTGCCCTCCCACCCCGGTGCCAGCAGCAGAAATGCCCCCAAAGACATTCCCCCCCTCCAAGCGCTCCTCAGGACCCCACCGTGAAGGCCAGCCTGCAAGAGGGCAGTTTAAAGCCAGCAGTGAGAGATTTCTCCTGAAGAAGGGTTTCTCCTGGAGAAGGGTTTCCCGAGCAGGCGGCTTCACAAGCGCCCCAGGCAAGAGAGGTCTCACCACGATCACAAAAATATTGAGGACTTGGCTGGAGATCAAACGCCTTCCCAGTCTGCTTTCAAAGACCGCTGGGGTAGCGCTAAGAGCCTGGGTTTTCTCTCCCAGCAAGCGTCCTCCTCTCCTCCATCCTTCTGAAGCACCTCTGCGCTTTCATGTCTCCATCAGTGCCCCCTCCCTGCACTAGCAGGACTGGCCAGAAAAATCCAAAAATGGAACTAAAACCTCTCTAAGACACTTGTGTGCTCTCAAGCCAAGTCCTGGCAGCTGCCAGACCTGCCTGCAGCCTGCCTGTCCCTGCACAGCAGAGGGAGGGATGGGGAAAAGCAGCACAATGGCACGTTTGGGGTAGCCCTTGCTGCTCCCCAGCGGTGGGTGCCCGGATGCTCGGGCATCATGGGATGCTGAGCAGCAAAGCCAATGTTTGGGGACCATCAGGACCCCAAATCACTGGGGTTCCCAGCTCGGAGAGGTGCAGGGGGCTCCTGGGCAAGATGGGCTTGTGCATGAGGAACCGCTGGTGCCCAGCCCCTCGCTGGCTGCACTGGGGAGCGGGGCTGAGCACAGCCGATGCCCACAGGGAAGAGTCTGCCCCCCCCACCCTCGATGTCCCTGATGCCCCCGATGTGGGTGTGCTGAGACCCGGGGGGTGCAAGCACAGCCCACCCACTCCACGGTGAGCGGTGCCCCCGGGCTCAGCTCCAGCCTCTGTGTCAGCAGGAGATGGTCTCGCCATCCCAACCACCTTCCTGCACCTCCTCCGGAAATCTAAACCCCTCCTGACCTAACTCCTTCTGTCTTTAGGCCCTGTGGGTGGGCAGCTTCTACCTGCTCCGTGTCTTTCTGTAAGATCTGGGGGGAAAAAAGAAGGAAAAAAAGAGCTTGTGCAAGGAGTGGAGAGGAGGAGGATGCATTTCCTGGTAACGAGTCCTTTGTATCAAGTGACGAAGGGGAACTACGAAGGAGTAGCACAGACATGAAAATTAAGAGTCAGAAGTAATTAGAAGAGACTGGATCGCCGCTTAGCCCCAGAGGAACCCCTGATAACGGTGTGGGTGCTCATTAAAAAGATATAATTAGGACTCTGAAGCCACTGACGAGCCACTCTGCAGCCCCAGCACCGCAGTCTCCGCATAGGCAGCTCCCACTCCCCCCTCTCCTCTCACAGGACCCTTTGCTCCACGGAGCTGAGGCACATGGCAAATCCCAGCCCGAATACTGCAAAAGCCTCATCAGAGGCAATAGGAAACGAGGAGCAAACCTAAAGCATCAGCAAGGGGGGGCCATCTCCCTGCCCACCCTGCCCCACACGGCTGCAGGCAGCCAGCACCAGGGCTCTCCATCTGCATTTTGCTTTTTGCGAGGAGATGCCAGCACTCATGCACTCATGCGACGGGTTTTTTTGCCTGGGGCAGGCACAGCGAGCAGGAGCAGGGGTTTGGGAGTTATTCCTCGGTGTGTTTGCTGCCAAACTGTGCTCAGCTGCAGCAGAGCAGGGCCCAGCCCATCTCCTCAAGCAGGATGTGACTGTGGCTTGCATGGGGTAAGGGACCACTGGAGCCAGCCTTGATGATGCCAACGGGGCACTGTGTGGGTCATAAATCCCACAGTGCTGAAATATGGAAAAGTCCCATATGTGGGGCTATTTTGGTACTCACCAAGAAGTTTGGGCGAGGCTGCGCAGCCTCGGGGAGCTGCTGTGCCACGGGTTCAGCCCGTGCAGCTTTGAGATGCTTTTTGATGAAGCTCTAAGGACGGAGCATTAACCCCAAGGGCAGCCCGAGCCCTGGCAGGAGCAGGCGACACGTGGCAGAAATAATTGAATGGGCCCTGCTCACACCCCAGCTGGACGTGACCCTTGGGCTGCCGAAAACTGGCGACGTAAAGATGCTCTGAATTGTTTGAACACATGATGAAAACCCTTGAGTGAGCTTGAGCTCAACAGGGTGTTGTGAGGCTTAATTAATTTATGTCCAAAAGCACTTTGAGGACATCAGATGAAAGAGGTTATTACAGGAGTGCAAAGAGATTCTTTATCCCACAAGATGGAAGCAGGAACAGCGCTGGCCATGCTCCCTCTTTAAAGAGCATGGGCTATTAGCACAAATGCCAGTGATGAATAGGAGCTATTTTATTTTTTTATCTTATGGAAATGATCCTGCAGCTTCTCGTGATGACACATCATCCTGGCAAAAGAGGGCATGGAGGGGGAGAAGCTCCTGGTGAAAAACAGAGCGCTAATTATTTCTTCCTAAAAGCCTGCAATGAGCAAATATTAGAGTTTGGACCAAAATTCCCCTTCTCTGCAGTGCCCCCGGGAGTGCTCGCCTCTGCTCCGGAATCCCAATGACCTGATCTAGGGTGTCCGGGGGGTCCCCCACTGCTGCCAGCTATTTGAGGGGGGAGAAAAGGATCCCTTGAAAGATGATGGGGACTTTGGTGGGGCTCTTCCCCACCGGTGCTGAGCAGCCCAAGGCAGCCAGGCTCACATCTCATCCCACGGCGTACCAGGGTCCCCTGAGCTCCTGCAGTCCCTCACTGCCACGTGCTGTGCTGAGACCCCCCATCCCTGTCTCCTCCTTTGTGGTTTCAAGGCAGATGATAGACATTTTGGGTACCCTGGGCTGGCGACAGCAGGTGCCACCGCTCGGGAGGTGCCAGTAGGCATTTGTTGGGAGATGGTGAATGGTCAGAAATTTGGGGTTTCCTGCTGGGATGGGCAAAATGGGTTAGAAAACAGCCCCGGTCCCACATGCAGGGTTCTGGATCAGGCCCTTTCAAATCTTACTTTTATGGTTGTAGATCTAGGGAACTGCAACCTGCAGGACAGATTCCTTCCCAATCACCCTCGGAAAAGCCCCAGGAGAATTAAAAACACCACCACATAGCAGCCTGGAGCATGTACATCCCCTCTGTGCAAGCCCTTGCACTGCTTGGAGGGGTCATCAGCACCCACCCTGCCCCAGGCAAGGAGGACAAGGGATGTCAGGGTACAGGGGAGCTGGCATGGGGACAAGGATGGGGACAGGAGGCACTGTGGGGCAGGAGCTGCACAAGTTTCTCTTTACACTGCTGTTGCAGCGGAGGCATGTTTAATTGTAGCTTCACGGCAGAGATAATTTGTAGGTATGAATGTCGTCCCCGTGGGCGTTAATTTTCATCGGCTGTTTATGTGAACGGGGCAAGCTTCTGCTCTCGGGCTGATGCTTCCCGGCTGCGAAGACGCCACAGCAAAAGCACACGTCCACCTGGGAACACCTTGTTTTCCCCACGGGGAGACCACCCCTGCCACCCCTGCACCGCAGAGCCCACCGAGGCAGCAGCGCAGGGCATCTCAGGGATGGATCCTCCTGCTTCGGTGGGAAAAGTCGCCCCAAGGGCAGGTCTTTCTGATGCCCCAACCTCCTGAATTTGTAGGGCAAGTGCTTTGGCAGCGAGCGGGTCTTGCTTGGAGCGGAGCTGGGCATAGCATGGCCCTCCCACAGCGTGGGTCCGTGGGTGGGGAGGACTCGAGGATGCAGTTGCCATGGAAAAATAAAACCCCTCGTCAAGATTCAGAGGAAGCTAATGAAATAATTAACAAATAGCAAAAATGAAAGAGGGGGATTGTTGCGGTGCTTCTGCTCCACTGCCCAGGGAGGGCAACTGTGGAGGGGAACTGACCCTGAAAGCAAAGCAGTGGAAAAAGCAGGGAAATAAATCCCACCTAAATCTGAGCTGGACCATCTTCTCGCTGGGGTTGGGATTTTCTGACTTTTGTTTTGCTTTCTGCCCAAAAAGCAGAAATGAGAACTCCAGGAGAAACTGTCTCCACACAACAGAGAAAGCAACAGCACAGCCCTCCTCTGACCCGGGCTTGCAGTGCAGGTGACAAGGGACACTGGCCTGGGACAGGCAGCCCTCGCTCCCCTGGGACGGCCCGTGGGATGGAGGATCCATGTGGCTCTGTGGGACCTTGAACTGTGGCTGGGACAGGGCATCTGAGAGGGTCTGTGCAGCTGGGAGCTGAGGGGGGGACTGCGAGGACCTCCCAGTGGCATTTGTCTGAGGAGCCTGGGCACTATCACGGGAGGCTCACTTTTTAGAAAATATGAACATCCCGATGGCAAAAGGCATCAACGGGAACACAAATGCTCTGCTCCTCTGCAGGCTCGGTGCTGGCCTCAAGACGGACACACCATCCCCACCTTTCGCTGAAGGCTTCTTTCCGCCCTGCTATGAAATACAGCATCAGATATATCTCTGCACCAATTTATGCAGCATTGCAATGTGCTCCTTCCATCTCCTCTAGACACCATTTGGCAGATCTGTGCTGTGAATGTCACAGCAGTCTTTCATAATAACTTCTCCCACCATCCCATCAAGTGCAATGAGACGGGTGTACCATCTGCTGGAAGCCGTGCCGCCATGTGCAGAGCCGCATCCCTCCCTCGCTAGAGAAACCCTGAAACCCTTTCCTGGGCCCACTCAGCCTGTCTCAGGCTGTAACAGAGCTGCACTTAAGCAGTCCTTGCATTTCTCCCCAGGAGAGCAAGTGGCTCCTTTTTGTCCCCCTCTGCAGATGCCCCTCATCGCTGCGGCGATGGCCCCGTGGGTAACGAGGTGACCAGGTCCGTGGCTTAAAGCACCTTCTCACGTGTGTCTTTAGCACTCAGCCCTAACACTGTCTTCCAGGGTAAAACATCAGTAGGATCATCTCCGTCTACAGGACTCCTTCCCTGAAAGAAGTAAGCGGCAGCACTTCAAGCTGTCATGGATAAAAGACACTGTAATCTGATTTTCTCGGGCAGGAGCATGTCATTCACTAGGGGAGAAGGATTTGATCAACTTTGCTGAGACAGGTGCTCTGCACAGAGCGAGCAACCTCTGCAAAAGAGGAGCTACAAACCCGGCAGCGCCTGGGAGAGGGCGGCTCGCCAGGAGACAAGCTCAGCCCTGAGCCCATCGCCGCTTCGGGCTGTTCCTGCAGTCACCTCCGCCAGCTCCTGTCACCTCCTCCAGCCTGTTTCACCTCTGCCAGCCCGTGTCACCTCCTCCAGCCTGTGTCACCTCCAAGGCTGACATCCCCCAGGGACCAGCGGAGGGAAGGGGAAGGGTCCGTACCATCAATGGCTGAGGGTTTATCCCAGCTTGGAAAGGCAGAGGGGGCAGAGATCAGCAAGAGGAACAGGGCATCTGCATCCGGAGCTGTTGAAACAAGGAAACGAGGTTTCCAAATGCTTTTCAAAAGCTGATTAAAAAGTGTTCCTCGCAGAAAACACCTAAACAAGAGACCAGCTCCGTGCAGGAGCGCTGGGCATCGCCGGGGCAGCCTCCTTTTGCTTGGGCTGTACAAAGCATCAACATCAAGGTGATTTATACCTGTGTTTGCACTGGGGGTAGGAAGAGTCTGGGCTGAAAAAGCAATTAATGCAGGAGAGAAAAATCTCAGGGCACTTTAATAGAATTTTGTTGTTGATGTTGTTGCGCTCGGCGCGAGCTGGGAAAGGCCACCACGGTCCTTGCCCCTGAGGAGCACATGGTTTCAGAAGCTTGGGTAATGAGAAAAAGTGAGAGAAAAGAAGTGAAATGCTTTTTTTCTTGCGAAGCACTCGCTTTGTTTAAGCTGCTTGCAACACTTTTTGTAATTAAAATACATCTATAACCTCACCCAGTGCTTTTTGATACTTGCTCTCTCTAAAAGTATGATTTGGATCAACGAAAATGTCCTAGGAGCTTATGACAACAACCTTGCTCAGCATTTTTTTACTTGAAAGAAACCCAAGGGGAGGAAAAGTTCATGGTTGTGCAAGAAGGATTTTCCAAAAGGGCTATTCCCCACCCTGGAAAAAAGAGTGATAATAACCTCACTCCGGAGTTTCCCATCAAGGCTTATTTGCATAATTAACACTAAAATTAGTCTTCATTCTGTTCTAACGATCAGGACAGCTTGCAAAGGGAGCCTGGCAAGAGCAGAGCTTCACCCAAGGCAAACCGGGTCCCCACACGGGACGTCCCCAGGTCCCTGACACGCAGCCACGGGGCCCTGGCAGAGCCAGGACTGACTTCGTGCCTTGTGATCACCAACCCTGAGTGCAGCCAAAGCCTGGCATGCCCAGGCACTCGCAAAGCGCTGAGAGCAATGATAATAGCAGTTAGATTTGATTTTGCCTTGAAAATACACTTTAATCAAACCTTATTGGATTAGCATTGAAATCCGAGCATTGCTGGAACGGAGAGCTGCCGCTTCTCCACCACAAAGTCCTCCTGGCTTTTCAGCTGGGTTCTGTTTTAAACATGCCTCCCACCCGCAGCAATTGTGCTCGGAGCTGAATAATTACGAAAAGGGACTTTGATGCCAAAGCAAAAAAAAAAAAACAACTCAACCCCAGCCCCCAAATCTGCGAAGACTCAGCTGCACTTGCGCTCCAGCGTGCTCGGCATCACGAGGATTTTAATTTTTTTTTCCCCCCTCTCAACAAAATGTCAAAAATGTACTTAATGAGAAGTTCTCCTCTTACAAATGAAGCAGTAATCTGTCAGAAGGGAAAATCTGCTGTAAACTTAGAGCTCATCCCCTGACTCCTTGCCAGCACGCATTACGGCTCGCTGGCAGCTGGGCGGGCGGCGGGGCCCGAGTGCCATCTACAGCGGTCGGGGGGAACTAAGAAATCTGGAATCCTGCTGCAGCTCCAGGCCTTTCCTTCCCTCTGCTCAGCCTTCCCACAGGGAGCACGCTCCCTTACCTCGCTGGAAACAGAGGTGGACTGGATGGGTTTTGGGGTGTTTCCCAAAAATTAGGGTGAGGCTGCAGCTGGCAGAGCCGCAGGAATCGCGGCAGGGATGCAGGTGGCAGGTCCCCAGCAAGTTAATCAGCTCTCCAGCAAAAACACCCTGACCTTTAATAAGAGTTTATTTTGCAACCCATGCTTACAGAAGAGTCTTCAAAAAATACACTGGTGCCCAGTGTCCATGCCCCAGGGCACGGGGAGTCTCACACGTGGCTTCTTCACCAATGCGAGGAGGAGTTGGGGCATGGGGCTCTGCTCTGGCTTGGGCACGGTGGGTGGCTCGGCAAAACCCACCCAGGCGAGCTGATGGCACGGGGAGGAGGAGACCCAGTCGAGAGCCATGCTGTAGCAGCTACCAGAAAGATCCGCAGGAGAACATATGGTGTGTTTTTAAATGCACCCATAACATTTATTTAAAATACAGGCTCTAAAGCTTGCCAGCAAAGCTTAATAGGAGGCAATCTTTCTTTATGCTGGAATCTCTCTTATTGTTTCACTCAAATCATTAAGCTTGTATTTATTTGGGTTTAGCCTAAACAAATGGGGAGTATCGCAGGAAGAACTGTGCCTAGGAATCCTCTCGTGTCTGCAAGGTCCCAACTCCAATCTGCTGGGCTTGCTGGTGGCTGTCCTCACCTGCTCGCGGGGGCTGGCAAACCCAGTGGAGCTCACTCTGCCCTGATGCAACCCCTCAGCCATAAAAGCCCTGCTGCTGCGAGGAGACGGCTCTCCTACAGTGGTGGCCCTGGAGGAGAAGAGCATCTCTGTGTGTGTGTCCCCTTGTTGCTGCCAGCGGCTGGGTGGAGAGGCTGAATGTCCAGGTGGGACGGTGCAGTTCAGCGTGTACCAGCCTCGAGCTGCCCGTGGCAGGGGCCGTTCTTCCGCCCAGCCCTGCGGGTCTGGCAGCCGCATCCCTCCTCGCCTGGAGATGAGTCAGGGGATGGCAGGCCAGCGGGGTTTCTAACAGAAGACTATGTTGGCATTGCAGCTCCTCCGGCCAGCCTGCCTCACACTCAGCATAAACGGAAACAGCCTGATGCAAGGCACGGGGTCACCCCCAGGATCTGTCCCCTCTCCTCTGCCTTCCGCTGTGCTCTGCCAGCATCTCCCCCAGGCACTGCCGGGACATGCTCTGCCAAGGATAGCGATGCCAGGAACAGCGGGAGACAGATTTCTCATCCCCTCACTTCCACGTAGCCCTGTGCCTGTGGCTGGAGGAGTGATGATGCTCCGCAGGTATCTGGCACAGGCCCTCGGGTCAGCAATCCGTGCCCCACAGCACCCATCCTGCCAGCGGGAGAGACCTGGAAGGGGCCACGGGGAGCTGGGGGCAGACTCTGAGGGTGGCTGCACCCCACATTCTGTTGCAGGGGCTGGGGTCTGACTGCAGCTCGGTGCTGTTCTGGTGCTCAATGGCAGTTGCACCATCTAGAGGAAAAACGGGTCCTGGTCCCAGAGCAGAGGGAAAAGGATGAGCAGAGCAGCCTGGTCATGAGCGAGATGCAAATCCTTCAGCGAGGCGCCGTGTGAGTGATTTCAGGGTCTCACGAATGAGCCCAGATGGCCCATCTTTCCCAAAGAATGGGAACAAGGAGAACAGGATTCAGAGATGCTGGCCCTACCTGCTTTACATGTGACTGATCTCTGCTGGCTGCAAGGAACAGGTCAAGGGAGAGGGGAAAAACTAAATTAAAAATCCACAGTCTGCAGTCAAGCTGACCGCACGCCCCCGAGCCGGGAATCAGCAGCCCTGAAAGCAATTTCATCGCTCAGCTGGACCCGTATTACTTCTCTCTCTCTGAACAGATGTGCCAGTGACATTCATATGAATTACCACAGTGGAGATGTGAGCGGTTGATGAAAAGGCCCCCTCTCTTCCCGCCCTGGCAGCAGCCCTGCTCCCCTCTATGCTCCTGGCTCACCCTTCCACAGGGTGCCAAGGCCAAGACACTGCCCAACACGCCAAATAAGCGGCAGGTTTCTGCTGGCAGCAGCTCTTCCCTTGTGCTGGAGAATTCCCCAGAGAGAAATCTGGGGACTGAACCATCAGGGCCATCCCACAGGTATCCAGAGGAAAAGGAGGCTGCACACCATGGGGCTGACTGTGCCAGCAGCACCCGCCAGCCAGGCATGCACCAACTCCCAGGACCGAGGGGCTGCCCTCTGCCACCCACCAGCTCGCCCACCTCCTGCCCCATGGTAGCCAGATGATGAGCCCGTGCTCTGATCTGCGTTGCCCTTGCACAGGGTGTGAGGGCTTCACCTTCCTTAGCAGCCTCCTGCAGCGTAAGGGGATGTAGGAGCTCCATTCCCACTGATTTTTAATTTTTTTTTTGTACCTCTCAGGCCCCTGCAGATTGTGCAAGTCACAAGGAAACGTTGATCATATCCCAAATACAACCACTAACACATTTCAGCTCTCAATCTGCCTCGTTTGCTGACACCCAGTTCTCTCCTCCTCCTCCCACGAGCTCCTCGCAGCCGGTTCTTTCCTCCCGGTCTGTGGCACGTACGTCTGCAAGCTGCTCCGGCTTTCCCGTCCCACGCGCGGCTGCATGCACAGCTCACCCAAGGTGGTGCCGGGAGCCCAGGGCGCTGCCTCTGCTCCTTCCCTTCCACACCTGTGGGTTTTCTGAGCCTCGGCCAAGCAGGATGGCAGGCAGGGAAGCCTGGCCAAGGGTCAAATCCAGCCCTCGCCTGCACAGGGTAGGGTGCAGCGAGGAGAAAGCAAAATGTAAAGGACATCAGGTAATAGGAACGGGCTTTTTTTTTTCCCTTGGAAAAGCCAGGTATCAGTGTGTTGTTGTGAGCCATATTTTGGGTCAGGGTTTGTAGCCCCATGCTGTTAGCTCAGCTCAGCAGCTCCCAGCCTCCTGGTGCCATGGAGCCAGCTGCCCGAGGGGTGCTGGACGGATCGGAGAGGGTTTGGGTCATTCTCCAAGGGGCTCAGAACACTGCCAGAGGATGCAAAACCAAGATAAAGAAACACTTCAGAAGGGCTGTCCATTAATGCCAGCAGCACAAGCCCCATCCAGGAGAAAGTGCCTCTCTAAATACCATATTTTTCTTAACACTTACCAGAAGGACAGGATTCGATCTCCTCCTCTGTTCCCAAAGCTGCTATGGATCTGTTGCACTGAAGGCATCTGTAGTGCCCAGTCAATACTCCTCCGTCCCTGACAGCTCTGCAGAATGGGAGGGTGAATCTGACATGGCACTTAGTCCAAAATTACCATCACTGGACATATGCCATGGCCCTAAAAGCCCCGTGTATAAGCAGGAGCGCACGTGGGTGTGAATGTAGAGTGTGTGCAGCTGCAGCTGGCATGAAGCAAGGGTGGTCAGGCCTCCTGCCCTCCGCCTCTCTTGGCTGGAGCACTGGGAAGTGACTTTGGCCCACAGGGAGAGCAGAATGAGGACTGGGGAAAAAGAAATGCTTAAAATAACTATTAGCATGTTTGCCAAATTCTGCTTCAACGAGCCTGAAACTGCTCGTGGGACGTCCCTTCGCCCTGCAGAGCAGCGGGGAGGCTTTCGCTCTGTGTGGCTGCGCTGCTGAGGGTGATTTGCTCTGTGCTGGTTTGCTGGAGGAAAACCCAAGTCAAAGAATTGCACGGGCTCCCTGGCCCAGCATGCTTTATCAGTCTGATGAAAATTCAAAACAGCGGTGATCTTTGGTTTGATCCAAGACTTGTTTAAGGAAGCATTTTGACCACTGAACCAAACAGCAGTTGTTTGCAAATCCTTAATCAAACCCTGCTTGAGCAAAGTGCATTTTGCAATTGCAAAGGCGTCGGTGAAGGAGACTCGCTGTGCATCGCGGCCCCGGTCCCTGCCTTCCCCACTGCCCACCCCAGCGTGACTGTGGGCAGCGTCCCGTGGTGGCAGCGTGGACTCAACCCACCCCACGGGGACATCGGGGACAAGCCGCTTCCTTTGTGCTGCTCTTCTCTTGGAGACTTTGAACACCTGCCAGTTGCCCTGTTGTGAATTCACTGCAGAGAGGTTTCGCTTGTTTGCAGCCAAGAGAGTCCATGGATGCTAAAAATAGAGTACTCCTTGAAGGTGATCTGAAAAGCTTTCCTACATGTGAAGATGTCTTTTAAAAACACTGGCTTAGAGCTAATGGGGGCTGGAGCAGCACTCGGGATGGCTCCGCCGGGGATCGGGAGTTGCTCCACAGAAGTCCTCCGGCAGCCTCTTGGATGCTCCTGAGCAAGCAGCCGGTCAGGAAAGGCACTTTGTAAATGCAAGACATGATCATTGCAGATGGACAAGTCCACGGCTGTGCTGGGACATCTCGGCAGAAGAGTCGGAGGAGCGGTAATGAGGGGAGCTGGAGCACAATGTGGGTTTTTTTCCTCCCCCAGTCCCCTTAAAGCTCTCAGCAATTGCAGCGCAAAGTCAAAGCAGAACAGTTTCCTTTTGAAATATATAGCGAGCGCAGCATCTCAGTTTCATTACGGCTTTTCTTCGTGTAGCGGGGAAGGTATCTATCCCACTGTGCATCTTTGATCTTGCCCTTTAAATAGGCCATTTTAAAGCTCACAGACCCCTTTTCATCACCATCCACTTTGGCTCATGGCACCTAATGCCTGTGTTTATATCCCAGCTTGTGGCTGAAATCAAAGTGTTGCTGTAGGAAATTCTGCACATGGTTCATTAAAAAGAAAAAAAAAGACTGACTTTCTGTCTCTGAATGAATCCCCGTGTGTTCGTCAGCGCTCCCGGGCCCTAAGATGCAGGAAATATCTGAGCTGTCCTGGCACCTTGCACTCATGCTGCTGGCGTGGCTTGGCACCAACCTTCAGCACTGAACTTCAACAGTTTATCCCCAAAAGGATGATGGAAGAGGTGGAAAGAGGCCTGTCAGTGCTCCAGCAGCACCTCAGTGACCCTGCAGATCTGAGAGCAGAAGGACGGAGCTATTGCAATATGAAGGGCTGACCTGAAGAATGGAATTAAACATGATCTAAAATATAAATGCACTGCAAAACCCTGCACTATTGGGGCAAGATTCGCAGCCTGGGAATGCTCAGCCTGCAGCCCTGAGTGGCTCTGGAGGAACCGCAGCTGGTAAAGCCTGGGCCAAGGCCAACAGAAAGTCCCCGTTTGGTGGCCCAGTGGTGGGTGGCCCAGCGGTGGGGGTAGGACCCATAGGCGAGCATGCAGCTGGCACCCTAGACGAGTCACACCAGCTCTTGGCTTCTCATACCTGCCTCACTTCTCCTCGAAGCTCCAAAACTGGAGGAAACTGTGCTGATAACAGTCTGACACCTAATGGGCACAAGCAGAATTGTGACAAGAAGAGGATTCAGCTGGAAATGTCCTGGCGGGAATACAGACAGCATTGCCTCCCAGCAAAGCCCACGGAGCTGGACGGAAAGGGAAGACTTGCGTAAAGAAGACTCTTAAAAGCCCATACGGCACATTTCCATTTTTGTAAACATGAAAAATTTATAATTTAACCTCGATAGGAATGAGTTGTATAAAAACTATTAAAAGGTTCTAGGTACAGAATATGAGAGAGGTGCCATCATTTCCTTTGAAATTTCAGAGGTCTCTGCCATACGATCGCAAGGAAAGGTCAGGGTTGCAATCAAACCTCTTGGCACTAAATTATATTTCTCAGGTTATATTCTTACGCCAGATACACTGGGAGTTACTACTGAAAAGGGACATCTTCAAATGCAATCAGCTGTGCCCCACAGAGACCTTCAGCTACATTTTGTACAATGGTCAGTAATGAATTGGAAGTTCATCAGATTTGACTCAAAAACATTAAAAGTGTTCTGTGAGCATGCCTCTGTGCTCCACTTTCCACTTGATGCATTTCATGGAGCCAGTGGGTCTCGTCTCTTAAAAAAATCTGACATCCAAAGGCAATTTACAGCAACAGTGTCTTCTAAGACAAGACACAGCAGAGCTTCCCAGGGCTGAGCTCCACCAAGAACTGCCCTCGGACCTCCTCCTGCCCCAGATGCTCCTTCCCCGGGCAGCATCCAGCCCTGCTGTAAGGAAGCTCACGCCACCTCTGCTCCATTCAGAGGGTAAATAGAAATGTTCAATATCCAGTGCTGTTTGCTGGCAGCTTTCACGGGC
The DNA here is from genome assembly GCF_031877795.1 of Strix aluco. Classification (NCBI taxonomy): domain Eukaryota; kingdom Metazoa; phylum Chordata; class Aves; order Strigiformes; family Strigidae; genus Strix; species Strix aluco. The sequence continues at coordinate 12,933,063 of NC_133950.1, forward strand.
ATCTCTTCCTTTTTTTCTAAATTAGATCTTTCTATTATAACTTCAAGGCCTCATGAGTCTCCTTGGCATTTATTAAATAACAACTAAACTCTTCAGTTTACCATGTTACTACATGATCCAGCTGTACTCCATCTAACACACCACCTGCGACCAGACTGAGGAAGCTGAACAGGGCAGGAGGAGGTAGGAGTGGGGCCACCACCACGTCCTGCTGCTCCAAGAGACCCGCTGCCACCCGGGATGTGCCCAGGGCTCACTGCACCTCGCAGAAAGAGCAAATTTCTGCAGGAGGGAAACAAGTGCTCAAGCCACACCTGAGCCATTTTGAACCAGAGGTAAGAAGCCTGCTTGATTTATTTTAAAATAAATGCTGGCACTACTTTTTCCAGAACAGTTTTGAGCCTCCTGAAGCTCAGTGGAGCCACATGATATACGGACCCCAAATACTGATTGGGCTCAAGGTTCAGACTGGACTTCATCCACCTCCTTTCCCCGCTGCTTTTTCCAGCAAAAAACTCAGTGGTCACAGCAGGATTTCATTTTTGTGGATTAGTTTTGCCCCAAACCCCAAAGACGTGCTTGGGGAATGCAAAACTACCACCGGCAGAGGAAAGGGTTTGCAGAACCTGAGGCTATCGACTTCCTTTGTGTCCTAGACACAGCTGTGCCCTCGGCCAGTGTCGGTCTGACTCATATTCCCAAAGAAACAGCAGCACAGCAGAAATGCCTGGTGTTTTAACACGGCTCCATGTAGGAACTGTAATTGGCCACGAAGCCACAGGTTACCCAACAACAAGAAGATCTGCGAGGCAAGTCCTTTTATTCTTACTATTTTGTTTTTAATCTTGCCCTTTTTCTTGCTAGGAAAAAAAAAAAAATAGCCATCACCTGAGATCCGGTTTCAGCCTCTGATAACCCACAGCAGCTTTCGCCTCTAATGTATCCAGAACCACCTATAATGAGCACCTGTTCCTACCCCCTGCAATAAGCTGCAAATGGGATGAGCAGACCCTGAGGCCGGGGAAGATGTTTCATTTTGAAAACATGAATGTTTCCCTGCCATTCCAGCCATCCTAACAAGGGGTCCAATTAGTGCTCGTGGCTTTGTCATCCGTCCAGCGGGGACACAGGGACGGGGACCACTGCTCTCATTTCCGCAAAGATCATGGATCAGGAAGACAAATCATCCCTAATGGGACCTCGGGGAGAGGCTTTGCTCTTCTTTCAAGTCAAAGGCTGCACATGGAGGCAACTTGCTCTGTAGAGCCATAAAATGCCATCTCCGCTGGTAACAGCAGAGCTCTCCAGCAGCAGCCTCCCCCTTTCCAAGCAACTGCACGTGCACAAAAACATTTATCAGGCTTCTGGCCATAGCTTTGACTTTAATTTTATTTTTAAAGAGCATTCACATGCAAATGGACTTGGCCTGAGCAGATACATGAATACAAGAGCCCTTTCTTTCCTCTGGTGTGGCGTTAGGAGGAATATGGTGAAAGGAGCAAAGTTTCCTCACCTCCAGGCTGCAATTCTGCAGCTAAGCAAAAGCAAGTTCATTGTTTCTTTCTGCACACAGATGCTGGCTGTGCTGTTTTCAGCAGTCTTGTTCAAGTGAGCCATTTCAGAATATAAAAGCATATTACATATCCCAGGGACAAGAACACACAGGCGAATATCTTATCAGCTCTGTTTTATCTATTGTAAGAGCAGGAGATAAATTAATATGAGTCTATAACTGTGTCTGACGGTTTGAAACACGGTCTGACCCACATCCCCAGGGTCAGACCTGGTTTGGTAGGTAGGACTCTTGAGGAAAAAAAAATTTAGAACGTGAGGTTGGAGTCCGGGAAAGGGCACAATTCCTCATGGCATAAAAATACACGTGCTCCCCGAAACAAGCATCTCTGGGGTAAAAGCAGGTGGAAATCTGTTCCACAGCACTCGGCATACATCAGCCCCACACCCTGCGATGTGTTGCTGCAGAGCAAGCACAAAAATGTCTGAAGAGCCTTGCAGCTCAGAGCCACAGTGTCCAGCACCTACCCTGCACCAGAGACAGGGTAGGTGCACTCTAGTCGCATTGCCAGTTCCAGCAGCACCTTCTCTTTCTGCAAGGACAGAAGATTCACCTCGGAGCCTAGCTAAATTCTCACCGGTGTTCAACACTGCACCAGGAAACTGCCCTCTAACTCTTGAGTTAAACTTCTGCGCTGTGCTGCAGTGCTGCAACACGCTGTCAAAGCTGTGGCAGAAACAGCAACATCAGTCAAGCAAATTGTCTGGAGCTTTGAATGAAAAGTGACACAGAAAATGAATAATTGTATGTGATAACACCTATCAAGGATAACGGGCCTGATTCTGACATCCACCGCATTCTTGTGCACTGGCAATAATTCCCCTTACGGCAGAGGAGCCCAGTGGGGTGTGAGCACGGTGCCTTGTCTGCACTGCCACGAGCTGTCACCCCATTTTCAGCCTGGGATCCTTTACACCTGCTGCTCCCTTGACATCTTCTACCCTGAGCATTTCCCCTGTGATTCTGGCAACACCCAGCCAAAAGATGCTGGTTTCTACTGTAGCATCACAGGTATTCATGCACCATGGGGAAAGAAAAAAGCACTGGCGAAATGAAAATACGCAGCACTTTGGGTTAAGGCACCAGGTTTTCTAGAAACTAGGAATGGAAATGCTTGTGAAGATTTACAAACCGAGAGTTATGACTCACTCTGTGTTTTTTTAGTGAATGAGCAGGTTGAAACGGGTGTCCTGAAAAGAAGGATTTGGCAGCTTGGCTCTTCTCGGGGAGCACGGGGTTGGTAGGACACAACTGGCAGCACATCCCCGGGGAAAGCCTGTTCGCCAGCAAAACAGAGAAGAAACAGAGCACTAAAACTTTGCTGTTTCTCTACATGAAATCTCCAACGCACTAATTGCTTCAGCTTCTGGGGAAAAAAAAAAAAAAAACAAAAAAAAAACAGGCCTCAGCTCTTTTAGTTCTAGTTTTGCATCCTCAAACTTTGCGTTTGGGACAGCCGGTGGCGTGTTTTGGCGATGTTTTGAGTTTTCCCCACCTTTTAGCAGCCCCCACCGCACCCCCGAGGGAGCGCGACCAGTGATTCTCCTCCTGCGCGTTGTACTCGACTCTCGCCTCCAAAGTAAACGCCGCCAACACCCGGTACGTCCGTTTTTAAAGTCCCCACCGGCACAGAGCTGGTCGGTGTTTGCAGGGTCAGGGGTTGGGGCCCAAATCTTGCCTTGGGTCTGCAAAAGGCCCCGGTTCCCCCGGGCCGGGAGCGGGGGGGGGGGTGCCCCTTCCTCCCCGGCGGGCGCCTGCCTGGCGGATTCCTGCCCGCCCTCCCCTCCGCGCCGCTGCCGGGCTCCAGCCGAGCAGCCGCGCCTGCCTTTGTGCCCCGGCGCCGGGGCCGCCCGGCCCGGCCCCTCCCTGCCCCACCGCTCCCGCGGGCAGAGCCGGCGGCCGCTGAGGGCCGGGCGGTCGCTCCCGCCTCCCCGGCGGAGCCCTGCGGCGCATGCCTCCCGCTCCCCGGGGGCAGGGAAGGAAGCGCCGCCCGCCCCTGCACCAGCACGGCGGGCAGCGGCGGAGCGGAGCCCGGCGGAGCGGCGAGCCCGGGCCGGCCGCCGCCACCACCACCGCCACCCCCCTCTTCTCGGCCTCCCCCCGCGGCGGCGGCAGGTGAGCGCCGGGGTGGGGGGGGTCGGGCGGGGCGGGGCGGGGAGGGCCCCGCCGAGGCTGAGGCCGAGGCCCAGGTCCGGGCCCGGCGCGGCCGGCCGAGGGCGGCGGAAGGCGGGAAGGGGGAGCCATGGCGGCGCGGGCAGGGCCCGGCCGGCCGGCCGCGGGCAGCCGGCGGGCAGCGGGCGGGGCCCCCCGCGGCGGTGGCCCCGGGTACGCCGCCTCCGGGCGTCCCCCGCGGGTGGGTGGCCCCCTCACACACCCGAGGTGGGTGTCCCACGGGCGGGTGTCCCCTCGTGTCCCCTCACAGAGCTCCGGAGGTTATACACCCCCCCCGCCATCCTGCCGGGAGGGTGTCCCCTCGTATCCCCTCACCTTCAGCGGGTGCAGTCCCCTCGGGTGTGTGTCCCCTCATGTCCCCTCACACCCTCCGTGGGTGTCCCCTCATGTCCCCTCACACCCTCCGTGGGTGTCCCCTCATGTCCCCTCACACCCTCGGTGGGTGCCCTCGGGTGTGTGTCCCCTCATGTCCCCTCACGTCCCCTCACGCTCTCCGTGGGTGCCCTCAGTTGGGTGCCCCCTCAGAGCCCGCACCCCAGAGTGGGTGCCCTGGCCTGAAGCGCTGCTGGGGCAGGAAGATTCATCCCAGTCCCGTGTAATTCTTGCAGGGCGACCACAATCCCGGCGTAGGATAACGAAGGTACCTGCCCCTTACCTGGAAACTGTGGAAATAGGTTAATAGGAAATAAGTTGTGGGGTTTTTCTAATGAAGCTGGGAGCTTAAGTGTGTTAATTGCATTTCTTCAGGATAATTAGGTATTCTAATTTCTGTCTCTTCAATCCTTAGCTGCTTATTACAAGGAAAAATGTTTTTGATTTATGTTTGCCCTAGTGAATGTGTTGGAGGCTGCTTTAGAAGTTGTGCGTTCATTCACATGTTTGAAAGTTGGGGTTCTGACCCGGGTCGTGTCGAGCTGCTTGGGAGGTGCCTCCCCGGTTAGTTATGGGCGAATACGCGAGCGGTCGGGAGCACTGCGCTTTATTGGCACGGGTAGAGCAGAAGTCAGCCTAAACTATCTTCAGTTGACTAAAAGGTGAAAATTAAAACAGCATGTGGTGTGTCGCTCCGGCTAGCAGCCAGCAAGGAGGGATGTTCTTGAGCACTGTACTCAAAATTTTAATTCTGTAGGAATGATGCTTTGAGGTGAATTGTCACTGAAGAAAAGAAAATCAGAAATGGATGCCCCAGAGCTTGAGTTAAAATGTATTCTGCTAAGATGCTCCGCAGCAGAGAACCAGCGAACGAAGCAGCAAAAGCGTTATTAGTGGTGTGTTCGGAGCGAACCGCTCTGCAGACGTCATGTAAGGCATGTCCAGGCCGACCCTGCCTTGGTCAATAACATTTCAAGAATATTCTAGTCTACTAACAAGATGGCAATAAAACTGCTCCCCGAGCGCAGGTCCCAGAATAATTTTGACAAAAGCATTTGTCATGTTATACTATGTTCTTTGTTGGAGCACCGCATCTTTTTAAAAGTGATAAAGAATTATCTTCCCTGGTTGTCTGTTACCTTATTCTCAGTAGCAAATAAATACAAGTTTTCAAAGTTTAGAATCATTAATTCTATAAAATATTTATTGCCGCTGATTAATCTGAAACCAGCCCTAGAGAATAATTGACAAGGGCAAGGTCAGAGAGGATTCGGAGGCAGAAACGTGTCTCTGTAGTCGGTGGAGTCCGGTGCCACTCTGGGTGTGTGGGGGAGTCGGCGCATCGGCCTTGGAGAACCGCCCAACCGCTGTAGTGTTTTGTTGGGGGTGCTCTATGCCTTGTGTCCGCCAGACGGTTTTGATCCTACCCAATGGTGCTGCAGGTGAAACCTTTGGCCCTCATGGGACAACTTGGAAGTTGTGAACTCTTTGGGACGTTATCTGGCATTTTCTGGATGGCTTTTTTTGTTCCACGAAACGGCTTCGTTCTGGCTTTTCTACTGTAATACAAAGAGTAGTTAGTAATCTTCACTGTGTTTTTGCAAACTCCTAAAGATTTGCATTTAGCAAGAGCTTTTATCCTGCAGCGAGGCCAGAATGATTGATGTCTCGGGGTTATTGCTGTAGTACGGTTCAGGAAGAAATAAGCTTCCCTTCCTCCTCTTTGAGCTGCCCCAAGTCCCTCAGTTGTGCACACTTAATGCCAAGCCAGAACTGGTAAAAGCTGTCATGGGCTAGTGTGTGCGTCCAGGCGTGCTAACGCAGTTACTCTGCGCTTTGAATAAGCGTTGGTTTGTGCTCCACCATCTCAGATCATGGGCAGGCTTGCTCCACATCCACCAGTTATATACCATGTGGACATAGCCAACATTGTTTTCGTTGTAAAACTGAAAAGCTGAGCTATGCATGGCGGGAGTTCTTTCAAAAGGGCAATTGTGCCAAAGGAAACACAGGGAGCAGAATATTTTGCAGGGTTCTCCACTCCCACCGATTCCACTTTGTTATGAAAATTTCCCTTAAAATTGTTCTTTCTCGCCACAAAGTTCATTGCAAAAATATTCAGACAACGTTAGTGCAGAAGGGGATCACACACGCCTGTGCACTGAAGTGTCATCAGAGTGATTCTTTGTGGGTCTTGACAATAGGTGGGTATTTAGGAGCATGCGCAAAAGAGAGCGTGACCTTTGATGAAAAGGGCAGGAAGAGTTTTGGAAGTGAAGATAATTACCTGAGTTGCATTATGGTTGTGCCAGAAAATACTGAAAACCACAAATGGTGAGTGGTCTGTCTTAGCCTTAATGGCAGTAGTGACTGATTTACCCATTAAAGCGATGTTGAGGAGTAACTCTTGTGATTATCTGGCACAGTAAGTCTGAGTGTTAATAATGTACAATGTATGTTACCAGTATTATTACATGGAACTTTAGAGGGTAGATGCATAATAAAAAAATACCTTTCTCTTTCTTTATTGTAGGATGGAAGAGAGACCAGTCTGAAAAACTGTTCCGTTGTGGACTTTGCTGTTGTCTGCTAGAATGTTCCTTATGAATGCTTCTCCTCTGGTAGCTCTTCAGACAAAATGGGAGTCCTTTGGACCAGCAAGGAATTGTAGATACCCCGTTTGCTTCTCTGAATCTGAAGGGGACGTCTCTAGAACCTCTGTAAGTGCAAAAGTTCAGATGATCATAAACAACCTGCAAAGTCAAGAGTCTCCCCTGGGTATGAACAATGAGTATGATTGTATTATGCAGAAGAAACAAAAGGGAGAAAAAGGCACTAGTAACAGAGTCCCATCGAGCACCACTTTGCTACGGAAGCATCCTCAATATACCAAGTGTGGTTGCCCTGCTGATTCGGATGACACTGAAGTGGAAGAGAATGTGGGGTTTGGGACTCTCTTACTCGATTCCGATAGCGACGATTCTGTCGACCGAGGTATAGAAGAAGCCATTCAAGAGTACTTGAAAGCAAAAAGCAAAAGCGACCAGTCGTTACAAAGGGACGCGGAGTGTTCTGAGAATATAAGCAGAGACAAAAGGTTTAAAAGAGAATTCTCCCAGAACAAAATGGCTAGTAACCTTCTCCCTGTGAAATTCAAAGCTGAGATGCTCTCTGAAGAGTACCTGTCTGACCACCTGGGCATCGGTAAAAGGCTACAGCCTGCTTCCCCTCAGAGCATCAGTAGCGATGACTCTTTTGAACAGAGCATACAAGCTGAAATAGTGCAGTTCTTGAACGAGAAGAAGCAGCAAGAAATTAGTAAGTGTGTGACTGGGGAGGATAAAAAGGATTCCCATGTGAGATCTGTTCTAAAATGCAACAAAGAAACACCAAACAAAAACTGTGGTGCTATAAAGCAAGGTTGTAACGCTCTCCTCTTGAGACACCATCCCAAGCTACAGAAAACCAGCACGCAGTCCAAGTGTTTGCAGTCTAAAATCCAAGAAGAGCCTGGTGATCTCAGCCAGGTGAACCAAGCGTACCTAGAAATGGCCACTGCCAGCCAGCCCTGGTTAGTGGAGCAAAATGAAGAAAGTGGAGCTAATTACTGGGAGACGAGGGGAGCGCTTATGAACGAGAGCATGCCCACGTCTGACTCGAGTAGCGATGATGGCATTGAAGAAGCCATTCAGCTTTATCAGCTGGAGAAAATCAGGAAGGAGGCAGGTCATGCAACAGACTGTGTCCCTTTGCAGAGGGAACAATTTGATACAAAGGGAATGGCGGACATTTCTGCAAGCCTGACAATTAGCTCAACAAAAAGTGCCTCACCAGAAATCCATAAAAGCCCTATAAGCAACAAGAGAAAAGAAATTAATTCAAAGTCAACAGAATTAGAAAGTACCAGCAATGAATTTAACAAGCTGTTTAAACCACTGAAAAAAGCTAGACATTTTGCACCTCCGGAAAACAAGATTGCTGCTTGCGAGCTCACATTGCAGGCCTCTTGCAGAGCAGACACATCTGCAGAACTCATGTGTGCAGAAGCAATCCTTGATATTTCCAAAACAATCATGCCATCCCAAATGGGAAGTGACAACAGATCACTGGCTGCAGACTCCTTCTTTTCTCCCCAGCTTCTCTCCTCCTCCCGTTGCGAAAGTGACAGCAGCCTTGTGGACAGTGATGATAGTATAGAGCAAGAAATCAGGGCTTTTTTGGCTCTGAAAGCACAGTCAGAAAACCTTGGAACAAAGCCTCCCAGCCTGTCACACTCAATCCAGATGCCTTTGCCTTCTGATCAAAACAGCCTCACTAGTACCCTTGAGCCTTCTCTTCCCAAAACGCTGAAGCTGTCTCTGAGTCGTAAAAGGAGACTTAAAAGGGAAGGCAGAATAGCGAAACAAGGTGCATCAAAAACACCCGTACAGCTGGAGACAGGACTTTTCCAGCCAGGTAACTACTCAAAATTTCCTGTGCTCCAAGAGGAGTGTGCCCTGAGCAGCCCCGCAGCACTCTGTGATGCTCAAAGGCTCAGTAGCAAAGAAACTAGGCAGCAGCAGCCGGTGTCTTCCGAATTATCCGGATCAGTTGGCAGATGTGTGGCCTTGGACTCCGTAAACCCTTTTATGCAGGTTCAGAGTAGCACAAGAAACCTTATGAAAAATACCATCCAAACTCAAGAGAGGGATGGTTCGGATGATGAGAGCAGTTCTCTAGATAGTGATGAGGACCTTGATAGTGCTATCAAGGACCTTTTACGGTCTAAAAGAAAATTAAAGAAGAAGTCCAAGGACCAGAAATCTCAGTGCAAGAAGAGGGTCAGATTTAGCGAGACAGAAACTCAGCTGCTGGATGAATTTAGTAGCCTCCAACAAAACGAGTGCAAATGTAAAAATCCCGTGCTACTGAAAAGCTGCCTCTCAAAACCTAGAAAAGCTGTGAAAGAGAATGCCATCAGAAATCCTCCAGACAACATAAATATCAAACTTCCCAGTGAAAAACCAGAAACCATGAAGAACTTGGAGTTTAACTTGCAGCTTAAAAAAGGATATAAACCTAAATCAGTTTCAAACCCGAATAACCTGCAGGTAGCTAAAAATAAAAAATGTGCTTTCACAGCTGCGTCAGACGCTGATGACAGCAGTTCAGTGGACAGCGATGACAGCATCGAACAAGAAATTAGGAAGTTTTTGGCAGAAAAAGCTAAAGACTCTGCAAGCAATTCAGAGGCACCGAAAGATGATGCAACTCTGGACCTATTGAGAGTGACCAAACAAACTACTAATAAAGGAAAAGCAAAGCAACAGCCGGTCGAAAGTGAGATTGACCTCATGCTGGGTCAGAGTAAAAAGACTGAGGTGTCTCAGCAAACTGAGGAGTTGAAGAACTCTCAGAGAATGGAAGGGAAAAGTGCAATGTTACACGGCAGTGGGAGATCTGCTTCTGCTGCAGAGAATGTTGGTCTTCATACTACTGGTCAGTCAAAAGCTAAGCAAGGTGCAGTGGGGGTTAAAGGTGTTGCTGGTGGTGAGTTATCTGGAAACACAACAGGTAAAAAGGATGTCCCTAATACACAGCCCGGGCAGAAAACGCTCCCACCTAAAACCAGCAAAAGCGAAGGTTGTAAAGTACGAAAAGTAATTAATGCAAAGTCTAGATCTAAAAGAAAGAATACTTTTCACCTAAAAATTTCAAGTAAATTTATTGCAGGTCTCAAGTATGCTCGGGACAGGAAGAAATCCATGCTTTTGAACAAAAGGCAGAAAGCAGAGCGTTTGCTTGCCCAGAGCAGTGCGTTAGGAGCGGAGGTCACTTCCCAGGATACGGATGTGCTCAGCCAGGGAAGAGGAGCCCCCTTGCCAAAAGGTGAATGTAGTGGGGAGAGTACGACAGCGATAAAAGAATCCAGTTCTTCTCAGAAGCTCGCTGCGGAAGTGTCGAGTCCCCACGTAGCAGAAACCTGTGACAGACTGGAGGCTGCTCCTTTGTATATCAGAGAGGAAGCAGAGGGTTGCGGGACGGCTAATGCTTCGGGAGACCACTCGGATTCACACTCGAGTCTCCCCTTGCAGGAGCAGAGTGTGGCAGCAGTAAAAGTAGATAAGGTTAGCAGAGAAACATCCAAAGCTGAGAACACACAGATGTGGATCGAGGAAGGAGATACCCACAGAGACAGCTGGGCCAATTCAAATTTAGATCCCCCATGCCCTGAACACAGCATAGTGGTGGGAAAAGCAGATCAAGTTAGCAGAGACACGTCCCAGCAGAGTACATGTGTGTGCAGTAAGGGCGAGGATAACCAGCAGGACAACAGGCCAGATCCAAGTTCAGGTTGCCCACTGCAGGAACTCAATGTCACAGCAGTAACAGTGGATAAAACTAGTGGAGGAACGTGTACAGATAACAGTAGGCAGATGTGCATTAAGAAGGAAAAAATTACCTGCCAGGACAGTGAGAGGCAGGAAGAAATTCAGGTATCCAGCTCCAGTTTGGAAGGAAAAATACCTGTCCTGCAGAATAGGGAAACTGCTTGTGAAGTGGGCCAAGGGCAGGAAGTTTTAGACAAAACATGTGCAAAATTTACTGATGTACCCGCAGGGGACTGCCCAGATTCCCTCTTGAAAAGAAATGTTTCAAATATGTAAGTACACCTTTTTTACAGTAACAGTCTTTTTAGAAAATAACTATCATTGTAATTACCTTGATAAAACTTGAGACATGGAAGGAGAGACAGTGGGAGATGCTGATATCTGTATATCATATACACACTAATGTGAAAAATGCTTCTATTTAACAGGGATATCATGGATAAACATACATAGTTTTTGTAGAATTTTGTAAATTATTTAAAGTGCTCTAAGGAAATATTTTTTATAATGATTTTTAGGGCTTGCATTACTACAGGATGCTGTAGTTACTGTAGATAAGAAGATACTGGCTAATCACGCTTTAAATTATGAGGCCTCTAATCATATCAAAAGGAAACCTGTTTGCACGCAGAATATATTTGGCAATCTGTTAAGAGATCCTAGGAAAACACAGCATTTGATAGCAGTGCTGTGCTTTTGAAGCAGATTATCTGACATCTGTTCACATCCGAGCTGCCTTAGGACAATCCTGTGTCGCGGTTTTACGCTGGGGTCTCAGTTCTCCCACGCCGAGGACGGTTGGGGAGTTCAGTGAGCAGAACTCCAGCGAAGTCAGCGCAGCTGTAGGTGCGGGGATCCATCCTTGAAGACACAAATGCAAATTCGGGTCAATAAAGTGGAATCAGTCTGTCTGCACATCCTGTGTAAAGCGATCTCAGCAGCTGCTGGAAGTACCTTTGGAATACCCGAAACCTCCCGCTAGCAGATGATTCCAAGCACAGTTGCAGTTTGAGAAAAGTGAAGGAGCTGTGTCTGTTCAGACAACATGATTTCTGTGGATTTCGCTAGATTTACGTACTGCTGGGCCTGCAAGGCTGAAACAATTCCTCGTTATTCTCAAGTCTCATTTGGATGCCCTGCAGTTACCCAGAGCTGGCTTTTGGTTTCCTGGATAAACTTTCTTGAATTGAGTGCCCTTACTTTCCTTTTTCAAAAGTGGTTTCTAAAATGCTACGTTTCTGTGAACTTTTGTTCATTTACAATTTTTGTGCAATAGAACAAAGCTAGGTTTGCTGTAGGAAGTTCCTAATATAAACGCCAAGGATATTTTCAGCACTGTTCTTTCATACTGGTAGCGCTTTCTCTGCCTCCGTTTCCAGCAGCCAGAATAAAGCAATTTTTCACTGTTATCTTTTTTATTTGGACTAACTTTAAATAGGATGGAAGTAGCACGTTCATATCACAAAAAAAGTGCCCCCACGCTGGTTTCACTGAAAAATCCAAAAAGTGTGAATTTAAGCTGTTGGCTGGTTCTTTCCTTTTCATTTGTGTGTAGTGAAGTCCTTTGAGTAGTTTGTTCTTACATCTTTGTCCCTGTGAATTGATCTGATATTCTCTTTATCTAGTCTTCTACACAACTTCTCTCAGCCAAACTACCACTCAGTATCACTTTGTTTCTCAGTCACTTCAGCAGTCTTCCTGGAGGCTGGCCTTAATGTTGCAAAATGGAGCAAAAGCAATCAAGAAAGGATCCGGTATCGCGTAGTATCCCCTGGTGTGATCGCATTTGCAGAATATTGGCAAACTACGGTGTAGCATAGAGTAGAACAAGTAACTGTGGCATGTAGAGAAATAAACAACATCCTTTGTGTGTTTATACTGTTGTGCAGTTACATTTTAAACATGTTTATAGTGGTCACTTGACATTTCTTACTGTCCGGCCACCTTTTTATAGTCCTTGGGTGGGTTGGTTGGTTTGTTTAAAAGATCAGTATGCTAGATCATCTCATTTTTGTGGTAGGGTACCCTGGAAAAGTGTTTTTTACTTAGCTCATGTGCCTGGAGTCCGTCTACACAGGCATATATTTTTGTCTGCCTCGATTCAGTTGCAGGATTTGGGCCTTTTGTTTGGAATAGGTAAATAGGCTGGTATTTTAAAATAGAAGTTTTCAGAGTACCTTGCTTTAAAAGGATTAAACTGTATACTTAATTTTAATAGAGATGATAGAAGCACTGTGTACTGTTTGTATAAAATAAGCTGAATGTTTCTCCTCAAAGTTTTCAGTAAATCAACATTAAGACTTAAAAGGTGTCTTGTGCCCCTGTCGATGTGTCTGTGTTCTCAATGCTACTCGTGAACTGATTCACTCTCAATTAAGATGCAATTTCGATTACCTTGTGCTTTAAATAAAACCTAATTTCAAACAGCACTTTTTAAAATTGATAAACTTGATTTGTATATAGGAAATGGTGTACATTGATAAGTTTATAATGTTTAATAAACGGGGTTCTGACCATGGACCGTGAAACCAGAGTGCTCCTATGGTTTGTGTCATCGTCTTTAGTGAGCAGTCTTTTTGTGTTAGCTTTTTTCCTTCCTGACTGTAGTCTGAAGATGTAATTAACTTGTGCCAGTAAGGTGTGTGAGTAAAGGATGTCACCCTTGCAGGGGATCGCAGCGTTTGTGTTAGCTGAACCTGGGAGCAGGGTCTCAGCTCCTCTGCCAGTCTTGCTTCTTGCCTCCTCTCGCCTTCAGCCACCCACCGTCATCTCCTATGTGACAGTAGTGTGTGCTTTCCTTGTGGCTGAAACAGAATCCAGATCTTTAAAGATGTGGCTGTCTAAGGGAATGTTGTTCTTAATACCAAAAAACGAAGAAGGAGAACCCACAAAGTACATAGGCAAAAAAAGTTGTGTCGATTCTGGGGTCGAGAACGGTGCTTGTCGTTTTAGCAAAACCCTAACAGCAGTTTTCTTTCCTGGTGTTTGTGGTCAAGAAGTGGAGTCTCCATTAGAGGAGACGCTGGGTTTGAGGCAGTGTTTAGCAGGTGAGATCTGTGATTCAGTTGGAAGGCCCTCGGTGTATCTCTGAACGGCATCCTCTGTAGCACAGCTTCCACAGCCTCCAGGATTAGCTCACGATCCTTCTTGCCCCGCTCATGAAGATGGGTGGTAGTGGGTCTAAGAGCCCTTGATGGCGTGGAGATGGGAATGAACGTGCTTTCTTGTTCACGGGGGACGTTGTGGCACCCAGCACTGAGGTTATCCTGGAAAGCAAGGCGCCTCTGAGCTAAGGGTGGGAGGGCGGGAGGGAGGGAAGACTGCTGCTTTGATGTGCCAAACAGCCTGTCAGCCTTGGTGTTCCTGCACCGACATGCTGTGGGTGTTCCTTTCTGCCTCCAAGTCCTCCCAGTCGTATTTGGTCTCAGCAAGTGATTTTTCCAGAGTTTGTCCTGTGAGAATTGCTGACTTGAGGAGGAGCGAGCACCCACAGGGGTTGGAACTCTCAAGAGTGTGTCAACGAACATCTCGGGAATTGGAATTCCATGAGAAGGACACGGTGACTCTGCTGGCACTATCGTCATTCTGGGTACAGTTCTACAGTCATTCAAAAAAGAGAAGTCTGGTGTCTTGGAGCAGTAAGGAATCACTCTTACACATTACAGATTAAAGGTTGTAGAAGGATTATACTGAGTGAGAATAAATTCATGAGCAAGAGTCCCACGCGTGTAGTACCAAGTTTGGGACTGCAGTACAAATCTCTCAGGGTTGAATGTTGATAGATTCAGTACCAGAAGCGTGGTTTTTTCCCTACTGATACTGATTGTAACAGGCAGCCAACCCTAGAGTAGGCACAGACTATACAACCCTCCTGGCCCTCTTCAGCACACCAGCGGTAGCTCTGGTGAGTGCCCAAAACAAGCTCTTTTCCACTATTTTAACCCTCCTGAGATTAATGTGATCCTTTATCTACTGTGGTAGATACACGCATGGCACCAGGAACTCAGGTCTACTCAAGCATGTAAAGGAGTTACTTTTTTTTTTTTTCATGAGTGCTGATTTAAAAAATGCACAATGATTTTATTTTTCAGAATAAAATAAGAGAAGTTGCTCATTTTAAACTACTCAGTATATTTTATTCTGGCTCCTGGTAAGTGACAGCATTCTGACTGCAATAACCAGGGTTCTCAGGCAAATCTGTGCTCGCCCAGAACTTTGAAAATAAGTGTATTGTTTTATTTTTATCACAGTGACTAGTCTGTGCTTCAGGAAGGGCAATCTTCAAGGATCCTCAGGGGATCACAAGGACTACCTTAATCTTTTATAAACAGTCCTTTGCTGCTATTTTAGGAAGATGTGTTTTGACATGTAGCTGCTTTAAACGAGAAACACACCATCTCTGCCACCACTTCTTTTATTAATGTATATGCTTTTTAATTTTTCAAACCTTTAAGAACTGCAGTTTGTCTTGGTTTGTTAGTGCAGCCTCACATAATTTTATCTGCAAATGTGAAAGTCTTGCTTTCAAGATAAAGTAGAAAGAGACTGGTCTGGGTAGGTTCTCTGCAGTAAAACTTGCCATCTTTAGGATGATATTTTGAATTTGTACGGTGTCTCAGGATACAGTCTATATGAGGGTGACATAAGGTACACTGCCTGCAAAACTGTTCAAAGGAACTGGTTTCAGTTCAAGAATAAAACAAAAAAAGGAAGAAATTAAGGCAAGGAAGAAAAGATGTGGGTGTTTTTAGATGAAGTATGAAAACAGGTGGAAAATATGTGACAAAACCCACTAAATGTATATTTTTAAGATGCAGTCTTACCCCTAAATTATTCTACCTGCAGAAAAAACTGTGGATAAAAATATGTGTAAAATTGTCACAACTGTTTATATTAATTCTGCACTTTAGGTTATTTTTCATTTCAGGAGAAGAAAGGGAAGTTACGAGGAGCTCAAGGTATTGTCTAGAGTCTAACAGAAGAACAGCAATGAATGATGGAGGGTTGCTTATTTATTTTCATACGTTAAATATTTTAAAAGTAAACTTGTCGGGCCCATTTCTGCTTAGTACATTTACTTATTCCAATGTATTGCTGTGTTTTCAGCAAATGTGAATTTCGCCAGCCATTCTGTTGGAGATAACCAAAGGCATTGCTGTGAAAACTGGATTTGTTTGGTAGATGTCATTGAAATCTTGCTGGTGGGGCCAGGAACGTGCAGCTACAGTGGGGTTTGGATGTTTAAAAAAGGCACAAGTACAGGCCTGACGCACAGTTCAGTTTTGGAGTTCAGGCTTTTCCTCAGTGACATCATTAACTCAGCAGAATCCCTCTACTCGCCAGTATGTTTAACTATATCATCGTCACGCGTCCTGTGCAGTTTATAAGACTATATAAAAATGACACAAATAGAAAATATTTCTAGCATTTGAAGATTCTTATTTGCAGTGGTACTCAGACATCCTATTACACTCATTTTTAATTTTTTTAGAAACAAACCAGTACTATGCTCGTTTTGAACATATACTATCACTACCTGTAAGGTAGGGCCATTTCTCACCCATAACCAGGCAGACTGGTTTCTCTTCAAGACTAGTTTTTAAGCCAAATGTGCCAAGGTGCTCCTTTTAGTGCAGTTACTGTCTAAATGGTGCCGTTTCACTGGCTGTGTAACTACAGTTGTTACAATAAAACTGAAAACATTTTTTTATTACTTGGCTTTATTTGAATAATTTCTGAAAACAGTAGCTTTGAGAGGTAAGAAAGATGAACGTGCTTTCTACAGGAAATCCAAAGGCTTAATGGATACCTCTGGAAAACATGCAGTTTGGTTATTCATTAAATAGTACAGAAACAGTTTAAAGATCTTAATTTTTAATGATTGTGGTCCATGAGCTGAGTTTAAAGGATCATTAGTAAGAGAGAGAAGGTTAAGGGAATACATATATATGTAATGTATATTGTAGTAATTATATGCTGCCTATAAATTAAGTAAAATGGTTCATATGAGCTATTTAACTGACATTCAATCACATTAGATCTTTATAAATTATGTTATTCCTATTAACATTCATTCCGTAGTGATTTTCATCTAGTACCAAAGTGGCTGTGTTTTTCCCAACAAATTACTGAGCTCAGTTTTGATAACACGGATTTAAACTGCTTTTCTCCCAAAGCTAAATTTGTGACCTTAACTAGGTAGGAGTCCTGTAAAACTGTTGTATGGTTGGGGTTTTTCTGGGGTTATTTTTAGAAATGCACCACTTCCTTTAACCTGCTAATTTTGTAGCTATTCATCCCATTGTAATAGCAAGTCTCACATTCCCAAACGGAAAGATTTTTTTTTTTTTCCTGTGTTCGGGAGAAAAATTCTCATTAAATCCTGACTTAGGCAGTTAATAGTGTGAAGCATGTGTGTTAATCTGCTGCTGCTTATTGTGCCACATGAATTATTTTCTTGACAGTCTGCAGTTTTACTCTCCTCAGTGGTATGAACTGTGCCACGCCAAGTCTGCGTTCAGGAGGGGTGACTTGAAGCCGAGGGCTCTAACAGGAGTGCCCCGTCCCAGCCTGATGACACGGGGCACGACAGAAATAATTATTCCTGGTGAAATAGCTGCTAAACGAGGTTACAGGCCACACTGTGACACTGTTGTGCCTCCTGTCATGCGTCCAGATGAAGCTTAGCAAGAGATTCAGGATAAGGTCAGTGCTGTTTGCTTGCTCATGGGGTTTTTTGGGGTTTTGGGGGGGTTTTATCTAGGCAGCCAGCAGTAAACTGAAGCAGCTTCCCGCTGTCGTTGCCACCGCCGCAGATCTAACAGTGCGACGGGGCGCTGGGGTTGTAGCTGGGATGGAAGTTGAGGTGGTCAGAGCTGGTGATGAAGTTGGCCGGGCCGGTGACGTGGCTCTTCTCTAGGGAGGTGTTGAGCCCGTTATTTCTGTACATG